>NC_135236.1:591145639-591745639 GCF_051348905.1 Ranitomeya variabilis
CTGGGTTGGAACCAGGCAACACCTTGTGGCAGAGGGTGTTGTAGGGGAAGATTCGGTAGGGTCCCTGTCAGGGGTGGGATCCTGACAGAGGCCTGGCAATCAGAGAGAAAGCTACGGGACCGCGCCTGCACTTCATAGCGGCGGTGCCCTAAGAAAGGACAAGAAGTGAGATTTATTGTGCTGAGTGAGAAACGAGATCAATGCAACAGGGAGAAATACCATTAGGAGTCGTGCTGTTAGACCGAGGCAACATCCTACTGAGGCGTAAATAACCGGTGGCCGGAACGCCGAGGAAGTACAGAGCTCTAAGCATTACTTCAAACCAACGGCAGGGTAGAGAGCTATAGGCTGGCTGCCTCACCTACATCACCTACGCAGACATAGGGGGCAACCTTTGGAGAGGGGTGACTCTAGGGTCCCGGAAGAGCTCCGAGCCTTCCCATCATACGGGTGCGTCCTACCATAAGATCTGGGGGACGAGAATAAGAAGAACATCAGAATCGAGTTGTTGTGAGGGAACACGAGAAACAGACACAACAGTTGTGGGGACTATCCCGTAAGCACAGCAGGGGAGGACCACAACACACAAGCGCTAGAAGGAAGGCACAGATTTCCACCTGCAACGGGAACTCTGGAGGTGCCATCGGACCGGCCGGACTTGCGCAGCCCGGTTAACCGTATTCCGGACTGAGGACCCAGAAGCTTTCAGTAAAGAGGTAAAGAGACTGCAACCTGGTGTCCTCGTTATTTACTGCACCGCACCACTACCACCACTACCACCACTTCCACCATCCACACCCTATTATTTTGGGGTGCCCCTCGGCAGGGTCACGGATCGGGCCTAGCCACCGTGACAACCCCAGAGCAGAGACTCAGAGGCCCGGTACCGGGTACCCCTCGGCCCTGCGGCAGTGGGGGCGCTGCATATACATTTTTGCCCATGATATACAAGGATGTTACTATAACAAGATTTAATTTCCCTGTAAGCTCCAGCTATAACATGACTATTGTTGTTAAAGTTTAAAGGGAACCTGTCACCTGAATTTGGTGGGACCAGTTTTGGGTCATATGGGCGGGGTTTTCGGGTGTTTGATTCACCCTTTAGTTACCCGCTGGCTGCATGCTGGCCGCAATATTGGATTGAAGTTCATTCTCTGTCCTCCGGAGTACACGCCTGCGCAAGGCAATATTTTCATGATCTGGGGTCGGTTGAGTCTTTTTTTTTTGCGTGCAGAGCTGGCGTTTTTAATTATACCATTTTGGTGCAGATACGTTCTTTTGATCGCCCGTTATTGCATTTTAATGCAATGTCACGGCGACCAAAAAAAACGTAATTCTGGCGTTTCGGATTTTTTTCTCATTACGCCGTTTAGCGATCAGGTTAATGCTTTTTTTTATTGATAGATCGGACGATTCTGAACGCGGCGATACCAAATATGTGTAGGTTTGATTTTTTTTTTTATTGATTTATTTTGATTTGTGCGAAAAGGGGGTGATTTAAACTTTTATGTTTTTTTTTATTTTTTTCACATTTTTTTTTACTTTTTTTTTTAACTTTTGCCATGCTTCAATAGCCTCCATGGGAGGCTAGAAGCAGGCACAACTCGATCGCTTCTGCTACATAACAGCGATCATCAGATGTGTGCTGTGAGCGCCGACCACAGCTACCGGCGATCAGTAACCATAGAGGTCTCAAGGACCTCTATGGTTACAATACTGAAGCATCGCCGACCTCCGATCATGTGACGGGGGTCGGCGATGACGTCATTTCCGGCCGCCCGGCCGGATGCGGTAGTTAAATGCCACTGTCTGCGTTTGACAGCGGCATTTAACTAGTTAATAGCGGCGGGTGAATCGCGATTTCACCCGCCGCTATTGCGGGCACATGTCAGCTGTTCAAAACAGCTGACATGTCCCGGCTTTGATGCGGGCTCACCGCGGAGCCCTGCATCAAAGCAGGGGACCTGACGTCGGACGTCACGTACTATCCCGTCCGACGTCAGGAAGGGGTTAAAGAGCAATGAATACTCACTGCTCTCCATGCATATAGAGCAGTGAGAATTCCGGCAGGTGCCCTTTGGCTTGCAAGCAGCGCATATCATCACTACCATGTGCTGCTTACAAGCATAAAGTAGCTGCTGGCATCGGGATAAGATGCTGCAAAGGAAGCGCCGGAAAAGTAAGTGTAATGGTTTGTTTTATTTAATGGTTTCTGATGGGGCCATACATACCAGGATGGGGGTCAATAATACCAGGATAAGGATGAGGCATGCATACCAGGACCGGGATGGGGGCCATCATACCAATTTAAGGATGGGGCCCTGCATACCAGGATAGGGATGGGGCCATGCATACTAGGATGAGATGGGGGCCCTGCATACCAGGATAGGGATAAGGGTGATCATTCCAGCCAGGATAGGGATGAGGGGGACCATTCCTACCAGGATAGGGATGAGGGGTCCATGACCACCAGGCTAGAGATAAGGGGCATGCATACCAAACTAAGGATGAGGAGGCATGCATACCAGGATGAGGATGAGGGCCATGTATGCCAGGATAGGGATAAGTGGGCCAAGCATACCAGGATTGGGATGAGGGAGCCATGCATGCCAGGATAGGGATGAAGGGGTCATGCATACCAGGGTAGAGATGAGGGGGGGCTATGCATACCAGGATAGGGATGAGGGGACCATGTGTATCAGGATGGGGACGAGGGGACCAAATATACCAGGATAGTGGATATTAAGTAAGAATTGACCACATTTTTTGCTTCCATTTTTTTTTCTAATTTTCTCCTCTAAAACCTAGGTGAGTCTTATGGTCCAAAAATATGGTATATAAACTCCATGTGTTGGAATTGGAGGTTTATATATCACACTCTCTCTGTGAGTTTCCCAATAACTGGCTTAGTAGGGAAAAGAGTTGCTGTCCCGTCCATCAGTCAATTACATAATTGTCCTGATGATTGGAAGCAGTGGAGTTGCGTCTCCCTGACATCTTAATACAGACTTTTTGGCCAGGGTGAATAAATCTGTTTTAACCAAAAATGTTAAAAAATATTGGGACAATAAATGAGACATTTAAATGTGTTAAGTCTGTTGTAATTGTCAAATTGTAGATACATACAAGGCACATTGATATAACAAGCACACTATAGATTTTTCTAGCCATTTTGATCTTCACATGAATGCTGCCTATCTGGATTATTCTATATTTTTACTTGGTTAATAGTGATGAGCGAGTGTACTCGTTGCTCGGGTTTACCCAAGCACACTCGGGTGACCTCCGAGTATTTGTTAGTGTTCGGAGATTTGGTTTTCATCACGGCAGCTGAATGATTTACAGCTATTAGCAAGGCTGAGTACATGTGGGGGTTGCCTGGTTGCTAGGTAATCCCCACATGTAATCAAGCTGGCTAATAGCTGTAAATAATGCTGCTGAGGCCATGAAAACTAAATCTCCGAGCAGTCATAATTACTTGGAGATCACCCGAGTGAAAACCCGAGCAACGAGTACACTCGCTCATCACTATTGGTTAACCCATTCTGATAAAAAAAATGTTTTCAAATAAATTAAATGTTTTACTTGTATCTAAAATGTATGTTAAACAAAAAATTGTACTGCCTTTGCACATGGTAGTGTAATAGAAACAAAAAACATACAATAGAAAAAATATCCTTTAGCAGCAGCACTCCTGCAAGCATCTGTCCCAGCAGTAGTACTGAATGAAGGTCACACATGACCTCCTTTACCCCAGTGAAGCATATTAGTGGGGAGGAAGAAAATAGTCTAAAAGAATATGTGTTACATCACTCTACTAGAGCACAATTATGTAGGTTCTAAGGGTATGTTTCCACGTTCAGGAAACCTTCAGGATTTGCTGTGGATTGGACGCTGCGCACAGCCTCAGCGTCCAATCCACAGCATCCAGATGTTACAGCATAGTGGAGGGGATTTTATGAAATCCTGTCTCCACTATGCGTGCAGGGCCACATCTGGCCCTGCGTAACCGGACATGCGGTGCATCTTTCCAGACTGCAGCATGTCTATTTATCTTGCGGAGACGCTCCATCTCCACAAGACAATTAATCCAGTCTATGAATATGATGCGGTGATTCTGGATGTGTTCAATGAACACATCCGAAATCACGGCGTGGGGCGGCGCTTTGGGCAGAGCGGTGTATCCTCTGCGTCCAAAGCGCTGGGTTTTCTGAATGTGGAAACATACCCTTACAGTGACATCATGAGCTGGAGTCAGCATTCTGCTTAATCCATGCAATACATAGCAATAATTCAATTATGTCAATTACACCTGTTTCCTTCTGCCCATAGTTCTCAAACTCACTTCATACTGGGTTCTCAGGAACATACTACATCGGAGAACCCTCTTTCAGTTGATTTATTGGTAGAGATGAATAGTCAGCTCTTGCACTGAGATGACATGGGACCACAATGGTGTAAGTTGTGATACAGGCAGTGGTTATAGCACTCTGAGCCACAGCAATTCTGAAAGTGGGAATGTGACAGGGGCCGGGGGGGGGGGGGGGGGGGGGGGTTTGGGACCAGGAGCTCAGGCCCTTACCAACACAAAGGCAACCATGAGACAAATTTGGTACGAAAATGATGATGATGACTCTCTGTTAGCCCAGACTTGAGAAACAGACAGGGGTGCCATGGAGCTAATGTCTTTAAAGGGAACCTGTCACCTGAATTTGATGGGACCGGTTTTGGGTCATATGGGCGAGGTTTTCGGGTGTTTAATTCACCCTTTCCTTACCCGCTGGCTGCATGCTGGCCGCAATATTGGATTGAAGTTCATTCTCTGCCCTCCGGAGTACACGCCAGTGCAAGGCAATATTGCACATTTTCTGTTAGTACAATAAACCTCATTTCAAGGCAGAAACATTACTGTGTCCAACAGTTATTAGATATATGAAACTGAAATAGAGGTTGCAAAAAAAACAATTTTTATAAAACATTAAGCTTAAGATTAATAGGGGTGCCCAAACTTTTTCATATAACTGTATATCATTTACTTACAGGGAATCTGTCACCCCAAAAATCGTATATGAGATAAGGCCCCCGGCATCAGGGGCTTATCTACAGCATTCTGTAATGCTGTAGATAAGCCCCCGATGTAACATGAAAGGTAAGAGAAACAGGTTGTATTATATTCACCCAGGGGCTGTCCCACTGCAGTCCGGTCCGATGGGCGTCGTGGTCCGGGTCCAGCGCCTCCTATCTTCATACGATGACGTCCTCTTCTTGTCTTCCTGCTGCAGCTCTGGCACAGGCGTACTTTGCCTGCCCTGTTGAGGACAGAGTAAAGTACTGCAGTGCACAGGTGCCGGGAAAGGTCACAGAGGCCCGGCGCCTGCGCACTGCAGTACTTTGCTCTGCCTTTAACAGGGCAGAAAAAGTACCCTGCACCAGAGCCACGGCAGGAAGAAAAGAAGAGGACGTCTTCACATGAAGAAAGGAGGCACCGGACCGCGATGCCAATCGGACCGGACCGCAGCGGGACTGCCCCTGGGTGAGTATAATATTACCCATTTTTCTTAACTTTCAGGGTACATCGGGGGGTTATCTACAGCATTACAGAATGCTGTAGATAAGCCCCTGATGCCGGTGGCCTTAGCTCATATACAATTTTTGGGTGACAGATTCCCTTTAATCAAATGTCCATGCAACCACCCAACATATTGGAGACTGCATCTCTCAACATAAGTCAACAATCCATTGCAAACGCACAAAGCTACCAGCTCCCTCACATTTTACTTCCGCAGGCCATTCTGTGGCCCAACTCAAATTTCAGGTAGTGGAAAATGTTACTGTATCAAGAAGGGGTGCGAATAGGATCTGGAAACTCAAAGAAAGAGAGGCGTTCTGGATTTTTACCCTCCAGACGCTTCATCCATGGAGTATGAAAAAAGAGTAGGAAATCGTCAATCACTCACTTAACATATATCAGCTATTTCTCACTAATAGGCTATAACCTAGATGTATAAAACTTCTTGTTGAAAAGTATTATCTTGCTAACTTTGTTCTCTTCATTTCTTTTAGATCACATAATGAATCGACTATCTACACTCAGATGTAGCTTCCAAACCTGGTGACAGTCCCCCCCCCTTTTTTTTTTTATTTCATTTATTTATAAAAAAAAATTTCATTTTCCTTTTTTCCTTTTCTCTAAACATGTCATCTTTCCACATCCTTTTAATGTTTTGGTTTCCCTTTTCTCCTTTTTTCCCCGTCTTTTTACCCCTACCTTTTTTCTCCTCATCCCCCTTTCCCCACCCTGCATCTTTTTTACCTTCTTTTCCCTTCATCTTTTTCCAATTTTTTGTTCCTTATTTTTATCCTTAGTTTCCCATAATTCACTTTTCTTGTCTCCCTTTCTTACGTTATTCTGATCGGCACATGCACACTTACATCTCTTCATTCGGCACTTCTGACTTTCTTTGTGCACACACAGCCTTCTAGTTGCCTTTCGGGTCTTTCGGCTCTTTGAGACACCACCTTCATGCATACTGGACACCGCGACCAGATATCACAGTGCATAGACAAAAATACTTTTTAATTGAAAAAAAAATTATAATTTTCTATTGGTTTAACAAATAGCATATCTTTATTTAGCAGTCGTGCGACTGGCGCAATCCAGGTACAGATAATCTTACTTGACAATTTAGCAGGAGCAATAATCTTCATTACTCCACATTTGGAGTGTGTCAGCAAAACAATTGAAAAGAAATCAAATCAAATCATAGCTCTGAAGGAGGATCAGATTGAGGAATTGGAAGACAACGTGGTCGATGATGAGTCCACTGATTCAACCTGGCACGGTGGCACGCCTAGCAAGCACAGCAGTGCAGAGAGTGATGGATCCTTAGCAAGAACACAGGCAAGAAGAGGTAGTGGTTTGTCCAGAGGTAGAACTCTGTCAACTGTTCAACAGAGCTCCCCCCCACTCAGCTAGATAACAGGGCAAGGGTGCATTCTTCCCCTGTATGGCAGTTTTTTCTAAAAGTCCTTCAGATAAAACAACTGTAATTTGCAGCATCTGACAAACCAAGATAAGGCGAGGCAAGAACGCTGCCCACCTGGGCACCACCAGCATGCAAATACACATGGCAGCCAAGCAACCCAGTAGGTGGGCGGGATGCCTGGGTACCAAATCTGTGTCTGAGGAAGAAACCACTGCCCCTTCCCCTGTTTTATGGCCTTCCAATTCTACTGACTATGAAGCAGGCACTGATGCCTCCTGCCCACAACCAGCAGTATGCACACACAACAGTCAGCAACCATGTCCACTTCATTGTCCCAGCACAGCTTTCAGTTGTCCCTTCCCATACATTTACTAGAAAGCAGAAATATTTAGCCACCCACAGGCCCAAACTCTAAATACCCATATTGCCAGATTACTAGCCCTGGAAATGTTGCCGTTTCAACATGTGGGAACTGAGTCTTTCCGCAACCTCTTGTGGGTGGCAACTCCACGGTATTCTATTCCAAGCCGATACTATTTTTCCCAGTGTGCCATCCCCGCGTTACATAAGCACTTGTTACACAATATCAGCCGTGCTCTGGCCAACACGTCACACGTTAGGTCCACCTATCCACAGACACGTGGACAAGTTCTTGTGGACAGGGACAATACATTTCCCTGATGGCACACTGGCTTAACCTGGTGGAATCTGTTCTGGGGCAGAGTCAGAGGATGGGACATCACACATCTTACCCACACCAAGAATAGTGGGCCCAACTTCCATCAAGATTTCAGTCTACTCGTATTCCACTTCCTATCTCTCCTCCTCCTCCTTTTCCTCCTCCTCATCTTCAGGAGCCTCCCAATCACTCCTCATCTGGGAACTCTGCAGCACTGCCTTGGCGAAGCGGCAGCATGCTCTGCTGAAGGTCATCTGTTTAGGTTATAAAGCTCACAACGCAGCAGAGCTGTTGAAGGGGATAAAAAAATAGACAGATCAGTGGCCCTCCCCACTGAACCTCCAACCAGGTCTGGTTGTGTGAAATAATGGGCATAACTTGGTGGTGGCTTTAAAGCTTGCGAAGCTGGTAAATGTTCCATGCATGATCCACATGCTGAACTTGGTTGTGCAGTGGTTTTTGAAAACATACCCTGACTTACCTGATCTACTTGCCAAGGTAGCTGTGTCAGCCCACATTCCCGAAAGTCAGCTTTCCCGGTCCAGCTTTGCTGCAGCAGTGCTTTAAATTGCCTTGTCACTGATTTGTGACCTGCCCACATGCTGGAATTCAACCTTCCATATGTTGGCAAGGCTTAGTTAGCAGCAGGGGGCAGCCTCTGAATTCCTGCTTCTCAGTGCCCAAAAGAGTAAGACTCAGCCCCTACACATAACAACTGCCGAGTGGGTGTGGATTGCTGACCTATTTGAGGTTCTTCAAAACTGTGAGTACTACACCAAGATGGTGAGCGCTCATGAAGCTATTATAAGCGTAACAATCCCACTGCTCTTTCTATTTAAACGTTCACTGCAGAATCTGAAATAGGAAGCTTTTAATGCCAAGCATTTGGAAATGGATAGTGTTGAGCATTCCGATACCACAAGTATCGGGTATCGGCCGATACTTGCGGTATCGGAATTCCAATACCGAGATCCGATACTTTTGTGGTATCGGGAATCGGAATCGGAAGTTCCCAGTGTATGGTTCCCAGGGTCTGAAGGAGAGGAAACTCTCCTTCAGGCCCTGGGATCCATATCCATGTAAAAAATAAAGAATTAAAATAAAAAAATAGGGATATACTCACCCTCTGACGCGCCCTGGTAGTAACCGGCAGCCTGCTTTGCTTAAAATGAGCGCGTTCAGCACCTTCCATGACGTCACGGCTTCTGATTGGTCGCGTGCCGCTCATGTGACCACCACGCGACCAATCACAAGCCGTGACGTCATTCTCAGGTCCTAAATTCCTAATTCTAGGAATTCTAGGAATTTAGGACCTGAGAATGACGTCATGGCTTGTGATTGGTCGCGTGGCGGTCACATGAGCGGCACGCGACCAATCAGAAGCCGTGACGTCATGGAAGGCCCTAAACGGGCTCATTTTAAGCAAAGAAGGCTGCCGGGTAACAGCGGTGAGGTGCAGGGGCCTCTGGAGAGGTGAGTATATCAATATTTTTTATTTTAATTCTTTATTTTACACATTAATATGGATCCCAGGGCATGAAGGAGAGTTTCCTCTCCTTCAGACCCTGGGAACCATCAGGATACCTTCCGATACTTGGTGTCCCATTGACTTGTATTGGTATCGGGTATTGCTATCGGCGATATCCGATACTTTTCGGGTATCGGCCGATACTATCTGATACCGATACTTTCAAGTATCGGACGGTATCGCTCAACACTAGTAATGGAGCAAGATTGTACAGTGGCTGATAGCACACAGCCCAGCCTCACACACTATTCTCAGGCCACATTCGGTGATGACGTGGAACAGGAGGAGGAGGAGGATAATGAGGAACAGGATTTTTTGCTCTGTGCTACAGAGGGGACTCCCAATCCCAGCATTATGCCTGTCCAGCATGGATGGCCTGAAGAGGAAGAGGAGGAGAAGGCTATGCGCCATGAGGGGCAGAAGATGGTTACTGTTCTTCCTGTTGAGGACACTGAACGTTTGACTCATTATAGTCTGCAACACATGGAAGAGTTCATGTCCAAATGCCTTTCCCAAGATCCTTGCATGAAGGAAATTTTGTCCACCATGAAATACTGACTGCTGTTCTTGACCCATGGTACAAGGAGAAATTTGCTTCTATAATGTCGGAGGCAGACGTGCCATTTTCAGTGTGTGCGTGCTAGAGGGCCATAATGGAAGACTTGCTCAAAAGATTACCCTCAGACAACGCTGGTGGCAGAGGTGCCGACTATTTTCAACCACAAGGATTACAGGGGAGAGTCACAAACAGGTGCAACTCAGTGGAGGGAGAATGTCTAACAACTGGGCCATTTTCATGAGATCGTCCCATCAGCAAGGGCTATCTGTGGATATAACTATGAGGAGAAGGGAGAAGTTGACCAAGATAGTGAAGGACTACCTATGTGACCATACCAGCATCCTTCCTAATTCTTCAGTGCCCTTTAACTATTGAGTGTCCAAGCTGCACACTTGGCTCGATCTCTCCTTGTACGCCTTGGAGGTGCTGCCATGCCCTGCCGTGAGTGTGTTATCTGAACGTGTTTTTAGCTTGGCAGGTGTAATCATAATGGATAGGTGCACATGCCTGTCAAGGGAAAATGCAGACAGGCTGACTCTTCTAAAATTGAACAAGGGCTGGATTTCCTCTGACTTTGTAAACCCTACAGATGACAGCAACGTTATACAAATGCAGGCCAATTTGTTTTTGTTTTTTTAAGTAGTCTTAACGTCCATACCTTACCCATCCAAAACTATTTTGTTAAGGAAATCCTCCCTCTCCTCCTGCTTCTGCTGCTTCTGCAACAAGAACTTAGTGTTCATCTATGTATACCCCACGTGGGTATTGTTTTGTACTTTTTTGAAACCTTTGCGCATTGTGCAATGGTGACACTTGTACTCTACATCTCTTGTAATAACTGCCAAGTGTATTGTGATGTTCCCATGATGGCGTCTTTCAGCGCATATGATATAGACCCCTTGGGTAATTTTTAGAAGCCTTTGCACATTTCTCAATGGTCAAATTTCTACTCTCAATCTCTATATATTGTATTATTATAATTTTTTTATTGTGTTGCCCTTCTCACGGTCTCTTTAAGCGTGTATCTGGTAGCCTGATGGGTTTTTTTAGGTCTACACTTGGACATTTTTGAACATAAATGCATTAATATGCTCCACACATTTCTTCAGGTTTCAGCCTTACACAGAATAATATGAATAATGAAACATGCTCTATATTTATGTTGCTAGTTTGAAAATCTTACCCACACATCGCTTTATAAAGGGAAATTCGACAAAATACCTCTGTTAGCATATGTCATATCCTACTCATATACGCAGCACCCCAATAGTTGGGCGGAATGTCTGGGTACAAAAGCTGTGTCTGACTTTAATGGTATGTTTCTACGTTCAGGAAACGCTGCATGTTTGACGCTGCGTAGAGCCGCAGCGTCAAACATGCAGCGTCCAGATGTTACAGCGTAGTGGAGGGGATTTTATGAAATCCCGTCTCCACTATGCGTGGTAACATGCATCCGGCGGCCCTGCGATTCCGGACATGAAGCGCGTCTTTTTAGATCGCAGCGTGTCCGTTTACCTTGCGGCGCCGCTGCACCGCCACAAGGTAAAACACAGGGCCCTATGTGTGGGGTGCGATGATGCCGGATGTGTGCAATGAACACATCCGGCAACATCGCGTCTACGGAAGGGGGCGGAGCTTTGGGTGGAGCGGGTTTGCCGCTCCGTTCAAACCGCCGGCCATCCTGAACATGGACACGTACCCTCAAACCACTGGCCCTTCCCTTGTATTACGTCATACCCACTCTGATGTCCAGGAAGGAGGTGCTGAGGCTTCCAGTCCAAAATCTGCGGTTGCACAGTCACAACAGTCAGCAACCAGTTCATTGTCCCAGTGCAGCATTCAATTGTCCATTATCAGCATATAGGTCTGTTCACAAATTTTTAGTTCGCTAGAGCATACATATTCGTTAGCAATTTACATTGTCCGGTGCTGGACAAAGACCATTGCTGACTTTTCCAGGCTCCTAAATTAGACTTTTGTCTCTTTATTAAACTGTCACTTTCCTTACATTTTCTAAATTTGGGTCCCTACAAAAAATTCTGGTAGGGTATTAACCAGTTTCTGTACTTTTTAAATACACCTAAGAGACTGGGTTAATATGCTCAACAGACCTTACACATATTGGAACATGGTCATTGCCACGCTAAGGAATTTATCTGAGCTCTGTAGTAGTGCCTGTCACCTGAGTAATACACTCCACAGACCTCGGCTCTCTCTGGGACATATCCTGTAATTACTCCATTGTTGCTCAAAACCATGCAAAAGATACATTCTGCCTGATTGGGCAGTTTCCAGAAGAAGTGCGTAGGCTTGTGCAGATTGGTCAATGGCACTCCTGGTTCTTTCCCTTGAAGGTGCTTCCAAGTAAATTGAGACTTGTACATGTTCCTGACATGGGTTTCATCCATGACAGACTGACCACAATAGGGGTCATCACTTGCATACACTGTATTCCAAATTAAAGTCTAATGCTTTTGGTCTCTGGTAGAATCCAATTTACTAATATTGGTCTTGCAGCTCCCCAAACTCCTGTATTATATTCACCTTACAGTGGCTCCACCCGCTATAACAGTGGTTCCATTGGGATCCGGTGACAAAATGAACTGTGGACATTGCAAAATGCAGGTTTCACAGCACATAGTGGCCCTGTGAAAATTAAAAGCGAGATGGCGTTGGATATGGTGGTGGTGGTGGGCAAAGCCCAAATTCAAATGGGCATGTTTTAGCTGGCATTGCAAAGTGATAGGGAATATGTATTCCACCATCTGGCTAACTACTTGGCATGAGGGAAGCACCTCCCAAATGTAGGAGTGAGAGCTCTCCCAAATGTATGATACAGGGCCACCTGAGGGCGCTTCCCAAACTCTGGTTTCACGGCACCTGCTGGCACTCTATTTGTCAGCAAGGGCCGCAGAATGACATTGCGGCCGACATGGTGGTGGTGGCTGGTGATGCCCAAAATTCAAATGGTCATGTTTTAGCTGGCATTGTAAAGGAATGGGGAATATGTATTCCACTATCTTGCTAACTATTTGGCATGAGAGAGGGACCTCCCAAATGTTGAAGTAAAAAATAAAGCCAAAATGCTCCGTGTGAACATATGCTAAAGGTACATACATATTTTTTATTTTTATTTTGCATTATATACATGTAATTATGAAGGAAATAATGTTTCTTAGCATTTTTCCCTTTAAAAAATGTTGTTAGATCTTTTTAAAAATCCTTAAAACTGGCACAATAGTTTGATAACATTATTCACAGATACCATATGTGAGTCAGAAAGGCATGCAGGCATCTTCTCCATGCTGTTCCCATTTAGTTTAAGCTCTTTCCCAACCATTTCAGCTTTTTTCTCATGCCCCCAGACCTGTTTGTTGGGTTGAGCAAAAAAATATTCAGCATTCCTATTGACTTGAACTGGATTCTTATTCCGTACGAACACACAGATATTAGAAATTATTCGTGCCGATTTTCCCTAATCCGTATATTTCACTATTCGATCATCACTAGTGATTAATCATGTCTACATATTTTTTATCCTTTTGTCATTTTATACACAATATGTATATATATATATATATATATATATATATATATATATATATATATATATATATATATATATATATATATATATATATATATATATATACCGTATATACTCGAGTATAAGCCGAGATTTTCAGCCCATTTTTGGGGCTGAAAGTCTCCCTCTCGGCTTATGCTCGAGTCATACCCGGGGGTCGGCAGGGGAGGGGGGCGGGGGCTATCTAATTATACGCACCTACTGCTGGCGCGGTCCCTGCGCGTCCCTGCTTCTTCCAGCGCTGCATATTCTTCCTGTACTGAGCGGTCACATGGTCCCACTCATTACCGAAATGAATATGCGGCTCCACCTCCCATAGAGGTGGAGCCGCATATTCATTTTGATAATGAGCAGTAACTGTGACTGCTCAATACAGGAAGAAGATGCAGCGCTGGAAGAAGCAGGGACGCACAGGGACCATGCCAGCAGTAGGTGAGTATACAGCGCTGCGCGATATTTACCGCTCCTCGTTCTGGTGCGGCTCCGTCATCAGCGTCCTCTGGCTGTGATGCTCAGGTCAGAGGGTGCGGTGACGTAGTCAGTGCGTGCCCTCTGCTGAACATCAGTGCTGAAGATGGAACCGCACGAGGAGCAGGTAAATATTGAAAGTGCCGGGGGTCCTGAGCGAAGAGAGGTGAGTATGTGATTTTTTTTTTTATCGCAGCAAAAGCATATGGGGCAGTGACTGTACGGATCATCTGTATGGGGCCATAACGCTTGTGCAGCACTATAAGGGGCAGTGACTGTACGGAGCATCTTATGGGGTCATAACCATTGTGCAGCACTATATGGGGCAAGTGACTGTACGGAGCATCTGTATGGGGCCATAACGCTTGTGCAGCACTATAAGGGGCAGTGACTGTACGGAGCATCTTATGGGGCCATAACGATTGTGCACTATATGGGGCAAGTGACTGTACGGAGCATCTTATGGGGCCATAACGCTTGTGCAGCACTATATGGGGCAAGTGACTGTGCGGAGCATCTTATGGGGCCATAACGATTGTGCAGCACTATATGGGGCAAGTGACTGTACAGAGCATCTTATGGGGCCATAACGCTTGTGCAGCACTATATGGGGTAAGTGACTGTACGGAGCATCTTATGGGGCCATAACGATTGTGCTGCACTATATGGGGCAAGTGACTGTACGGAGCATCTTATGGGGCCATAACGATTGTGCAGCACTATAAGGGGCAAGTGACTGTACGGAGCATCTTATGGGGCCATAACCATTGTGCAGCACTATATGGGGCAAATGACTGTACGGAGCATCTTATGGGGCCATAACGATTGTGCAGCACTATATGGGGCAAATGACTGTACGGAGCATTTTATGGGGCCATATCGCTTGTGAAGCACTATATGGGGCAAGTGACTGTACTGAGCATCTTATGGGGCCATAACGATTGTGCAGCACTATATGGGGCAAATGACTGTACGGAGCATCTTATGGGGCCATAAGGCTTGTGCAGCACTATATGGGGCAAGTGACTGTATGGAGCATCTTATGGGGCCATAACGATTGTGCAGCACTATATGGGACAAATGACTGTACGGAGCATCTTATGGGGCCATAATGCTTGTGCAGCATTATATGGGGCAAGTGACTCTACGGAGCATCTTATGGGGCCATAACGCTTGTGCAGCATTATATGGGGCAAGTGACTGTACGGAGCATCTTATGGGGCCATAACGATTGTGCAGCACTATATGGGGCAAGTGACTGTACGGAGCATCTTATGGGGCCATAACGATTGTGCAGCACTATATGGGGCAAATGACTGTACGGAGCATCTTATGGGGCCATATCGCTTGTGAAGCACTATATGGGGCAAGTGACTGTACGGAGCATCTTATGGGGCCATAACGATTGTGCAGCACTATATGGGGCAAGTGACTGTACGGAGCATCTTATGGTACCATAACGCTTGTGCAGCATTATATGGGGCAGTGACTGTACAGAGCATCTTATGAGGCCATAACGATTGTGCAGCACTATATGGGGCAAGTGACTGTACGGAGCATCTTATGGGGCCATAACCATTGTGCAGCACTATATGGGGCAAGTGACTGTACGGAGCATCTTATGGGGCCATAACCATTGTGCAGCACTATATGGGGCAAGTGACTGTACGGAGCATCTTATGGGGCCATAACCATTGTGCAGCACTATATGGGGCAAGTGACTGTACGGAGCATCTTATGGGGCCATAATGATTGCAGCACTATATGGGGCAAGTGACTGTACGGAGCATCTTATGGGGCCATAACCGTTGTGCAGCACTATATGGGGCAAGTGACTGTACGGAGCATCTTATGGGGCCATAACCATTGTGCAGCACTATATGGGGCAAGTGACTGTACGGAGCATCTTATGGGGCCATAACCATTGTGCAGCACTATATGGGGCAAGTGACTGTATGGATGATCTTATGGGGCCACAACGTTTGTGCAGCATTATATGAGGCAAGTGTCTGTATGGAGCATCTTATGGGGCCCTTATTACCCTTTATGCAGGATTATATGTGGCATATTTTAATATGGAGCATCTAATGGGGCCCATCAAACTTTATGGAGCATTATATGGGGCTCCTTATTCAATATGGATATTCAAAAACACTTAACCTACTGATGTCTCAATTAATTTTACTTTTATTGGTATCTATTTTTACTTTTGAAATTTACCGGTAGCCGCTGCATTTTCCACTCTAGGCTTATACTCGAGTCATTAAGTTTTCCCAGTTTTTTGTGGCAAAATTAGGGGGGGGCGGCTTATACTCGGTTTGGCTTATACTCGAGTATATACGGTATATATATACAGTATATATATATATATATATACACACACATATACACATATGCAATGTTGCCGAAACATTGGATTTGAATTTTCTGTTGTTCCTTGAATAGCGGGGTTGTGAATAAAACTACACTTTTTTCTCAACACAGCCTTATTGACGTATTTGAGAGCTGAAGGTTATCGTTTTACTGCTGCTGACAGCATCTACCAATTGCTAGATAGCCACTATTTTCTCAATGCACAGTCAACACTTTCCATGGGTGTGGTAGGTCAGAAAAGAAAGAAATGCCAGAAAGGGAAAAATTGTTGAAAATTATAAAACCAAGGTGTCTTGATTTCTATAACTGCAATTTTCTTTTCCAAAATTATCATTTTTTTTTTTTACAGGTGACCACTATCTACTTTTTGCAAAATCGGCACTTCCCAACATGTGAGGCCCATGCGTCAGGCAGATGACAATGGAAAAAATTGTAAGAAAGGAAAAAATTGTTTCCAACATCAGCGAACAGAGTGACACCGCCTGAACAGCAAGGTTTTTTGTGCTTGCACCTGTTTTCAGCAGATACTGTCATGATTGGACTGGCGAGTAAACTGGGACCAGGGTCACCTTTCCTGGTCCTAGCTCTAGGGATCGCCCTAAGGCTACTTTCACACTAGTGTCGGGCTCGGCCCGTCGCAGTGCGTCGGGCCGACGTTACCGACGCTAGCGTTCTCTGCGCCGCACAACGGGGGCAGCGGATGCATTTTTCCAGCGCATCCGCTGCCCCATTGTGAGGTGCATGGAAGTGCGGGGAGGTGGGGGCGGAGTTCCGGCCGCGCATGCGCGGTCGGAAAAAGCGGACCGTCGGCAGCAAAAAACGTTACATGTAACGTTTTTTGCAGCCGACGGTCCGCCACAACACGGCGCAACTGTCGCACGATGGTTGCGACGTGTGTCAATTCATCGCAATGCGTCGTTAATGTTAGTTTATGGACAAAAAAAGCATCCTGCAAGCACTTTTGCAGGATGCGTTTTTTGACCAAAACGAAGCATTGCGACGGAGGACAAAAAACGCCAGTGTGAAAGTAGCCTAACTCGCCCTGTTCCATAGGATACCTCAGATGGCGAGGATGCCGGGGGCCTCCGCCCTAGCCCTGTCTCCTAACTGCAACCCTGCGTCTGTCCCCCTCCCCACCCGGGGAAGAGAGGCACTACCGTGTACCGCAGTACGCCAACCCGACAAACAGGGGAACAAAGACAAGGGTAAAAGAAAACTCCACTCACACAAAATATGCTCTCACAAATAACCGCCAGGGTGTGAAGGACAGGGGAAGTAAATAAGGCAGGTAAGGATGAGGAATTTCCCAAGCATACAAACCATACAACTGTCGCACAATAAATTCCTCCAGCTCTCCAAACACCAGCTCCTCACTACTTCAGGTCTATCAAGCAAGTGCTGTCTCAGACAAAGATCTGACCAGAAGGCCTAGCTTTTATAGGAGAGAGGAGTGGCTAACCAAGCACAGCTGAAAGCAGGGATTTCCACATGTCCTATTAACCCCTGTCCAGCTGAAAGAAAGCAAAGCACCTTTAGTACACAGGAGAAGTGCTTCTTCTCAGCGACGAAGCAGGAGCCATCAGACGCCGTGGTCTTCTGGTACTGCTCTGTCGCTGTATCTCTGTGACAGATACCCTGAGCTCTGATCTCATAGACTTCTGGATCAGCAAACTGGACCTTTGGAGACAAGTGACACAGTTTTCTATGGGAATACTGTCATGTCCAGCTTCCATTGTTATTTCAGAGAGGGGATTCAGCATGGCCACTGGCTTTGTAACACACAAGCTAACCAAGTTATCCTCTAAAAGTATTAACAAGTTTACTTATTACTTATTAATCATGAATGGATCATTGTCAACTTCAGAGTTCACCCAAATGCAGATTTTCTGTAATTAGCTTCAGCATGGGTTCACCAAAATGACGGCTGCTGGCCACCAGTTTTCTGAAACGTAAAGAATAATCAAAAGGATATAAAAAAAAACCCTTATACTTACCTTACCACTCACCTTTCTGGCTCCTCTTCTCCTCATCATCACCATTTCAGCCAACGCCACATCTCCATATCACTGTCTCTTACACTAAAATTCCAGGGAGGGTTTTGGGCATGTGTCATGATCTCCATGGCCAGAAAACTAGCATAAGCCTCTATAGGAACAAGCTCTTGGAAGATGTAACTATACTGACCATGAACTAAACCTACCGCATCATCTAGAAGTAGCCAGGTAGCATGTCCTACTTTTTATCCCTATATGCCCAGCGCCGGCCGGAGAACTAAATAATGCTAGCAGAGGGAAATATAAGACCTGACTCACCTCTAGAGAAATGCCCAAAAAAAAGGAGACAGAAGCCCCCCACATATATTGGCGGTGATATGAGATGAAACAACAAACGCAGCAGGAAAATAGTTTTAGCAAATTTGAGGTCCGCTTTCTAGATAGCAGAAGACAGAAAGCATACTTTCATGGTCAGTAGAAAACCCTAACAAAACACATCCAGAAATTACTTTAGGACTCTGGCATTAACTCATAATACCAGAGTGGCAATTCCTGATCACCAAGAGCTTTCCAGACACAGTAACGAAACTGCAGCTGTGAACTGGAACCAAAATACAAAAACAAAACATGGACGAATGTCCAACTTATCTAGTAGATGTCTGGGAGCAGGAACAAGCACAGAGAGGCTTCTGATAACATTGTTGACCGGCAAGCATCTAACAGAGAAGCCAGGTTATATAGCGACACCCAGATCTAATCAGAACAGGTGAACAGGGAAGATGATGTCACAAGTTCAATTCCACCAGTAGCCACCGGGGGAGCCCAGAATCCAAATTCACAACAGTACCCCCCCCTCAAGGAGGGGGCACCGAACCCTCACCAGAACCACCAGGGCGATCAGGATGGGCCCCATGAAAGGCACGAACCAGATCAGAGGCATGAACATCAGATGCAGTGACCCAAGAATTATCCTCCTGGCCATATCCCTTCCACTTGACCAGATACTGGAGTCTCCGTCTGGAAACACGGGAGTCTAGGATTTTTTCCACAACGTACTCCAACCCACCCTCAACCAACACCGGAGCAGGAGGCTCAACGGAAGGAACAACCGGTGCCTCATACCTGCGCAATAACGACCGATGAAAAACGTTATGAATAGAAAAGGATGCAGGGAGGTCCAAACGGAAGGAAACAGGGTTAAGAATCTCCAATATTTTATACGGACCGATGAACCGAGGCTTAAACTTAGGAGATGAGACCCTCATAGGGACAAAACGAGAAGACAACCACACCAAATCTCCAACACAAAGCCGAGGACCAACACGACGGTGACGGTTGGCAAAAAGCTGAGTCTTCTCCTGGGACAACTTTAAATTGTCCATCACCTGCCCCCAGATATGATGCAATCTCTCCACCACCGCATCCACTCCAGGACAATCCGAGGATTCCATCTGACCGGAGGAAAATCGAGGATGGAACCCCGAATTACAGAAAAACGGGGAAACCAAGGTGGCAGAGCTGGCCCGATTATTGAGGGCGAACTCCGCCAATGGCAAAAAAGCAACCCAATCATCCTGGTCAGCAGACACAAAACACCTCAGATATGTCTCCAGGGTCTGATTAGTCCGCTCGGTCTGGCCATTAGTCTGAGGGTGAAAAGCAGACGAAAAAGACAAATCTATGCCCATCCTAGCACAAAATGCCCGCCAAAATCTAGACACAAATTGGGTTCCTCTGTCAGAAACGATATTCTCAGGAATACCATGCAAACGAACAACATTTTGAAAAAACAGGGGCACCAACTCGGAAGAAGAAGGCAATTTGGGCAGGGGAACCAAATGAACCATCTTAGAAAAACGGTCACACACCACCCAGATGACAGACATCTTCTGAGAAACAGGCAGATCTGAAATAAAATCCATCGAGATGTGTGTCCAAGGCCTCTTAGGAATAGGCAAGGGCAACAATAATCCACTAGCCCGAGAACAACAAGGCTTGGCCCGAGCACAAACGTCACAAGACTGCACAAAGCCTCGCACATCTCGTGACAGGGAAGGCCACCAGAAGGATCTTGCCACCAAATCCCTGGTACCAAAAATTCCAGGATGACCTGCCAACGCAGAAGAATGCACCTCAGAGATGACTTTACTGGTCCAATCATCAGGAACAAACAGCCTATCAGGCGGACAACGATCCGGTCTATCCGCCTGAAACTCCTGCAAGGCCCGCCGCAGGTCTGGAGAAACGGCTGACAAGATAACTCCCTCCTTAAGAATACCTGTGGGGTCAGAGTTGCCAGGTGAATCAGGCTCAAAACTCCTAGAAAGGGCATCCGCCTTAACATTCTTAGAACCTGGTAGGTACGATACCACAAAATTAAACCGAGAAAAAAATAATGACCAGCGCGCCTGTCTAGGATTCAGGCGCCTGGCGGTCTCAAGATAAATCAAATTTTTGTGGTCAGTCAATACCACCACCTGATGTCTGGCCCCCTCGAGCCAATGGCGCCACTCCTCAAACGCCCACTTCATGGCCAAAAGCTCCCGATTCCCAACATCATAATTCCGCTCAGCGGGCGAAAATTTACGGGAAAAGAAGGCACAAGGCCTCATCACGGCGCAGTCAGAACTTTTCTGCGACAACACTGCCCCAGCTCCGATCTCAGAAGCGTCGACCTCAACCTGAAAAGGAAGAGTCACATCAGGCTGACGCAACACAGGGGCAGAAGAAAAACAGCGCTTAAGCTCCTGAAAGGCCTCCACAGCATCAGGGGACCAATTAGCAACATCAGCACCCTGTCTAGTCAAATCGGTCAATGGCTTAACGACATCCGAAAAACCAGAAATAAATCGACGATAAAAGTTGGCAAAGCCCAAAAATTTCTGAAGACTTTTAAGAGAAGAGGGCTGCGTCCAATCACAAATAGCTTGAACCTTGACAGGATCCATCTCAATGGAAGAGGGAGAAAAAATATATCCCAAAAAGGAAATTCTCTGAACCCCAAAAACGCACTTAGAACCCTTGACACACAGAGAATTAGACCGCAAAACCTGAAAAACCCTCTTAACTTGCCGGACATGAGAGTCCCAGTCATCCGAAAAAATCAGAATATCATCCAGATACACTATCATAAATTTATCCAAAAAATCGCGGAAAATATCATGCATAAAGGACTGGAAGACTGAAGGGGCATTAGAAAGACCAAAAGGCATCACCAAATACTCAAAGTGGCCCTCGGGCGTATTAAATGCGGTTTTCCACTCATCCCCCTGCCTGATCCGCACCAAATTATACGCCCCACGGAGATCAATCTTAGAGAACCACTTGGCCCCCTTTATGCGAGCAAACAAATCAGTCAGCAACGGCAATGGGTATTGATATTTAACCGTGATTTTATTCAAAAGCCGATAATCAATACATGGTCTCAAAGAGCCGTCTTTTTTTGACACAAAGAAAAAACCGGCTCCTAAGGGAGATGACGATGGACGAATATGTCCCTTTTCCAAGGACTCCTTTATATATTCTCGCATAGCAGTATGTTCAGGCACAGACAGATTAAATAAACGACCCTTTGGGTATTTACTACCCGGAATTAAATCTATAGCACAATCGCACTCACGGTGCGGAGGTAGTGAACCAAGCTTGGGTTCTTCAAAGACGTCACGATAGTCAGACAGGAACTCAGGGATTTCAGAGGGGATAGATGATGAAATGGACACCAAAGGTACGTCCCCATGAGTCCCCTTACATCCCCAGCTCAACACAGACATAGCTCTCCAGTCAAGGACTGGGTTGTGAGACTGCAGCCATGGCAATCCCAGCACCAAATCCTCATGTAGATTATACAGCACTAGAAAACGAATAGTCTCCTGGTGATCCGGATTAATACACATAGTCACTTGTGTCCAGTATTGTGGTTTATTATTAGCCAATGGGGTGGAGTCAATCCCCTTCAGAGGAATAAGAGTTTCCAAAGGCTCTAAATCATACCCACAACGATTGGCAAAGGACCAATCCATAAGACTCAAAGCGGCGCCAGAGTCGATATAGGCGTCAGTAGTAATAGATGACAAAGAGCAAATCAGGGTCACAGACAAAATAAATTTAGACTGTAAAGTGCCAATGGAAACAGATTTATCAAGCTTTTTAGTACGTTTAGAGCATGCTGATATAACATGAGTAGAATCCCCACAATAGAAACACAACCCATTTTTCCGTCTAAAATTCTGCCGCTCGCTTCTGGACAGAATTCTATCACACTGCATGCTTTCTGGCGTCTTCTCAGTGGACACCGCCAGATGGTGCACTGGTTTGCGCTCCCGCAGACGCCTATCGATCTGAATGGCCATTGTCATGGACTCATTCAGACCCGCAGGCACAGGGAACCCCACCATAACATCCTTAATGGCATCAGAGAGACCCTCTCTGAAAGTAGCCGCCAAGGCACACTCATTCCACTGAGTAAGCACAGACCATTTACGGAATCTTTGGCAGTAAATTTCAGCTTCATCTTGCCCCTGCGATAGGGACATCAAAGTTTTTTCTGCCTGAAGTTCCAAATGAGGTTCCTCATACAGCAAGCCCAAGGCCAAAAAAAACGCATCCACATTGCGCAACGCAGGATCCCCTGGTGCCAATGCAAAAGCCCAGTCTTGAGGGTCGCCGCGGAGCAAGGAAATCACAATCCCAACCTGCTGTGCAGGGTCTCCAGCAGAACGAGATTTCAGGGACAAAAATAGCTTACAATTATTTCTAAAATTCTGAAAGCTAGATCTATTCCCTGAGAAGAATTCCGGCAAAGGAATTCTCGGCTCAGATACCGGAGCATGAATAATAAAATCTTGCAAATTTTGTACTTTCGTGGTGAGATTATTCAAACCTGCAGTTACACTCTGAAGATCCATTATTAACAGGTGAACACAAAGCCATTCAAAGATTATAAGGAGAGAGAAAAAAAAGAAAGACTGCAGCATAGACAGACTGGCAAGTGATCCAATTAAGAGCACAGAAAAAAAAAAAAAAAAAAACTCTCAGCAGACTTCTTATTTCTCTCCTTTCTCAGCCAAGGATTTTAACCCTTTAGTGGGCCGGTCAAACTGTCATGATCTCCATGGCCAGAAAACTAGCATAAGCCTCTATAGGAACAAGCTCTTGGAAGATGTAACTATACTGACCATGAACTAAACCTACCGCATCATCTAGAAGTAGCCAGGTAGCATGTCCTACTTTTTATCCCTATATGCCCAGCGCCGGCCGGAGAACTAAATAATGCTAGCAGAGGGAAATATAAGACCTGACTCACCTCTAGAGAAATGCCCAAAAAAAAGGAGACAGAAGCCCCCCACATATATTGGCGGTGATATGAGATGAAACAACAAACGCAGCAGGAAAATAGTTTTAGCAAATTTGAGGTCCGCTTTCTAGATAGCAGAAGACAGAAAGCATACTTTCATGGTCAGTAGAAAACCCTAACAAAACACATCCAGAAATTACTTTAGGACTCTGGCATTAACTCATAATACCAGAGTGGCAATTCCTGATCACCAAGAGCTTTCCAGACACAGTAACGAAACTGCAGCTGTGAACTGGAACCAAAATACAAAAACAAAACATGGACGAATGTCCAACTTATCTAGTAGATGTCTGGGAGCAGGAACAAGCACAGAGAGGCTTCTGATAACATTGTTGACCGGCAAGCATCTAACAGAGAAGCCAGGTTATATAGCGACACCCAGATCTAATCAGAACAGGTGAACAGGGAAGATGATGTCACAAGTTCAATTCCACCAGTAGCCACCGGGGGAGCCCAGAATCCAAATTCACAACAGGCATGTATACGTATAGTCATGGAGCATGTGGAGATGATCATTCTTGAGCTTGCAAGGATTTCAGCATAAAGGACAGTGATAAGAATACAGTTACAATGTCTGGATAAATGATGGTGTGGAGCAGAGGGCCAAAAGAGTGCGTGTTAAGAAAACCCACAGCATAATATGCCCACAGATCATGACTAAGACGCAAGTCTAAACGCGTTGATCTTTCCTTACAAGTGTGTTCCATGCTAGACACAATATGTAGAACCAGTTTTATCTACTTTGATTAAAAGTAATTTTTTAGCAACCCCATCTATGGCTGGATTTTTTCTATTCTTTGCCTTTGTTGCTTCACACTAATGCTTGTGAGACATTGGTTTGCATTGCAGAGGATACACACTCACGCTGATAAGCTGACTTTCCTTCTTTCTTTCACAGCATTATAAGGTGCATTAAATTTGCAAGGAATAATTTATCTGAAAAGAAAACTTCTAGAGAAAATTCAAGCGAATGGGCGAATTCAAATTTTGCCTGATCATCTCTTCCAGGAATTAAATAGGCCATACCATCAGCCTTACTGCTTGCGTCCCCTACTGTGTGTTGTCAATCTTTTACACCGTTCTGCTGCCACCCGTGCAGATAGCCCAGACTAAGCCAGGCATCTACTCCCTGTCCATCATGTCTTCTATACTATATTACTTCTGCTGCAAGGGCAGTCATTGCTGACCGTGCACTGCCACAGATCTCTCTGTCTGTTTCATCCTAATTCCCTACAGTGCTGCAGCTCGAGTTCCATCAAATCAGCCTCACATCTCTTTTCTGCTCACTGTGTTTTATAGCTATAATGTACATGAACATTTATTTTTTCAATTGGAGTGCTGCCTTCTTTTTTCTTGATAATAGCATGAGGTTTGGTACATACCAGGGAGGATTTTGTGCACCCTTTGTTTTCTTTTGGTGCTGCTTTTTGTTTTCTCTTTCTATAATGTACATTAGATTTAATATGTCCACCAAAAACAGCTTCCAGAAAAAAGCTAATGTTATAAAAGGCTTGATGCCAAGTCATACCTTTTTTTTAAATCTTGAAAACAGGAAGTTTGTTTCAATTCTGGTAAAATAGGGTTAACTTTTGGATGGTTTGAAAAAAGCCTTTGCAATCATTTTGCGAATCCCAAAAAGGGACCATTTTTTAATCTTCGTTGAAAACACATTACTTCTTAGTGCTAAAAACAATAGACTTGTTTTGACTACATAAATACATGGATTTTTTAATGAAAAATCTATCCTTTCTTCATTTAACAAAACCAAAGCTATTCATACACATTAAGGGTATGTGCACACGTAGAAAAGTCCACTGCGGATTTTTCCGCAGCGGATTTCATAAATCCGCAGGTCAAAAGCACTGCTTTTTTCCTGTGGATTTATTGCGGATTTACAGCGGTTTTTGTGCGGATAACACTGCGGTTTTACGCCTGCGGTTTTCTATTATGGAGCAGGTGTAAAACCGCTGCGGATTCCGCACAAAGAATTGACATGCTGCGGAATGTAAACCGTTGCGTTTCCGCTCGTTTTTTTCCACAGCATGTGCATCGTGGATCCGCTGTGCATTGTGGATCCGCAGCGTGTGCACATAGCCTAAACAGTGATAATTAGGGTTAAGCAAAACGGATCGGTCATTTTCATAAATCGGCGACTTTTAGGCAAAGTCGGGTTTCATGAAACCCGAACCGATCCTAGTGTGGGATCGGCCATGCGGTACACGATCAGAGCGCCAAAGTCGCGTCTCGTATGACGCTGTTACCGCCATTTCTCATCCAATGAAGGAGGACGCAGAGTGTGGGCAGCGTGATGGCATAGGTCTCTGTCCCCACCATCTTAGACAAGGGCATGGCAGTGATTGGCTTGCTGTCTGCGGCATCACAGGGGCTATAAAGGGGCGTGCACGCCAACCGCCATCTTACTTCTGCCGATCTGAGCATAGGGAGAGTTTGCTGCAGTTAGTCAGAAGCAGGGACAGAGTTAGGGAGAAAATATAAACCCCCAAACCGCTTGTGCTGGAGCGATTTTCACTGTCCCACACCACCTTTTTGTGCAGGGACAGTGGAGGTAGTATTTTAGTGCAGCAGCTGCATAGCTGTGTGCACGGTGCTGTGCAAACCAACTGCTTTTTTCAAAGCAAAAATCCTGTTGCTCCTTTCTACACAGTTACCTGTCTTGTTTATTTGTCTACCAATTTTTTTGTTCAGCAGTCCTTTTTATTGCTGCCATACTTGCCCTGAGATCATTGTAGGAAGCTTGTTATTGCATATTTTTTTTTTTATAATAACTACAGCCACTTTCTGCCACGTTCATAGTATTGTGTTATACCACTGGGCCAGAGTTGTGGTTCAGTGTCTCCCCCCAAAAGTGAGATAGTAATTCTCACACAGTTTATATTCTGCAGTACTGCTAGTGCGTCATATATCAGGCAGCCACTTTCTGCCACGTTCATAGTGTTGTGTTATACCACTGGGCCAGAGTTGTGGTTCAGTGTCTGCCCCCAAAAGTGAGATAGTATTTCTCACACAGTTTATATTCTGCTGTACTACTAGTGTGTCATATATCACGCAGCCACTTTCTGCCACGTTCATAGTGTTGTGTTATACCACTGGGCCAGAGTTGTGGTTCAGTGTCTCCCCCCAAAAGTGAGATAGTATTTCTCACACAGTTTATATTCTGCTGTACTGCTAGTGTGTCGTATATCACGCAGCCACTTTCTGCCACGTTCATAGTGTTGTGTTATACCACTGGGCCAGAGTTGTGGTTCAGTGTCGCCCCCCAAATAATGAGGAAGTCTGGTGGAAGAGGCCGTGGGCAGGGGTTGCCAGCTAGTACTGATGGTGGTGGTGGTGCTGCATCTGGTGGTAGTGGCAAAAGCACAGTAGCACCTAAGGCTGGAGGTGTTGAGCCTGTGTCATCGTCTGGCTACACAAGGTCTCGAAGGCTCCCTTACCTGGGAGTAGGAAAACAGCTTTTAAAGCCGGAGCAGCAGGAAAAAGTTTTGTCTTTCCTTGCTGACTCAGCCTCTAGCTCTTTCGCCTCCTCTTCCCAAAGTTCAAAATCTAAGAGCAGCCAGTCGTCAGTGGATGCTTCCGGTCCGGAAAAAGACGTTTCCTTGTGTCCTTCTCCCAAACCAAAAGTGAAGGATGCGTCAGGCGACGCTACAGGTTACTCCATGGAGCTCTTTACCCATACCGTGCCAGGGTTAGAAAGGGAAATTGTACACTGCCCAGTACAAGAAGAATCGGACATGGAGTGCACTGATGCACAGCCACAGCTAGATTACGATGCTGTTCCATTGACTCAGATCACTACATTGACCTCGCAGTTTCCTGAGCCAGAATCTGACCCTGATGAGACTATGGTGCCCTGTCCCGAACGCTATAGCACCGGCTTACACGGTGACACTGAGGAAGGTGCACATGACATTGTGGAGGAGGAGGTGATAGATGACCCAGTTCTTGACCCAGATTGGCAGCCATTGGGGGAAGAGGGTGCCGCTGGCACTAGCTCACAAGCGGAGGAGGGTTATCCGCAGAAACACCAATCTACATTGCAACAGCTGTCATCAGCCAGGCCCGTATCAGGCCCAAAACGTGTTACAACAACAGTTTTAGGACAGCGTGGCCAACCGCTGAAAGTTGCACAGCGTGCAATGCCTGAAAAGGAATTCCATAGTAGGAAGAGTGGAGTGTGGCATTTTTTTGACCAAAATCCCAATGATCAGTCTAAAGTGATCTGTAAGAAATGCTCAAAGACCTTTAGCAGAGGGAAGATTCTTCAAAATTTAAATACAACGTGCATGCGTAGACATTTAAACAGCATGCACTTGCAAGCCTGGACTAATTACCAAATGTCCTGTATCGTTGGTGCACCTGGTCAGAATGAAGGTAGTCATCAACACTACATTGCTTCCCTCACTGTAAGCCCACTGGTTCGGACACCACCAGCAGCAAATGTGGAGGGATCGTCGCAAGGCCAAAGCAGGCAGGGAATCAGAAGGTTATTTGTAGGAAGCACTGTATGTAGGCCAACATCACCAACTGTCTCTCAATCCACCATGTCCACCCCCGCCACCACCGCTAGTTCCACCATCTGCAGGTCTCCTGTCCAGCTCACCCTAGAAGAGACTCTCGTGAGGAAAAGAAAGTACTCATCCTCTCATCCGCGTACACAGGGTTTGAACGCCCACATTGCCAGAATAATCTCGTTAGAGATGATGCCCTACCGGTTGGTCGAAAGCAAAGCTTTCAAAGACCTGATGGCCTACGCAGTACCACGCTATGACCTACCCAGTCGCCACTTCTTTGCGAGAAAAGTCATCCCAGCCCTCCACCTGCATGTCAAAGACCGCATTGTCCATGCACTGAGGAAGTCTGTCAGTGGAAAGGTGCACCTCACCACAGATGCATGGACCAGTAGGCATGGCCAGGGACATTACGTGTCCATCACGGTGCACTGGGTTAATGTGGTGGATGCAGGGTCCACAGGGGACAGCCATAGTGGGACAGTTCTGCCTAGCCCACGGTCTAGGAAACAGTTGGCAGTAGGCATTCGACACCCCTCCTCCTCCTCCTCCAGAAGCGACAGCTCGTCCACAGAGCGCAGTCATCTGGCAACTCCATCCGCAGCTGCAAGTGTTGCACACGAGGTGTCTCATTATGGAACAGCTAGTGGTAAGCGTCAGCAGGCTGTGTTGGAAATGAAGTGTTTGGGTGACAACAGACACACCGCGGAAGTACTGGCCAAGTTCTTGCAACAAGAAAGTGAGTCATGGCTGGGCAGTGTACATCTTGAGGCAGGCAAGGTAGTCAGTTATAACGGAAGGAATTTTATGGCTGCCATAGTCCTTTCCCAACTTAAACACATACCTTGCTTGGCTCACACTTTGAACCTGGTGGTGCAGTGCTTCCTGAAAAATTATCCTGAGTTACCAGCCCTACTCCTGAAGGTTCGAAAACTTTGTTCGCACATCCGCCAGTTGCCCGTACACTCTAGCCGTATGCATTGCTGAACCATCAGCGATCGCTAAATCTTCCACAGCAACGCCTAATTATAGATGTTGCAACAAGGTGGAACTCCACACTGCACATGGTTCAGAGGCTGTGTGAACAGAGGCGTGCATACACGGGCAGGCAGTTGGATGGCAGACATGGAGTTGTCTGGTGTGCAGTGGTCGAAGCTACAAGACCTCTGTCAAGTCCTTCAGTGTTTTGAGGAATGCACATAGCTGGTAAGTGCAGATGACGCCATCATAAGCATGATCATCCCACTTATGCGTCTGCTGATGCAAAGTTTGACGCACATTAAGGAGCAGACATCTGCAGCCGAGGAGGAGGGAAGCCTTGATGACAGTCAGCCATTGTCTGGTCAGGGAACTGTCCAGGACGAGGTGGTGGACGAAGAGGATGAGGATGATTGGGATGAATATGTATGGGAGGAGGGAGCTTCTCAGGGGGCAATAGAAACCGGTGCCGTTGCAAGGTCTGGTACAGGTTTCTTGCGGGACACTTGTGATGTAGATTTGCAAAAAAGTGCTCCTCAACCCAGCAGAAGCAGTGAATTGACACCTGGAACATTGGCCCACATGGCTGAGTATGCCTTGCGTATCCTAAAAAGGGACCCCCGCATTGTCAAAATGATGACCGATGACTAGGGTTGAGCGACTTTCATTTTTTTAAGATTGAGTAGGGTTTTGCGAAACCCGACTTTGTCCAAAGTCGAGTCGAGTGCAGTCGGCCGATTATCGCGAAAAGTCGGGGATCGACCGAAACACGAAACCCAATGCAAGTCAATGTGGAAGCATAGTCGGCAGTGAGTGGAGGCCGGGAAAACACCTACAGTGCCCATTTTAATGCCAAAAACATCCATTCTTGTTTCTGAAGCTTGTCAATCTTAATTAACTTTATAATAATAGTTGGGCATTGGAAATTGGGGGTCATTTGGCAAAAGTTGTGAGGGGTAGGGCTGGTTCAAGGTTTTAGTGGGCCCAGGAAACGTGGACTACGTCACAGTGGTGGAGCAGTGAGAGGTAAGTATTTCAAATTTGCAAGTGCTGTGATCCTGAGCAAGCAGGGAGGCCCACTGGTTCGCATTGGCACTGGCACAGGGCCCCTCAAAGTACAGTGGTGTGTTTGCACGGCGGGGGCGCCTCCCACTGGCAGCGACACTTTTGCGTACTCTGAGGGGCCCTGTGCCTGTGACGTCGCCAACGAGTATGCCCCCCTACCTGTTGAAGAAACCTGCACTTTCATCTGCACCTTCCTCTTTGTCCCTGTGTAGGGTGGAATAGTATGCGGGAAGGGGAACCTGACTTTCAGCAGGGTCAGGTTGTGGCTGTGTAGCGTGCAAGGGGAATGTAGTGGTCGTACCACAAGACTCATCTAGCACCGGCTGGGCAATGGGCAGGATGAAGCGGAAACACTGATATAGGCCCAAATAATAAAGTGGGTAAAATGCAGGTCAAAATTGGTAACAGGACTAACCAGGTGGCATTGCTTAGTTCAGTGGAGTAGAAAACCCAGGAGCGGCAGACAGACACCATTAGTAGGGCCGAACCACACTAGTAGGCCCTATGCAGTTTAATATTACAAATGAAGGCCGAAAGCCCGAAGAGTGAAGATTAAAGGTCAGGAAAATAACACAGGACAACACCAAGGTGCGGCACACACCATTACTAGGCCCAACCAAAGTAGTAGGCCAACTGCAGTTTAATTATTTAAAATGTAAGCCGAAAGCCTGAACATTGAAGGTCGGGACAACAAAACAGGAGAAAACCCAGTAGCGTCAGACACCGTTTTAAGGGCCCAACCACACATTTTAAAAACAACTACTTAACGAGAGCTTTAAGATTGAAGCTCAGATTTATACAGTGGAGGACAACACCAGGGAGCGGCAGACACCGTTAGTAGGCCGTAACCACCAATTTTTTTTAAAAAAGCACTTAATGAGAGCCAGAAGGTTGAAGCTCAGACAAGGAAACCTGGAGGAGAACACCAAGGAGGAGGAGAACACCAAGGAGGAGGAGAACACCGTTACTAGGCCCCAACCCAAGTAGTATGGCAACTGTAGTTTTACATTTAAAAAAGCACTTAATGAGAGCCAGAAGGTTGAAGCTCAGACAAGGCAACCTGGAGGAGAACACCAAGGAGGAGGAGAACACGCAGGAGGAGGACAACACCCAGGAGCGGAAGACACTGTTAGTAGGCCCTAACCACCAATTTATTTAAAGAAAGCACTTAATGAGAGCCAGAAGGTTGAAGCTCAGATTTATACAGTGGAGGACAACACCAGGGAGCGGCAGACACCGTTAGTAGGCCGTAACCACCAATTTTTTTAAAAAAAGCACTTAATGAGAGCCAGAAGGTTGAAGCTCAGATTTATACAGTGGACGACAACACACAGGAGCGGCAGACACCGTTAGTAGGCCCAAACCACCAATTTATTTAAAGAAAGCACTTAATGAGAGCCAGAAGGTTGAAGCTCAGATTTATACAGTGGAGGACAACACCAGGGAGCGGCAGACACCGTTAGTAGGCCGTAACCACCAATTTTTTTAAAAAAAGCACTTAATGAGAGCCAGAAGGTTGAAGCTCAGATTTATACAGTGTAGGACAACACCAGGGAGCGGCAGACACTGTTAGTAGGCCCTAACCACCAATTTATTTAAAGAAAGCACTTAATGAGAGCCAGAAGGTTGAAGCTCAAATTTATACAGTGGAGGACAACACCAGGGAGCGGCAGACACCGTTAGTAGGCCGTAACCCCCAATTTTTTTTAAAAAAGCACTTAATGAGAGCCAGAAGTTTGAAGCTCAGACAAGGCAACCTGGAGGAGAACACCAAGGAGGAGAAGAACACTCAGGAGGAGAACACCCAGGAGCAGCAGACACCGTTAGTAGGCCCTAACCACCAATTTATTTAAAGAAAGCACTTAATGAGAGCCAGAAGGTTGAAGCTCAGATGTATACAGTGGAGGATAACACCCAGGAGCGGCAGACACCGTTAGTAGGCCCTAACCACCAATTTATTTAAAGAAAGCACTTAATGAGAGCCAGAAGGTTGAAGCTCAGATTTATACAGTGGAGGACAACACCAGGGAGCGGCAGACACCGTTAGTAGGCCGTAACCACCAATTTTTTTTAAAAAAGCACTTAATGAGAGCCAGAAGGTTGAAGCTCAGATTTATACAGTGGAGGACATCAACAGGGAGCGGCAGACACCGTTAGTAGGCCCTAACCACCAATTTATTTAAAGAAAGCACTTAATGAGAGCCAGAAGGTTGAAGCTCAGATTTATACAGTGGAGGACAACACCCAGGAGCGGCAAACACCGTTAGTTGGCCCTAACCACCAATTTATTTAAAGAAAGCACTTAATGAGAGCCAGAAGGTTGAAGCTCAGATTTATACAGCGGAGGACAACACCAGGGAGCGGCAGACACCTTTAGTAGGCCCTAACCACCAATTTATTTAAAGAAAGCACTTAATGAGAGCCAGGAGGTTGAAGCTCAGATTTATACAGTGGAGGACAACAACAGGCAGCGGCAGACACCGTTAGTAGGCCGTAACCACCATTTTTTTTAAAAAAAGCACTTAATGAGAGCCAGAAGGTTGAAGCTCAGACAAGACAACATGGAGGAGAACACCAAGGAGGAGGAGAACACTCAGGAGGAGGAGAACACCCAGGAGCGGCAGACACCGTTAGTAGGCCCTAACCACCAATTTATTTAAAGAAAGCACTTAATGAGAGCCACAAGGTTGAAGCTCAGATTTATACAGTGGAGGACAACACCAGGGAGCGGCAGACACCGTTAGTAGGCCCTAACCACCAATTTATTTAAAGAAAGCACTTAATGAGAGCCAGAAGGTTGAAGCTCAGATTTATACAGTGGAGGACAACACCAGGGAGTGGCAGACACCGTTAGTAGGCCGTAACCACCAATTTTTTTTAAAAAAAGCACTTAATGAGAGCCAGAAGGTTGAAGCTCAGATTTATACAGTGGAGGACAACACCAGGGAGCGGCAGACACCGTTAGTAGGCCCTAACCACCAATTTATTTAAAGAAAGCACTTAATGAGAGCCAGAAGTTTGAAGCTCAAACAAGGCAACCTGGAGGAGAACACCAAGGAGGAGAAGAACACTCAGGAGGAGGAGAACACCCAGGAGCGGCAGACACCGTTAGTAGGCCCTAACCACCAATTTATTTAAAGAAAGCACTTAATGAGAGCCAGAAGGTTGAAGCTCAGATTTATACAGTGGAGGATAACACCGAGGAGCGGCAGACACCGTTAGTAGGCCCTAACCACCAATTTATTTAAAGAAAGCACTTAATGAGAGCCAGAAGGTTGAAGCTCAGATTTATACAGTGGAGGACAACACCAGGGAGCGGCAGACACCGTTAGTAGGCCGTAACCACCAATTTTTTTAAAAAAAGCACTTAATGAGAGCCAGAAGGTTGAAGCTCAGATTTATACAGTGGAGGACATCACCAGGGAGCGGCAGACACCGTTAGTAGGCCCTAACCACCAATTTATTTAAAGAAAGCACTTAATGAGAGCCAGAAGGTTGAAGCTCAGATTTATACAGTGGAGGACAACACCCAGGAGCGGCAAACACCGTTAGTAGGCCCTAACCACCAATTTATTTACAGAAAGCACTTAATCAGAGCCAGAAGGTTGAAGCTCTGATTTATACAGTGGAGGACAACACCAGGGAGCGGCAGACACCTTTAGTAGGCCCTAACCACCAATTTATTTAAAGAAAGCACTTAATGAGAGCCAGAAGGTTGAAGCTCAGATTTATACAGTGGAGGACAACACCTAGGAGCGGCAAACACCGTTAGTAGGCCCTAACCACCAATTTATTTAAAGAAAGCACTTAATGAGAGCCAGAAGGTTGAAGCTCAGATTTATACAGTGGAGGACAACACCAGGGAGCGGCAGACACCTTTCGTAGGCCCTAACCACCAATTTATTTAAAGAAAGCACTTAATGAGAGCCAGGAGGTTGAAGCTCAGATTTATACAGTGGAGGACAACAACAGGCAGCGGCAGACACTGTTAGTAGGCCGTAACCACCATTTTTTTAAAAAAAAGCACTTAATGAGAGCCAGAAGGTTGAAGCTCAGACAAGACAACATGGAGGAGAACACCAAGGAGGAGGAGAACACTCAGGAGGAGGAGAACACCCAGGAGCGGCAGACACCGTTAGTAGGCCCTAACCACCAATTTATTTAAAGAAAGCACTTAATGAGAGCCAGAAGGTTGAAGCTCAGATTTATACAGTGGAGGACAACACCCAGGAGCGGCAGACACCGTTAGTAGGCCCTAACCACCAATTTATTTAAAGAAAGCACTTAATGAGAGCCAGAAGGTTGAAGCTCAGATTTATACAGTGGAGGACAACACCAGGGAGCGGCAGACACCGTTAGTAGGCCCTAACCACCAATTTATTTAAAGAAAGCACTTAATGAGAGCCAGAAGGTTGAAGCTCAGATTTATACAGTGGAGGACAACACCAGGGAGCGGCAGACACCGTTAGTAGGCCGTAACCACCAATTTTTTTTAAAAAAGCACTTAATGAGAGCCAGAAGGTTGAAGCTCAGATTTATACAGTGGAGGACAACACCAGGGAGCGGCAGACACCGTTAGTAGGCCCTAACCAACAATTTATTTAAAGAAAGCACTTAATGAGAGCCAGAAGGTTGAAGCTCAAATTTATACAGTGGAGGACAACACCAGGGAGCGGCAGACACCGTTAGTAGGCCGTAACCCCCAATTTTTTAAAAAAAAAGCACTTAATGAGAGCCAGAAGTTTGAAGCTCAAACAAGGCAACCTGGAGGAGAACACCAAGGAGGAGAAGAACACTCAGGAGGAGGAGAACACCCAGGAGCGGCAGACACCGTTAGTAGGCCCTAACCACCAATTTATTTAAAGAAAGCACTTAATGAGAGCCAGAATGTTGAAGCTCAGATTTATACAGTGGAGGATAACACCGAGGAGCGGCAGACACCGTTAGTAGGCCCTATCCACCAATTTATTTAAAGAAAGCATTTAATGAGAGCCAGAAGGTTGAAGCTCAGATTTATACAGTGGAGGACAACACCAGGGAGCGGCAGACACCGTTAGTAGGCCGTAACCACCAATTTTTTTTAAAAAAAGCACTTAATGAGAGCCAGAAGGTTGAAGCTCAGATTTATACAGTGGAGGACATCACCAGGGAGCGGCAGACGCCGTTAGTAGGCCCTAACCACCAATTTATTTAAAGAAAGCACTTAATGAGAGCCAGAAGGTTGAAGCTCAGATTTATACAGTGGAGGACAACACCCAGGAGCGGCAAACACCGTTAGTAGGCCCTAACCACCAATTTATTTACAGAAAGCACTTAATGAGAGCCAGAAGGTTGAAGCTCAGATTTATACAGTGGAGGACAACACCAGGGAGCGGCAGACACCTTTAGTAGGCCCTAACCACCAATTTATTTAAAGAAAGCACTTAATGAGAGCCAGGAGGTTGAAGCTCAGATTTATACAGTGGAGGACAACAACAGGCAGCGGCAGACACCGTTAGTAGGCCGTAACCACCATTTTTTTTAAAAAAAGCACTTAATGAGAGCCAGAAGGTTGAAGCTCAGACAAGACAACATGGAGGAGAACACCAAGGAGGAGGAGAACACTCAGGAGGAGGAGAACACCCAGGAGCGGCAGACACCGTTAGTAGGCCCTAACCACCAATTTATTTAAAGAAAGCACTTAATGAGAGCCAGAAGGTTGAAGCTCAGACAAGGCAACCTGGAGGAGAACACGAAGGAGGAGGAGAACACTCAGGAGGAGGAGAACACCCTGGAGCGGCAGACACCGTTAGTAGGCCCTAACCACCAATTTATTTAAAGAAGGCACTTAATGAGAGCCAGAAGGTTGAAGCTCAGATTTATACAGTGGAGGACATCACCCAGGAGCGGCAGACACCGTTAGTAGGCCTTAACCACCAATTTATTTAAAGAAGGCACTTAATGAGAGACAGAAGGTTGAAGCTCAGATTTATACAGTGGAGGACATCACCCAGGAGCGGCAGACACCGTTAGTAGGCCCTAACCACCAATTTATTTACAGAAAGCACTTAATGAGAGCCAGAAGGTTGAAGCTCAGATTTATACAGTGGAGGACAACACCAGGGAGCGGCAGACACCTTTAGTAGGCCCTAACCACCAATTTATTTAAAGAAAGCACTTAATGAGAGCCAGGAGGTTGAAGCTCAGATTTATACAGTGGAGGACAACAACAGGCAGCGGCAGACACCGTTAGTAGGCCGTAACCACCATTTTTTTTAAAAAAAGCACTTAATGAGAGCCAGAAGGTTGAAGCTCAGACAAGACAACATGGAGGAGAACACCAAGGAGGAGGAGAACACTCAGGAGGAGGAGAACACCCAGGAGCGGCAGACACCGTTAGTAGGCCCTAACCACCAATTTATTTAAAGAAAGCACTTAATGAGAGCCAGAAGGTTGAAGCTCAGACAAGGCAACCTGGAGGAGAACACGAAGGAGGAGGAGAACACTCAGGAGGAGGAGAACACCCTGGAGCGGCAGACACTGTTAGTAGGCCCTAACCACCAATTTATTTAAAGAAGGGACTTAATGAGAGCCAGAAGGTTGAAGCTCAGATTTATACAGTGGAGGACATCACCCAGGAGCGGCAGACACCGTTAGTAGGCCCTAACCACCAATTTATTTAAAGAAAGCACTTAATGAGAGCCAGAAGGTTGAAGCTCAGATTTATACAGTGGAGGACAACACCAGGGAGCGGCAGACACCGTTAGTAGGCCCTAACCACCAATTTATTTAAAGAAAGCACTTAATGAGAGCCAGAAGGTTGAAGCTCAGATTTATACAGTGGAGGACAACACCAGGGAGCGGCAGACACCGTTAGAAGGCCCTAACCACCAATTTATTTAAAGAAAGCACTTAATGAGAGCCAGAAGGTTGAAGCTCAGATTTATACAGTGGAGGACAACACCAGGGAGCGGCAGACACCGTTAGTAGGCCGTAACCACCAATTTATTTAAAGAAAGCACTTAATGAGAGCCAGAAGGTTTAAGCTCAGATTTATACAGTGGAGGACAACACCCAGGAGCGACAGACACCGTTAGTAGGCCCTAACCACCAATTTATTTAAAGAAAGCACTTAATGAGAGCCAGAAGGTTGAAGCTCAGATTTATACAGTGGAGGACAACACCAGGGAGCGGCAGACACCGTTAGTAGGCCGTAACCACCAATTTTTTTTTAAAAAAGCACTTAATGAGAGCCAGAAGGTTGAAGCTCAGATTTATACAGTGGAGGACAACACCAGGGAGCGGCAGACACCGTTAGTAGGCCCTAACCACCAATTTATTTAAAGAAAGCACTTAATGAGAGCCAGAAGGTTGAATCTCAGATTTATACAGTGGAGGACAACACCAGGGAGCGGCAGACACCGTTAGTAGGCCCCAACCACCAAATTTTTTAAAAAACAGCACTTAATGAGAGCCAGAAGGTTGAAGCTCAGATTTATACAGTGGATGACAATTTGAATTAGGGACTGCAGACAGACTTAAAAGGCTGTCCCCTGTGGACCATGCATCTACCACATTAACCCATTGCGCCGTAATGGACACGTAACCTTCCGTGGCCATGCCTACAGGTCCATGCGTCTGTTGTCAGGTGCACCTTTGTACTCACAGATTGCCAGAGTGCATGGACAATGCGGTCTTTTACATGCTAGTGGAGGGTTGGGATGGCTTTTCTCGCAAAAGAAGTGTCGACTGGTTAGCTTGTAGCGTGGTACAGCGTAGTCCATCATGGCTTTATTAATATTAAATAAAATATATAAATAGGCTCTATGAACTTTTAAATAGGTTCCAGGGTTACACGTGCAGCATTGGTGTGGTCAGTGGAGAGGATTGCAAGGAGGGACCGCAGACAGGCTTACTAGGCCTAAAATAACTAAAAATAGGCTCAAGGCACTTAGAGTTATCTCGCAGGGGTACACGGGCAGCATTGGTGTGGTCAGTGGAGGAGGATTGCAAGGAGGGACCGCAGACAGGCTTACTAGGCCTAAAATAACTAAAAATAGGCTCTATGCAGTTTTAAATAGGTTCCAGGTGTACACGGGCAGCATTGGTGTGGTCAGCGGAGGAGGATTGCAAGGAGGGACCGCAGACAGGCTTACTAGGCCTAAAATAAATAAAAATAGGCTCAAGGCACTTAGAGTTACTCCTCAGGGGTACACAGGCAGCATTGTTGTGGTCAGTGGAGGAGGATTGCAAGGAGGGACCGCAGACAGGCTTACTAGGCCTAAAATAACTAAAAATAGGCTCAAGGCACTTAGAGTTATCTTGCAGGGGTACACAGGCAGCATTGGTGTGGTCAGTGGAGGAGGATTGCAAGGAGGGATGGCAGACAGGCTTACTAGGCCTAAAATAACTAAAAATAGGCTCTATGCAGTTTTAAATAGGTTCCAGGGGTACACGGGCAGCATTGTTGTGGTCAGTGGAGGAGGATTGCAAGGAGGGACCGCAGACAGGCTTACTAGGCCTAAAATAACTAAAAATAGGCTCAAGGCACTTAAAGTTATCTCGCAGGGGTACACAGGCAGCATTGTTGTGGTCAGTGGAGGAGGATTGCAAGGAGGGACCGCAGACAGGCTTACTAGGCCTAAAATAACTAAAAATAGGCTCAAGGCACTTAGAGTTATCTCGCAGGGGTACACAGGCAGCATTGTTGTGGTCAGTGGAGGAGGATTGCAAGGAGGGACCGCAGACAGGCTTATTAGGCCTAAAATAACTAAAAATAGGCTCTATGCAGTTTTAAATAGGTTCCAGGGGTACACGGGCAGCATTGGTGTGGTCAGCGGAGGAGGATTGCAAGGAGGGACCGCAGACAGGCTTACTAGGCCTAAAATTAATAAAAATAGGCTCAAGGCACTTAGAGTTATCTCGCAGGGGTACACAGGCAGCATTGTTGTGGTAAGTGGAGGAGGATTGCAGGGAGGGACCGCAGACAGGCTTACTAGGCCTAAAATAACTAAAAATAGGCTCAAGGCACTTAGAGTTATCTCGCAGGGGTACACAGGCAGCATTGGTGTGGTCAGCGGAGGACGATTGCAAGGAGTGTCTGACACAGTTAGTACTCACAAAAAATAAATAGATTCTCGCAAAACAAAAAAAAAAGTGTGGCATACTTAGGTACAGAGGTGGGCTCTTCTGCTGAGTTTCTGACATAGTAATTTGGCAGTAAGTATTTACTGGTGTCAATATAGGACACTGACCCAGACTACTTTAACTAGCATCATAGATGTCAACAAATTGGTATTGTCAGTGCCAGGCATTGAATGATGTCAGCGGCGCGCATAGATTAACATTGGTGGAGCTGTGAGAGATAATTTTGCACGTGGTAGAGCACAGTTTGAGCTGGGGGGGGGTGAACTGTCTTGTGGCCGGCGGTACCGTCCCAGTGCCCCTCATGTTACAACGGTGTGTCTGACGTTGGGTGCGCGCCACCACCGCCAGAGACACTTTATTGTACTATGAGGGACCCAGTGGCAGTGCCGTCGACCAAAAGCGGGCACACCCACCTCTTCAGACAAACGGCACTCTAACGGGTGCTTGCGCCAAGTGGCGAGACCACGGCCCCGTGGGGGGAGTTTTCCCATTGAGGGAGGTGTAAACATGTCATATGCTGGACAAACAGCTGCTGCTAATTAAGAGATTGGAACACTCAGTAAGACCAGTCCACAAGCAAGACCTTTTTATAGGAAAGCTAGGTGTCAGCCGGGAAAGGTGGGGCAAAATTATTTGAAATCCAGGAGTGGTTCATTTTAATGAAGGTTAGATCATCCACATTTTGGGTTGCCAGACGAGTCCTTTTTTCGGTTAATATTGAACCAGCAGCACTGAATACTCTTTCTGATAGCACACTAGCTGCTGGGCAAGCAAACTCCTGCAATGCATATTCTGCCAATTCAGGCCATGTGTCTAATTTGGATGCCCAGTAATCAAATGGGAATGACGGTTGAGGAAGAACATCAATAAGGGATGTAAAATAGTTAGTAACCATACTGGACAAATGTTGTCTCCTGTCACTTTGAATAGATGCTGCAGTACCTGTCCTGTCTGCGGTCATTGCGAAATCACTCCACAACCTGGTCAGAAAACCCCTCTGTCCAACGCCACTTCTGATCTGTGCACCTCTAACACCTCTGCCCTGTAGCCCCCTGCAGCTCGTGTGAGAGCCATCACCGGCGCTGTGTGCTGGGAATGCCTGAATCAAACGGTCTACAAGAGTTGCTTGTTTGGTTGCTAATATTTGTTCGAGGTTCTCATGTGGCATAATATTTTGCAATTTGCCTTTATAGCGAGGGTCAAGGATGCAGGCTAACCAGTAATCGTCATCGCTCATCATTTTAATAATGCGTGGGTCCCTTTTGAGGATACGAAAGGCATAACCCGCCATGTGGGCCAAAGTTCCAGTTGTCAAATCTGCAGTTTTGCTGGTTTGAGGGGCAGTTACAGGCAAATCTACGTCACTTGTCTCCCTTAAAAAACCAGAACCCGGCCTTGCAACGCCACTAATTTCTGTTGGCCCAGGAGAAGCTTCCTCATTAAAAAAGTACTCATCCCCATCATCCTCCTCGTCCTCCTCATCCTTTTCGCCCGCTACCGCATCCTCTACATGGCCCTGACCAGACAATGGCTGACTGTCATCAAGGCTTTCCTCTTTCTCGGCTGCAGACGCCTGCTCCTTTATGTGCGTCAAACTTTGCATCAGCAGATGCATTAGGGGGATGCTCATGCTTATTATGGCGTTGTCTGCACTAACCAGCCGTGTGCATTCCTCAAAACACTGAAGGACTTGACACAGGTCTTGTAGCTTCGACCACTGCACACCTGACAACTCCATGTCTGCCATCCAACTGCCTGCCCGTGTATCCTCCCACAAATACATAACAGCACGCCTCTGTTCGCACAGTCTCTGAAGCATGTGCAGTGTGGAGTTCCACCTTGTTGCAACGTCGATGATTAGGCGCTGCTGGGGAAGGTTTAAAGACCGCTGATAGTTCTGCATGCGGCTGGAGTGTACGGGCGAACGGCGGATATGCGAGAAAAGTCTGCGCACTTTGAGGAGCAGGTTGGGTAACCCCGGATAACTTTTCAGGAAGCACTGCACCACCAGGTTTAAGGTGTGAGCCAGGCAAGGAATGTGTTTCAGTTGGGAAAGGGCTATGGCAGCCATGAAATTCCTTCCGTTATCACTCACTACCTTGCCTGCCTCAAGATGTACAGTGCCCAGCCATGACTGAGTTTCTTTCTGCAAGAACTCGGACAGAACTTCCGCGGTGTGTCTGTTGTCGCCCAAACACTTCATTGCCAATACAGCCTGCTGACGCTTGCCACTAGCTGTCCCATAATGGCACACCTGGTGTGCAACAGTGGCAGCTGCGGATGGAGTGGATGTGCGACTGCGATCTGTGGACGAGCTCTCGCTTCTGCAGGAGGATGAGGAAGAGGAGGAGGGGGGGCGAACGCCTACAGCCAACTCTTTCCTTGACCGTGGGCTAGGCAGAACTGTCCCAATATTGCTGGCCCCTGTGGACCCTGCATCCACCACATTCACCCAGTGTGCCGTGATGGACACGTAACGTCCCTGGCCATGCCTACTGGTCCATGCATCTGTTGTCAGGTGCACCTTTGTAGTCACAGACTGCCTGAGTGCATGGACGATGCGGTCTTTAACATGCTGTTGGAGGGCTGGGATGGCTTTTCTAGAAAAGAAGTGTCGACTGGGTAGCTCGTAGCGTGGTACAGCGTAGTCCATCAGCGCTTTGAAAGCTTCGCTTTCAACTAACCGGTAGGGCATCATCTCTAATGAGATTAGTCTAGCAATGTGGGCATTCAAACCCTGTGTAAGCGGATGTGAGGATGAGTACTTCCTTTTCCTAACAAGAGTCTCATGTAGGGTGAGCTGGACTGGAGAGCTGGAGATCGTGGAACTAGCGGTGGTGCCGGTGGACATGGCAGACTGAGAGAGGGTTGGAGATGGTATTCTTGCCGGTGCCCTACATGCAGTGTTTCCTACTACGAACCTGGTGATTCCCTGACTGCTTTGGCCTGGAGACAAAAGCTGCACAGATACTGCAGGTGTTGCGGGAAATGATGGGCTTACAGTGAGGGAAGTGATGTAGCGTTGCTGACTAGCTTCATTGGCCGAGGGTGCTGCAACCTTTAGGCCAAAAATTGTTCTTGCTGCTCCGGCTTTAAAAGCGGTTTTCCTACTCCCAGAAAAGGGAGCGTTCGAGGCCTTGTGTAGCCAGACGACGAACCTGGCTCAACAACTCGAGACTTAGGCTGGTTTCACACTTGCGTTTTGATCTGCATGCGTTATTGAAAAAACGCATGTGGTGAAAAAACGCATGTAATCGCGGCAAAACGCCGCGTTTTTTAGACGCATGCGTTTTTTTTTTTTTTTTCCCATGAAAAAATCAACTAGAAAATCCACTAATAGTAGAATTAGTTAGGTTTAGGTTTAGCTTTTTATTAGAAGAATGTCCTGGTCACCCTAACCCTACCCCTAACCCCTAAACGTAACTGAAATACGTGGCACTGAAATACGTGGCACTGAAATACGTGGCACTGAAATACGTGGTACTGAAATACGTGATACGTGGCACTGAAATACGTGGCACTGAAATACGTGGTACGTGGCACTGAATACGTGGTACGTGGCACTGAAATACGTGGCACTGAATACGTGGTACTGAAATACGTGATACGTGGCACTGAAATACGTGGCACTGAAATACGTGGTACGTGGCACTGAATACGTGGTACGTGGCACTGAAATACGTGGCACTGAATACGTGGTACTGAAATACGTGATACGTGGCACTGAAATACGTGGCATTGAAATACGTGGCACTAAAATAAGTGATACGTGGCACTTAAATACGTGGCACTATGACTGTCACAAAAAGGTTCATTAAACGGTTAGGGGTGAGGTTAGGGGTAGAGTTAGGGTTAGGGTTTGGATCCCTTTATCACCTTGATGGTGGTGGGTGGCTTTTCAGTCTGTTTTCTGGGTTTTTTCTATAAAAACGCATGCGTTTTTAACGCAAACAAACGCATGTGCTTAAAAACGCATGCGTTTACATAGACAGCAATGCATTTTTTTGCCGCGAAAAAACACATGCGTTTTTTCGCGGCAAAAAAAACGCGCAAAAAAATACTACAGGTTGCATTTTTGAAAAAGAACGCATGCAGAAAAAAAACGCATGCGTTTGAAAACGCGACCAAACGTGTACAAAAAAAACGCATGCGTTTTCAATGTTAAGTATAGGGGGGAAAAAACGCATGCGTTTTTTGTGCAAAAAACGCTGCAGACAAAAACGCAAGTGTGAAACCAGCCTTAGGTGCTGTACTGCTTTTACCACGACCACCTGATGCTCCACCACCACTACCATCATTACCAGCTGACAATGACCGCCCAAGGCCACGACCTCTTCCACCTGACTTCCTCATTGTTTGCAAAACGTAACCAAAGTAACGGTATTTGTTACTGTAAAACAACTTATAAGGTGAACTCTAACTTCTGTAGGATTTATATACACCTTTATAGGTGGCTGACACTGAAAGGAAAACCAGGCCCAATGTTACACGCTAGGTTTTCTGTGCCCCAATAATTTGAGACAGATGGCACACACACGACTGGCACTCAAGCAGAAATGCCAATCTTAATCTCCCACTATTTTTTTTCTTTTTTTCAGGGAGAATAACAAAAAAAAATAAAAAATGGCCCAGTATTACACACTAGGTTTTCTGTGGCACACAATGAGAGACAGATGCCACACACAGCAATGGCACAGAGGCAGACTTGCCAATCTTTATCTCCTACTATTTATTTTTTTTTTTTCAGGGAGAATTTACACAAAAAAAAATGGCCCAGTATTACACACTGGTTTTCTGTGGCACACTATGAAAGACAGATGCCACACACAGCAATGGCACAGAGGCAGACTTGCCAATCTTTATCTCCCACTATTTATTTATTTTTTTTCAGGGAAAATTTACAAAAAAAAAAAAATGGCCCAGTATTACACACTGGTTTTCTGTGGCACACTATGAGAGACAGATGCCACACACAGCACTGGCACAGAGGCAGACTTGCCAATCTTTATCTCCCACTATTTTTTTTTTTCCAGGGAGAATAAAAAAAAAATAAAAAATGGCCCAGTATTGCACACTAGGTTTTCTGTGGCACACAATGAGAGACAGATGCCACACACAGCACTGGCACAGAGGCAGACTTGTCAATCTTTATCTCCCTGCAGTAATCTCAGAAAAGTATGGCAGGCAGCTATAAAAAGGACTGCTGCACACAAAAGTGTGGACAAACAAACATGATAGCTGTGCAGAAAGGAAGGAACAACAGGATTTGTGCTTTGAAAAAAGCAGTTGGTTTGCACAGCGGCGTACACACACAACAACGCAGCTATCAGGGAGCCTTCTAGGGCAGCCCAATGAGCTACAGCGCTGAGGAAAAAAAAATCTAGCCTCCACTGTCCCTGCAAACAAAAGGTGGTGTTGGACAGTGGAAATCGCTACAGCACAAGCGGTTTGGGGGTGAATGTACCCTGCCTAACGCTCTCCCTGCTTCTGACGAAGCGGCAGCAACCTCTCCCTACGCTCAGATCAGCAGCAGTAAGATGGCGGTCGGCGGGAACGCCCCTTTATAGCCCCTGTGACGCCGCAGAAAGCAAGCCAATCACTGCAATGCCCTTCTCTAAGATGGTGGGGACTCAGATGTATGTCATCACGCTGCCCACACTCTGCGTCCACCTTCATTGGCTGAGAAATGGCGCTTTTAGCGTATTTGAAATGCGACTTTGGCACGAAAGTCGCGTACCGCATGGCCGACCCCACACAGGGATCGGGTCGGGTTTCATGAGACGCCGACTTTGCCAAAAGTCGGCGACTTATGAAAATGAACGATCCGTTTCGCTCAACCCTACCGATGACGATTACTGATTGGCCTGCCTACTGGATCCACGCTACAAAGGGAAATTGCAAGATATCATGCCACATGAGAACCTAGAGCAAATATTGGCTACCAAACAAGCAACTCTTGTAGACCGTTTGGTTCTGGCATTCCCAGCACACAGCGGAGGTGATGGTTCTCAAACAAGCCGTAGGGGGCAACATGGCAGAGGTGCTAGCGGTGCACAAATCCGAAGTGGCGTTGGACAGAGGGGTTTTATGACAAGGTTGTGGAGTGATTTTTCAATGACCGCTGACACAACAGGGACAGCTGCATCAATTCAAAGTGACAGGAGACAGCATTTGTCCAGTATGGTTACAAACTTCTTTTCCTCCCTTATCGATGTTCTCCCTCACAGGTCATTCCCCTTTGATTACTGGGCATCTAAACTAGACACCTGGCCTGAATTGGCAGCATATGCATTACAGGAGCTCGCTTGCCCTGCTGCCAGTGTGCTATCAGAAAGAGTCTTCAGTGCTGCTGGTTCAATACTGACCGAAAAAAGGACACGTCTGGCTACCCAAAATGTTGATGATCTAACCTTCATTAAAATGAACCAATCATGGATTTCAAATTCTTTTGCCCCACCTTCTCCTGCTGACACGTAGCTTTCCTTTAAAGAGGTCTTGCTTTTGGACTCCTCTTACTGACTGCTCCAATTCCTCCATTTGCTGCTGATGAATGTCCACCATAGGCCATTTTTAACACCTCCCTAAGTGGGCTGACTCCCCCCACGGGCCCGTGGTCACCTCTTGGCGCAAGCACCCGTGCGAGTGCCGTTTGCCTGGACAGGTGGGTGTGCCCACTTTTGGCCGACGGCACTGGCACAGGGTCCCTCATAGTACAATTAAGTGTTTCTGGCGGTGGGGGTGCACACCCAACGTCAGACACACCGTCGTAATATGAGGGGCCCTGGGCCAGTACCGCCGCCCACGAGAGAATGTTCCCCCCCCCCAAGCTCAAACAGTGCTCCACCGCTGTTTAGTCGGTGCTGTTAAATCCTTCAATGGCACTGCCAATACAAATTGAGAGATGATAGTAAATATATACAGGGACCATGCCCTCCATTTTGACCTGTGAATACTGTGCGCGAACTACCACTATCTGGTACTCAGCAGAGGAACCCACCCCTGTACGTTGCTTTGCCACCTGTTTATTTACGAACATTTTTTTTGCAGACATTTAGCCCGCTTTACTATTTCGGCCAACGTACTGTGTCAGCCACTTATTCCAGTTGTCCTCCACCGAACAAAGCAGTGCCACCAGTTTACTGCTGTTACCAGTTTAGAACTGCATTGAGCCAACATTTTTATTTTAGGCCTAGTAAGTCTGTCTGCGCCAGTCCTACTAATCGTCCTCCGCTGACCAAAACAATGCTGCCTGTGTACCCATTACCCATTTTGAACTGCATTGAGCCAACTTTTTTATTTTAGGCCTAGTAAGTCTGTCTGCGCCACTCCTAGCAATCGTCCTCCGCCGACCAAACCAGTGCTGCCTGTGTACCCCTGTTACCCATTTTAAACTGCATTGAGCCAACTTTTTTATTTTAGGCCTAGTAAGTATGTCTGCGCCACTCCTACTAATCGTCCTCCGCTGACCAAAACAATGCTGCCTGTGTACTCGTTACCCATTTTGAACTGCACTGAGCCAACTTTTTTACTTTAGGCCTAGTAAGTCTGTCTGCGCCACTCCTAGCAATCGTCCTCCGCTGACCAAACCAGTGCTGCCTGTGTACCCCTGTTACCCATTTTAAACTGCATTGAGCCAACTTTTTTATTTTAGGCCTAGTAAGTCTGTCTGCGCCACTCCTACTAATCGTCCTCCTCTGACCAAAACAATGCTGCCTGTGTACCCGTTACCCATTTTGAACTGCATTGAGCCAACTTTTTTATTTTAGGCCTAGTAAGTCTGTCTGCGCCACTCCTAGCAATCGTCCTCCGCCTAACAAAACAATGCTGCCTGTGTACCCCTGTTACCCATTTTTAACTGCATTGCGCCTACTTTTTTATTTTAGGCCTATTAAGTCTGTCTGGGCCACTCCAGTCCTGACAATCGTCCTCCGCTGAACAATGCTCTGCCGCCTGTGTACCCCTGTAACCAATTTTAAACTGCATTGAGCCAACTTTTTAAATTTAGGCCTACTACCTGTGTCTGTCTGCAGCACTCAATACAGCTGTCCTTCACTGCACAAAGCAGAGCCTCAATTTGCAGCCGATATCACATATTAAAGTGCATTTGGCCTACTAGTTTGGTTGGGCCTACTAACGGTCTGCCGCTCCTTGGTATTCTCCTGTGTTTTTCTCCTGAGCTTCAATCTTCAGGCTTTCGGCCTATAGGAATTTTAAAACTGCATTTGGCCTACTGGTTTGGTTGGGCCTACTAACGGTGTCTGCCGCTCCTTACTGTTCTCCTCCACTGAACAAAGCAGTGCTGCCTGTTTACTCCTGTTACCAATTTTGAACTGAATTTAGCCTACTTTATTCTTTGGGCCTATATCTGTGTTTCCTCCTCATGCTTCCCATTGCCCAGCCACTGCTAGATAAGTCTGCCGGTATATTGACCCAGACCACTACATTCCCATTGCACTCTACATAGCCAGTATCTGACCCTGCAGAAAGTCTGGTTCCCCTTCCCGCATACTATACCACCTTACACGGGGACAAAGAGGAAGGTGCAGATGAAAGTGCAGGTTCCTTCAACAGGTGGGGGGGCATACTCGTTGGCAATGTCACAGGCACAGGGCCCCTCAGAGTACGCAAAAGTGACGCTGCCGGTGGGAGGCACCCCCGCCGTGCAAACACACCACCAATGCGAACAAGTGGGCCCCCCCTGCTTGCTCAGGATCACAGCACTTGCAAAGTTGAAATACTGACCTCTCACTGCTCCTCCACCGTGACGTAGTCCACGTTTCCTGGGCCCACTAAAAACTTGAGCCAGCCCTACTCCCCCACAACTGTTGCCAAATGACCCCCAAATTTTCAATGGCTAACTATTATTATAAGGTAAATTAAGATTGACAAGCTTAAGTAACAAGAATTGATGTTTTTGGCATTAAAATGGGCTCTGTTGGTGTTTTCCTGTCCTCCTCTCACTGCCGACTTTGATTCTCCATTGACTTGCATTGGGTTTCGTGTTTCGGTCGGATCCCCGACTTTTCGCAATAATCGGCCGATTTCACCCGATCCGACTTTTGACAAAGTCAGGTTTCGCGAAACCCGACTCGATCCTGAAAAAGTAAAAGTCACTCAACCCTAGTGATAATTTTTGCACTACCCATGGTAAAAAGCCTCAGCTTTTTCAATTTTCAATATCTGAATATAAACACCAAAAAGGCAGGTATTTGCTCACAGGGCCGGACTGGGACTAAAATTCAGCCCTGGCATTTGAAGTCACACAGGCCCACTTGTCACATGGTGACTGTATAATATCTTTGTACACTTGTAGGCTACAAGAAGTGAGGGGAGTGTAACACGACTATATAACATATAATTACAGCTGTATCCAGCATTACAGCTCAGCCCCCATAGAATGTAATACAGCACAGCCCCCATAGAATGTAATACAGCCAGCCCCCATAGACTATAATACAGCACAGCCCCATAGAATGTAATGCTGCACAGCCCCCATAGAATGTAATGCAGCACAGCCCCCATAGAATGTAATGCAGCACAGCCCCCATAGAATGTAATGCAGCACAGCCCCATAGAATGTAATACAGCCAGCCCCCATAGAATGTAATACAGCCAGCCCCCATAGAATGTAATGCAGCACAGCCCCCATAGAATGTAATGCAGCACAGCCCCCATAGAATGTAATGCAGCCAGCCCCCATAGAATGTAATACAGCCAGCCCCCATAGACTATAATACAGCACAGCCCCATAGAATGTAATGCTGCACAGCTCCCATATAATGTAATGCAGCACAGCCCCCATAGAATGTAATGCAGCACAGCCCCATAGAATGTAATACAGCCAGCCCCCATAGAATGTAATACAGCCAGCCCCCATAGAATGTAATGCAGCACAGCCCCCATAGAATGCAATGCAGCACAGCCCCCATAGAATGTAATGCAGCCAGCCCCCATAGAATGTAATACAGCCAGCCCCCATAGACTATAATACAGCACAGCCCCATAGAATGTAATGCAGCAGAGCCCCCATACAATATAATGCAGCACAGCCCCATAGAATATAATGCAGCACAGCCCCATAGAATATAATGCAGCACAGGCCCATAGAATGGAATGCAGCCAGCCCCATAGAATATAATGCAGCAGAGGCCCATAGAATGGAATGCAGCCAGCCCCATAGAATATAATGCAGCAGAGGCCCATAGAATGGAATGCAGCCAGCCCCATAGAATATAATGCAGCAGAGGCCCATAGAATGGAATGCAGCACAGCCCCATAGAATATAATGCAGCACAGGCCCATAGAATATAATGCAGCACAGGCCCATAGAATGGAATGCAGCAAAGGCCCATAGAATACAATGCAGCACAGCCCCATAGAATATAATGCAGCACAGGCCCATAGAATGGAATGCAGCACAGCCCCATAGAATATAATGCAGCAGAGGCCCATAGAATGGAATGCAGCCAGCCCCATAGAATATAATGCAGCAGAGGCCCATAGAATGGAATGCAGCACAGCCCCATAGAATATAATGCAGCACAGGCCCATAGAATATAATGCAGCACAGCCCCATAGAATATAATGCAGCAGAGGCCCATAGAATGGAATGCAGCCAGCCTCATAGAATATAATGCAGCAGAGGCCCATAGAATGGAATGCAGCACAGCCCCCCCCAATAGCTCCACAATCCTGTCATCACTCATTGATAAAAAAAACAAAAAACACTCTACTCACCTTTCCTCCTGCCCCGCGCTGCTCTGGCTCTGGTCTCAGCAGTCGCAGTCTGCCCGCCCGGTCACACAGCAGGTGCGCGATGATATGACGTCATCGCGCACCCGCAGTGTCAGTGGCAGGCAGAGCGGGGAATGATGGGAGAGGAAGCGTCAGCAGACGCTCTCTCCTCCATCATTGCATTCAACTGTACCGGCGTCTATGATGCCGGTATAGTTGAATGCGGGGCCGGGAGTGCACCGACAGCGGGGAGAGTGTGCCGACAGCGGCACACTCGAGCGGCCCACTACTGCCACCGGCCCTTCTGGCATTTGCCAGAACTGCCCGATTGCCAGAACTGCCCGATGGCCAGTCCGGCCCTGTTTGCTCACATTTGGACTGTTTAAATAATTTTAAATCTGACTCTGACCTAAAACTCTGGGCAAAAATCCTTTCATCCAGGATCAATACTGTTCTAGAATACTTAATCCACCCTGATCAAGTGGGCTTTGTCAGAGGAAGGGAGGGGAAAGATAATGCCACAAAAATTCTTTTAGCCATATCACATGCCAGGCGTTCAGGCATCCCGTTGGCTCTGCTCTCAACCGACGCCGAGAAGGCATTCGACAGAGTCAGCTGGCATTATATGGTCTGCACCTTGAAGAAGTTTGACTTCCCCCAACCTCTTATTGATGCCATTATGACGCTGTACTCATTCCCATCAGCCAGAATTAGAGTCAACGGCTTGCTTTCAGACTCCTTTGGGATTGGAAATGGAACTAGACAGGGCTGTCCTCTCTCCCCCTCCCTTTTTGTGTTGGTTATGGAGACCCTAATACAGAAAATAAGGCAGGAAGAGTCGATCAAGGGATTGATAGTAGAGCAGACAGAATTCAAGACAGCTGCATTTGCGGATGATCTCCTGATTCTGATTTTAAATCCAAAGATAGCCTTCCCTACTCTACTGACACTATTGGACGAATTTGGAGTTATCTCTAACTTTAAGGTCAATATGCACAAATCAGAAGTTCTCAATATCTCATTATCAGATAGAGTAGTCTCAGAAATTAAAAAGCTTACCCCCTTTAAATGGCTCACTGAAAAACTGAAATATTTAGGCATCTCCCTTACTGCAGATCCTTGTGCCCTTTTTAAACATAACTTTGAACCGCTCCTAGACAATATACAAAATCTTCTTAAATCATATGATCTGCCATACCTTTCGTGAATTGGTAGAGTCAATATAATTAAATCCTATATATTACCAAAAATTTTCTACCATATGAGTATGATACCCAAACCTCTCCCTAAATCCTTCTTCGTATCAGCTAACAGAATAGCCAATGGTTATGTGTGGAGGGGCAGAAGAGCCAGACTCTCTTTTAAAATTCTTTCCCTTCCAAAGAAGAAGGGCGGACTGGGACTTCCTAGTCTCAAAACCTATTATCAGGCAATACACTTAGCTCGATGGTTGAAGATGACTAAAATGGTAACTAACCAAAAAACTCATAACCTAGAACTTATGTTAATCGGGAAAAAAGCGGAGATTTATCTCTGGACCTCTGCTGACCCCCCGCAAGGTACATTGGAGACGATAACCAAAAACACCTTGGACATTAGAAGAGAGCTTATACCAAATAAATGGCCACAATGTCTCTTTCTGGATAATATCCCTTTAAGGATTATACCCTGGCTCATAGATCCAATATACATGGAAGTTTTTGACTTATGGAATTCTTTGCCGGATCTCCCGATTTCACAGTTACTCACCAACCAGATTAAATGCGTAGACAAATGGCCCCATGATGCTAAAAAACGACCCAGAGACTTCATACAATCATATCATGCCCAACATATAATCTCAAAGCTTAGATCAGAAATCCAACATGACACAGATTGGTCTTGGTTGGAACTTCTCCTTAGACTCAAACCCATACCCCTTAAATTAATATCTAAATTATATTCTAATCTAATTTCCCCCAAACCCCAATTTGTTCCCTTATACATATCCTCATGGGAAACTGAACTAAACATTTCACTTTCAACTAGAGAGACGGAACAGGTTTTGGGGCACTCACACGGTTTCTCAAGATGTGTTCTGTTGCAAGAAAACGCATTCAAAATCCTATCCAGATGGTATAAAACCCCAAAACTGCTCTACCACTTAGGCCTCTCTGACTCACCTCTTTGTTGGAGATGTATGAAGTCTAGAGGTTCTTTGACACATATTTTTTGGTCTTGCCCAATTATCTCTAAATTCTGGGAAAATATTTTTGACTACCTTCGTAAGATAGGACTGATAAAAAAGAACCTAACCCCCCAAGAGGTTCTGTTGTCACTCCCCACGAAGTCATACAACCCTAAGAAACATGACCTGCTCCCCCTCCTGATAGCCGCAGCTAAACATTTGATTTCTTTACATTGGCGGCAAACGTCTCCTCCTCACATTAGTGAATGGGTTAAAAAAGTACATGACATATATAGGATGGAGGAGTTGTCCAGCTGGGATGCACGAACACACGGTAAATTTTTTCACACCTGGCTACCATGGCCACTTGCTCCTCCAGCTGACCCATAGCTCTTTAGCAATCAATTTTGCTGGTCGCAAGCAAGTATGATATTGTTTTTTTTTTTTTTAATTTTCTTTTCTGTGATGATCTCGAGCTCAATTAACCTGGCCGACAGATGGAATGTTTTCTTGCACTTATCTCTATGCTGGCCCGGACTACTTAATACATGTTCTGTAGGGCTTTGGCTACTCCATTTGCTCATCTGTTCTTTATTTCTAATGCAAATTTATGGAGTTTCTTCTCACTGCTCCTTCCCCCCCACCCCCACCCCCGGTATACCTAAGTTTTTCTTATTATTTATGTTGTTTGTTCTTGATGTTGTTTTATTTCCCAGTTGACCTATGAGTCCTACTTGAGATACATGGTCTGGTATCTGTATTCATCCAACCTTCAACGGAGCTTACTGTATGCTTACGAAAAACTTTTGGAAGCTCAGGGTGTTTAATCAAATACAAGACATTCTTAGATGTTTCCACATGCTCTTAATTCAGTATGTTCCTGCTTGAATTATGTACCATGTATTCTCTATCTTGTTGTTGTATTTTGAAACTCGAAAATAAAAATTGTATAAAAAAAAGAAATTGTAAAAAGCAAAAAATGTTCTAAAAAGAAAATTGATAATTGCCTTAGTGCTTAATAGGTTTGATATCTTGGTAAGTATGACAGTTATGAATTTAGAAAATAAAATAGTGTTTAGAATCTTCTGACAACGATTTGTGTTGGTAGGCAGCGCTGTTACCAAGAAATAATTAACACGTATTATCTTTTGTTGCAGAATTTGTTTTGTTTTCCAGAATTTGTCAGACAATATTTAATATAATTAAGAAGGCTATTGGAAAACAATGTTAACATCTGCAGGAGACTTTTTGAAGTTGATTTCTAATGTTGTAATACAAATATCATGTAGATGAATGCTTTGATAATCTCTAATGTCTAGCTTTTCAAGGCACCAAGACATGCCAACTTTAAGTGTTTGAAGTCCTGATGATTTTTGTGTTACAATAAGACGCTAGTGGTGAAACAACAAAATTAACAAGTATGTAATATACTTAAAACATAGGTTCACAGTTTGTGATTTAATGAAAACCTCTCAGCTGATTTATGCTGAACAAATCGTGAGGGGCATGTTTCAGCCACTGGCTGTATGTGAATAGCCATGCACGTTTGTCTCTGAAACACCATGGCATAGATAGGGGTACAGATAATAAGGATGTAGAAACAGGATATATTGGGTAGTGGGAGGCTCACACAACAAACACCCAATGTGCATTTCAGAAAAGCTTCATGAAAATTCGTGGGACGCGCATCTGGTGTTTGGTGGATGAGCCTCTTATTATTTAGTGTTTCTTGTTTGTACTTTTTTATTACTGTACGTTTTATCTGTGGGATATATTATGCCTTGTTTTCCAATCTCCATTATCATATGGTTATAAACATTATATGACTAGACCTTAATTCCTGGTATATATTTCATATACTTCATATAACCTACTTAGTACATATATGCCCTATGGTTGGGGCTTCTTTTACCACAGGGGCTCCCGCAGTTGCTCATCCATCTACTTGTCTGTGTGTAATATTTGTACTTAATAAAGCTTTAATTGTAAATCAAACATTGTTATTATTTCAGTCCTGTGTTTCTTTTCACTCATAAAAAATGTAATAAGTATGCATCCTTTGATTATAATGTCTCCAAATGTACTGATACTGCCTGAGAACCGTCTCAATCTGACCTATATAAACTCTAAATGGGGCTGTTCATTGTCAATTGCTTGCTGTGTATTTTTGTGTTATTAATCACTTGCTTTTGGAAAATTGTATTGTATTTTTTAAAATTGTTGCTTTTCAAACTTAGTTTATTTGGTTAACAAAAAACTCATGAATATGGAAAGTTGTCAAAACTTGCAAATCGTGTCCACAAGAAAACAAAGTTACAGATTTGGTCAATTTTCATAAGTAGCTGTTGCTTTTCCAATTATTATTTTTTAGTTTACTTTTGATTCTGCTATATATTTTGCTACTAAAAAAAGTAGTCATTTTACTCTTCCATACAAAATATTATTAAAATTTAAGCATAAAAGTTTTTTTATGTCTGGAAAAGTTGATTTAATATTATTTAGCATATTCTTTCAACTGAACAAAATAAAAAGTAAAAAAAAAAAATAAATAATAATAATTTAAATCTGCAAACTCTGAAACCGCAGAGTGTGGTTAAATAAGCTGCTAGTTACTACCAGTTACCATTTGTTTTCTTCTAGTTAGATAGGTTGAGGTACGCAAAAGGATGAGTTTGCATTACAGAACTTTAATATACACTTAGGATACTGCATAGTGTTAAGCTTGCATTTTTCAGGCAATTAGAGAATTTGCAGTATTGCAATTCACTATTAATCAAATTTGAGGGAAACATTTGGCAAAGTCAGTAAATTCAATCAAATGATCTGCTAGTTTCTAAAAACTGCACTTTTAATAATAAGTGAAGTCCAATATCTATATGGTACATCAAGTTTTGGAATTTCTATCAAGTTTTAAATTGTCAAAGAACCTACTTTATTATAGGGCTTTAAAAATGATACCAAATTGTTTCCAATCATTTCCTACACCAGATTTAATATCCACTAATAAAGAAAATTGCATGTAAAATATTGTGTTCCTCTTTTTCTGTTTGCATTCTTAGCCTGAAGGCAGATTAAGGGAAGAATACATACTTGTTGCCGTAGTCAATTTTTGAAGTCACTTTTTGCTTAAGCTCTTTTAATTCATCCTTGGGCAAAGTACCAGAAAGGAGCTGTGATCGCCACTCCATCAAATCATACATCATTGACTGGACATGCTGGAATTTTTCCTTTCTGCTTAACTAGAAAAAGACAACACATATTAGTTAATGATGTAAAATTAACTCTACATTACATGAATATTGTCTGAAGGAATTAGAAGTGTCACACCCATGTCTGGAAATACTGCTGTTTCAAAAATCAAGGCAGGACCTTACCCCTCCACAGAGATATAGATTTTAGTCTAAGAGAGGACTCCCAGGTTCCCATATAGATGAAGACTTTATTCTTAGCAAGGATTGGCATTGTTAGGTCTTGGTAAATGAGAAATGCCTTATCGTGGCTACCAGGTACACATGAATTGGCTATTTTATGCGCTAAACTTTCTCAATTTTTCATATTTCTATTTGTATATGAGTTGGTGACTCTAGTTTAGCACCTGTTCACACCTAGTCTATGTTTGGATGTGATGGTCAGTTTTTTTTAAATTTGTATTCATTACCCTTCTGACTGAGCACTCCGACTCTTAGCTACAGGTGGTTTTTAATCAAGGCAGGACCCTACCCCTCAACAGAGAAATAGATTTTAGTCTAAGAGAGAATTCACAGGTTCCCATACAGATGAAGACTTTATTCTACGTGAGGATTTGTATTGTTAGCTCCTGGTAAACGAGAAATGCCTTATCATGGCTTCCTTTCTCAGTTTTTCATATTTCTAGTGCAGTAATGCAATTCAATTTTCATATTTCATGTTTGCAAGTTTTGGCACTACAGAGTGCTGCCTTATTTATTTTATGTTAATGCTGCTGTTACTCCTGCCTTGATTGCAGATTTGCAGTAAAATTATGGTTACTGTTGGATAATTTCCTCATTGCTATTTACTTGTGTTTTGCTGCAGTGAGCTAGTAGGTAATTTGTATACTGCCATGGTCAGTGCTCTCTTCTATATTTCCCAGCAGACTGAAACTAGCTGCCAATTAGAGTGTTTAGCTACCACTAGGCTCTCTCTGACTTTGATCTTATGATCTAATTTGTTTTTCTTGTGTTTTCTCACACTAGCTTGTTAGCTGATTATCTGCTTATCTCCTGATCTTGTCCTTCATGCCACTTCTTAGCTTTGATCCTGCTTTGTGACCACTCCTGCCTATAGATGGCAGTTCTTTCACTATAGCTATCCAGTGAATCCCGTTAAGAAACCAGAACACTGTGTAGGGGTGAAATGGTGTCAGGATTTATTTGGAATCTGCTACACATAGTGGCTTGTGCTAAGTGTCTGTCCAAGGTAGCTTTTTTGAGCCTGTGCCCTAGACAGTCTTAACAGAATTCCCTGCCCATAATAAATTATGGATCCCGTCCAATCTGTGGTATGTCAAATGCAAGACCTAGCTCACTTAGTCTGAGGTCTTGCAGGGTGTTTTCGGCATTATGAAACTGCCCAGACTCAAGCCCCTGCAGCACCTCCCTTGTCAACCCTTGAACCAAAGGTTAACAAGCCTGACAGATTTTTGAGTTTCTGAAAATATTTTTTTCCTTTAAAGAAAAGTGGTCGCCCAGTATTTCAGACTCTACATGCTTTCATCTCCCTCTCAGAGCATGCGTGTAGAATCCATCAGTTCCCTGCTGCATGGTGACCCCCAGGCTTGAGCCTTTTGTTCACCCACTGATGCTCCAGAACTCTCAATATTAGACTAATTTTTTGAGGCTTTAGGGCTGCTTTATGACAACCTAGACCCTGTAGCTTGCACAGAAAGTAAACTAACAGTTCTCTAACAGAGTGACGTATGGCTGAGGATTGCTGTAGTGATTTCTGGCATTGGGCCACTGACTCTTAGTGGAATAATCAGGTCCTTCATCATTAGTTTTGTTCTTGTATCTCTGACCAAGTAAAGGGCATGTTAGTGCAGCTTACGTCTCCTGTCTCCGTTAATTCTGACACATTCCTGGCTAACCAAATTCATAGGAGGTTGAATTAAAGCAGAAACAAGCATGCAACTGACTGCATCTCCACAATAGTCTAATATACCTATTACCGTTACTGAGAAGCACATGCAGATTGGGGTAACTATCTCCCATCGACAACAATAGGCCAAAGGAGAAGAACTGAATTTTAATAGCAACAGTGAAAAGTCTGGATGTCAGAGCATGCCTGCCAAGGCAACTGCTGTCAGAAAGTCTACAGTACATAGGTTGGCTCCAGATTCCCCCCTGGGCACACAGATACTTCCCTATGATTCTTCAAAAGTGTTGTTACCTCTTTTTTTGACTTATCGCACAAAATCTGTGTGCTTTTAGGCCTTTATTGATTGCGGTTCTGCAGCCAATTTTGTTGACGCCAAGGTTATTGATTTATCATTACTTAAATTCTGTTTTACTATGAAATTCGCTGCTATTCATGATACACCTATCACCCAGGGTGTGGTGAATTACGGCACTAAGGAGTTGTTCCCACTTTTTAGTACTTTACATGTTGAATCTACTGTAGCTTTTGCTTTCCTCCCGTACAGCCTGTCTTCTTTCCTTTGGTTCCAGTACTCTTTCAGATTCTTATAGTGACTGTTTCTGGCCATTAGATGGAAGTGTCTGGCCTGAAATGTTTCACAGTATATTCCTTAACCTCTTTATCCCCGAGGGTGGTTTGCATGTTAATGACCGGGCCAATTTTTACAATTCTGACCACTGTCATTTTATGAGGTAACAACTCTGGAATGCTTCCATGAATCCCAATGATTCTGACATTATTTTCTTGTGACATACTGTACTTCATTATGGTCATAAAATTTCTTTGATATGACTTGCATCTATTTGTGAAAAAAACGGAAATTTGGCGAAAATGTTGAAAATTTTGCAATTTTTCAAATTTGAATTTTCATGCCCTTAAATCACAGAGATACGCCACGGAAAATACTTAATAAGTAACATATCCCACGTGTTTACTTTACATCAGCACAATTTTGGAACAAAAATTTTTTTTGTTAGGAAGTTATAAGGGTTAAAATTTAAACAGCGATTTCTAATTTTTTCAACAAAAATGTACAAAACCATATTTTTAAGGGACCAACTCACATTTAAAGTCACTTTGAGGGGTGTACATGACAGAAAATAACCAAAAGTGACACCATTATAAAAATTATTAACCCTTCAGGTGCTTCACAGGAAGTTTTGGAATGTTTAAAAAAAATTAACATTTAACTTTTTTTCACAAAAAATGTACTTCAGATCCAATTTTTTTATTTTAACAAGGGCAACAAGAGAAATTGGACCCAAAAGTTGTTGTACAATTTGTCCTGAGTATGCTGATACCCCATATATGCAGGTAAACCACTGTTTGGGCGCATGGCAGAGCTCGGAAGGGAAGGAGCGCCGTTTGACTTTTCAATGCAATATTGGCTGGAATTGAGATTGGATGCTTTGTAACATTTGGAGAGCCCCTGATGTGCCTAAACAGTGGAAACACCCCACAAGTGACACCATTTTGGAAATTAGAACTAGACCCCCTAAGGAACTTATCTAGATGTGTGGTGAGCACTTTAAACCTCCAAGTGCTTCACAGAAGTTTATAACGTACAGTCGGAAAAACAAAAAATCATATTTAAAAAAAAATGATCTTTTCGCCCCCAATTTTTTATTTTCACAAGGGTGACAGGAGAATTTGGACCCCAAACGTTGTTGTTCAATTTGTCCTGAGTGTGCCTTTACTGTATATGTTGGGGCAAATCACTATTTGGGCGCACAGCAGAGCTCAGAAGGGAGGGAGCACCATTTTACTTTTTCAATGCAGAATTGGCTGGAATTGAGATTGGAAGCAATGTCATGTTTGGAGAGCTCCTGATGTGCCTCAACAGTGGAAACTCTTCAATTCTAACTACAACCCTAACAGACCCCTAACCCTTATCCCTGCCCTAACCATAACCTTAACCACAAACCTAACTCTAACACACCCCTAACCCAAATCCTCTCCCTAATCTCAAACCTAACGATAAACCCAACCCTAACCCTAATCCAAACCCTAACCCTAACTTTAGCCCCAACACTATCCCTACATTTAGCCCCAGCCACAACCCTAACTTTTGCCCCAACCCTAAACCTAACTTTAGCCCTAACCCTAACCCAAATGGGAAAATGGAAATAAATATTTATTTTATTTTTTTTTTTTTCCCTAAGGGGGTGATAAAGGGGGGTTTGATTTACTATTTATAGCGGGTTTTTATGTTTGTCAGCTATCACACAATAAAAGATGCTTTTTATTGCAAAAAAATAGTTTTTGGATCACCACATTTTGAGAACTCTATTTTTTCCATATTTTGGCCCACAGAATTATGTGAGGTCTTGTTTTCTGCGGGAAAAGTTGACGTTTTTATTGGTACCATTTTTGGGCATGACATCTTTTGTTCACTTTTTATTACAATTTTGGGGCATGTAGAATATCCCTGTTCTTGGACTTTCTTGTATCAGGTCATCGGCTCTTGTGGATTTGTCAGGCAAACAAGATACCAACTTGTTTGTAGTATTTTTTGTAGTAGCGTGTGTCCATAAGTTGTCTGTTTGCTTCCTTCATATAGTCTGATGTGTTCATGACTATTGCATATCTCCCTTGTCAGCAGATTTAATGATGATTTATTTGTTGGTTTTCAAAGACTGTACGGCCTTTCTCTCCTGGGCACTAATGTTGGATGCTTGTCTCCTGTTAGTATCTATGATGGTGGATTTTATCAAATGTCTGAAGGAGTCTAGGGTCTAAGGGGTAATGTTTCTCCTTATGGAGAGTGACATACCATCTCTGGCTTGTCAAGGTAAGGAGGCTTATTCACCGTGCAATGCTCTTCTGGGAAATATAATATGCAAATTGCCTCTTCTGAGAAAAAGAAGACTTAAACTCTATAGCGCCACCTGTTGGAAGTAGCGATCCTACAAGTCACAATCAACCCTTTAACGAGTCGTGCAATATGACTTAGCATAAAAGCCAAATCAGTATCTCAATTCGCAGACACGGTGTTTCAGGCTGTTGGCCCTCGTCAGTGCGAAGCATGAGAACGGATTTGGCTAGGTGAAAGGCTCTGGACTGGGGTCTAAGGGGTAACGTTTCTTCTTATGGAGAGTGACATACCATCTCTGGCTTGTCAAGGTAAGGAGGCTTATTCGCCGTGCAATGCTCCTCTGGGAAATATAATACATTTATCCAAATGAGGGTTGTGTCCAGGTGGAGGTGTCCAGTCTGATCTCTTCTTTGTTGTTAGGATCCCTTTTCCTTCAGTCCAGGTGGGTTCTGAATCTTCTGTATCATTGAAATATTCCCTCAGGCGCAGTCTCCTGAAAAAATGTTCCATATCACTGCAGGGTTCAGTTTTATCCAGGGCCAATTTTATCCAGGGTCAGTTTTATCCAGGGTGTTATCATTCATACATTCATATTTTTAAAAATGGCCGTGAAAGCAAAATTTCTGCTGGGGTATGTAAACTTTTGAGCGCAACTGTATCTTTCTATCTATCTATCTATCTATCTATCTATCTATCTATCTATCTATCTATCTATCTATCTATCTGTATATATATATATATATATATATATATATATATATGTACTGTATATATATATATATATATACACACAATCAATAATTAGATCTGTAGTCACGACATACAGTGGGTACGGAAAGTATTCATATTCCTTTAAAGTTTTCACTCTGTTTCCTTGCAGCTATTTGATAAATTCAAAAAAGTTCATTTTTTTCCTTATTATTGTACACTCTGCACCCCATCTTGACTAACAAAAACAGAAATGTAGTATTTTTTGCAAATTTATTAAACAAGAAAAACTGAAATATTACATGGTCGTAAGTATTCAGACCCTATGATCAGCATTGAGTAGAAGCACCCTTTTGAGCTAGTACAGCCATGAGTCTTCTTGGGAATGATGCAACAAGTTTTTCACACCTGGATTTAGGGATCCTCAGCCATTCTTTCTTGCAGATCCTCTCCAGTTCCATCAGGTTGGATGGTGAACGCTGGTAGACAGCCATTTTCAGGTCTCTCCAGAGATGCTCAGTTGGGTTTAGGTCAGGGCTCTGGCTGGGCTAGTCAAGAGTGGTCCCAGAGTTGTTCTGAAGCCACTCTGTTGTTATTTTAGCTGTGTGCTTAGAGTCATTGTCTTGTTGGAAGGTAAACCTTTAGCCAAGTCTGAGCTCCAGAGCACTCTGAAAGAGGTTTTCATCCAGGATATCTCTGTACTTAACTGCATTCATGTTTCCTTCAATAACAACCAGTCATCCTGTCCTTGCAGCTGAAAAACACTCCATAACACGATGCTGTCACCACCATGTTTCACTGTTGGGATTGTATTAGGCAGATGATGTGCAGTGCCTGGTTTTCTCCACACATACCACTTAGAATTATCACCAAAAGATCTATCTTCGTCCCATCAGACCAGAGAACCTTATTTTTCATATTCTGGGAGTCCTTCATGTGTTTTTTTAGAAAACTCTATGAGGGTTTCATATGTCTTGCACTGAGGAGAGGCTTCTGAAGGGTCACTCTGCCATAAGGGCCTGACTGGTGGAGGGCTGCAGTGATAGTTGACTTTGTGGAACTTTCTCCCATCTCCCTACTGCATCTCTGGAGCTCAGCCACAGTGATCTTTGGGTTCTTCTTTACCTCTCTCACCAAGGCTCCTCTCCCATGAATGCTCAGTTTGGCTGGACAGCCAGGTCTAAGAAGACTTCTGGTGGACCAAAACTTCTTCCATTTAAGGATTATGGAGGCCACTGTGATCTTAGGAACCTTAAGTACTGCAGAATTTTTTTTGTAACCTTGGCCACATCTGTGCATTGCCACAATTCTGTCTCTGAGCTCCTTGGTCAGTTCCGTTGTCCTCATGATTCTCGTTTGGTCTGACATGCACTGTGAGCTGAGATGTCTTATAGACAGGTGTGTGCCTTTCCAAATCAAGTCCTATCAGTTTAATTAAATACAGCTGGCCTCCAATGAAGGAGTAGAACCATCTCAAGGAGGATCACAAAGAAATGGACAGCATGTGAATGAAATATGAGTGTCTAAGCAAAGGGTCTGAAAACTTATGATCATGTGGTATTTCAGTTTTTCTTTTTTATTAAATTTGCAAAAAATTTTACATTTCTGTTTTTTTAAGTCAAGATGGTTTGCAGAGTGTACATTAATGTGAAAAAAAAAAGTTTTTGAATTTACCAAATGGCTGCAAGGAAACAAAGAGTGAAAAATGTAAATGGGTATGAATACTTTTCATACCCACTGTATCACAATTTAGAGGTTGCCTGTTTCTTCAATGTAAATTGAACAAGTTTTACATCTGAGTTTATTGCATTTTGTGTTCCTATGCTCTTAGCTTCTCGCAGTCCCATTGAATTGGGGTTTGGAGAAGACTTGATTGAGAAACAGACATTCAGAAAATCACAGTTCAAATTGCAGTATTTTGGATCTGAGTTTTATTAGTGTCTGGTCTGTGTGTTTCAGAATAAATAAATAAGTTACAAAGCTTCTCCTCTTACTCATGGGCAACACACAGATCTCCACACTGTTACCATACATGTGCTGTCTGTGATAATCAATGAACCACAGCTTTGTGTAGGTAATGTTGGTCCGTGACTCAGGTCAAAAATTAACATTTAACTATGACTTTTTGCAGATAACTCTGTAAACAGACATGTGAACAGCCACATAGACTATAAAGGCTACATGTTCTATCTGAGAAATACATGGGTTCACAGATGTTTGAAAGAGTAAAGTGCGCATGAAATACAGTTGAAACCAGAAGTTTACATACACTATATAAAAAGACACATATGCATGCTTTTCTCAATATCTGACATGAAATCAGAATAAACCTTTCCCAATTTAGGTGAATTAGGATTACCATAATTAATAATATTTGTGAAATGTCAGAATAATGAGAGAGAGAGAGAATATTTTAAGGCATTTTTATTAATTACTGAAAAGTCAAAAGTTTGCATACACTAAGATTACTATGCCTTTAAGCAATTCTGGACTGCCCATATCATGATGTCATTCACAATGCCAAACAAGAAAGTGTTTCTTACCATGTACAACTGTTTAAAAATGTTTCCCCATTCACGCAAAGTAGTTGTAACTTCATGCACCAAAGGAATCTCAGTAGGAACTATGTTTTCAATATTTCTAAAAAAATAACATAAACAAAATATACAAAGATCATTTTAAGGGAAATAACCTGGAAGGTAACTAAATATTAAAAATAAACAAAATATATAAATAATGCAAAAGAATCCCATGCATCTTGCTTAGATTATATCCTGTCTAAGGTAATGGAAAATAATCATTTTACATAAATAGTAGGAGCTCAGATAAGCTTCTTTCCTTTACTAAGGGTACTGTCTCACAGTGGCACTTTTGTCGCTACGACGGCACGATCCGTGACGTTCCAGCGATATCCATACGATATCGCTGTGTCTGACACGCAGCAGCGATCAGGGACCCCGCTGAGAATCATACATCGTAGCAGATCGTTTGGAACTCTATTTCGTCGCTGGATCTCCTGCTGTCATCGCTGGATCGGTGTGTGTGACACCGATCCAGCGATGTGTTCGCTTGTAACCAGGGTAAACTTCGGGTTACTAAGCGCAGGGCCGCGCTTAGTAACCCGATGTTTACCCTAGTTACCATCGTAAATGTAAAAAAAAAAAAAAACAGTGCATACTCACATTCCGGTGTCATGTCCCTTGCCGTCTGCTTCCCGCACTGACTGTGAGCGCCGGCCGTAAAGTGAAAGCAGATCACAGCGGAGACGTCACCGCTGTGCTGTGCCTTACGGCCGGCGCTCACAGTCAGTGCGGGAAGCAGACGGCGAGGGACGTGACACCGGAATGTGAGTATGTACTGTTTGTTTTTTTTACATTTACGATGGTAACCAGGGTAAACATCGGGTTACTGAGCGCGGCCCTGCGCTTAGTAACCCGATGTTTACCCTGGTTACCCGGGGACTTCGGCATCGTTGGTCGCTGGAGAGCTGTCTGTGTGACAGCTCTCCAGCGACCACACAACGACTTACCAACGATCACGGCCAGGTCGTATCACTGGTCGTGATCGTTGGGAAATCATTTAGTGTAACGGTACCCTTACTAAAACTATCACTGGTTGTAAGTGACTGACAGGAGAATGAGACCTGATTTGTGTTCAATAGCAGAACAGAATTGTGAAAGGGATTATTCAGGTGATGACTGTTCTGAATAGGACTCTGGTATATATTTTTTAAAAGGGAGCCTGTCAGCAAAATTGGCTAAGAAACCTACAAACAGTGTCAGGTTGGTGCAGTTATACTGATTAAAATGATACCTTGGTTGAAAAAATCCGTCCTATGGTTGTTGTTCAATCTTTTTTTTCAGTTTTGAGTTAATAAGAATCTCGTGCTCCGGGGTGGCCTGTGGGGGTCTTCATGTGGTGCTCTGCTTACCTATTCATCTGTATGGGTTCTGACAGGTCACTGATCTCTCAGTGACCTGCCCCCTATTTTGCATAATGAATATTATATACAGCTCTGGCAAAAATTAAGAGACCACAGCAAAATTTTCAGTTTGTCTGAATTTTCTCTTCATAGGTATATTTTTGGGTAAAATGTAAATTGTTCTTTTATTCTATAAACTTCTGACAACATGTCTCCAAATTTCCAAGCAATAAATTTTGTATTTTTTTTTGCAAAGAAAAATGGTCAAAATAATGAACAAAAACAAAAAAAAACAGTGCTTTCAGCCCTCAAATAATGCAAAGAAAACAAGTTCATAATCATTTAGAAACAACAATACTAATGTTTTAACTCAGGAAGAGTTCAGGAATCAATATTTTGTGGAATAACCATGATTTTTAACCACAGCTTTCATGCGTCTTGGCATGCTTTCCACCAGTCTTTCACACCCATTTTCGGTGACCTTATGGAACTCCTGGTACAAACATTTCAGCAGTTCTTCTTTGATGGCTTGTGACTATCCGCCATCCTCTCGATTACATTCCAGAGGTTTTCAATGCGGTTCAGGTCTGGAGATTCAGCTGCCCATGACAGGATTTTGATGTGGTGGTCTCTTAATTTTTGCCAGAGCTGTAGACCCACATGTATTGACACAGAGCAGACTCCCCCACATAGATCTATGCCTATTTGCTGTTACCACTACACTGATGATTGATATAATTATATCCATACTGTGGGATTTCCTTGGCACATCTGACTCCGTGCGCCTCTTTCTGCGTTTGGGTATTCATTTCCATGTGCAGTTGTCCACTGTTTTCCCATGCCTGTTACCTACACATTTTCTAAATAAAGTTATTTTACTTGCAATGGACTCGCCAGTTGTTTATGGTAATTTTTTTACTTTCCCCTGTCTCCCTGTGTATGGTGACTAGTCCACATTTTGTTCCAGTACATACTGTATGCAAGCAGAATTTTATGCCATCATTTAGGTATACAAGTGCACACTGATAACCCTAATATGCTGCAACTGTTCATAAATCCCTTTTATTACAATTTTTGAAAGGTAGAATAATCAAAAACCAACAATGCAGGAACTGTTTTTTGGGCTTTCTTTTAAATTCCGTTCTGTGTGTGGTAAATTTGATAAGGCAGCTTTATTCTTTGGGTCAGTACGGTTACAGCGATGCCACTTTTATACTTTTTTTATATTTTTGGCGCTTTTACAGAACAAATGCTATTTTACAGAAAAAATAATTGTTTTTGCATCGCTATATTCTGAGAGGTAAAACTTATTTTTGGAGCTGTATGGCGGCTGGAATTTTGAGGGACAAGATGATGGTTTCAGCAATTTTTATTTCCATTTGTCTTTTTGATCGCGTTTTATTCCACTTTTTGGTCAGTGGTACTATGATAAATCTTCTTTTTTTTGCCTCATTTTTCATATTTATTCTTTTACAGTGTTCACTAAAGGGGTTAACTAGTGGGACAGTTTTATAGGTCGGGTCGTTCCGAATGCAGCAATACCAAATATGTGTACTTTCAGTGGTTTTTTTGTGTGTTTTTTTCATAATATTTATGAGTACAATATATATATTTTTTACTATTTTATAATTTTTTTATATATTTTAAGACTCTTTTAACTTTCTTTTTACATTTTTTACTTAGGCTAGTTTCACATTTGCGTTTAAAAACGCAAATGCAGGTGGTGAAAAAACGCATGTAAACGCGTGCAAACGCTGCGTTTTTAGATGCATGCGTTTTCTCATGCGATAAAAAAAGCGGCATTTTGACGCGTTTACATGCGTTTTTTCCTGCGTTTGCGTTTTTGAAACGCATGCTGAGAAGTGTGTGACAGCTGCCAATCATCAAAATTAGGGTTGAGCGAAACAGATCGGCCAATTTCAAAAGTCGCCGACTTTTGGCAAAGTCGGGTTTCGTTTTTTTTTTTAATATATATATATATACATATATATATCATTGAGACACACATATATATATATATATATATATATATATTTATTTATTTATATTTACTTCAGCGCGGTATAGCAGAAAAGCCGATTGCCGGCTTTTCATTTCTCCTGTCTAAACCCGACATGATATGAGACATGGTTTACATACAGTAAACCATGTCATATCCCCTTTTTTTTTGCATATTCCACACTACTAATGTTAGTAGTGTGTATGTGCAAAATTTCGGCGCTGTAGCTATTAAATTTAAGGGTTAAATCGCAGAAAAAATTGGCATGGGCTCCCGCGCAATTTTCTCCGCCAGAGTGGTAAAGCCAGTGACTGAGGGCAGATATTAATAGCCTGGAGAGGGTCCACGGTTATTGCCCCCCCCCCGGCTAAAAACATCTGCCCCCAGCCACCCCAGAAAAGGCACATCTGTAAGATGCGCCTATTCTGGCACTTGGCCACTCTCTTCCCACTTCCGTGTAGCGGTGGGATATGGGGTAATGAAGGGTTAATGTCACCTTGCTATTGTAAGGTGACATTAAGCCAGATTAATAATGGAGAGGCGTCAATTATGACACCTATCCATTATTAATCCAATTGTATGAAATGGTTAAAAAAAACCACACACACAATATTGCAAAGTATTTTAATGAAATAAACACACGGGTTGTTGTAATATTTTATTGCTCTCTCAATCCACCTGAAGACCATCGTTCTGTAATAAATTAAAAATAATAAACCAACAATATACAGTACATACCTTCCGTAGATCTGTAATGTCCCACGATGTAAATCCATCTGAAGGGGTTAAAATATTTTACAGGCAGGAGCTCTGCTATAATGCAGCTGTGCTCCTGCCTGTAAACCCCAGGGAATGAAGGTAATGTAGGTCAATGACCCATAGTTACCTTCAGTCGCGGTGATGCGCCCTCTGCTGGATGTCCTCATATGACGTCGAGCGTGGGCGTGAGCGTTGAGCGTTTTTCCCACGCTCGACGTCATATGAGGACATCCAGCAGAGGGCGCATCACCGCGACTGAAGGTAACTACAGGACATTGACCTACATTACCTTCATTCCCCGGGGTTTACAGGCAGGAGCCTTAGTCCTACTATTGGACTTTCACTTTCTGCTGTCTGATTGCAGTTATAAGGTATAGCAATGCAGTAGCATTGCTATACCTTATAGCCTGTCAGCCATGCAGACACAAGTTTGTTAGATCATGCACTGCGCATGATTTAGCTAACTTCCTAGTGCCTGGTGACCCGGATGTTGTCCTGACATCAGTGTGTTACCATGGAAAAGAATCGGGACCCTGCGATAATGACGCGGGGTCTCCGATACAAGGCAGAGTGGCCTTCTTCCCTTTGCCTGCTCTCTAAATGCTGCAATCTCACCGATCATAGCAGTTAGGCAGTAAAAGTGCCGGGAGCAGTGTGAGCACTGCTCCTGGCACTGAGAGCTGAATGTCACGTGTCAGAATCAGATGACACCTGGTGGCCATCACACAGTCCCCTGAGCGCAGGTGATCGCCATAATGTACATGTACGGCATTCGTCAGGAAGTCCTTCCCTATTATGATGTACAAAGACATTTCTTATGGCAGTTTGGCCTCAACTTAACAATATCCTTTTGACAACAATCAATATCAGGATTATGAATATGCAGCCATGGAAATCCCATCACCAATATAGTAGGTAAATTATCCAAGTAGTAAGAGGAGATGGACTCTTAGGGCTCATGTCCACTGGCGAGAGACATATCGGTCCGTAATCTGGACCGAAAAAAGGGATGTAGCGTATGTGATTGTCATGCGAATGTAATGCGAGTGCAATGCGATTTTTAATGGCACCATCCGTTTTACATCCGTATGACATCCGTATGCAATCTGTTTTTTTTCTCTGCAACTATTTTTATGCAGTCATTTACAGGACCATGGACAGTGTTCTAGGCCACAGAATGGTGATGTATCCGTAAAAAACGGACTGAATACGGATGGCCCATATTCCGTCTGTTTTTTTTCTCACACCCATTGACTTGCATTGGCGAGTCTCGTCCGAGACTCGCAGCAAATCGCAGCATGCTGCGATTTTTTTCTCAGTCCGATTTCGGCTGAGAAAAAAATCGCAAATGAAAAGACACCTATTGAATAACATTGGTCTGAGTGCAATCCGATTTTTTATCGGATTGCTCTCGTCCGTTTTCCTCGCCAGTGGAAATGAGCCCTTAGTGTGAATTCCACCGTTCCCAGCTGGACAAAGTTCTGGAGTAACGATGTGTTGTCAATGGCAACAATTAGAACTGGTCTTTCCAAGCTAACTGTCCCTAGTACTAAATTTAAGAAACAGTCCATAATCAATAAAATATGCAGTACACCCACAGTCAATGAAAGCAAGTGCAGATAACCACAGGTTTTGAAAGCATAGTTCCACATTAAATAGTACTTTATCTGAGAAGTGAAAAGGTACCTGGAAGGCTTGGTGACCTACTCAATAATCAACCAGACTTAGGGGTTTTCTGACAGCTTGTTTGCTTGATGGCATATCAAGCAGTCCTTGATAAAATGCCCAGCACAAACACAATAGAGACATAGTCCGATATTGTACAGACATATCCTCTCCACAGTCCAAGAGCTGGATGCTCTAACCTCCATTGGTTCCATCTCAGGTTAGGAAACTGACCAGAAAAGAATGAGTGAAACCCCCTGCTGCTCATCATGTCTTTCCCTAATTCTACGATCCATGCAAATGGGGGAGACCATGAGACAGGCCAAAAAGCAGGGTGGAGTATGCAAAGCTAGAGCATCCTTGAGAATATCCATAAGGCCATGGTGAAACTGATACCTGAGAGCAGCATCATTCCACAGAACCTCAGAGGACAATTAACAGAACTCCGAACTATAATCCTCAGTGGTGCAGTCACCTTTCATCAAGCTCAGGTTTATAGCCTCCACGACCTCGACCCTGTCATGTTCATCATAAATTATCCCTAAGGCATCAAAAAAGGCATTAACTGAAGAATATACATCGGCTAGTGTGCACAAAGAGAATGTCCAAGTCTGAGGACCCCCACACAGTAGGTACATGATTATTCCCACCCACTGGGACTCACCCTCAGACCAAGGTCATAGAGTAAAAAATAGCTAACAGCACTACCTGAATACCCTACACTGATGCCTCTCAACCAAAAAATCTGTAAGGAAGTACCAAAACTGATTTGAGGGTGGTCAACTGCACGTCACTGAGTTCAGAAGTCATAACTACTGTTGATAACGGAGAGCCTTTGGAAGCACCCAGAGTACTAAACTGGCCTTTCAGCTGGGACTGTGATGATTCTAACCTCTTGTGGTCCCTGGCCAGATCATGAACAATCTGGGTCAAAATCATCACATGAACACAGAATGTACGAATTGGACCCATTGGTGAGAAAAAATAAGTATTGGACGAGACAAAATGTGATGCTAGCCATTACTCACGGATAGACCTTGAGACAGAGAAATCAGATGTTCCTAGGTCAGTACCAAAAGAGCACATAGAAAACCAAGAGGAAGGATAAGGTGCAAAAAAAAAAGGAGACAAGGAGCGCATGTTTGAAGAACCTGGTGGTCTACGGAGCTATATAGCAAGATGGGCCAAAGGGCCACTAACCCCGGTAGGAGCGAGGAGGAGAGTAGGATGAACCTCCGGGCTGAACGGATCATCCTGCTGGTGTCACAGGGTACAAACACGTGACTGTGGGGAGGAGTTACTGGAGTTACATGGCTGCAGGTCCTTTGGCTGAGGAGAGAAGTTTTCTGAACCCTGAGTTGCTCCTGCCTCATTCACTTGAGAGGGATATCAAAATGAAAGCAGGAGGAGGCGCAGTCCTTAGGAGTGCCGGGGCAAAAGGAAAAATTATAAATATGAATGGTTGAAGGACACAAACCTTTATTAGACTTCTTTGCTCTTTCTTTTACTCCTGAGGAAGACAGAGCGTCGCTATTGAAATGCATTGTGGAATGCAAAGAAGTCTAATAAAGGTTTGTGCCTTCAACCATTCATATTTATATTTTTTCCTTTTGCCCCAGCACTCCTAAAGTCCGTGCCTGCTTTCCTAAGAGAAAGGATAAAGGCACAATTCAGGTCATGGTTCTTGGTCAAAATACCAAGAGATAGCAGATCAAAGCAAAAGGACAAGATGAAGGGATAGTCAAACCATGGTACAAAAGGGTCAGGCAGCGGCAGATACGAACTCAGCACAACAGAATAAGGCAAAACCTCACCAGAAAGCACAAACTACGTCTGGCAAGGATCAGAGGCAAACAGCTCAGTTAAAAGGGAACCTGTCAGCAGAATTGTGTTGTGTAACCTACAAACAGTGTCAGGTTGGTGACAATGTACTAATTAAAAAGAAACTTTGGTTGATGAAATCTATCTATATTTTTTCTTATATTTTTCCCATCTTGTCATTGTTTAATCTTTATTTTCAGTTAATGAGAGTCTCGTGCTTCCGGGCTGGTCTATGGGGGTCTTTATGCGCTGCTTTGCTTACAGCTTACATATTCATTTGTATGGCTTATGACAGGTCACTGATTCCTCAGTGACCTGCCCCCTATTTTACATACTAAGTATAATATGTTTTTTTTTAAATTCACATTCAGCAAGCACACATAATGTCCGTTTAATTATTGTATTATTGTATGAATTTGGAAATTGTACCCCTTTGGGAATTTATCGACAGGTGTAACGACAATTTTGACTTCATGAGTGTTTTCCAGAAACAAGCAGCAGTGGATGTTACTGAATAAATTGCAAACTGCCATTGTAGTGACCAATATGTTTTAGTGACCAGTTCGTTTTGGTGCCCAGCTCATGTTTCTGAAGACAAGTACCTGTAAATTAGACGGGCTGTCATCACTACAGATATGCCAAACATGTGGACTCTGAATGTGGTTTAGACACACTGTGGGGCATTTGGATTTGGGAGAGCAGAATTTCCTGGATTTCTTTTGGTGTGCAAGGAGCCATTGCACTGAGCACATACATTGGGGTTTCCATCTATATCTCCGAGTGACTAAATTCAGATTAAACCTCAAAGGGATGCATTCACTATTATGAGGCAGCAGAGTTACTCTGGACTATGTTTGACCTCTGTTCAGCCATTTCCTTCTTTTCAGAAGTGCACAAAACTACGGCAGACCACATTTTTATGCAAGCCTAAAAAGACATAAAAGACATACCGTATATACTTGAGTATAAGCCGACCCGAGTATAATCCGAAACCCCTAATTTTGCAACAAAAGAAAGGGAAAACTTAATGATTTGAGTATAAGCCTAGGGTGGAAAATGCAGCAGCTACTGGTAAATGTCAAAAATAAAAATAGATACCAATAAAAGTAAAATTAATTGAGACATCAGTAGGTTAAGTGTTTTTGAATATCAATTTTGAATCAGGAGCTTCATATAATGCTCCATACAGTTCATGATGGGCCCCATAAGATGCTCCACACAAAATATTCCCCATATAATGCTCCATAAAATTTATGATGGGCCCCATAAGATGCTCCATATTAAAATATGCCCCATATAATGCTGCACTATTGTTGATTATGGCCCCATAAGATGCTCCATAGACTATTATGCCCCATATAATGCTGCACAAATGCTGATTATGGCCCCATATGATGCTCCATATAAAAATGTGCCACATATAATGCTCCATACAGTTCATTATGGCCCCATAAGATGCTCCATATAACAATGTGCTGCATATAGTGCTCCATACAGTTCATTATGGCCCCATAAGAGTCTCCATATAACAATGCGCCACATATAATGCTCCATACAGTTCATTATGGCCCCATAAGATGCTCCACATAAAAATGTGCCACATGTAATGCTCCATGCAGTTAATTATGGCCCCATAAGATGCTCCATAAAACAATTGCCCCATATAATGCTCCATGCAGTTCTTTATGGCCCCATAAGATGCTCCATATAACAATGTGCCACATATAATGCTGCTGTAATTAAAAAAATGACATATTCACCTCTCGATGCTGCTCGCTGCTCCTCAGCGTCCCGTCTCTCTGCAGTGACTGTTCAGGCACTCATCGCACCCTCTGACCTGAACAGTCACTGCAGAGGATGCGGAAGATGGGATGGCGGTGGAACGAGGAAAGGTGAATATGAAATACTCACCTGCTCCTGGCGCGGTCCCTGGCAGCTTCTCCCGGACAGATGGTCTCCGGCGCCGGCAGCTTCTTCCTCTGTTCAGCGGTCGCCTGGTACCGCTCATTACAGGAATGAATATGTGGCTCCACCCCTATGGGAGTGGAGTCCATATTCATTACTTTAATGAGCGGTACCACGTGACCGCTGAACGGGGAAGAAGCTGCTGGCACCGGAGACCATAGGACACGCAGGGACCGTGCCAGGAGCGCTAGGAGCAGGTGAGTATGTGACCGTCATCGCTTTCCCTCACCCACCGACCCCCCCGCTGACCATGACTCGAGTTTAAGCCTAGTGGGGCACTTTCAGCCCCTTTTATTGAGCTGAAACTCTTGGCTTATACTCAAGTATATACAGTACATCGCCAGATCATAGGCCAGACAGTGTCCACAGGGCCTTCTTCTGCCTCATTATAGGTAATTTTATGCCAGAGGTTCCATCTGAATTAGGTATTTCTGAGAATTACACAGAAACTATGATGTAAGAACTAAGAGCAGAGCACAGGATAACTGTAAGCCGAGCCTTACTGCAATCTTTGTGAGGCAGAATGAAAAAAATCAACAGCAGGTGAAGAATTGGTTTTATTTATTTATTTCTCACACAGTTCCTCATGCAGCATAAGTGATTAGATGACTTTATTCTTCAGGTCAGTGCGATTACAGGGATACCAGATTTATAGCTTTTCTATGTTTCGCCTCTATCATACATTGAAAGACGTTTTTTGTTGGAAAAACTAGTTTTGCATCCTCATATTTTGAGAGCTATAATTTTTCCATATTTTGTCCTACAGAGTCATGTGATGGCTTCTTTTTGCAAAATGAGTTGATGTTTTTATTGGTACCATTTTCGGTCACATAACATTTTTTGATTGCTTTTCTATTCTGACTTTTGGGAGACAGAATAAACGAATGCCAGCAATTCAAGAATTTTTTTTTTGCTTTCTTATGCCATTCCAGGTGTGGTAAAATAGATAAGGCAGCTGTGACACTAGTCACTTCTCACGGCCAAGCTATGAGATAGAATAGTCAAAGAGTCCAAGGTCAGAAGCTAGGAGGGTTCATCATAAACAGAAAGAAGAGACAAAAGTGTAGTCAGGTAACATTCCGAGATCAGAGTACCTGGAGGATAACGGGTCAGATATGAAGGAGTTAAACAGGTGGATGGTCAAAACGAAGTCCAAGGTCAGGCAACAGATCAAGCATACAGAATGCAAGGCATAGGAGAACAAACCTCACAAGCTAAATATACGTCTGGCAGAGTTCTGGTAGACACAGCTCAGTTAAGTAGAATTGCAAATAATAGGAATAATGAGCACTTGGAGACAGCCGACGGGTCAAAGTCTCAGACTGGATAGCTGAGCACGCCCCGGTACCAGATTGGATGGCCAAACTGTCAGTAGCTGCATCCCAGACATGCTGACAGGTGGAACTGTCACAGCAACTTTATTCTTTTTGTCCGTACAGTTACAGTGATACCACATTTATATAGTTTTTTTTTATGTTTTGGTGCTGTTACACAGTAAAAACTATTTTATAGAAAAAATACTTTTGCATTTCTCTGTTCTGAGCAGAATAACTTTTATTTTTCAACTGATAGGGCAGTATGGCAGCTTGTTTTGTGAGGGACAAGATGGCATTTTCAGAGATACTACAATATATTTTTATTTTTCTTATTACTTTCTGTCTTTAAAAAAAACATTTTTACATTTTTTAACTTTTTTACTTTGCCCCACTATGGGAAATTCCTTTTACCAGCCTGATCGCAATTATAATCCATTGCAATGCATGACACAAGCCCCTGAGACTGTGCTCTGGGCATGTTTTGAGTGGCTTGCCACAGCCTAATGACCTGGATGTCATTACGATGACATCAGGTCATCATGGCAATGATCTGTCCTCCGCTATGACATATGACATCGTGAGGGCACCGATCGAAGTGTAGAGGGGGCTCCCTCCATCTACATGACTGCTAAATTCTGCAAACGCTCAGTATGCGGCACCCCAGAGTCCTGGTCATTGCAGTACTGACACTCTGCCTCTAAGGGGAGTGATGATATGTCTGATGGCACTTAAGGAGTTCACCTGACCAGGTATCACAGTCACACTTTACACTTCACATTCTGGCCACCTGGGGGAGCAAAGGGTTCTATGTATTAGGCCACTCCTCACAATCTGGTAAAACTGGGGGCTGGATAGGAAGTTAGTCAGAAGCTGACTGGGTTGGATCCAGGCAACATCCTGTGGCAGAGGGTGTTGCAGGGGAAGATTCAGGGGGGTCTCTGTCAGGGGTGGGATCCTGACAGTGGCCTAGCAAACAGAACAGAACGTTACGGAGCCACGCCTGCACTCGAATGCGGTGGCATCCTAAGAAAGGAAAAGAAGCGAGGTTTACTGTGGAGAAGTGAGAAACGAGATCGCAGCAAAAAGGAGATAAAGCCAGTAGGAGTCGTGCCGTAAGATCGAGGCAACATCCTACTGTGGCGCGAAGCCGGTGGCCGGAACGCCGAGGAAGTATTAGGCTCCAAGCAATACTTCAAACAGTGGCAGGACAGTTAATTTTAGGTTGGCTGTCTCACCTAAATCACCTAAGCAGACATAGGGGGCAATTGTGGGAGAGGGGCGACGCTAGGGTCCCGGAAGAACTCCAGGCCTACCCGTCATACGGGTGCTTCCTATCCATATCATCTGGGGGACGGAGAAAGAACATCAGAATAGATACGAGTTGTGAGAGAGAAGAACATCAGAAACAGACACAACAGTTGTGAGGACTATCCCGTGGTGCTCAGCAGGGAGGTACTACAACACACAGGCGCTAGAAGGTAGGCACTGATTTCCACCTGCAAAGGAAACTCTGAATGTGCCTTCGGACCGGCCGGTCTCAGCCAGCCCCGTTAGCAGTACTCTGGATTGAGGATCCTGAAGCCTTCAGTAAAGAGGTAAAGAGACTGCAACCCTGTGTCCTCGTTATTCATCGCGACCTGCACCACGCAACATCATCACATCTTTCATTGGATGCCCCTTAGCAGGGTCACGGACCGGGTCTAGCCACCGTGACAACCCCAGAACTGAGACAGAGAGGCCCGGTACCGAGTACCCCACGGCCCTGCGTCTAGGGGCGCTCCAAGTACTCAGTATGTCCAAGTTCGGTAAGCACCACCTGACCATGACGTACTGAGTAAGCTTCAGATCCAAAAGTAACACAAAGACAAACATCTCAAAAGTAAAAAGAATTATCAAAAAATTCCCCTGTGAAACTGCAAATATATTATGACAATTAAAAGAATCACAATTATGCTTGTAAGATAAAGCAATTGAAACAAACATTAAGGCAAGACATAAGGCTTAAATATAGTATGTCATTAAGATTTCTATTTTCCTATGATTTTTAATTTTGCAAATTCAATGTCGAGGAGTGTACTTTTTTTTTAAAATCCTCAGTCCAAAATTCTATGTTGATTACAGAGATTGTCCAGTTTTGGGATTTTGGACGCCAAATTGTGTCAAATACCTGAAAACAATAAACTCAGCTTATACTCACCCTTTCTTGGATCGATTGCTAGACTCCAGAAGGGTGTAGCGGCTAATTTTCTTTTTTTAGGCATTTTACACAGTATAGGGCTCACTTTCCTGAAAGTGAACAACTCTTTTATTTTTTTTTATTTTTTTGCTCCTCTTCTTCCCAGAGCCATAACTTTTATATTTTTTCATCAATATGGTTGTGTGAGGGCTTGTTTTTTTGTGGTACAAGCAGTACTTTTGAATGATACAATTGACCACATAGTGTACTGTAAAAAAAACAAACAATTGCAGCGAAATTACAATTTTTTTTTATTATGTTCACTGAGTGCTAAAACTGACCAGTCATCATGATTCTCCAGTTCATTATGAGTTCAAAGATACCAAACCTGTATAGGTTCTTTTTTATTTAGCAAATCCAATAGAAAATAGATACTCCAGCTCCGATAAAATTGAAGTCTTTATTTATCCAAAATGGTTAAAACGTAGTCCTTACATTTGGTGGACCAAACAGGTGTATATAGATCACGGCTACGCGTTTCGACCTAGATCGGTCTTAATCATGCCTGTATCACATCACAAATGAGAGCTATATATATATATATATATATATATATATATATATATATATAGTGTTAAAAAAAAAAAGGGGAATGAAAAGGGAATCCGCCCTCTTAACATCACATGATTTTTAAACAGAAGGTCCTACGAACATATATTTAAATACAAAGTGCAATTTAAAATAATAACAATAAACAATTAGCAATAGTGATACAATATTTCGTTTCGTTTGTTTAAACCTTTGGGAAAGCGAGTATTTAAATTATAAATCCAAAACGCCTCCCTCGTAAGTAGGCGTCTTTTAATATCTCCTCCTCGATTAGGCGGATAGATTTTTTCAATGCCATGCACTTTAAATGATGAAATATCCCCATTGTGCATGGTAGAAAAATGTTTCGCAGCCATTGATATATTTCTATTCGTAGTATTACACATATTAACATCTCTAAGATGCTCCGTTATGCGCGTTTTTAATTTACGTGACGTGCAACCTACATAGGAAATCTGACACGCAGTACAGTCTATTTTGTATACTACATTTTTTGTATGACAGTTAATAAAGCTATTAATATTATAACTCTTATTTTTGTCAGAATTCCAGAATTCACTTCCCAATTGTGCATGAGCGCATGTACTTCACGCTGCGGTACCGCATCTATAAAAACCCTTACAATTTAACCAGGTATTAGACTTAGATCTAGTGTTGGACTGCGGTGAGTTTGGGGCAATTACATCACCTATCGTTTGTGCCCTCCTTGCAACTATATTTACACCATCCTGTAATAGATGGAACAATGTGTCATCTTCATAAAGGATAGGTAATCTTTTATTTATAATTTTTTTAATCAGATTAAATTGAGGGAAGAATTGTAAACAAAGGTGTAAATTATTAGCATGTTTTTTATTTTCGTTTCTATTAATTATGCAGGTATTAGTTTTACTTGGGACTAGTAAATCCTCTCTTTGTTTTTTCCCAACTATATTGATAGCCCTATTTATTGTCCAGTTCGGATAATTTCTAGCTTTGAATTTCTTTTTTGTTTCATGGAATTCTTTCAATTTATCCTCTTCTTTGCTACAGTTTCTTTTTAACCTAGTGAACTCCCCTACTGGTATAGATTTTATTGTGTGGGCTGGATGACTACTATCGGCGTGTAAAATTGTATTGCCACTAATTGGTTTTATGTGAGTTCGACTGGTAATTTCTTCACTGACAATACCACTCAATTCTAGATCTAAAAAAGAAATGGATTTATCATCTTGAACATATGTAAATTTTATCCCAAATTTATTCAAATTAATGTATTCCACAAATCCCGGTATGGCAGACACATCACCCCCCCAAATAATGAGGGTGTCATCTATGTATCTGCCATACCAGGAGATGTGGTCAACAAATGGATTTTCAGCAGAATAAATGAATTCCTGTTCCCAGTATGCCATTGTCAAATTAGCCAGAGACGGCGAATACTTCGCCCCCATTGGAACTCCCGACTTTTGAGCATACACTTCACCATCAAATGAAAAAATGTTGTGTTTCATTAGAAAAAATATTATTTTTAATAAGTAATCTATTAGATTCTGAGAGTATTGACCATAGTCTTTTAAATGAAATTCTAGCGCTCTCATGGCTATATCATGAGGTATACTTGTGTATAATGAGACTACATCACAACTTAACCAAATGTGATTTTTTTCCCATTTTCGATTTTTAAATATTCTTAGAATTTCTCTCGAATCTTTGATAAATCCTGGCATTTTTCTTACCATGGGTTGCAATAAAGAGTCTACCCATTCACATAGGTGTTCTGACATAGAGCCTATGCCTGATATTATCGGTCGCATGGCTGGTAAGCCTGTGCTTTTGTGCACCTTAGGGAGACCATACATAATGGGCATTTTTGGGGCTTCTACATGTAAATATTCAGATTGTCTTTTGTTTATGGTGGCTAAAAATACACCTTCTTCAATTAATTTCATGATTTTATCATTATATTCTTTAGTTGTTTTTTTTTTCAATTTTTCATAGGTAGTACTATCAGATAGGAGTTCATACATTTTATCTTTATAATCACTTTCATTCAAAATGACTATTAGACCACCTTTGTCACTTCTCTTAATAATGATGTTTTTCAGAGATTTTAGTTAATTAAGTGCTTTCCAATGCCGATGTGGTAAGTTTTTTATTTTTTTATTTTTATTTAAACTATACTCCAAATCCTTTAAATCCTTCTCAACAAGTTCTTGGAATTTGTCCATACAGTTTACTCTAAGAGTCTGTATAGAATAGAAATATGGATTTTTTGTTTTTTTAATTTTTCGATATATTGATGGACCCTTCCATTATTTCTGTTTGATTTTCTTTAGATAATTTCATTAGACAGTTTAGAGTGACCTGTTCTTTAAAATCAAGATTTTCAAATTCATTTATTTCCATATTGTGATCTTGATTTGTATCTGTCGTTTCATCTGAAAAAAAATGTTTTTTTAATGTCAGATTTCTCACAAATTTGTTGATGTCAAACATAGTCATAAATAGATTAAAGTCAGCATCTGGCACAAAATTAAGTCCCAGAGCCAAAACATCTAATTGATCTTGTGTTAGAGCCTGAGAAGATAAATTAACAACATTGCTTTTTTTTATTGTTTGTGTTTCTTCTTGTTGCGCGTTGTTACTCCCGGAGGATTTTTTATGTTTTCTCCCGGCTCGTCTCTTGCGTTTTTTGACGTCTTCCAAATTTTCTTCTATTCTCCGGTGTATAGTTTGGTGTAGATGTATCCGAAGTGCTAGCATTTGTATCAGATGAATCAGGTTCTGTAGATGAAAAATTCACCTGAGGTCTGGTGTTGGATTTATAACGAGCATGGCTATTTTTTAAAATAGATTTTGGAGATTTACGATTCCTTTCCCATCGACTCCATTCATACACACTGTCTGTAGAGTAATCATTAAGATCTCTCTCAAATTTTCGCCTTTTGTGATTCATTATTTCATCTTCCAATGTGCAGACATTGCCTCTCACTTTTTCCAAGGATAGCTCATATTGTGGAAATGATTTACATTCTTCCAGAGTATTTTTTATTTTCTCCACATTTTCTTGAGCTTCCTTTAATTTAATTTCCTCATTTTTTATTCTAAGTCTCATTAGGTTCAGAGAGCAATTACCGTATATACTCGAGTATAAGCCGAGATTTTCAGCCCAAATTTTTGGGCTGAAAGTGCCCCTCTCGGCTTATACTCGAGTCATGATCGGTGGTGGGGTCGGCAGGTGAGCACTGTCATATACTTACCTGCTTCCGGGGCTCCTGGCGCTCCCCCTGCCCGTCCCACGGTCTCCGGGTGCCGCAGCCTCTTCCCCTGAGCGGTCACGTGGGACCGCTCATTAGAGAAATGAATAGGCTGCTCCACCTCCCATAGGGGCGGAGCCGCCTATTCATTTCTCTAATGAAGCGGTGCCGGTGACCGCTGATAGAGAAAGAGGCTGCGGCACCGAAGACAGGCAGGGGGAAGGAGCGGGACGCCGGGAGCAGGTAAGTATCGCATATTCACCTGTCCTCGTTCCACACGCCGGGCGTCACGCCATCTTCCCGGCGTCTCTCCGCTCTGACTGTGCAGGTCAGAGGGCGCGATGACGCATATAGTGTGCGCGCCGCCCTCTGCCTGATCAGTCAGTGCGGAGAGACGCCGGGAAGATGGCGCCGAGGAGCTGCAAGCAAGACAGGTGAGTATGTGTTTTTTTTTTTTTTATTGCAGCAGCAGCACAGATTTATGTGGAGCATCTATGGGGCAATGGTGCAGAGCACTATATGGCAGAGCTATGGGGCAACGGTGCAGAGTACTATATGGCACAGCTATGGGGCAATGGTGCAGAGCACTATATGGCACAGCTATGGGGCAACGGTGCAGAGCACTATATGGCACAGCTATGGGGCAACGGTGCAGAGCACTATATGGCACAGGTATGGGGCAACGGTGCAGAGCACTATATGGCACAGCTATGGGGCAACGGTGCAGAGCACTATATGGCAGAGCTATGGGGCAATGGTGCAGAGCACTATATGGCAGAGCTATGGGGCAACGGTGCAGAGCACTATATGGCACAGCTATAGGGCAACGGTGCAGAGCACTATATGGCACAGCTATGGGGCAACGGTGCAGAGCACTATATGGCACAGCTATGGGGCAACGGTGCAGAGCACTATATGGCACAGCTTTGGGGCAACGGTGCAGAGCATTATATATATGGCACAGCTATGGGGCAACGGTGCAGAGCATTATATATATGGCACAGCTATGGGGCAACGGTGCAGAGCATTATATATATGGCACAGCTATGGGGCAACGGTGCAGAGCATTATATATGGCACAGCTTTATGTGGAGCATCTATGGGGCCATAATGAATGGTATGGAGTATCTATTTCTAATTTTGAAATTCACCGGTACCTGCTGCATTTTCCACCCTAGGCTTATACTCGAGTCAATAAGTTTTCCCAGTTTTTTGTGGCAAAATTAGGGGGGTCGGCTTATACTCGGGTCGGCTTATACTCGAGTATATACGGTAGTTAGGATCTGATTCCACTGTTTTTTAAAATCATCTGAGTAGAATGTAGTGGAGATTTTTTTAATCCTAAGACCTCTTGGAACCATTTCTTTAGCCACATAGTTTTGTAAGGTGGTAAGGTTCCACCACAATTTCAGTTCAGTTTTCATAAGTCTTTCAGATTCATTCAGATGTGAGATGAAATCTCCGTTCCCTGCTGGGTCAGACCCTGCATCTCTGAACACCTGTGCCATCTTGGCTAATCTTTCTTGAGAGTGCATAATGTATCAAGTGAAACGAAAAAATATATAAAAATATATAAAAACAAACACCAGAAGTCCACCTTTCATTAAATAGTAGGATAAGGGTTGGGAGACATCGGCAAAGTCAGATAATATCAGCACATAAGAAAAAAAAAGGCTTAAAAAGCCATAGCCAGCTCACCAACCAGTCCTGCAGGTACAGAGCACGGAGGTTCGTCCTGACCCAGACGTCCTAGCAGCAGCAAATCCAATAGAAAATAGATACTCCAGCTCCGATAAAATTGAAGTCTTTATTTATCCAAAATGGTTAAAACGTAGTCCTTACATTTGGTGGACCAAACAGGTGTATATAGATCATGGTTACGCGTTTCGACCTAGATCGGTCTTAATCATGCCTGTATCACATCACAAATGAGAGCTATATATATATAGTGTTTAAAAAAAAAAAAAAAAAAGGGAATGAAAAGGGAATCCGCCCTCTTAACATCACATGATTTTTAAACAAAAGTGCAATTTAAAAGTTTGTATAGGGTTTTTATAGATGCGGTACCGCAGCGTGTAGTACATGCGCTCATGCACAATTGGGAAGTGAATTCTGGAATTCTGACAAAAATAAGAGTTATAATATTAATAGCTTTATTAACTGTCATACAAAAAATGTAGTATACAAAATAGACTGTGCTGCGTGTCAGATTTCCTATGTAGGTTGCACGTCACGTAAATTAAAAATGCGCATAATGGAGCATCTTAGAGATGTTAATATGTGTAATACTACGAATAGAAATATTTCAATGGCTGCAAAACATTTTTCTACCATGCACAATGGGGATATTTCATCATTTAGGCTATGTTCACACGCTGCGGGTTTTGCTGCGGACCCGCAGCTGTTTTGCAGCTGCGGGTCCGCATCCTTTTTCCATGTAGGTTACAGTACAATGTAACCTAATGGAAAACAAAACCCGCTGTGCCGACGATCCTTTTTTTCTGTGGAAAATCCGCGCGGATTTTCTGCAGAAAAAAAGAAGGAGCATGTCACTTCTTGGTGCAGAATCGCAGCGATTCTGCACCCATAGAAATGCATTGAACCGCTAACTTCCCGCATGGGTCTGTGCCCACGTTGCGGGAAGTTAAGTGGATAATGTGCGGGTGGTACCCGGGCTGGAGGAGAGGAGACTCTCCTCCAGGCCCTGGGAACCATATTTGGGTGTAAAAAAAAAGAATTAAAATAAAAAATCATGCTATACTCACCTCTCAGCGCTGCCCGCGGTGTCCGGTCTCAGTTGCTGTGCGAACAGGACCTGTGGTGACGTCGCGGTCACATGACCGTGATGATGCCGCGGTCACATGACCGTGACGTCACGAAGGTCCTTGTCGGCACAGCCGCTTGCAGCGCCGGGGAGATCGCGACGTCAGAGGGTGAGTATAGCCAATTTTTATTATTTTTTACATTACTATTGATGCTGCATATTGCTGCATATGCAGCATCAATAGTACAGCAGTAATCCCGCAGCGGAAACCGCGGAACAAACCACGATAAATCTGCAGGGATAACCGCAGCGGTTTTGCCCTGCAGATTTTCAATTCCGCTGCGGGATTAACCCGCAGAGGAACCCGCAGCGTGTGAACGTGGCCTTAAAGTGCATGGCATTGAAAAAATCTATCCGCCTAATCGAGGAGGAGATATTAACAGACGCCTACTTACGAGGGAGGCGTTTTGGATTTATAATTTAAATACTCGCTTTCCCAAAGGTTTAAACAAATGAATCAAAATATTGTATCACTATTGCTAATTGTTTATTGTTATTATTTTAAATTGCACTTTGTATTTAAATATATGTTCGTAGGACCTTCTGTTTAAAAATCATGTGATGTTAAGAGGGCGGATTCCCTTTTCATTCCCCCTTTTTTTTTAACACTATATATATATATATATATATATATATATATATATATATATATATATACAGTGCCTACAAGTAGTATTCAACCCCCTGCAGATTTAGCAGGTTTACACATTTGGAATTAACTTGGCATTGTGACATTTGGAAGTAGATCAGCCTGGAAGTGTGAAATGCACTGCAGGAAAAAAGAATGTTATTTCTTTGTTTATTTTTTTTTTAAATTGTGAAAAGTCTTTTCAGAGGGTCATTTATTATTCAACCCCTCAACCCACCAGAATTCTGTTTGGTTCCCCTAAAGTATTAAGTAGTAGTTCAGGCACAAAGAACAATGAGCTTCACATGTTTGGATTAATTATCTCTTTTTCCAGCCTTTTCTGACTATTTAAGACCCTCCCCAAACTTGTGAACAGCACTCATACATGGTCAACATGGGAAAGACAAAGGAGCATTCCAAGGCCATCAGAGACAAGATCGTGGAGGGTCACAAGGCTGGCAAGGGGTACAAAACCCTTTCCAAGGAGTTGGGCCTACCTGTCTCCACTGTTGGGAGCATCATCCGGAAGTGTAAGGCTTATTGAACTACTGTTAGCCTTCCACGGCCTGGACAGCCTTTGAAAGTTTCCTCCCGTGCCAAGGCCAGGCTTGTCCGAAGAGTCAAGGCTAACCCAAGGACAACAAGGAAGGAGCTCCGGGAAGATCTCATGGCAGTGGGGACATTGGTTTCAGTCAATACGATAAGTAACGTACTCCACCGCAATGGTCTCCATTCCAGATGAGCCCGTAAGGTACCTTTACTTTCAAAGCGTCATGTCAAGGCTCGTCTACAGTTTGCTCATGATCACTTGGAGGACTCTGAGACTGACTGGTTCAAGGTTCTCTGGTCTGATGAGACCAAGATCGAGATCTTTGGTGCCAACCACACACGTGACGTTTGGAGACTGGATGGCACTGCATACGACCCCAAGAATACCATCCCTACAGTCATGCATGGTAGTGGCAGCATCATGCTGTGGGGCTGTTTCTCAGCCAAGGGGCCTGGCCATCTGGTCCACATCCATGGGAAGATGGATAGCACTGCCTACCTGGAGATTTTGGCCAAGAACCTCTGCTCCTCCATCAAGGATCTTAAGATGGGTCGTCATTTCATCTTCCAACAAGACAACGACCCAAAGCACACAGCCAAGAAAACCAAGGCCTGGTTCATGAGGCAAAAAATCAAGGTGTTGCAGTGGCCTAGTCAGTCTCCTGACCTTAACCCAATTGAAAACTTGTGGAAGGAGCTCAAGATTAAAGTCCACATGAGACACCCAAAGAACCTAGATAACTTGGAGAAGATCTGCATGGAGGAGTGAGCCAAGATAACTCCAGAAGGCACAGATGATTGGCCTCGGGGAGACCAAAACATCCAACACCGCGGAGACACCATCACGTGTTTCTCAACGCAGTGATCCAGAACACTGCCCCCATCCCTTATGGGAAATATGCAAATGCATGTGGGATAGCTGCGGAGACACCATCACGTGTTTCTAAATGCAAGCAGTGAATAGCCAGGCCTTTCCCCGGGAAGGAACAACCACGGGAAGGGCAGCATCCAATACAGGAAAACCACCTATGCCAAGCATGGTATCCATCCACAGACAGCTGTTTCAGGGTGTTTGCCCCTCATCAGTGTGGAGTAGGAATCTGGCTATTAGGAGCAGTGCCTAGTAAAAGGCTGTAAAGGCACAGATGATTGGCCTCGGGGAGACCAAAACATCCAACACTGCGGAGACACCATCACGTGTTTCTCAACGCAGTGATCCAGAACACTGCCCCCATCCCTTATGGGAAATATGCAAATGCATGTGGGATAGCTGCGGAGACACCATCACGTGTTTCTCAATGCAAGCAGTGAATAGCCAGGCCTTTCCCCGGGAAGGAACAACCACGGGAAGGGCAGCATCCAATACAGGAAAACCACCTATGCCAAGCATGGTATCCATCCACAGACAGCTGTTTCGGGGTGTTTGCCCCTCATCAGTGTGGAGTAGGAATCTGGCTATTAGGAGCAGTGCCTAGTAAAAGGCTGTAAAGGCACAGATGATTGGCCTCGGGGAGACCAAAACATCCAACACCGCGGAGACACCATCACGTGTTTCTCAACGCAGTGATCCTGAACACTGCCCCCATCCCTTATGGGAAATATGCAAATGCATGTGGGATAGCTGCGGAGACACCATCACGTGTTTCTCAACGCAAGCAGTGAATAGCCAGGCCTTTCCCCGGGAAGGAACAACCCCAAGGCCAATCATCTGTGCCTTTACAGCCTTTTACTAGGCACTGCTCCTAATAGCCAGATTCCTACTCCACACTGATGAGGGGCAAACACCCCGAAACAGCTGTCTGTGGATGGATACCATGCTTGGCATAGGTGGTTTTCCTGTATTGGATGCTGCCCTTCCCGTGGTTGTTCCTTCCCGGGGAAAGGCCTGGCTATTCACTGCTTGCGTTGAGAAACATGTGATGGTGTCTCCGCAGCTATCCCACATGCATTTGCATATTTCCCATAAGGGATGGGGGCAGTGTTCTGGATCACTGCGTTGAGAAACATGTGATGGTGTCTCCGCGGTGTTGGATGTTTTGGTCTCCCCGAGGCCAATCATCTGTGCCTTTACAGCCTTTTACTAGGCACTGCTCCTAATAGCCAGATTCCTACTCCACACTGATGAGGGGCAAACACCCCGAAACAGCTGTCTGTGGATGGATACCATGCTTGGCATAGGTGGTTTTCCTGTATTGGATGCTGCCCTTCCCGTGGTTGTTCCTTCCTGGGGAAAGGCCTGGCTATTCACTGCTTGCGTTGAGAAACACGTGATGGTGTCTCCGCAGCTATCCCACATGAAAGATAACTCCAGAGACCTGTGCCGGCCTGATCAGGTCTTATAAAAGACGATTATTAGCTGTAATTGCAAACAAAGGTTATTCCACAAAATATTAAACCTAGGGGTTGAATAATAATTGACCCACACTTTTATGTTTAAAATTTATAAAAATTTAACTGAGCAACAAAACTTTTTGGTTTGTAAGATTTATGCATCTGTTAATAAATCCTGCTCTTGTTTGAAGTTTGAAGGCTCTAACTTATTTGCATCTTATTAAACCTGCTAAATCTGTAGGGGGTTGAATACTACTTGTAGGCATTGTAGCTCTCATTTGTGAAGTGATACAGGCATGATTAAGACCGATCTAGGTCGAAACGCGTAGCCGTGATCTATATACACCTGTTTGGTCCACCAAATGTAAGGACTACATTTTAACCATTTTGGATAAATAAAGACTTCAATTTTATCGGAGTTGGAGTATCTATTTTCTATTGAATTTGCTGCTGCTAGGATGTCTGGGTCAGGACGAACCTCCGTGCTCTGTACCTGCAGGACTGGTTGGTGAGCTGGCTATGGCTTTTTAAGGCTACGTTCACATTTGCGTTGTGCGCCGCAGCGTCGGCGCCGCAACGCACAACGCAAACAAAAACGCAGCAAAACGCATGCACAATGCTGCGTTTTGCGCCGCATGCGTCCTTTTTTTAATTGATTTTGGACGCAGCAAAAATGCAACTTGCTGCGTCCTCTGCGCCCGGACGCAGGCGCCGCAGGGACGCATGCGGCGCAAAACGCAAGTGCGACGCATGTCCATGCGCCCCCATGTTAAATATAGGGGCGCATGACGCATGCGGCGATGCTGCGGCGCCCGACGCTGCGGCGCCGACCGCAAATGTGAACGTAGCCTAAGCCTTTTTTTTTCTTATGTGCTGATCTTTTTTATTTAAGTGGTAAAAAGAATCCAACGTATATAAAAAATGTTTAAAAATGGCGCCATTTTCCGAGGCCTGTAGCATTTCAATTTTTCACGATCTGAGGCTGGGTGAGCTTAGTTTTTGTGCACCAAACTAATGTTTTTATTGATACTATTTTGGGGTAAATGCTATGCTTTGATCATCTGTTATTGCATTTTATTCCAATGTTGTTGTGACCAAAAAAACGTAATTCCGGTATTTTGAATTTTGTTTTCGTTACGCTGTTTACCAATTGAATTTATTATTTTTATATTTTGATAGATTGGGTGTTTCTGAATGCAGTAAAGCAATTGAAACAAGCATTATTAAGGTAAGATTTAAGGCTTAAATAGGATTTATTTATAGATATTTATCTGATGATATTTAATATAATAAAGTAGTACAGAAAAAACTACTCAGAAAATGTTGCGACTATGTTCTGAGCAGATCATGTGTAGTGGTCAGAAAAGTAAAAGTGCAATCATACCTTTTCTTTTGATTTGTAACCTCCTTGATGTGGATAAATGATTTAGGAAATATTCCCTGTAGGAAATAAGAGCAGCATGAATTACAACCCATTCACTGGATAGCACATTTTGTAATGCCCATGTATTATATGTCACAGATATCATGCACATATACAGATCATCCATAACCCTAAACCACCTGTTTATTTCTTGCCCATGCTCCAACCTATCAAGGTATGACCTCCATTAATCCCATGAATGTGTACTGTTATACCTGGCCTCAAGACAATGGCAGCAGATTTGTTAAATCCTGCAAGTTCCAGCACATTCCACAGTGAACCATTTCCATGAGCCTTTCGTAAATTGTACTAACCAGTTCAAACTACTGGCACCCCACTGTCTTGGAGATTGCTTTGATCCATTCTCGCTCCTGGAACTTAAAAACTGCCTGGACTGTTCAGTTGATGCATATACTACCCCTTGACTAGCACCCATATAAAAAATACATGCTTTTTACTTCACTTTTTACTGATTTTAATGCTGTGAGTTATGTATTTGTATCACAATAATAAGCTATACAACAATGAATGAAGCTCATCTTAATTCTCTCTGTATGTACCATATATCACATTTCATCCATTAGACTGAATATGAAACATGCAATATAAGATACTGTATACTGTAAGTATAGACCTTATCCTGTGACAACTTGCTGGTTCACTTAATTGCCCTCAATTTGCACCATGTTAAGTTATTCTCCTTCTTTCTGAGCTCCTAGTGAGCTTTATTAACTTCCTATTTACCCCCAAAACTTAGCCATACATCCTTTAAGGTTATCTGATTATCACAATGTCATGTTTATTTTATTATTGCCTAAACTTTATGAATGAATATTAAACCTTTTCTCTAAATTTAGATAAGGAATTGTCAGTCACCTTGTTATTTTACCAAATCTGCATACTCTTGTTACATGAATCTTTGTATGTCATGATGAATGTATTAATTTGTTTAATTCAATGTATTGTGCTTAATTTTAGTGTATGTACTGGTGCTTCTCACAAAATTAGAATATCACCAAAAAGATCATTTCAGTTCTTCAATACAAAAAGTGTATCTCATACATTATGTAGAGTCATTACAAACAGAGTGATCTATTTCATGTGTTTATTTCTGTTAATGTTAATGATTATGGCTTACAGCCAATGAAAACCCAAAAGTCATTATCTCAGTAAATTAGGATAATTAGCAAAAACACCTGCAAAGTCTTCCTATGGCCGTGGTCACACTTGCGAGAAACTCGCACGAGTCTCGCACCTCAGTTCCCGACACTGCCGCCGGCACTCAGACCGGAGCATTGAGCTGCATTAAAATATATGCAGCCGCACACTCCGGTCCTGAGTGCCAGCGGCAGTGTCAGGTATTGAGGTGCAAGACACGTGTGAGTTTCTCACAAGTGTGACCCCGGCCTAAGTGTTTAAAAAGATTCCTTAGTCTGTTAGGACTTGGCACCTGTCCACACTGCCAAAAGTACCAATACCTGGTTTAAAATCAACAGTATCTCTGTGCTTGATTGCCAGTAAACTCGCCTAACCTTAACCCCATAGAGGAAGATGACAGATGCCAGACCCAACAATGCAGACAAGCTGAAGGCTGCTATCAAAGCAACCTGGGCTTCCATAACACCTCAGCAGTGCTGATTTCCTCCATGCCATGCCGCATTGATGCAGTAATTGATGCAAAAGGAGCCTTGGCCAAGTATTGAGTGCATTTACTGAACATACTTTTCAGTAGGCCAACATTTCGGCTTTTAAAATCATTTTTTAAGTTGTTGTTATAAAGTATTCTAATTTACTGAGATAATGACATTTTGGGTTTTCATTGGCTGTAAGCCATAATCATCAACATTAACAGAAAGAAATACTTGAAATAGATCACTCTGTTTGTAATGACTCTATGTAATATATGAGATTAACTTTTTGTTTTGAAGAACTGAAATAAATAAATTTGGAAAAACGTTCCCTTGAACGTTTTTCTGAGACGACGGGCCTCCAAAACCCGACGCATCCAGTGCATGATGGACGCGACATGTGGCCATACATCGCGATCCGTCGGCAATACAAGTCTATGGAGAAAAAACGCATCCTGTGGGCAAATTTGAAGGATGCGTTTTTTTCCCAAAATGACGCATTGCGACGTATACTAAAAAACGGAAATGTGAAAGTAGCCTAACATAAAGGGGTTTTGAACTTTATGGGAAGGGGACTCAAATAGAACAATTATCAAGCAGAACAGTCACACTCCTGAGGTCTAGCGCTAGCTCTCAGCCACTACTCGAGTCTCTGTGTTTTGGCAGCAGTGGTGAGGTCAAGTTAACAACTTTCTTCACAGCTGCAGTCAATCCCTGAGCTCAGCTGCTGAACTGAGCAATCTATAATATAACGCTGGGAGCGTCACTCTGTCCGAAGCCTTTATAGACTGCGCAAGCGCAAGCGCCGGCGCAGTCTGGACCCCACAGAGTGACGCTCCCAGGAGATCGCGGTATGCGTAAGCACTGAACGCACACCGCGATCTCCAATGGAGAAGCGGGGACGAGCCACGGAGCCAGGAGGGTGAGTATATTTACCTGTCCTCCGTTCCACCGCTGCGCGCGAGCCTCCGTCCTCCACATCCTCTGCCTGAGACGTTCAGTTCAGAGGGCACGATGACGCGCTTTATGCGCGCCGCCCTCTGACTGAACAGTCACAGCCAGAGGACAGGACCCGGAAGACAGACCGGCGCGCAGCAGTGGAACGGGAGGACAGGTAAATATAGCAAGTGCCGGGGGCCTGAGCTAGCGGCGACCCCGGCACCTGACCCCCACAGCGCGCCGGTGTCCCCGCCTGCTCAGGCCCCCAGCACAGCCACGCACAGCCGCCCGCAGTCAGCAGAGCCACGCACAGCCCCCCCGCAGTCAGCAGAGCCACGCACAGCCCCCCGCAGTCAGCAGAGCCACGCACAGCCCTCCGCAGTCAGCAGAGCCACGCACAGCCCCCCGCAGTCAGCAGAGCCACGCACAGCCCCCCGCAGTCAGCAGAGCCACGCACAGCCCCCCGCAGTCAGCAGAGCCACGCACAGCCGCCCGCAGTCAGCAGAGCCACGCACAGCCCCCCGCAGTCAGCAGAGCCACGCACAGCCGCCCGCAGTCAGCAGAGCCACGCACAGCCGCCCGCAGTCAGCAGAGCCACGCACAGCCGCCCGCAGTCAGCAGAGCCACGCACAGCCGCCCGCAGTCAGCAGAGCCACGCACAGCCGCCCGCAGTCAGCAGAGCCACGCACAGCCGCCCGCAGTCAGCAGAGCCACGCACAGCCGCCCGCAGTCAGCAGAGCCACGCACAGCCGCCCGCAGTCAGCAGAGCCACGCACAGCCGCCCGCAGTCAGCAGAGCCACGCACAGCCCCCCGCAGTCAGCAGAGCCACGCACAGCCGCCCGCACTCAGCAGAGCCACGCACAGCCGCCCGCACTCAGCAGAGCCACGCACAGCCGCCCGCACTCAGCAGAGCCACGCACAGCCGCCCGCACTCAGCAGAGCCACGCACACCCGCCCGCACTCAGCAGAGCCACGCACAGCCGCCCGCACTCAGCAGAGCCACGCACAGCCGCCCGCACTCAGCAGAGCCACGCACAGCCGCCCGCACTCAGCAGAGCCACGCACAGCCGCCCGCACTCAGCAGAGCCACGCACAGCCGCCCGCACTCAGCAGAGCCACGCACAGCCGCCCGCACTCAGCAGAGCCACGCACAGCCGCCCGCACTCAGCAGAGCCACGCACAGCCGCCCGCACTCAGCAGAGCCACGCACAGCCGCCCGCACTCAGCAGAGCCACGCACAGCCGCCCGCACTCAGCAGAGCCACGCACAGCCGCCCGCACTCAGCAGAGCCACGCACAGCCGCCCGCACTCAGCAGAGCCACGCACAGCCGCCCGCACTCAGCAGAGCCACGCACAGCCGCCCGCACTCAGCAGAGCCACGCACAGCCGCCCGCACTCAGCAGAGCCACGCACAGCCGCCCGCACTCAGCAGAGCCACGCACAGCCGCCCGCACTCAGCAGAGCCACGCACAGCCGCCCGCACTCAGCAGAGCCACGCACAGCCGCCCGCACTCAGCAGAGCCACGCACAGCCGCCCGCACTCAGCAGAGCCATGCACAGCCGCCCGCACTCAGCAGAGCCACGCACAGCCGCCCGCACTCAGCAGAGCCACGCACAGCCGCCCGCACTCAGCAGAGCCACGCACAGCCGCCCGCACTCAGCAGAGCCACGCACAGCCGCCCGCACTCAGCAGAGCCACGCACAGCCGCCCGCACTCAGCAGAGCCACGCACAGCCGCCCGCACTCAGCAGAGCCACGCACAGCCGCCCGCACTCAGCAGAGCCACGCACAGCCGCCCGCAGTCAGCAGAGCCACGCACAGCCGCCCGCAGTCAGCAGAGCCACGCACAGCCGCCCGCAGTCAGCAGAGCCACGCACAGCTGCCCGCAGTCAGCAGAGCCACGCACAGCCGCCCGCAGTCAGCAGAGCCACGCACAGCCGCCCGCAGTCAGCAGAGCCACGCACAGCCGCCTGCAGTCAGCAGAGCCACGCACAGCCGCCCGCAGTCAGCAGAGCCACGCACAGCCGCCCGCAGTCAGCAGAGCCACGCACAGCCGCCCGCAGTCAGCAGAGCCACGCACAGCCGCCCGCAGTCAGCAGAGCCACGCACAGCCGCCCGCAGTCAGCAGAGCCACGCACAGCCGCCCGCAGTCAGCAGAGCCACGCACAGCCGCCCGCAGTCAGCAGAGCCACGCACAGCCGCCCGCAGTCAGCAGAGCCACGCACAGCCGCCCGCAGTCAGCAGAGCCACGCACAGCCGCCCGCAGTCAGCAGAGCCACGCACAGCCGCCCGCAGTCAGCAGAGCCACGCACAGCCGCCCGCAGTCAGCAGAGCCACGCACAGCCGCCCGCACTCAGCAGAGCCACGCACAGCCGCCCGCACTCAGCAGAGCCATGCACAGCCGCCCGCACTCAGCACAGCCGCCCGCACTCAGCACAGCCGCCCGCACTCAGCACAGCCGCACTCGGGCAGTAGAGCCGGAGAGAGAAAGATGGGAGCAACATATGGCAGAATGGAAACAGGAACAGGCAGAATGGGGGCGCGGGATGGGAGCAGCACATGACAGAATGATCGCGCACGATGGGAGCAGCACATGACAGGATGGGGGTGCAGGATGGGAGCACATGACAGGATGGGGCGCAGGATGGGAGCAGCACATGACAGGATGGGAGCAGCACATGACAGGATGGGAGCACACACATGACAGGATGGGGGTGTAGGATGGAGCAGCATATGACAGGATGGGGGCGCAGGATGGGAGCACATGACAGGATGGGGACGAAGGATTGAGCAGCACATGACAGGATGGGGGCGCAGGATGGAGGAGCACATGACAGGATGGGGGCGCAGGATGGAGCAGCACATGACAGGATGGGGCCGCAGGATGGAGGAGCACATGACAGGATGGGGACGCAGGATGGAGCAGCACATGACAGGATGGGGACGCAGGATGGAGCAGCACATGACAGGATGGTGACCATATACCAATATAAATGCTCGCCACCCGGGCGTAGAACGGGTTCAATAGCTAGTTGACAATAAGCAGTGATGCTTGCTGTCAATATTACACCACTACTTCAGCCAAACAACAAGACATGAGCAATGGCACGGAGTCTGTATTGGACCCTAAAAGGGTGAGTATTTGGTTTGTTTATTATTTATGTTGTATAAGGTTGTCTAGGGTCCACTTTTTTAAAGACAAAAACCCCTTTAATAACTTTGATTGCTCTTCTCTGCACCTGCTCCAATTCAGTTATGCCCCTTTTATACACTGTACTATTTCAAGTGTGCCCTGACTAGTGGCTTGATGCCAAACTATGTTTCTTTATGAGCATCTATGCCCCTCTATGTCATTTTAATAATGCGGTCAGAACCTCTATGATTCATAAGCCATATATCCAAAAGCAAGCCTCTTACAAGGTGATATTAAGGACAAATATGAATATGTTTAATTTGCTGTGGAAGAGGAATAATCACAATTTCAGATGCCATCAGGATCTTTGAGCAATTGGGGACATTGATGAAGAATTAAGCTATACGCACAGTCTAAATATAGTTTTCAACATTGAAATTGCAACACTAAGAAGGAAAAATGGAATTATGAAAATCACAGGGTTGAAAGACAACTTATTAACATGCAAATTTTGAAAAAATGGAATCAAAATGTTCAAAATATCTTGATTTATTTCAATATCAAGTATTAATGCCACAAACAAAGAAACATGCATTTGAACTCCATATCATTCCATCAATGAAGTTATTTATGGTTGTATGAGGAAGGGATATTCTGAATGTACTTGGGCATGCAATTTATCAAGATCCTCTGCTGTCAGCTCTCTTTGCAATAGCCGACCAATGACGTCATAGATGTACAAAATGGGAGATAATTCCAGAGACACAGCAGGCCATAATAACTTGGGTAGGCTATGCTTGCTGCTCACAGTACCAAAAAAAAGTGGCCTGGCATTGTTGTGTTGAAAAACAGTTTCAGGGACACTTCCATGTTCCCTTGTGAACAGGGCAACCATCAGAGCATTACTACTGTTTGATGCCTGATGAGCAGAAGTAAAGAGGGGGGGGCGGTCCCTGTCTGGGCCCCCTCTTGTGCTTATGTTCACCAGGCCCTAAAGTATTATAAAGTAGCTTGCGCCATCGCAGGGAGCCTTCCTGGTCCTTGCATCTCAAAGAGAGTCCCTCCTACTCTTCTGTGACGCATGGGTGATTGCATGTATGCAATGATGCTGGCATGTATGATACTATCCAGAAGTGGAGCGAGCTGACCTGCAGAGGATTGTGAGAGGTAAATATGACAAACTTTTTTTTAATACAATGAATCAAATGGCTATGGGAGGATGATGATGAATTGAGGGTGTGGGACAGAAGCCAGTGAATGACGATGTATTAATTTGGGGAGCGCAAATAATGATGAACTGGAGGTGGGGGACAGCAAATGATGAATTGAAGGTGAGGGTTAGGGAGAGCAAATGATGATGAATAGAGGGCAAGGGGAGAGAAAGGAAAAGACATAATGAATTGTGGTATAGGGAGGCATGTAAATATACAGTAATGAATGGGGGAGATGGAGCTACAGAGCAGGGGCTTTGAGGATGCAGGAGTGTAACTGGTTATGAATTAGGGGAAGAGTAGAGGGGCTAATTAATTTACAGTATATATTTATTGGTTGGGGAAAGTGGCTATTTATAGTTAGTTCAGGTCAAAGTGAGGGAATACAATTTATATTTGGAATGCTGGCTTGAATAATAACTAATTAGATATTAATGGTGGGTAAAACTGGGAAAAAGTTGGAAATGTGCTCTGGGAGAGGTTCTCTAGATAACTCTGTGATTTTATACAGAAAGGAGTAGAGGCAGGAAGGAGTGATGACTAGTGTTGAGCATTCCGACACCGCAAGTATCGGGTATCGGCCGATACTTGCGGTATCGGAATTCCGATACTGAGATCCGATACTTTTGTGGTATCGGGAATCGGAATCGGAAGTTCCCAGTGTATGGTTCCCAGGGTCTGAAGGAGAGGAAACTCTCCTTCAGGCCCTGGGATCCATATGAATGTGTAAAATAAAGAATTAAAATAAAAAATATTGATATACTCACCTGTCCGGAGGCCCCTGGACATCACCGCTGGTAACCGGCAGCCTTCTTTGTTTAAAATGAGCACGTTCAGCACCTTCCATGACATCACGGCTTCTGATTGGTGACCGCTCACGCGACCAATCACAAGCCGCGACGTCATCCCTCAGGTCCTAAATTCCATTCTAGGAATTTAGGACCTGAGGGATGACGTCACGGCTTGTGATTGGTCGTGTGAGCGGTCACATGGGCGGCCGCGACCAATCACAAGCCGTGACGTCATCTAAGGCCCTGAACGCACTCATTCTTAAGAAGGAAGGCTGCCAGAAAGAAGCAGGGCGCATCCGAGGGTGAGTATATACCTAATAGGAATATACTCACCCTCGGTTTCTTTCCGGCAGCCTTCCTTCCTAAGAATGAGCGCGTTCAGGGCCTTAGATGACGTCACGGCTTGTGATTGGTCGCGTGGCGGTCACATGGGCGGCCGCGACCAATCAGAAGCCGTGACGTCATGGAAGGCCCTGAATGCGCTCATTTTAAGCAAAGAAGGCTGCCAGTTACCAGCGGTAAGGTCCAGGCTGCGTCAGAGAGGTGAGTATATCAATATTTTTTATTTTAATTCTTTATTTTACACATTAATATGGATCCCAGGGCCTGAAGGAGAGTTTCCTCTCCTTCAGACCCTGGGAACCATCAGGGATACCTTCCGATACTTGAGTCCCATTGACTTGTATTGGTATCGGGTATCGGTATCGGATCAGATCCGATACTTTGCCGGTATCGGCCGATACTTTCCGATACCGATATTTTCAAGTATCGGACGGTATTGCTCAACACTAGTGATGACGGTTTGTGCTAGATGAAGTAGAGAAGTGAAGATGAACGACTTCAACCACAGACGGCACCGGTGAGTCTGTGTGTTACCTGTACACTGACACTATACACTAAATATTATGTAAAGCGCTATTGTGTATAATGGTAATTATGGTAATATTAGTATTTTTTAATTAATAATCAGAATTGCAAAGTTTGGTCACTATGTGGTGGTAATATGTGGTCATGTCATGGTTCTGTAGTATTTGTTCCTTTCATGTGGTATTATTCAGTCACTTTGTGATGGTAAAATGGTCTGGTCATGGTTTGTCAGTATTTGTTCCCTGTATGTGGTATTATTCCAGAACTATGTGGTGGTAATATGTGGTCATGACACTGGAGATCACTGTATTACCTGTACACTGATGCTATATTCAGAGCTACTGTGTATGTCACTGGTGATTCCTGCACTACCTGTACACTGACACTATATACAAAGCTCCTATGGGCAGCACGGTGGCTCAGTGGATAGCACTGCAGCGCTGGAGTCCTGGGTTCTAATCCCACCAAGGACAACATCTGCAAGGAGTTTGTATGTTCTCCCCGTGTTTGCGTGGGTTTCCTCTGGGTACTCCGGTTTCCTCCCACATTCCAAAGACATACTGATAGGGAATTTAGATTGTCAGCCCCATTGGGGACAGTGTGTGCAAAACTGTAAAAGCACTGCGGAATATTTAAGCGCTATATAAAGATTATTTATTTTTTTTTTTATAATGTCACCAGTGATCAGTGTATTACATGTACACTGACACTATACACTGTGTACTATATACAAAGCTCCTGTGTATAATTGCACTTATGATAAAATGTATTTTCTTTTTTAATTAATAACGATCAGTATTGTGGTATTCGGTCACTATGTGGTTTTAATATGTGCTCTAGTCATGGTGTGGCAGTATTTGTCCCTTGAATTTGGTATTATGTGGTAACTATGTGGTCTGGCCATGGTGTGGTGGTACTTGTCCCTTACATGTGGTATTATTGGGTCACTATGTGGTGGTAATATGGGATCCGGTCATAGCGTGACAGTATTTGTTCTTTCTATGTGGTACTATTCAGTCACTTCCTTGGGTAATATGTGGTCTGGTCATGGAGTGATGGTATTTCTCTGTTGTACATGGTAATATTCAGTCACTATGCGGCTGTAACATGTGGTCTGGCCATGGTGTAACGGTATTTGTTCCTTGTATGTGGTATTATTGGTCATTTGAAAAAAATGAATGTCACACATTCTCTTAGAGAAAAATAAATAAAAAATAAACCTAAAAACAGTTGAGCATATTTGTAAAAAACAAAAGCTGATGGCTATGTATCTGATCTGTTGTTCGATGGGAACTGTTAATGTGTGATTGGTGAGGACATGGTGTAGAAGTAGAGTTTTTCCAAGAGTAGGCAGGAGGACTGTGGAAGGTTTGCGGTGGAGGCAGAGCTAGGGAGAAGCCTTGGCTGAGTCTCAAGGGAGCCCAAAAAACATGGCCAATATGAGATGAAGGAATTTCCTGGTGTCAGTCCTGGGTACATTTATTGTTGTACATTTTGCTCTAAGCCCAATGTCATAGAAACACCTTCTGATTATTTGTGTAGACATTGTTTGAAATATTAGGCTTGGTATGTGAGGTATAATTTAACTGCAGTACAGAATTGATCATTATATGCCATGATGAGACCAACACCTGAACAAGTCTTCACAATGAATCATTACAAAGGTCTTACACTTGATGTTATGGTGTGAGGTGACATAATTAGTGGTGAGCGATACCTTCCGATACTCAAAGGTATCAGTATCGGATGGTATCGGCCGATATCCGAAAAATATTGGATATCGCCGATACCGATACCCGATACCAATGCAAGTCAATGGGACACAAGTATCGGAAGGTATCCTGGATGGTTCCCAGGGTCTGAAGGAGAGGAAACTCTCCTTCAGGCCCTGGGATCCATATTCATGTAAAAAATAAAGAATTAAAATAAAAAATATGGATATACTCACCCGTCCGGCGGCCCCTGGACCTTACCGTGACCACACATGTGACTGCTCACGCGACCAATCACAAGCCGCGACGTCATCGCAGGTCCTATACTCCTCATTCTTAGGAACAGAGGCTGCTGGTTGCATCGGTAAGGTCCAGGGGCCGCCGGACGGGTGAGTATATCCATATTTTTTATTTTAATTCTTTATTTTTTACATGAATATGGATGCCAGGGCCTGAAGGAGAGTCTCCTCTCCTCCAGACCCTGGGAACCATACACTGGCAACTTCCGATTCCGATTTCCGATATCACAAAAATATCGGAACTCGGTATCGGAATTCCGATACAGCAAATATCGGCCGATACCCGATACTTGCGGTATCGGAATGCTCAACACTAGACATATTGTATGGTAGTGAGTGTTACATTGATTTGGTTGTGGAATCATTGGTATATGTGCCCAGTTCCATGTGGCACCACACCCTTCTCCCCACAACTCATGGGGGGCCCCATGGTGGCTGCATGATCAGCCACTACGTTGCCATTTTTCCAAAATTTTTGAATAGAACAACGCCAAATTGCATGTTGATTGTGTTGCTAAGAGCAGCCTAAATGTGGTACTATAGACTGCAGAATATTTGGAATTGACCTCCAATGAGCACATTTGGAACTTAATTGATCATAAATAGCAAAAGGAGCACCACAATGGCTCAGTGGCTAACTCTGTTGCTTTTCCACCGCTGGGGTCCTGGATGAAAATCCTACCTATCAAGGATAATATTTGCAAAGGGTTTGTATGTTCTCCCTGTTTTTTAGTGGGTTTACTTTTGGTACTCCAGTTTCCTTCTTCACTCCAAAGACATACTGACAGTGAATTAAAATTGTGAGGCTCAATGATGGCAGTGATGATGATGTGTGTAAAAAGCTGTGAAATTATTACTGCTATGTACACTTTTCAACCTTTTCCCACATATCATGCTTCAAACATAAAGATACCACATGTAAATTTTTGGTGGAGAATCAACAACAAGTGGAACACAATTGTGAAATTGAACAAAATTTATTGGTTATTTTAAATTTTTGCTGAAATTCAAAAACTGAAAAGTGGGGCGTGCAATATTATTCGGCCCCTTTAACTTAATACTTTGTTTCGCCACCTTTTGCTGAGATTACAGCTGCAAGTCGCTTGGGTTATGTCTCTATCAGTTTTGTACATCGAGAGACTGAAATTCTTGCCCATTCTTCCTTGGCAAACAGCTCGAGCTCAGTGAGGTTTGATGGAGATCATTTGTGAGCAGCAGGTTTCAGCTCTTGCCACAGATTATCGATTGGATTGAGGTCTGGACTTTGACTTGGCCATTCTAACACCTGGATATGTTTATTTGTGAACTATTCCATTGTAGATTTTGCTTTATGTTTGGGATCATTGTCTTGTTGGAAGACAAATCTCCATCCCAGTCTCAGGTCTTTTGCAGACTCCAACAGGATTTCTTCAAGAATGGTCCTGTATTTGGCTCCATCCATCTTCCCATCAATTTTAACCATCTTCCCTGTCCCTGCTGAAGAAAAGCAGGCCCAAACCATGATGCTGTCACAACCATGTTTGACAGTGTGGATGATGTGTTCAGGGTGATGAGCTGTGTTGCCTTTATGCCAAACATATCGTTTGGCATTGTTGCCAAAAAGTTCGATTTTGATTTCATCTGTCCAAAGCACATTCTTCCACATATTTGGTATGTCTCCCAGGTGGCTTGCTGCAAGGTTTAAGCAACACTTTTTATGGATATCTTTGAGAAATGGCTTTCTTCTTGCCACTCTTCCAAAAAGGACAGATTTGTGCAGTGTACAATTGATTGTTGTCCTATGGACAGACTGTCCCACCTCAGCTGTAGATTTCTGCAGTTCATCCAGAGTGATCATGGGCCTCTTGGCTCCATTTCTCATCAGTATTCTCCTTGTTTGAGATGAAACTTCAGAGGGACGGACAGGTCTTGGTAGATTTGCAGTGGTATGATACTCCTTCCATTTCAATATGATCGCTTGCACAGTGCTCCTTGGGATGTTTAAAGTTTTGGAAATCATTTTGTATCCAAATCCAGCTTTAAACTTCTCCACAACAGTATCACGGACCTGCCTGTTGTGTTCCTTGGTCTTCCTGATGCTCTCTGTCCTTCAAACAGAACCTTGAGACTATCACAGAGCAGATGCATTTATAGAGACTTGATTACACACCGGTGGATTATATTTATCATCATTAGGCATTTAGGACAACATTGGATCATTCAGAGATCCACAATGAACTTCTGCAGTGAGTTTGCTGCACTGAAAGTAAAGGGGCCGAATAATATTGCACGCCCCACTTTTCAGTTTTTGAATCTCCACAAAAATGTAAAATGACCAATAAATTTTGTTCAACTTCACAATTGAGTTCCACTTGTTGTTGATTCTTCACCAAAAATTCACATTTGGTATCTTTATGTTTGAAGCATGATATGTGGGAAAAGGTTGAAAAGTTTCAGAGGGCCGAATACTTTCGCAAGGCACTGTAAGTAAGATAAATAAATTAGAGCTGCCATCAGCAGATCTTGGTATGTATTTAAAGTACATTCAGTGAGGCAAAACTTTCCTTAGACAACACTATAACCTCATTAATTGCATGCCAATGAATTTAAGTGCATGTAATTCTGCATGTGACACAATACTGAATAGATCAAGAGGTTTTAAAAATATTGTTTTAGTTCATTATTAGCATATCATTAATATTTCCATCTTTCCATGATTTTCATAATTCCACAATTTTATTTCTTTAATTTTCAAATTAAAAGTCGAGGAGGATACTTTTTTAAATCCTCAGTCAAAATTCTACGTGAATTACAGGGATTGTCCAGTTTTGGCATTTTGGACCTCAAATTGTGTACAATACCTAAAACAACATATTCAATTTTCCTTGGATCTATTGCTGCTCTCCCGGAGAATTTCACTGAGTTGAATTTGAACTGCGGTCAACTCGCCTATGAGGTCACCGCAGTTAATTGGCCTGGCTGGGAATGCAGCCTCAGTGAACCACAGTAACCTCTATGACGTCACCGCTGCTCACTGATGCTGTGGTCCCAGCAGCCCATTAATCAGTGGTTCCCAGCCTCGACAGACACATCTTGGCACTGTCCAGGTTGAAAACAAGTAATTGACAGACATGGATTAAGACATGGGACAGAACTTCAGACAGGTGAAGGATATTGTTGATTTTTATTTCTGTTTGATTACAGGAGATGAGGGATTCAAAGGAATGGGTGCTAGGTGATTATAACTGTTTGTTTTTTTGAATAAAAGGAAAAGTGTGTATTTTTTATTTCAAATATATGACTTTATTGTTTCTGTGTGTTTATTTAAAATATACCTATTAGATTAGTAATGGATAGGTGTCTTACAGATGCCTCTCCATAACGACATCAACCTCACTTGCCACCGCTACAATACAAGAGGGCAGAGCCAGGCAAAGCGCCACAATTGGCGCATCTAATAGATGTGCCTTTTCTGGGCAGCTGCTGGCTGCTATTTTTATGCGGGGGGTGGGAATATCCATTGCCTCTTCCCAGATTGAGAATACCAGCCCCAGCTGTCTGCTTTAGCAAGGCTGATTGCCAAAAATGGGGGGACCCAATGCCATTTTTTTTTTTTTTTAATTATTTATTTTTATTTTTTGTAATTATTTATTTAGAGTGCTCTGTGATGAATACTCCCATCAACTGATCCTGCTCTCACTCTCATTAGCAGCATAAGTAGTTGGCTGATGGGTGCAGTAGTTCCATCAGCTGACACCAGTGACTGGAGGTAAACTTTATACATCTGATCACAGCTGCAGACACATGCTGTCATTTGACAGTCTAGGAACCATTGCTGTCTAACCGGCAGTAATGATTTTACAGCCTATCAGAAGTATTGTTTGCAGCAGTGTCATGCACATGACAGTGCGACATACAACCCCGTGTTCGGGCGGCCAAACCCAAACAACAACAAGGACTTCCTGGTGAAGTCCATGTTCGGTGTCCATGCCCGAACAGTAGGTGTTCTGTACGGATGCAGAACTTTACTGTTCAGATTCGCCCATCCATAATAGTGTCTTCATCGTGCCAGCAGAATGCTGGGTCTTAGACTCACAGGCGTAGACTGATCCACCATTCTATTCAATAGTATCTGTATCCTGTGGATGCAATTTTTGTAGATGACAAGCGGGGGGAGGGCTCACTTAAAAGTGGCACCAACACCCTTCCACCCCCCACAATTTATGGGCCCTATAGCAGCTGCATGATCAGCCACAATATACATTACACAACTTTTAGGAGAGTGGTAAATCAAATGAAATATTGAAAATAATTTAATCTTACCACATGTAATCTCTGTTTAACCAGATATCCTCTGTACCAGCCTAAAAATTAAAACAACACACATTATAATTATAGTGGAAATTTGAAGTGCAATCACGTTCATCTGCTTAATATATTTGAGGGTTAATTTGTTTTGCAAAACTTTGGGGTATATATATATTAAACCATTAACACACACTACATTTTTCATACATAATACATGTACAGTGGGGAAAAAAAGTATTTAGTCAGCTACCAATTGTGCAAATTCTCCCACTTAAAAAGATAAGTGAAGCCTGTAATTGTCATCATAAGTAGACCACAACTATGAGAGTAAAAATTGAGAAAACAAATCCAGAAAATCACCTTGTCTGATATGGCAAGATTTATTTAGCATACTATGGTGTAATATAAGTATTTGGTCACCTAAAAACATGCAAGATTTCAGCCTCTCACAGACCTGTAACTTCTTCTTTAAGAGGCTCTTCTGTCCTCCACTCATTACCAGTAGTAATGGCACCTATTTGAACTTGTTATCAGTATAAAAGACACCTGTCCACAACCTCAAACAGTCACACTTCAAACTGCACTATGGTGAAGACCAAAGAGGTGTCGAAAGACACCAGAAACAAAATTGTAGCCCTGCACCAGGCTGGGAAGACTGAATCTGCATTAGGCAAGCAGCTTGGTGTGATTAAATCAACTGTGGGATCAGTAATAAGAAAATGGAAGATATACAAGACCACTGATAATCTCCCTCGATCTGGGGCTCCACAAAAGATCTCACCCCGTGGGGTCAAAACGATCACAAGGACGGTGAGGAAAAATCCCAGAACCACATGTGGGGACCTAGTGAATGACCTGCATAGAGCTGGAACCACTGTAACAAAGGCTACCATCAGTAACACACTACGCCGCCAGGGACTCAGATCCTGCAGTGCCAGACATGTCCCTCTGCTTAAGCCAATACAAGTCCAAGCCATCTGAAGTTTGCTATAGAGCATTTGGACTATCCAGAAGAGTATTGGGAGAATATCATATGGTCTTATGAAACCAAAGTAGAACTGTTTGATAGAAAAAAAAAAACTCGTAATGTTTGGAGGAGACAGAATGCTGAGTTGCATCCAAAGACTTTCAGAAAACGTTTGACCTCTGTCATTGCCAACAAAGGATTATATAACAAAATATTGAGATTAACTTTTGCTAATAACCAAATTTTTATTTTCCATCATAATTTGCAAAATAAATCTTGCCAAATCAGACAAGATGATTTTCTTGATTTGTTTTCTCATTTTGACTCTCATAGTTGTGGTCTACCTATGATTTCAATTACAGACCTCTCTTATCTTTTTAAGTGGGAGAACTTGCACAATTGGTGGCTGACTAAATACTTTTTTCCCCACTGTATATTTATATATTTGTGGAATTGAATATATAACTCTGAGCAAAGTGAGAAACAAAAATACATAAAAGCTGCAAATCAATAATATTCTTTAAAGTGAATTTTAATTATTTCTTTATTTGTTATTTGAATCGAAAATAAAAAAATTATTTAGCATAGAAATATTGATTCTATTAACGATGCAGTCAACTTTCATTTTTTCACTTTTTGCTGTTTTTTCGAGCCATCTAACTTTCTTTTTTGTAAACTAATCATATTATGGCTTGTTTATTGCAGGACAAGTTGAAGATTTTACTGACACCATCCATTTTATCATATAATGTACTGAAAAATAGTAAAAATATTCTATGTGGGGTGAAATGGTGAAAAAAAATTTCCACAATATTATGGTTCCATTGTTACAGCATTAATGTTAAATTATACAGCAACATAATTCTCCAAGTTAGTATCATTACTGCAATACCAGACACGCATAGCTTTTTTGCTATTTCAGTGGCTTAAAAATTCTTAACTTTGAGGAAAAAAAATATTTGTTGAATTTTTTTCCGAGACCCATAACACTTTTAGCTATAGAGTTTTTTTTTTCTTCACAGTAATAGATTTATTGGTATAATTTTGGTGTATACACTAGGTTATGATCACTTTTTGTAGAGGTGATATACACACGTGGTCAAAATTGTTGGTACCCCTCGTTTAATGACAGAAAAACCCACAATGGTCAGAGAAATAACTTGAATCTGACAAAAGTAATAATAAATAAAAGATCTATGAAAATGAACAAATGAACGTCAAACATTGCTTTTCAACCATGCTTACACAGAATAAAAAAATAAATAAAACTCATGAAATAGGCCAGGACAGAAATGATGGTACCCTTAACTTAATATTTTGTTGCACAACTTTTGAGGCAACCACTGCAATCAAACGATTCCTGTAACTGTCAATGAGACTTCTGCACCTCTCGACAGGTATTTTGGCCCAATCCTCAAGAGCAAACTGCTCCATTTGTCTCATGTTTGAAGGTTGCCTTTTCAGACAGCATGTTTAACCCCTTTACCCCCAAGGGTGGTTTGCACGTTAATGACCAGGCTAATTTTTACAATTCTGACCACTGTCCCTTTATGAGGTTATGACTCTGGAATGCTTCAATGGATCCTGATGATTCTGACACTGATTTCTCGAGACATATTGTTCTTCATGACAGTGGTGAAATTTCTTTGATATTACCTGCGTTTATTTGTGAAAAAAATGGAAATTTGGCAAAGATTTTGAAAATTTTGCAATTTTCCAACTTTGAATTTGTATGCCCTTAAATCATAGAGATATGTCACACTAAATACTTAATAAGTAACATTTCCCACATATCTACTTTACATCAGCACAATTTTGGAACTAAATTTTTTTTGGTTAGGGTGTTATAAGGGTTAAAAGTTGACCAGCAATTTCTCATTTTTACAACACCATTTTTTTAGGGACCACATCACGTTTGAAGTCACTTTGAGGGGTCTATATGATAGAAAATACCCAAGTGTGACACCATTCTAAAAACTACAACCCTCAAGGTGCTCAAAATCACATTCAAGAAGTTTCCTGTGCTTCACTGGAATTTTTGGAATGTTTAAAAAAAAAAAAGAACATTTAACTTTTTTTCACAAAAAATTTACTTCTGATCCAATTTGTTTTATTTTACCAAGGGTAACAGGGGAAATTGGACCCCAAAAGTTGTTGTACAATTTGTCCTGAGTACGCTGATACCCCATATGTGGGGGTAAACCACTGTTTGGGTGCATGGCAGAGCTTGGAAAGGAAGGAGCGCCGTTTCACTTTTCAATGCAAAATTGACTGGAATTGAGTTAGGATGTCATGTCGCATTTGGAGAGCCCCTGATGTGCCTAAACATTGAAACCCCCCACAAGTTACACCATTTTGGAAACTAGACCCCCTAAGGAACTTATCTAGATGTGTGATGAGCACTTTGACCCACCGAGTGCTTCACAGAAGTTTATAATGCAGAGCCATAAAAATAAAAGATCATACTTTTTCACAAAAATGATATTTCGCCCCCATTTTTTTTATTTTCCCAAGAGTAACAAAAGAAATTGGACTGCAAAAGTTGTTGTGAAATTTGTCCTGAGTATGTTGATACCCTATATGTGGGGGTAAGCTACCGTTTGGGCACATGGCAGAGCTCGGAAGGGAAGGAGCGCCATTTGACTTTTCAATGGAAAATTGACTAGAATTGAGATGGGATGCCATGTCACGTTTGGAGAGCCTCTGATGTGCCTAAACATTGAATCCCCCCACAAGTGACACCATTTTGGAAAGTAGACCCCTTAAGGAACTTATCTAGATGTGTGGTGAGCACTTTGACCCACTAACTGCTTCACAGAAGTTTATAATGTAGAGCCATAAAAATAAAAAAACTGATTTTTTCACTAAAATGATATTTTCACCCCAATTTTTTATTTTCCAAGGGTAACAGAATAAATTGGACCCCAAAAGTTGCTGTAAAATTTGTGTTTAGTACGCTGATACCCCATATGTGGGGGTAAATCACTGATTGGGCGCATGGCAGAGCTCGGAAGGGAAGGAGTGGCGTTTGACTTTTCAATGCAAAATTGACTGGAATTGAGATAGGACACCATGTCACGTTTGGAGAGCCCCTGATGTGCCTAAACATTGAAACCCACCACAAGTGACACCATTTTGGAAAGAAGACCCCCTAAGGAACTTATCTAGATGTGTTGTGAGAACTTTGAAACTCCAAGTGTTTCACTACAGTTTTTAACGCAGAGCCGTGAAAATAAAAAAAAATATTTTTCCACGAAAATTCTGTTTTAGCCCCCAGTTTTGTATTTTCCCAAAGGTAACAGGAGATATTGGACCCCACACATTGTTTTCCAATTTGTCCTGAGTATGCTGATGCCCTATATGTGGGGGAACCACTGTTTGGGTGCATGGCAGAGCTCGGAAGGGAAGGAGCGCCATTTGGATTGCAGACTTGGATGGATTGGTCTGCAGGCGTCACGTTGCATTTGCAGAGCCCCTGATGTACCTAAACAATATAAACCCCCCACATGTGACCCCATATTGGAAACTAGACCCCACCAAGGAACTTATCTAGATGTGTTGTGAGAACTTTGCACCCCCAATTGTTTTACTACAGTTTGTAACGCAGAGCCGTGAAAATAAAAAATCATTTTTTTTCCCCAAAAATGACTTTTTAGCCCCCAATATTTTTTATTTTAGCAAGGGTAAACGTTGTTGTCCAATTTGTCCTGAGTACGTGGATACCCCATATGTGGGGGGAACCACATGGCGCATGGCAGAGGTCAGAAGGGAAGGAGCTCCGTTTGGAATGCAGACTTAGATGGAATGCTCTGCATGCATCACTGTTGTGAACTCTGTTTTTGGGCTCCCTCTTGTAGTCACAAGTGGTACTGTGTGAGTGCTGTCTTTGGGCTCCCTCTGGTGGCTCTTTGTGTCTTTCTGCAGGTCTGAGGTGGATCAGCTGTCTCGTTATCTGTTAGCTGGTTTCCTATTTAGCTCACCTGGACTTTCAGTGTTTGCCTGCTGTCGATGTATTCAGTACTATCTTGATCCTCCTGAATTCCTTTGCTATCAGTCTCTCCAAGAGAAGCTAAGTTTTCTGTTTGGTTATTTTTTGCTCATCAGTGTTCAATATGTTTCTTGGTTATTTATTTGTCCTTGTCCAGCTTGCTAATATGTGATTTCCTTGCTTGCTGGTAGCTCTAGGGGGCTGAGTTTCTCCCCTCACACCGTTAGTTGGTGTGGGGGTTCTTGTATTCTCAGCGTGGATATTTTGTATAGGGTTTTTTACTGACCGCACAGTTCCCTGCCTGTCTTCTGCTATCTAGTATTAGTGGGCCTCATTTGCTGAATCTGTTTTCATTTCTACGTTTTGTATTTTCCCCTTACCTCACCGTTAATATTTGTTGGGGGCTTCCTATATCTTTGGGGTCATTTCTCTGAGGCAAGTGAGGTCTTACTTTCTCTATAGGGGTTGCAAGTTTCTCAGGCTGCGTCGAGACGTCCAGGAATTTAGGCACGTTCACAGGCTACCTTCAGTGTGTTTGGTCAGGATCAGGTTTTGCGGTCAGTCCAGTTACCACCTCCCTAGAGCTCGTTCTATGTTCAGTAACTTAGCTAGTTCATTCTGTGATCCTCAGCCACTAAGGATCATAACACATCACATTGCGTTTGCAGAGCCCCTGATGTACCTAAACAGAAGAAACCCCCCACAAGTGACCTCATATTGGAAACTAGACCCCCCAAGGATTTTATCTAGATGTGTTGTGAGAACTTTGAAAACCGAAGTGTTTCACTACAGTTTATAATGCAAAGCCGTGAAAATATGAAAATATTTTTTTTCCACAGAAATTATTTTTTAGCCCCCAGTTTTACATTTTACCAAGGGTAACAGGAGAAATTGGACACCAAAAGTTGTTGTCCAATTTGTCCCGAGTACGCTGATACTCATATGTGGGGGAGAACCACCATTTGGGCACATGGCAGAGCTCGGAAGGGAAGGAGCACTGTTTAGAATGCAGGCTTAGATGGATTGGTCTGCAGGCGTCACGTTGCATTTGCAGAGCGCCTGATGTACCTAAACAATATAAACCCCCCACATGTGACCCCATATTGGAAACTAGACCCCACCAAGGAACTTATCTAAATGTGTTGTGAGAACTTTGAGCCCCCAAGTGTTTCACTACAGTTTATAACACAGAGCCGTGAAAATAAAAAATATTTTATTTTTTCCACAAAAATTATTTTTTAGCCCCTGGTTTGTATCATCCCAAGGGTAACAGGGGAAAATTTGACCCCAATAGTTGTTCTACAATTTGTCCTGACTACGCTAATACCCCATATGTTGTGGTAAACCCCTGTTTGGGCGCACAGGAGAGCTCGGAAGGGAAGGAGCACTGTTTTACTTTTTCAACGCAGAATTGGCTGGAATTGAGAACGGACGCCATGTCGCGTTTGGAGAGCCCCTGATGTGCCTAAACAGTGGAAACCCCCCAATTCTAACTGAAACCCTAACTCAAACAAACCCCTAACCCTCATTCCAACCATAAACCTAACCACACCCCTAACCCTAATCCCAACCCTAATCGCAACCGTAAATGTAATCCAAACCCTAACTTTAGCCCCAGCCCTAAACCTAACTTTAGCCCCAACCCTAACTTTAGCCCAAAACCTAGCCCTAACTTTAGCCCCAACCCTAACCTTAACCCCAACCATAACCCTAACTTTAGCCCCAACCCTAACCTAACCCCAACCCTAACTTTAGCCCCAACCCTAACCCTAACTTTTGCCCCAACCCTAACCCTAACTTATTATTTTTCCCTAACTAAGGGGGTGATGAAGGGGGTTTTTATTAACTTTTATAGCAGGTTTTTAGTGGATTTTTATGATTGGCAGCTGTCACACACAAAGACGCTTTTTATTGCAAAAAATAGTTTTTGCATCTCCACATTTTGGGAGCTATAATTTTTCCATATTTTGGTCTACAGAGTCATGTGAGGTCTTGTTTTTTGTAGGACGAATTTACCTTTTTTTGGCACCATTTTCGTGCAAGTGATATTTTTTGATCACTTTTTATTCAGATTTTTGTGAGGTAGAATGAACAGAAACCAGCTATTCATGAATTTCTTTTGGGGGGCGCTTATACCATTCCACGTTTGGTAAAAACTGATAAAGCAGTTTTATTCTTCGGGTCAGAATGATTACAGCGATACCTCGTTTTTATCTTTTTCAATCTTTTGGCGCTTTTATATGATAAAAACTATTTTATATAAAAAATAATTATTTTTGCATCGCTTTATCCTGAGGATTATAACTTTTTTATTTTTTCGTTGATGACGCTGTATGGCAGCTCGTTTTTGCTGGACAAGATGACGTTTTTCAGCGGTACCATGGTAATTTATATCAGTCTTTTTGATTGCGTGTTATTCCACTTTTTGTTTGGCGGTATGATAATAAAGCGTTGTTTTTCTTTTTTTTTTACGGTGTTCACTGAAGGGGTTAACTAGTGGGACAGTTTTATAGGTCGGGTCATTACAGATGCGGCTATACTAAATATGTGTACTGTTATTGTTTTTTTTATTATTTACTGTAGATAAAGAAATATATTTATTGGAACAATTTTTTTTTTACTATTTAGGAATTTATTTTTTTTTACACATGTAAATATTCTTTTTTTCAGTTTTTTTTACATTGCCCCGGGGGGGCACATCACAGTAAAGTGACAGATCGCTGATCTGACACTTTGCAATGCAATGTGTCAGATCAGCGATCACACAGGCACTGCAGGGAGGCTTCTCGGCGCCTGCTCTGAGCAGGTGCTTGAAAGCCACCTCCCTGCAGGACAGAAAAGGCCCCCTGCAGCCATTTTGGATCTGGGCCTGCAGGAAGGAGGAGGTAGCAGACCCTCGGAGCAACGCAATCACATTGCCTTGCTCCGGGGGTCTCAGGGAAGCATGCAGAGAGCTTCCCTATGCCGCCAGAACGCTGCGATCATCTTTGATCGCAATGTGCTGGGGGTTAATGTGCCAGGAGTGGTCTGTGCCGGATGTCCGCTGCAATAGTCAGCTGACACCCAGCTGCGATCGGCCACGCTCCCCCCCGTGAGTTCGGCTGATCGCGTTAGACGTACTATCCCATCGGTGGTCATACGGGATAGTACATCTAATGTCAGAAAGGGGTTAAGCTTTTTCTAAAGATGCTCAGTAGGATTTAGGTCAGGGCTCATAGAAGGCCACTTCAGAATAGTCCAATGTTTTCCTCTTAGCCATTCTTGGGTGTTTTTAGCTGTGTGTTTTGGGTCAATATCCCATTGCAAGACCCATGATCTGCGACTGACTCCAAGCTTTCTGTCACTGGACAGCACATTTCTCACTAGATTCCCTTGATAGTCTTGAGATTTCATTGTACTCTGCACAGATTCTAGACTCCCTGTGCCAGATGCAGCAAAGCAGCTCCAGAACATAACAGAGCCTCCTCCATGTTTCACAGTAGGGACAGTGTTCTTTTCTTGATATGCTTAATTTTTCCGTCCGTGAACATAGAGCCGATGTGCCTTGCCAAAAACTTGCCATACTACATTCTCCCAGAAGCTTTGTGGCTTGTCCACATGTAGTTTGGCAAATTCTAGTCTGGCTTTTTTATGATTTTTTTTTCAACAATGGTGTCGTCTCACATGAAGTCCACTTTGGCTCATACAATGACGGATGGTGCGATCTGACACTGATGTTCCTTGAGTTTGAAATTCACCTTTAATCTATTTAGAAGTTTTCCTGGGCACTTTTGTTACCATTCTTATTATCCTTCTCTTTGTTTTGTCTTCAGTTTTCCTCCTGCAGCCACGTCTAGGGAGGTTGGCTATAGTCCCATGGATCTTAAATTTCTGAATAATATGTGCAACTGTAGTCAAAGGAACATCAAGCTGCTTGGAGATGGTCTTATAACTTTTACCTTTAACATGTTTGTCTATCATTTTTTTTATAATCTCCTGAGACAACTCTTTCCTTCGCTTCCTCTGGCCCATGTTGAGTGTGATACACACCATGTCACCAAACAGCACAGTGAGTATCTGTAGCCCTATATACAGGCCCACTCATTGATTCCAAGATTGTAGAAACCTGTGATGCTAGTTAGTGGACACACCTTGATTTAACAAGTCCATTTTGTCACATTATTTTCAGGGGTACCATCATTTCTGTCCAGGCCTATTTCATGAGCTTTATTTATTTATTTTTCTTATTCTGTAGAAGCATGGTTGAAAAGCAGTGTCTGACTTTCATTTGTTCATTTTCATAGATTTTTTATTTATTATTACTTTTGTCAGATTCAAGTTACTTCTGTGACCATTGTGGGTTTTTCTGTCATTAAACAGGGGTACCAACAGTTATGATCAAGTTTGTAGTCATCACTAAAGGTCAGTTTTGGCATTTCAATTTTTTATTTTGTTAAAACACCTCCTGTTCATGACAAACAATTTCTTATAAAGGGTGCAGTTGAACCTTATGTAACCAGGGCTAACTGAAAAGTACTAACCATCCAGAAATTATTGGGAAGTCCATACATATAGGGCACATTTGTAAGCTGTCCATAAACAAGTATGACTGTAATAATGATCACTATTTAACAATTCACAGCGAATGCTGCTAATATTTTCATATCAGTATTATGAGCTGCTGAACTCTATCTTAAATGAATCTAATAGATTTATTATGTTTTTCCAATATGTTTTATGAAAGAAATTACATTTGCATAACATATTGTAGCAATTCATCCGCTACGGGTCTAGGGGACACTCGCTTAGGTGCGGCGGATGACACTCAGGAGACACGTTTCCTTAAAAGTTCACAGGGTTTATTGCTCCATAAACCACATTGCAACAGGAACAACAGGTAAACAGTCTTACATCAGACAGATTAATCCTCAATGTCCATAGTAGAGCTCCGCTCTCTCAGGTCTGTGGACACACAGACTGTGCTATCCCCACGTGGAACCGTCCAACACACAGGCCACTCTGCAGTGTCCAGCCAGGACACATGGAAGTGTGTCCACCCTGACACACACCCACACACTCCCTCCCTCCATGTGCTACACACACCTCCTTACATAGGTGTAACCACACCCAGGTACCTGTCACATGGCTAGTCAGGTGAGTGTGACATCACCACCGGTCCTTACACACAAAACCATCTTACATGTTCAGACACGCCTCTTTGGGTGGGTCCGTAGGTGACTGAACCCACCCATCTCGCCAATCACCTGGAAGCCTTCCCAACGTAAACAAATCCCTCAGCAGCAGATCTGCTTGAGCAAAACATACCCAGGCCTCCATCACAGGGCCACCCACCTCTGCGATACATACCGTCCATCAATCACATGACCAGTCGCTATGCCACATATCCCCCCCCTCTGCCTAAAGCCGTGGGGCTTGGCACTTTCTATTACCTGACCAGAGATCCTTCTCTGTCGTCCCTGACAGTCAAACCATCTGTCAAAGTCAGGGCCTCTTACTGAACCCTTTCGTCGGCATTTATCAACCATTTCCGTCACACCCTTTGATAAAGATGACCCCTTGTCATCTCGTCTCAGTCGGATTTGGGCAACATGGTCAATCTGGCGTCGCAATCCCCTTGCACCCATACAACCTGTCTGGACTGACTCTTTGTCAACACGACCGCTACCGGGTCTCCCACGTAAGTCACTCAGGGTAGCTACACTCTTAGCTGTGACATCAGTTGTGGACAGCATCACTAACTGATTAGTTTCTGGGGACCAATTCACCTTACATGCTCCCACAGCCTTCTTGAACTCTTCATGCATAGACTCCCTGGCACAGGCCTCTCTCAGGTCTTCAGGTACGTCTATCATACATTTGAACAAGGAACTCTCCTTCTCTTCAGCTGTCATTAGACACCCATCTTGTTCAGCTTTCAGAGCCAACTTCCTCTGAACATCACCAGCTTCCAGACGTTTGGCCAGGATAGACACCTGCCGCTCCACCTTCTCCCAGGCTGCTTTATACATTGACTGGCTTTCTTTCAGGCGACCTCTGAGCTCTGCCACCTCTTTCTCTAAGGCACTAACACGACACTCAGCGGCCTGTCTCCGAAGTTCCTCTTGCTTCAAACGGGTATCTACAGCCTCTTGGACCATGCTTAGCTAGCTCCCTCCATCCTCTGGATTGGCTGAGCTTTCATCATGCAAGGTGGTACCTAATTCAGGCCCCACTCCTTTGGTGGCCCCCTCCAGCTCTTCACAAGGTGCAACTGGTACCACTTCTTTGCATCCTTTACGTCTCCGGCGACGGGAGGACTGTTCCTTCTGGTGGGGCTCTTCTTTACTGTACTCCCTTACTTCCTCAGAGTCACAGTCACCAGCATAGTCTGTGTCATACCCCACAGTATGGAGAACCCCCAAGTCATACTCTTTCCGGGTGTCAGCTCCACATGTTTTATCTACCACATCACTAACAGTCATATTGTGGCACACATCAGGTGACGTCATGTCCGTAAGTTGGGACCCTCCACCATTTTCCTTGGTCACGCCTGACTTAGGACTGTCAACTATAGGGGGTGCATTCTCTGCATTAACTTTCACACACAATAACCCATTTGCTCGGGACAACAGTCCGACTGAATCACGCTTTTGGGATGCTCCGCCTCCTTTTGGGAAACCACCATCCCGCGGGACTCCACCCCCTTTTGGGCAACTACTACTTTTTGGGTTACCGCCCTCCTTTCGGGACTCCACCCCTTTTTTTGGAAACCACCATTCGGCGGAACTCCACCCCTTTTTGGGCAACTACTACCTTTTGGGTTACCACCCCCTTTTGGGACTCCACCCCTTTTTTTGGAAACCACCATTCGGCAGAACTCCACCCTTTTTAGACACTGGCGTTTTCCGGGTTACCGCCCCCTTTAGGGACACCACCCCCTTTAGGGTTACCACCCCTTTTTGGGCAATTACTCCCTTTTGGGATACCACCCCCTTTTGGGTCACTGCCCACTTTTATGGACACCACCCCTTTTAGGGACACCCCTCGTGGACTCCCCACAGCACTCACAAGCCCCAAAAGCTCCACATCATATATCTCTTTAGGTCGGCACTGGCCCTTTAAGAGTCTGCACAACCTGGAGCACAATTATTATTTATTTTTTTTAAATCCTTCACCAGCTCCTGCTGGCACTGCTACAGCTCCTGCTGCAGTCCCAAATCACTGGCACCTCCGGGTGCTGATCATAAACGGCTGCTGCCGCCACTGCAGCTCCTGCTGCAGCGGAACCTCTTGCTGCAACCGCACTGCACGGCTCAACCGCAGACTTCGTGGACCTGCCGATCCACAGCAAGCCGCTTGTCACCTTCGTGGACCGGCCAATCCACAGCAAACTTCGTAACCCCGCCGAGTTACCGCCAGACGCCTTCAGTCTTCGTGGCCCCGCCGACCCACAGCAAGTTGATCGAAGATGAAAAAAAAAAAAGAAATACATGGACTCGCCGGTCCACAGCAAGCACCTGCACATGTGCTTTATAGAAAAACACAGTCTCTCACTGACCCCGGTCAGAACAACACAGACTCAGGTCTGTTACACACACGGCTTTACAGCCCAAACACAATTTTTCACTGATCCCCACCAGCATAAAACACGGTTTTCAGACCGTTACACACCCGGCTTTACAGCCCAAACACAATTTCTCACTGATCCCGACCAGCATAATACACGGTTTTCAGACCGTTACCCGTTGGCAACTTTTACGGGTTCCTGGACACCCCTCGGCCTCAGAGGTGCCCAGACGCAATGTCTCTCTTTTCCTTCCACTGACCCCGGTCAGTAGACCATGGATCTCCATCCGTTACCTGTAAATGCCACACAGGTTCCCGGATCCCTCTTCTCCTCAGAGGTATCCCATAAACAGCAGTTCTCACTGACCCCGGTCAGTATTTACTCACGGTTGTCAAGACCATCCACTCCTCTGGCTCAGACCAGCCAGCGCTGCAACCTGTGTTCCTTGGATCGTTGCCCGCATTCGAAACCCCAATTGTAGCATTTCACCCGCTACTAGTGTTGAGCGATACCGTCCGATACTTGAAAGTATCGGATATCGCCGATACCGATATCCGATACCAATACAAGTCAATGGGACACCAAGTATCGGAAGGTATCCTGATGGTTCCCAGGGTCTGAAGGAGAGGAAACTCTCCTTCAGGCCCTGGGATCCATATTACTGTGTAAAATAAAGAATTAAAATAAAAAATATTGATATACTCACCTCTCCGGAGGCCCCTGGACATCACCGCTGGTAACCGGCAGCCTTCTTTGCTTAAAATGAGCGTGTTTAGGGCCTTCCATGACGTCACGGCTTCTGATTGGTCGCGTGCCGCTCATGTGACCGCCACGCGACCAATCACAAGCCGTGACGTCATTCTCAGGTCCTAAATTCCTAGAATGAGGAGTTTAGGGCCTGAGAATGACGTCACGGCTTGTGATTGGTCGCGTGGCGGTCACATGACCGCCACGTGACCAATCAGAAGCCGTGATGTCATGGAAGGCCCTAAACGCGCTCATTTTAAGCAAAGAAGGCTGCCGGTTACCAGCGGTGATGTCCAGGGTCCTCCGGAGAGGTGAGTATATCAATTTTTTTTATTTTAATTCTTTATTTTACACAGTAATATGGATCCGATACCGATTCCCGATACCACAAAAGTATCCGATCTCGGTATCAGAATTCCGATACCGCAAGTATCGTCCGACACCCGATACTTGCTGTATCGGAATACTCAACACTACCTGCTACGGGTCTAGGGGACACTAGCTTAGGTGTGGCAGATGACACTCAGGAGACACGTTTCCTTAAAAGTTCACAGGGTTTATTGCTCCATAAACCACATTGCAACAGTAACAACAGGTAAACAGTCTTACATCAGACAGATTAATCCTCAATGTGCATAGTAGAGCTCCACTCTCTCAGGTCTGTGGGCACACAAACTGTGCTATGTCCAGCACGTAGGCTCTCCAGCCTAAATGGTCTCTGTGTGTTGTTCAGGACATCTGTCCCCACGTGGAACCATCCAACACACAGGCCACTCTGCAGTGTCCAGCCAGGACACATGGAAGTGTGTCCACCCTGACACACACCCACACACTCACTCCATGTGCTACACACACCTCCTTACATAGGTGTAACCACACCCAGGTACCTGTCACATGGCTAGTCAGGTGAGCGTGACATCACCACAGGTCCTTACACACAAAACCATCTTACGTGTTGAGACACGCCTCTTTGGGTGGGTCCGTAGGTGACTGAACCCACTCATCTCGCCAATCACCTGGAATCCTTCCCAACGTAAACAAATCCCTCAGCAGTAGATCTGCTTGAGCAAAACATACCCAGGCCTCCATCACAGGGCCACCCACCTCTGCGATTCATACCGTCCATCAGTCACATGTCCCGTCGCTAAGCCACAATATATATAAATATATATATATATATAGAGAGAGAGAGAGAGAGAGAGAGAGAGAGAGAGCCATGCGAAAGTATTCAGCCCCCTGGAACTTTTCAACCTTTTCCCACATAACATGCTTCAAAAATAAAGATACCAAATATGAATTTTTGGTGAAGAATCAGCAACAAGCGGAACACAATTGTGATGGTGAAGTACATTTATTGGTTATTTTACTATTTTGTGGAAATTCAAAAACTGAAAAGTGGGGCGTGCAATATTATTCGGCCCCTTTACTTTCAGTGCAGCAAACTCATTCCAGAAGTTCATTCTGGATCTCTGAATGATCCAATGTTGTCCTAAATGCCTAATGATTAGTGTTGAGCGCTACCTTCCAATATTTGAAAGTATCGGTATCGGATTGGATCGGCCGATATCCCAAAAATATCGGATATCGCCGATACCGATACCCGATACCAATACAAGTCAATGGGACACAAATATCGGAAGATATCCTGGATGGTCCCAGGGTCTGAAGGAGAGGAAACTCTCCTTCAGGCCCTGGGATCCATATTCATGTAAAAAATAAAGAATTAAAATAAAAAATATGGATATACTCACCCTCGGACGGGCCCTGGCTCTCACCGCTGCAAGCGTCTGCCTCCGTTCCTAAGAATGCAGTGAGTGAAGGACCTTCGATGACGTCGCGGTCACATGACCGGTCACATGAGCAGTCATGCGACCAATCACAAGACCGCGACGTCATCACAGGTCCTACACTCACTGCAATCTTAGGAACGGAGGCAGACGCTTGCAGCGGTGACAGCCAGGGCCCGTCCGAGGGTGAGTATATCCATATTTTTTTTTTTTAATTCTTTATTTTTTACATGAATATGGATCCCAGGGCCTGAAGGAGAGTTTCCTCTCCTCCAGACCCTGGGAACCATACACTGGGAAGTTATAGGAACTTCCGATTTCCAATATCACAAAAATATCGGAACTCGGTATCGGAATTCCGATACAGCGAATATCGGCCGATACCCGATATTTGCAGTATCGGAATGCTTAACACTACTAATGATGATAAATATAATCCAGCTGTGTGTGATCAAGTCTCCGTATAAATGCACCTGCTCTATGATAGTCTTAGGGTTCTGTTTGAAGGACAGAGAGCATCATGAAGACCAAGGAACACAACAGGCAGGTCCATGAAACTGTTGTGGAGAAGTTTAAAGCTGGATTTGGATACAAAATGATTTCTAAAACTTTAAACATACCAAGGAGCACTGTGCAATTGATCATAATAAAATGGAAGGAGTATCATACCACTGCAAATCTACCAAGACCCAGCCGTCCCTCTAAACTTTCATTTCAAACAAGGAGAAGACTGATCAAAGATGCAGCCAAGAGGCCCATGATCACTCTGAATGAACTGCAGAGATCTACAGCTGAGGTGGGACAGTCTGTCCATAGGACAATAATCAGTCGCACACTGTACAAATCTGGCCTTTTTGGAAGAGTGGCAAGAAGAAAGCCATTTCTCAAAGAAATCCATAAAAAGTATTGTTTAAACTCTGCAACATGCCACCTGGGAAACACACCAAACATATGAAAGAAGGTGCTCTCGTCAGATGAAACTAAAATCAAATTTTTTGGCTATAATGCCAAAAGATATTTTTGGCATAAAGGCAACACAGCTCATCACCCTGAATACACCATCCCCACTGTCAAACATGATATGGTGGTGGCCAGGGCCGTATTTGCCACTAGGCACGTGAAAGCACGTGCCTAGGGCGGGGACAATGCAGGGGGCGGCACCTGAGCAAGGTTTTTTTTTATAAAAGCTGGGTCACCTCCCTCCTGACCCTGCCCCGCCCCCCCTCTCCCCCCCCCATGCCCGGCCACCTGCCTTCCACCTCCCACCCACCCTCCTTGAAGACTATACTCACCCTGCTCCAGCGATGCCTAGTCTCGGCTTCTGCAGCGCTCCTGAATGAGCGGTTACGTGGTAACGCTCATTAAGGTCATGAATATGCACATATTCATGACCTTAGTAAGCGGTATCACATGACCGCTCATGCAGGAAGAAGGTGCTGCGCCGGGAGTCGGGACAGAGCCAGAGGGATGTCGGCGCGGCCGCGCGGTGAGGAACAGGTAAGTGTGAGGGATGGAGGGACGGGGGAAAGGGGAGGGTTGGATGAAGGAGGACGTAAGCCGTGCCATTCAAGATGGGATCGGGGGGTGGGGTGGAGAGATGAGCCATGCATACAGGGGAGGGGAAGTATGAGCCATGCATACAGGAGGGGAAACATGAGTCATGCATACAGGGAAGGGGGGAGGGGGTGGGAGGAATATGAGCCATGCATACAGGAGGGGGAAATATGAGCCATGCATACAGGGGGGGATATGAGCCATGCATACAGGCGGGGAAATATGAGCCATGCATACAGGAGGAGGAAATATGAGCCATGCGTACGGGGGGGAATATGAACCATGCATACAGGAGGAGGAAATATGAGCCATGCATACGGGGGGGTATATGAGCCATGCATACAGGGGGGAAATATGAGCCATGCATACAGGAGGGGGAACTATGAGCCATGCATACAGGGGAGGAATATGAGCCATTCATACAGGAGGGGGGGAATATGAGCCATGCATACAGGAGGGGGGATATGAGCCATGCATACAGGGGGGGAAATATGAGCCATGCATACAGGAGGGGGAAATATGAGCCATGCATACAGGGGGGGATATGAGCCATGCCTACAGGGGAGGGGAAATATGAGCCATGCATACAGGGGGGGATATGAGCCATGCATACAGGAGGGGGAAATATGAGCCATGCATACAGGGGGGAATATGAGCCATGCATACAGGAGGGGGGATATGAGCCATGCATACAGGGGGGGATATGAGCCATGAATACAGGGGGAAATATGAGCCATGCATACAGGAGGGGAAATATGAGCCATTCATACAGGAGGGGGGGAATATGAGCCATGCATACAGGGGGGAATATGAGCCATGCATACAGGGGGGAAATATGAGCCATGCATACAGGAGGGGGAAATATGAGCCATGCATACAGGGGGGAATATGAGCCATGCATATGGGGGGGAATATGAGCCATGCATACAGGGGGGGAATAAGCCATGCATACAGGGGGGGAAATATGAGCCATGTATACAGGGGGGGGATATGAGCCATGCATACAGGGGGGTGAAATATAAGCCATGCATACAGGAGGGGGACTATGAGCCATGCATACAGGAGGGGGAATATGAGCCATGCATACAGGGGGGGAATATGAGCCATGCATACAAAAGGGGGGTCATTATACAGTATTAAGCATCATGTGGGATCATTATACAGTATGGAGAACTGTGTGGCCATTATACAGTATTGAGCATCATGTGTGGCCAATGGCCATTATACAGTATGGAGCATCATGTGTGGCCGTTATACAGTATGGAGCATCATGTGGGATAATTATACAGTATGTAGAACTGTGTGTGGCCATTATACAGTATGCAGCACTGTGTGGCCATTATACAGTATGGAGCATCATGTGTGGCCATTATACAGTATGGAGAACTGTGTGTGGCCATTATACAGTATGGAGCATCATGTGTGGTGGCCGTTATACAGTATTGAGCATCATGTGTGGCCATTATACAGTATTGAGCATCATGTGGGGCCATTATACAGTATGGAGCATCATGTGTGGTGGCCGTTATACAGTATTGAGCATCATGTGTGGCCATTATACAGTATTGAGCATCATGTGGGGCCATTATACAGTATGGAGCATCATGTGTGGCCATTATACAGTATGGAGCATCATGTGTGGCCATTATACAGTTTGGAGCACTGTGGCCATATTTTTTTTGTTTATAATTATTGTATATAAAACAGTGTGATCAGCAGTGCTAAATGGGTGTGGTTGGGACTTGGATATGGGAGTGACTAGTTGTGAAATTGGTGTGGTCAGAGGCGTGGCCTAAAATTTTCCGTGGCGCACTACACGCGGCAAACTTTATACCTCCTTCCCTTCTTCAAAAGTTGGGAGGTATGGTACCGCATTTGCCAGATCATGGCAAGTGCCGCAAATCCCATAGGGAATGAATGAGGCCGAACACAGTGTTGCCGTAAGTGATCCGTTACGCGGCAGATGCAGAAAAACTGCCCGATCCGCTGCAAAAGGCGACTTTCACATCAGCAATTCTTGCCAAAGTCACTGCCGATAGTGTCATACTCACCAATGGAGGAGGCAGCACTAAAAGTGCCTAGGGCAGCAGAAACTCTAAATAAGGCCCTGGTGGTGGCAGCATCATGGTTTGGGCCTGCTTTTTTCAGCAGGGACAGGGAAGATGGTTAAAATTGATGGGAAGATGGATGGAGCCAAATACAGGACCATTCTTGAAGAAAACCTGTTGGAGTCTGCAAAAGACCTGAGACTGGGACGGAGATTTGTCTTCCAACAAGACAATGATCCCAAACATAAAGCAAAATCTACAATGGAATGGTTCACAAATAAACATATCCAGGTGTTAGAATGACCAAGTCAAAGTCCAGACCTCAATCCAATCAAGAATCTGTGGAAAGAGCTGAAAACTGCTGCTCACAAGATATCTCCATCAAACCTCACTGAGCTCAAGCTGTTTGCCAAGGAAGAATGGGCAAGAATTTCAGTCTCTCGATGCACAAAACTGATAGAGACATACCACTTGCAGCTATAATCGCAGCAAAAGATGGCACAACAAAGTATTAAGTTAAAGGGGCCCAATAATATTGCACGCCCCAATTCTCAGTTTTTGAATTTCCACAAAAATGTAAAATAACCAATAAATTTCGTTCCACTTCACAATTGTGTTCCATTTGTTGTTGATTCTTCACCAAAAATTTACATTTGGTATCTTTATGTTTGAAGCATGATATGTGGGAAAAGGTTAAAAAGTTGCAGGGGGCTGAATACTTTCGCAAGGCACTGTTTATACAGTGGGTACGGAAAATATTCAGACACCTTTACATTTTTCACTTGTTTCATTGCAGCCATTTCGTAAATTCAAAAAAGTTTCTTTTTTAATAAACACGCTGCACCCCATCTTGACTAAAAAAAACAGAAATGTAGCAATTTTTGCAAATTTATTAGAAGAGAAAGACTGAAATATCACATAGTCACAAGTATTCAGATCTTTGCTTAGTATTGAGTAGTAGCTAGTACAGCCATGAGTCTTCTTTGGAATGATGCAACAAGTTTTTCACACCTGGATTAGGGGATCCTCTGCCATTCTTCCTTGCAGATCCTCTCCAATTCCATCAGGTTGGATGGTGAACGTTGGTGGACAGCCATTTCAGGTCTCTCCAGAAATGCTCAATAGTTTTAGGTGAGGGTTCTGGCTGGGCCAGTCAAGAATGGTCACAGAGTTGTTCTGAAGCCACTCCTTTGTTATTTTAGCTTTGTGCTTAGGGTGATTGTTTTGTTGAAAGAAGAACCCTCAGCCAAGTCTGAGGTCCTGAGCACTCTGGAGAAGGTTTTCTTTTCATCCAGGCTATCTTTGTCCCTGGCCGCATTCATATTTCCTTCAATGACAATCAGTCGTCCTGTCCCTGCAGCTGAAAAACACCCCAATTGCATGATGCTGCCACCATCATGTTTCACTGTTGGGATAGTATTGGGCAAGTGATGAACAGTGTCTGATTTTCTTCTCACATATCACTTTGAATTATCACCAAAAATGTCTATCTTTGCCTCATCAGACCAGAGAATCTTATTTCTCAGAGCCTGGGAGTCTTTCATGTGTATTTTTAGAAAATTCTATGAGAGCTTTCATATGTCTTGCATATGTCTTGAGAGGCTTCTATTGGGCCACTCTGCCATAAAGACCTAACTGGTGGAGGGCTGCATTGATAGCTGACTTTGTGGAATTTTATCCCAACTTCCTACTGCATCTCTGAAGCTCAGCCACAGTGATCTTGGCGTTCTTATTTACCTCACTCGCCAATGTTCTTCTCCCGCGATTGCTCAGTTTAGCTGGATGGCCAGGTCTGAGAAGACATTTGGTGATCCAAAACTTCTTACATTTAAGGATTATGGAGGCCACTGTGCTCTTAGGAACCTTGAGTACTGCAGAAGTTCTGTTGTAACCTTGGCCAGATCTGTGCTTTGCAACAATTCTGTCTCTGAGCTACTTGGCCAAATCTTTTGACCACATGATTCTCATTTGGTCTGACATGCATTTTGAACTGTGAAGTCTTATATAGACAAGTGTGTGCCTATCCAATTCAAGCCCTATCAGTTTAACTAAACACAGCTGGCCTCCAATGAAGGAGTAGAACATCTCAAGGAGGATCACAAGGAAATGGACAGCATGTGACTTAAATATGAGTTCTGAGCAAAGGGTCTGAATACTTATGACAATGTGATATTTCAGTTTTTCTTTTTTATTAAATTTGCAAAACTTTTTACATTTCTGTTTTTGATGCAGAGTGTACATTAATGAGAAAAAATGAAAATTTCTGAATTTACCATATGGCTGCAATGAAACAAAGAGTGAAAAATGTAAAGGGGTCTGAATACTTTCCATACCCACTGTATATACAGCTCTGGCAAAAATTAAGAGACCACTGCAAAATATTCAATTTGTATGATTTTTCTCTTTATAGGTATATTTTGAGTATAATGCAAATTGTTCTTTTAGTCTATAAACTTCTGACAATATGTCTCCGAATTTCCAAGCAATGAATTGAGACCAAAATTGAACTTTTTGGCCCCAACCATAAAAATTACATTTGAAGAGTGGTCAACAAGGCCTTTGATGAAAGGAACACCATTCCCACTGTAAAGCATGGAGGAGGATCGCTGATATATTGGGAATGCATGAGCTACAAAGGCACAGGAAACTTGGTCAAAGTTGAAAGAAAGATGAATGCAGCACATTATCAGCTAATACCGGAGACAAATTTGCACTCATCAGCCCAGAAGCTGCGCATGGGACGTACTTGGATGTTTCAACATGACAACGATCAAAAAAACACAAGGCCAACTCGACCTGTCATTGGCTACAGCAGAACAAATTGAAAGTTCTGGAGTGGCCATCTCAGTCTCCTGACCTCAATATCACTGAGCCACTCTGGGGAGATCTCAAGCACGCAGTTCATGCTAGACAGCCCAGGAATTCACCGGAACTGGAGGCTTTTTGCCAAGAACAGTGGGCAGCTTTCCCATCAGAGAAAATATAGAACCTCATCCACAACTACCACAAAAGACTTCAAGCTGTCATTGATGTTAGAGGGGGCAATACATGAAATTAATAAATGGGCTTTGTAAACTTTTGATCAGGGTCATTTGGATGTTTTAGGTTGTCATTATGATTTGAAAAGAGAAAACACAGTAGTGTGACAATAAATGGCTTCACCCAACCACTAACCATGAGTGGAGAAAAAGATTTGGTGTTATCATTCATATTCTCTGCAAAAAGGCTAAGAAAGCAAAACTTCTGCAGAACGCCATCTCTGCTGGTTGTGGCAGAAGGGGTGGTAGTGGTCGAAGCACGGCTGCGATTTTATGATAGCGATATAGAGTGTGGTATGAAGGGCGGCCCGTGGCATTCATGGTTAATGGTGGTGGAGGTGGGGGTGCTCAGGCTGGGTCCTATATAAAAACAGAGGGGTCTAGCCTGGCACCTGATGCACCTCTCTGACATGCGGTGGATGGTGAGAATGACTGCAGCTGCCTCCTCCACTGTCTATGGGGTGCTGAAAGCTGGGGCTGCATTTCCAGAGGTGTGTGCTGAAGTGTCTGGGTCCTCCACCTCTGGTTATGCTGCTGGATCACTTTTGGGGGACCAGGCACTAGAAAAGTCCAAAGGGGTGGAGCTAATAGCAACAACAACTGCTACAAGAAAAATGGCTGGGGTCACTTCCGTGGTGGTGTCTGCAACTCTGCACGTATATCCAGTGCAGGGAAAGCATCGGGGATGCCGAGGGTGAATGGCCTAGCCTGCAGCCAGCAGTGGTGATGGCCAGAGTGTTCCAGGAGGGGGCTATGTCCTTAGAGGCCTGTGTCACTGTGCCAGGTGCCTCTCTGCATATATCCAGCTATGTGTTATTGTCCGGGGCTCCAGCAGCGTGACTCCTACCTTTGGAGCATGGCCATGGCAGAATCCTGCTCACTGTGGCGCTCGACGAGTGAGCCGGGCTTCCAGGGGCCACCGTGACTAGGTCCTTATCCAGTTACTGGAGGTAAGCTTTATACCTCTGATCAAAGCTGAGTGCTCACGCTGTCTTTTGACAGCGTGGGAACCGTGGCTCTCTGACCAGAGGAGATGATTTTACCACCGATCAGAAGTGATGTTTGCTGCGCTGCCATGCACATGACAGAGCAGCAAACACCCAGTGTACAGGCAGCCAAACCCGAACAGTAACATGGACTTCCTAGTGCAGTCCATGTTTAGTGTCCGTGCCCAAACAGTAGGTGTTCCATATGGATGCCAAACTTTACTATTCTGGTTTGCCCATCTCTATGGAAGACGCATCCACACAGTCTCCCCGGCACGCACTCCTGCTTCTTCTGTGTCCTGTCAACAGAGTATTGCAGTGCGTAGGTGCCAGAAAAGGTCAAAGAGCCCCGACATCTGTGTACTGCAGTTCTTTGTTCTGCCCTCAATGGGGCAGAGAAGTAAGCTTGCTCAAGAGCGCATTGCCGACGACACTGTGTGTATGTGTTCCTGTTCCTGTGTTAAAATGTAAAATCTGGGGCATAAACTAAATTTTTGTGGTATTTTTTTTATTTCTTAGCTGCCCAACGGTGCAAAATTCTGCAGAACACTAGTGATGAGCAAATATACTCGTTACTCAAGATTTCTCGAGCATGCTCGGGGGTCCTCCGAGTATTTTTTAATGCTCGGAGATTTAGTTTTTCCTGCTGAATGATTTACATCTGTTAGACAGCTTGATTACATGTGGGGGTTGCCTGGTTGCTAGAGCAATTTGGAGCCAACGCAAAATTTTAGTTTATTATTTTCACATTGTTTTAATTTTGTGAAGCACCAAGAGGGTTATTAATGTCACTTTTTGGTATTTTCTGTCATACAGGCCCCTCAAAGTCACTTCAAGTATATGGTCCCTAAAAAAATTGGTTTTGTACATTTTGTTAGAAAAATGAGAATTTGCTGATCAACTTTTAACCCTTTAACTTACTACCAAAAAAAATGTTTAAAAATTATACTGATGTAAGGTAGACATGTGGTAAATTTTATTTATTATCCATTTTATGAGGTAAACTATCTGGTTTAACCCCTTTCTGATATCAGACCTACTATTCCATCCATGTGACCCGGGCCAATTTGAGCATGAACGGAATAGTACATTTCAGCGATCGTCCGTGATCACGAGGGAATCGCGGCCGATTGCTGCCAGTTGTCAGCTGATTCTGACAGCCAGCACCTGGCATTAGGTGCCAGGAGCAATCACAGTCCGCTCCTGCCACAATAAACGCAAAATAATGTGATCGAACACGATCGCAGCATTTCGGAAGCCGGCGCAGGGGCTACAGTGCCCCCTTTGCAATGGAGACCCCGTGGCCTGACGCAGGGTCCCGATCGCTGCCATGGTAACCCAATGTCGTCATGACAACATCCGAGTTACCAGAGCTAAGAAACTTTCTGATCATGCGCAGTGCTGACAGCTTCTATAGCATGCAGATGCTGCTTCATATAGAAACGATCAGCCTGCAAAAATGATTGCAAAAGTCAGAATAAAGTAAAAAAAAAATAAAAATAATAAAACAATTGTAAAAAAATATAATAAAATAAATAATCATGGTACGGCTGAAAACATCATCTTGTCCCACAAAAAACATGCCCACATACAGCTCCATCAGCAGAAAAATGAAAAAATTATAGTTTAGAATAAAGGGATGCAAAAATAATTATTTTTTATATAAAGTAGTTTTTATTGCATAAAAGTGCCAAAACATAAAAAAATATATAAATGAGGTATTGTTGTAATCGTACTAACCCGAACAATAAAATTGCCATATCAATTTTGCTACACACGGAAAGGTATAAACACCCCCCCCAAAAGAAATTCATGAATTGCTGCTTTTTGCTCATTCTGCCTCCCAAAAATCGTAATAGAAAGCGATCAAAAATGTCATGTGCTCGAAAATGGTACCAGTAAAAACATCAACTCGTCCCCAGAAAACGAGACCTCACATGACTCTGTCTGCCGAAATATGAAAAAATTATAGCTCTCAAAATATGGCGATGCAAAAACAATTTTTGCAATAATAATCATTTTTTAGTGTGTGACAGCAGCCAAGCATAAAAACCCGCTATAAGGTCTCTGTCACATGTCCTGATATTTCCGGTACCGGAGATGTCAGTGTCCATGTGTGTAATACTTGCGGCACACGTGTGGCATGCATGTTGCGCATCAGTACCACAACACGGGCAACAGGGAAGAAGCGTTACAGTAAGCGCTGTTCCCCGGCGACCAGTGCCGAACACGGCTCTCATAATTCTCCCCTGCTCTGCCAGCAATCGGCGCAAGCAGGGGAAAATGATGAGAGTTACATTTGTGTAATGAAAGAGACAGCAGGCGGCGGCTGATGAAACTATCACTCCCAACAGTCTACCCTTGTCACTGCTAATAGCAGTGAAAGCAGGAGCGGCAGATGGGAGCAAGTAAAAAAAATCACGTTGTGGGTTCCCCCTATTTTTGATAACCAGCTAGACAAAACTCAAAGCTGGGGGCTGCAACCCTCAGCTGTCAGCTTCAGCAAGTTTGGATATCAAGAATAGAGGGGTCCCAAAGTTATATTTTTTAATTATTTAACTAATTTAAAAAAATGGTGTGGGGTTCCCCCCATTTTTGACAACCAGCCTTGCTAATGCTCACAGCTGGGGCTGGTATTCTCAGGCTGGTAAGAGGATATTGCCTCCCCAGCCTAAAAATAGCAGCCCTCAGCTGCCCAGAAAAGGCACATCTATTAGATATGCCAATTATGGCAGTTTGCCCAGCTCTTCCCACTTACCCTGTAGAGGAGGCAAGTGGGGTAATAGTTGTGAGATTGATGTCACCGGTAACATCAAACCCATGGCTTAGTAATGGAGAAGCATCTATAAGACATCTATCCATTACTAATCCTATAGTTGTAATGGTAAATAAAGACACGGCCAGAATAAAGTCTTTTATTTGAAAAAATAACACAGACACCTTTTCTTATTCTTAAAGGGACACTGTCACCTGAATTTGGAGGGAACAATCTTTAGCCATAGGGGCGGGGTTTTCAGGTGTTTGATTCACCCTTTCCTTACCCGCTGGCTGCATGCTGGCTGCAATATTGGATTGAAGTTCATTCTCTGTCCTCCGTAGTACATGCCTGCACAAGGCAATCTTGCCTTGTGCAGGCGTGTACTATGGAGGACAGAGAATGAACTTCAATCCCATATTGCAGCCAGCATGCAGCCAGCGGGTAAGGAAAGGGTGAATCAAACACCCGAAAACCCCGCCCCTATGGCTAAAGATTGTTCCCTCCAAATTCAGGTGACAGTGTCCCTTTAATTAAACCATACTTACAACCACGCCTAATCCAAGCAAAGCCCTCGATCTCCTGTAATAAAAGTAAAATACAAAACCAACAATATACCATACCTGTCCGTCGCTGTGTCCCACGCCGTAATCCATATCAGGTGGATATACAGTTTTCAACCTAGATGGTACTAAGATGTGACAGCTGAAAACCACTGGTGAATGAGCTGCTTGCGAGCGGAGCTTCAGTGACTTACGGTGACGACATAGAGGTTACCTCCGGTCACTGAGCTCCATTCTCAGCTGGGCTGAACTGCGATCAGATCCCGCTAGCACAGTGAGCACTCACGGCTCACGGTACTAGAGAGTATCTCACAGAAGTCACTGCAGCTCAGACACTGACATGTACCCAGACCCATTCACTTGAATAGGCAAATATTCCCGAGTCTCCCCGCATGGCTAAGTAGCAATGTACAGCCACATAAGGGATATTGCCACATTCAGTAGAAATTGTGGAACAAATTTTGTTGCCATTTTACCCACATCTTGTGTGAAAATGTAAAATCTTTGGCTAATACAAAATTTTAGTGACGAAAATGTAGTTATTTTGTCTTCACTGCCCAATGGTATAAAATGCTGTGACACACCCATGGTGTCAATATGATCACAGCACCCTAGATGAATTTATTGAGAGGCGTATTTCGTAAAATGGGGTTCTGCTGTTTTGGCACCTCATGGGCTCTCCCAGTGGGTCATAGCACCTGCAAACCATAACAGTAAAATTTGGTGAAAAGATCATTTTTGTGGAAAAAATATGATATTTTATTTTTACGGCTCTACATTATAAACTTCTGTGAAGCACTTGGCGCTTCAAAGTGCTCACCACACATCAAGATGAGTTCCTTAGGGGGTCTAATTTCCAAAATGGTGTCACTTGTGGGAGTTTCCACTGTTTAGGCACATCAGGGGCTCTCCAATCGGGACATGGAGTCCTATCTCAATTCCAGACAATTTTGCATTGAAAAGTCAAATTGCGCTCCTTCCCTTCCTAGCTTTGCCATTCGCCCAAACAGTGGTTTACCCCCACATATGGATTATCAGCATACTCAGGACCAATTTCACAACAACTTTTGGGGTCCAATTTCTCCTGTTACCCTTGCAAAATTAAAAATTTAGGGGTGAAAAGAAAATTTTTGTGAAAAAAATATGTGTTAGGGCTAGCGGAACGCACCTAATGAAAGTATATATTTTATTAGGATAGATGCGTTCGCAGCCCGGGGTCCACCGTGCAGGAGAACCTGCTGCTAGCAAATAGCGGCCCTAATGGCAGTGTTAGCTAACTCTGTTACTTCACAGAGCAGCCGTGAACTCAAAGCGCTGCGCCCTGTTAGACTCCACAGAGGCACAAGTTAACTGTCTAAACAAGAACAGTCAGTGGTCTTGCACGCACACGAAACTCCTCGCCGGAGGTGCCAGCATTCTAGGGGCTTATTTCGTCCAGGTCCCTGAACACACAAGCATATGAACTCCTCCCCGGAGGTGCCAGCATTCTAGGGGCTTATTTCAGCCGGGTCCCTGAACACACTCATACAAGACCACACTGGCGCAAAGTACATAAATGAAAGCAATACTAGCGCATGGCCGTGCGGCCATGCGAGCCTTATATAGCTGCAGCAAGTAAAAGACCTTCCTAGAAGGACCAATGAGAGGCTGCCATACCTGAGCATGTGGCCCTAAATCTCCACTGAGAGACCTTGCCCTGGGCATGCTCAGTGTGTGCCAAGCAGGACTTAGTGCTAGCACCTACAGGACCTTCCTGAAAGGACCAATGGACTTAGCTGCAGTATCTGACCATGTGACCCTCGATCTCCACTGAGAGAACTTACTCAGGGCATGCTCAGAACGAGAAGAGCAGGACTTAGTCCCAGAAGCGTCTGCTCACCGCTGCCCAGCACTGACTTCAATGGCAGAAGCAGAAAAAGCAGCAGTAACTCTTAGTACAGAGTGGGACTGAGCAAGACGCTGGGACCGACGTCTCCGCTGAGCAGGCTCCACTGCGGCAGGAGAAGAATGGGAGACCGCAGCGGAGATGGACTGAGATTCCCCCTGTGCAGAGGCAGGAACTCGACCCCTAACATTACCCCCCCTCCTTGGGCCTCGCCACGCTTGAAGGCAGCAATGAGCTGCGGAGCCCGAATGTGCTCAGCAGACTCTCAGGACCATAACCCTTCCAATCCACCAAATAAAATTTTTTGCCACGTACCACCTTACACCCCAAAATAGCGTTCATCTCGTAATCGTCCGTAGACGAACCCGATGTCCCAGCAGATGACTCGAAAAACCGGGACATGTATACGGTTTCAAGAGGGACACATGAAAGGTGTCGGTGATACCCAGGCGTGGTGGAAGGGCCAAACGATAGACCACAGGATTAACCTGTTCGAGGACCTTGAAAGGACCCAAGTAGTGAGGTGCAAACTTAGCGGACTCCACTCGCAGCCTGATGTTACGGGCGGAGAGCCACACTAAGTCGCCAGGAGAAAAGGTCGGAGCGGGGCGCCGATGTGCATCGGCGGAGGACCTAATTTTCTCGTTGGAGGCCTGAATGGCATCCTGAGTGCGGTCCCAAATATCCCATGCTTCCACAGCCCAGTCTGCCACCCTGGAGTCATCAGAAGACACGGGCATAGGCACAGGTACCCGCGGATGCTGACCATAGTTGAGGAGGAATGGGGTTTGTCCAGTGGAGTCAGCAACCGCATTGTTCAGCGCAAACTCTGCCCACGGTAGCAAGGATGCCCAGTCATCCTGTCTGGCTGAAAAAAATGTCGCAGATATGTGACCAAGGTCTGATTGGCTCTCTCTACCAATCCATTCATCTCGGGATGATATGCGGAGGAGAGATTTAACTCAATGCTGAGAAGACGACAAAGCTCTCTCCAGAACCGAGATGCAAACTGGGGACCCCGGTCACTGACAATCTTGTCTGGCATACCGTGTAGGCGAATGATGTGCTTTATGAACAATGCTGCCAAGACCCGTGCCGAAGGTAACCGCGGAAGAGGCACCAAATGCACCATTTTGGAGAAGTGATCGGTGATAACCCAAATGATGGTACAGCCCCGAGACTTGGGCAAACCCACCACAAAGTCCATCCCGACCATCTCCCAGGGCCTGTCTGCCACCGGCAATGGATAAAGTAACCCAGCTGGCCGTTGTCGAGGAGACTTATTTTTGGCGTAGGAGACACACGCCAGAATATAATCCCTGACATCACGGACCATATGTGGCCACCAATACGACCTCGCCAACAGCTCAGATGTCCTTTTTGTCCTAAAATGTCCACCCACCCTGGACGAATGAGCCCACGAGAGAACCTCCGGTCACAAATTGGGTGGTACAAAAGTCTTGCCCAGAGGCACAGACTCTAGCGAAACCGGAGCTATGGTTCTCAGGCTCTCAGTGGGGACAATAAGCCGAGGCTCCTCTTCCTCCTCCACAGATGACACCACGGAGCGAGAGAGAGCGTCAGCACGAATGTTCTTCTCCCCAGAAAGAAAATGGAGGGTGAAATGGAACCGGGAGAAGAACAAGGACCATCTAGCCTGGCGAGAATTTAACCGCTGGGCTGTCTGTAGGTACACCAGATTTTTATGGTCTGTGAAGACTTGGAAAGGAAAACGAGCTTCCTCCAAGAGAAGTCTCCACTCCGAGAAGGCCAATTTCATGGCCAGCAACTCCCTGTCCCCGATGGAATTATTCCTCTCTGCTGGTGAAAAGGTCTTTGAAAAGAAGAAGCAAGGATGCTTCCGACCTTGAGCATCCTTTTGGAAGAGGACTGCTCCTGCACCAACAGATGAGGTATCCACCTCCATGATAAAGGGTTTGTCTACATGTATGCGATGTAGGATGGGAGCGCTAGCGAAATGTGACTTTATGGAGTTAAAGGCCTTGGAGACCTCCACAGACCACAATTTGGGATTTGTTCCCTTCTTGGTAAGGGCAACCAAGGGAGCTACCAACGTTGAGAAGTGTGGAATGAACTGTCGATAGTAGTTAATGAACCCCATAAAGCGCTGCACCGCTTTAAGAGAATGGGATTCCTGCCAGTCCATCACAGCCTGTAGCTTGGCGGGATCCATAGCCAAACCCTGGGCAGAGATGATATAACCAAGAAATGGTAAGGACTCCTGCTCAAACACACACTTCTCCAACTTGGCGTAGAGTGTTATGACCTGGTGGTAACGGAGCAGCACTGATATGACCTGGTGGGAACGAAGCAGCACTGATATGGCCTGGTGGGTACGGAGCAGCACTGAAATGACCTGGTGGGTACGGAGCAGCACTGAAATGACCTGGTGGGTGAGGAGCAGCACTGATATGACCTGGTGGGTACGGAGCAGCACTGATATGACCTGGTGGGTAAAATAGATCATGAACAAGCTCTGAGGAGGTGGTAGCTTTACTGACCGCAATCCCTAATCCTAACACAAACACTAGAAATAGCCGTGGGACGTTCCTGTCACTCCCTAGACGCCTCTTCACAGCCTAAGAACTAACTATCCCTAAAGATGGAAATAGAAAATTATCTCGCCTCGGAGAAATTCCCCAAAGGAAAGATAGCCCCCCACATATATTGACTGTGAGTGGAGAGGGAAATGACAAACGCAGGGATGAAAACAGATTTTAGCAAAGGAGGCCAACTCTGACTAGATAGACAGAAAAAGGAAAGGGAACTGTGCGGTCAGTATATAGAACCTAAAAATCCACGCAGAGATTACAAAAATAACCTCCACACCGACTCACGGTGTGGAGGGGCAACTCTGCTTCCCCAGAGCTTCCAGCTAGCCTGAATGTTTCATAATGACAAGCTGGACAAAAAGAGACATAACTTTAAACTGAACAGTAAGTACAAGAACTAGCAAGAACTTATCTTATGCAGACATGGACAGGCCATCAGAGAAATCCAAGGAGAAGACTGAGTCTAACCTAGAAGAACATTGACAGCTGGCATGAATTACAGGCCAGAGCCCTGTTAAATACCAAGGCCAAGGGAGCCGATCAGTGAAGTCAGCTGCCAGGCCAAACTCCAGGAGCAGCAGTTCCACTCAAACCCACCAGAGGGAGCCCAAGGGCAGAACTCCCAAAAGTATCATTCACAACCACAGGAGGGAGCCCAAGAACGGAATTCACAACAGTACCCCCCCCTTGAGGAGGGGTCACCGAACCCTCACCAGAGCCCCCAGGCCGATCAGGACGAGCCAGATGAAAAGCTCGAACCAAATCGGCCGCATGGACATCGGAGGCAAAAATCCAAGAATTATCCTCCTGGCCATAACCCTTCCACTTGACCAGATACTGAAGTTTCCGCCTCGAAAGACGAGAATCCAAAATCTTCTCCACCACATATTCCAACTCCCCGTCAACCAACACAGGAGCAGGAGGGTCAACGGAGGGAACCATGGGTACCACATATCTCCGCAACAAAGATCTATGGAACACATTATGAATGGAAAAAGAAGCAGAAAGGGCCAAACGAAAAGACACCGGATTAATAATTTCAGAAATCTTATAAGGACCAATAAAACGAGGCTTGAACTTAGGGGAAGAAACCTTCATAGGAACATGACGAGAAGACAACCAGACCAAATCCCCAACACGAAGCCGGGGACCAACGCACCAACGGCGGTTAGCAAAACGTTGAGCTCTTTCCTGAGACAACGTTAAATTGTCCACCACTTGAGTCCAAATCCGCTGCAACCTGTCCACCACAGAATCCACACCAGGACAGTCCGAAGGCTCAACCTGCCCCGAAAAAAAACGAGGATGCAAACCGAAGTTACAAAAGAAAGGCGAAACCAAGGTAGCCGAACTGGCCCAATTATTAAGGGCAAACTCGGCCAACGGCAAGAAGGCCACCCAATCATCCTGATCTGCAGACACAAAGCATCTCAAATAGGTTTCCAAGGTCTGATTGGTTCTCTCAGTTTGGCCATTAGTCTGAGGATGAAATGCCGAAGAAAAAGACAACTCAATGCCCATTCTAGCACAAAAGGACCGCCAAAACCTAGACACAAACTGGGAACCTCTATCAGACACAATATTCTCCGGAATGCCATGCAAATGAACCACATGCTGAAAAAATAATGGAACCAAATCAGAGGAGGAAGGCAACTTAGGCAAAGGTACCAAATGGACCATCTTAGAAAACCGGTCACAAACCACCCAGATGACAGACATCTTCTGAGAGACAGGAAGATCAGAAATAAAATCCATGGAAATATGCGTCCAGGGCCTCTCAGGAACCGGCAAAGGCAAAAGCAACCCACTAGCACGGGAACAGCAGGGCTTGGCCCGGGCACAGGTCCCACAGGACTGCACAAAAGAACGCACATCCCGCGACAAGGATGGCCACCAAAAGGACCTACCAACCAAATCTCTGGTACCAAAAATCCCCGGATGACCAGCCAATACAGAACAATGAATCTCAGAAATTACCTTACTAGTCCATCTATCAGGAACAAACAGTTTCCCCACAGGACAGCGATCAGGTCTATCAGCTTGAAACTCCTGAAGCACCCGCTGCAAATCAGGGGAGATGGCAGAAAGAATCACCCCCTCCTTGAGAATACCAGCCGGCTCAAGGACTCCCGGAGAATCAGGCAGAAAACTCCTAGAAAGGGCATCCGCCTTCACATTCTTAGATCCCGGAAGATACGAGACCACAAAATCAAAACGGGAGAAAAGCAAAGACCATCGAGCCTGTCTAGGATTCAACCGCTTGGCAGACTCGAGGTAAATCAAATTCTTATGATCGGTCAAGACCACAACGCGATGCTTAGCTCCCTCAAGCCAATGACGCCACTCCTCAAATGCCCACTTCATAGCCAACAACTCTCGATTGCCAACATCATAATTACGCTCAGCAGGCGAAAACTTTCTGGAGAAGAAAGCACACGGCTTCATCAAAGAGCCATCAAAACTTCTCTGAGACAAAACAGCTCCTGCCCCAATCTCAGAAGCGTCAACCTCAACCTGAAAAGGGAGAGAAACATCTGGCTGACGCAACACAGGGGCAGAAGTAAAACGACGCTTAAGCTCCTGAAATGCCAACACAGCCGCAGAGGACCAATTCACCACATCAGCACCTTTCTTTGTCAAATCGGTCAGAGGTAGGGTTGAGCAACTTTTATTTTTATAGGATCGGGTCAGGTTTCATGAAACCTGACTTTCTCAAAAGTCGGGTCGAGTGAAATCGGCCGATCCTATAAAAAAGTCGGGGTCGGCCGAAACGCGAAACCCAATGCAGTGCAATGGGATACTATGGTTCCCAGGGTCTGAAGGAGAGGAAACTCTCCTTTAGGCCCTGAGATCCATATTTAAGTGTAAAATAAAGAATTAAAATAAAAAATATTGATATACTCACCCTCTGATGCGCCCTGGTAGTAATTGGCATCTTCCGTTCCTAAGAATGGCGCTTGAAAGACCTTTCGATGACGTCACGGCTTGTGATTGGTCGCAGCGGCCCACGTGACCGCTGAGCGACCAATCACAACAAGCCGTGACGTAATTCTCAGGTCCTAAATTCCTCATTCTAGGAATTTAGGCCATGAGAATTACGTCACGGCTTGTGATTGGTCGCTGAGCGGTCACGTGGGCCGCCGCGACCAATCACAAGCTGTGACGTCATCGAAAGGTCCTTCACGCGCTCATTCTTAAGAAGGAAGGCTGCCGGAAAGAAGCCGAGGGTGAGTATATTCCTATTAGGTATATACTCACCCTTGGACGCACCCTGCTTCTTTCCGGCAGCCTTCCTTCTTAAGAATCAGCGCGTGAAGGACCTTTCGATGACGTCACGGCTTGTGATTGGTCGCGGCGGCCCACGTGACCGCTCAGCGACCAATCACAAGCCGTGACGTAATTCTCATAGCCTAAATTCCTAGAATGAGGAATTTAGGACCTGAGAATTACGTCACGGCTTGTTGTGATTGTTCGCTCAGCGGTCACGTGGGCCGCCGCGACCAATCACAAGCCGTGACGTCATCGAAAGGTCTTTCAAGCGCCATTCTTAGGAACGGAAGATGCCGGTTACCAGCGGCAATGTCCAGGCTGCGTCGGAGAGGTGAGTATATCAATATTTTTTATTTTAATTCTTTATTTTACACTTAAATGTGGATTCCGATACCGAGTTCCGATATCGCAAACATATTGGAACTCGGTATCGGAATTCCGATACCAGATTCAGAAGATCGCCGACCTCATGGCCGACCCCACACAGGGGTCGGGTCGGGTTTCATGAAACCCGACTTTGCCAAAAGTCGGCGACTTCTGAAAATGGCCGACCCGTTTCGCTCAACCCTAGTCAGAGGTTTAACCACAGTAGAAAAATTAGCAATGAAGCGGTGATAAAAATTAGCAAAGCCCAAAAATTTCTGAAGGCTCTTCACAGATGTAGGTTGAGTCCAATCATGAATGGCCTGGACCTTAACCCCTTCCCGACATGTGACGGTATAGTACGTCACATGTCGGGACCCCCGCTTTGATGTGCGCTCCGGCGGTGAGCGCACATCAAAGTCGCGACATGTCAGCTGTTTTTTACAGCTGACATGTGCGCGCAATAGCGGCGGGTGAAATCGCGATCACCCGCCGCTATTAACTAGTTAAATGCCGCTGTCAAGCGCAGACAGCGGCATTTAACTACCGCATCCGGCCGTGCGGCCGGATATGAGCGCATCGCCGACCCCCGTCACATGATCGGGGGTCGGCGATGTGTCAGGAAGGTAACCATAGAGGTCCTTGAGACCTCTATGGTTACTGATTGCCGGTGGCTGTGAGCGCCACCCTGTGGTCGGCGCTCACAGCACACCTGCAAATCTGCTGTGTAGCAGCGATCTTATGATCACTGCTGCATAGCAGAGCCGATCGCGTTGTGCCTGCTTCTAGCCTCCCATGGAGGCTATTGAAGCATGGCAAAAGTAAAAAAAAAAAGTTTTTAAAAATGTGAAAAAAATAAAAAAAATATAAAAGTTTAAATCACCCCCCTTTCGCCCCAATCAAAATAAATCAATAAAAAAAAACCCCAACCTACACATATTTGGTATCGCCGCGTTCAGAATCGCCCGATCTATCAATAAAAAAAAAGCATTAACCTGATCGCTAAATGGCGTAATGAGAAAAAAATTCGAAACGCCAGATTTACGTTTTTTTGGTCGCCACGACATTGCATTAAAATGCAATAACGGGCGATCAAAAGAACGTATCTACACCAAAATGCTATCATTAAAAACGCCAGCTCGGCACGCAAAAAATAAGCCCTCACCTGACCCCAGATCACGAAAAATGGAGACGCTACGAGTATCGGAAAATGGCGCAATTTTGTTTTGTTTTGTTTTTTGCAAAGTTTGGAATTTTTTTTCACCACTTAGGTGAAAAATAACCTAGTCATGTTAGGTGTCTATAAACTCGTAGTGACCTGGAGAATCATAATGGCAGGTCAGTTTTAGCATTTAGTGAACCTAGCAAAATAGGCAAGCAAAAAACAAGTGTGGGATTGCACTTTTTTTGCAATTTCACTGCACTTGGAATTTTTTTCCCGTTTTCTAGTACACGACATGCTAAAACCAATGATGTCGTTCAAAAGTACAACTCGTCCCGCAAAAAATAAGCCCTCACATGGCCAAATTGACGGAAAAATAAAAAAGTTATGGCTCTGGGAAGGAGGGTAGCGAAAAACGAAAATGGAAAAACGGAAAAAGCTCCGGGGGTGAAGGGGTTAACAGGGTCCATTTCAATAGCCGAGGGTGAAAAAATGAAACCCAAAAAAGAAACCTTCTGAAGTCCAAAAAGGCACTTAAACCCCTTCACAAACAGTGCATTAGCACGAAGGATCTGAAATACCATCCTGACCTGCTTCACATGAGTGTTGTGAATTTGGATTCTGGGCTCCCCCGGTGGCTTCTGGTGGAATTGAACTTGTGACATCATCTTCCCTGTTCACCTGTTCTGATTAGATCTGGGTGTCGCTATATAACCTGGCTTCTCTGTTAGATGCTTGCCGGTCAACAATGTTATCAGAAGCCTCTCTGTGCTTGTTCCTGCTCCCAGACATCTACTAGATAAGTTGGACATTCGTCCATGTTTTGTTTTTGTATTTTGGTTCCAGTTCACAGCTGCAGTTTCGTTACTGTGTCTGGAAAGCTCTTGTTGATCAGGAATTGCCACTCTGGTATTATGAGTTAATGTCAGAGTCCTAAAGTAATTTCTGGATGTGTTTTGTTAGGGTTTTCTACTGACCATGAAAGTATGCTTTCTGTCTTCTGCTATCTAGCAAGCGGACCTCAAATTTGCTAAAACTATTTTCCTGCTGCGTTTGTTGTTTCATCTCATTTCACCACCAATATATGTGGGGGGCTTCTGTCTCCTTTTGGGGCATCTCTCTAGAGGTGAGTCAGGTCTTATATTTCCCTCTGCTAGCATTATTTAGTTCTCCGGCCGGCGCTGGGCATATAGGGATAAAAAGTAGGACATGCTACCTGGCTACTTCTAGATGATGCGGTAGTTTTAGTTCATGGTCAGTACAGTTACATCTTCCAAGAGCTTGTTCCTATAAAGGCTTATGCTAGTTCTCTGGCCATGGAGATCATGACAGTTTGACCGGCCACCTAAAGGGTTAAAATCCTTGGCTGAGAAAGGAGAGAAATAAGAAGTCTGCTGAGAGTTTTTTTTTTTTTTTTTTCTCTGTGCTCTTAATTGGATCATTTGCCAGTCTGTCTATGCTGCAGTCTTTCTTTTTTTTTCTCTCTCCTTATAATCTTTGAATGGCTTTGTGTTCACCTGTTAATAATGGATCTTCAGAGTGTAACTGCTGGTTTGAATAATCTCACCACGAAAGTACAAAATTTGCAAGATTTTATTATTCATGCTCCGGTATCTGAGCCGAGAATTCCTTTGCCGGAATTCTTCTCAGGGAATAGATCTAGCTTTCAGAATTTTAGAAATAATTGTAAGCTATTTTTGTCCCTGAAATCTCGTTCTGCTGGAGACCCTGCACAGCAGGTTGGGATTGTGATTTCCTTGCTCCGCGGCGACCCTCAAGACTGGGCTTTTGCATTGGCACCAGGGGATCCTGCGTTGCGCAATGTGGATGCGTTTTTTCTGGCCTTAGGCTTGCTTTATGAGGAACCTCATTTGGAACTTCAGGCAGAAAAAACTTTGATGTCCCTATCGCAGGGGCAAGATGAAGCTGAAATTTACTGCCAAAAATTCCGTAAATGGTCTGTGCTTACTCAGTGGAATGAGTGTGCCTTGGCGGCTACTTTCAGAGAGGGTCTCTCTGATGCCATTAAGGATGTTATGGTGGGGTTCCCTGTGCCTGCAGGTCTGAATGAGTCCATGACAATGGCCATTCAGATCGATAGGCGTCTGCGGGAGCGCAAACCAGTGCATCATCTGGCGGTGTCCACTGAGAAGACGCCAGAAAACATGCAGTGTGATAGAATTCTGTCCAGAAGCGAGCGGCAGAATTTTAGACGGAAAAATGGGTTGTGTTTCTATTGTGGGGATTCTACTCATGTTATATCAGCATGCTCTAAGCGTACTAAAAAGCTTGATAAATCCGTTTCCATTGGCACTTTACAGTCTAAATTTATTTTGTCTGTGACCCTGATTTGCTCTTTGTCATCTATTACTACGGACGCCTATATCGACTCTGGCGCCGCTTTGAGTCTTATGGATTGGTCCTTTGCCAATCGTTGTGGGTATGATTTAGAGCCTTTGGAGACTCTTATTCCTCTGAGGGGGATTGACTCCACCCCATTGGCTAATAATAAACCACAATACTGGACACAAGTGACTATGTGTATTAATCCGGATCACCAGGAGACTATTCGTTTTCTGGTGTTGTATAATCTACATGATGATTTGGTGCTGGGATTGCCATGGCTGCAGTCTCACAACCCAGTCCTTGACTGGAGAGCTATGTCTGTGTTGAGCTGGGGATGTAAGGGGACTCATGGGGACGTACCTTTGGTGTCCATTTCATCATCTATCCCCTCTGAAATCCCTGAGTTCCTGTCTGATTATCGTGACGTCTTTGAAGAACCCAAGCTGGGTTCACTACCTCCGCACCGTGAGTGCGATTGTGCTATAGATTTAATTCCGGGTAGTAAATACCCAAAGGGTCGTTTATTTAATCTGTCTGTGCCTGAACATACTGCTATGCGAGAATATATAAAGGAGTCCTTGGAAAAGGGACATATTCGTCCATCGTCATCTCCCTTAGGAGCCGGTTTTTTCTTTGTGTCAAAAAAAGACGGCTCTTTGAGACCATGTATTGATTATCGGCTTTTGAATAAAATCACGGTTAAATATCAATACCCATTGCCGTTGCTGACTGATTTGTTTGCTCGCATAAAGGGGGCCAAGTGGTTCTCTAAGATTGATCTCCGTGGGGCGTATAATTTGGTGCGGATCAGGCAGGGGGATGAGTGGAAAACCGCATTTAATACGCCCGAGGGCCACTTTGAGTATTTGGTGATGCCTTTTGGTCTTTCTAATGCCCCTTTAGTCTTCCAGTCCTTTATGCATGATATTTTCCGCGATTTTTTGGATAAATTTATGATAGTGTATCTGGATGATATTCTGATTTTTTCGGATGATTGGGACTCTCATGTCCGGCAAGTTAAGAGGGTTTTTCAGGTTTTGCGGTCTAATTCTCTGTGTGTCAAGGGTTCTAAGTGCGTTTTTGGGGTTCAGAGAATTTCCTTTTTGGGATATATTTTTTCTCCCTCTTCCATTGAGATGGATCCTGTCAAGGTTCAAGCTATTTGTGATTGGACGCAGCCCTCTTCTCTTAAAAGTCTTCAGAAATTTTTGGGCTTTGCCAACTTTTACCGTCGATTTATTTCTGGTTTTTCGGATGTCGTTAAGCCATTGACCGATTTGACTAGACAGGGTGCTGATGTTGCTAATTGGTCCCCTGATGCTGTGGAGGCCTTTCAGGAGCTTAAGCGCCGTTTTTCTTCTGCCCCTGTGTTGCGTCAGCCTGATGTGACTCTTCCTTTTCAGGTTGAGGTCGACGCGTCTGAGATCGGGGCTGGGGCAGTGTTGTCGCAGAAAAGTTCTGACTGCGCCGTGATGAGGCCTTGTGCCTTCTTTTCCCGTAAATTTTCGCCCGCTGAGCGGAATTATGATGTTGGGAATCGGGAGCTTTTGGCCATGAAGTGGGCGTTTGAGGAGTGGCGCCATTGGCTCGAGGGGGCCAGACATCAGGTGGTGGTATTGACTGACCACAAAAATTTGATCTATCTTGAGACCGCCAGGCGCCTGAATCCTAGACAGGCGCGCTGGTCATTATTTTTCTCTCGGTTTAATTTTGTGGTATCGTACCTACCGGGTTCTAAGAATGTTAAGGCGGATGCCCTTTCTAGGAGTTTTGAGCCTGATTCACCCGGCAACTCTGACCCCACAGGTATTCTTAAGGAGGGAGTTATCTTGTCAGCCGTTTCTCCAGACCTGCGGCGGGCCTTGCAGGAGTTTCAGGCGGATAGACCGGATCGTTGTCCGCCTGATAGGTTGTTTGTTCCTGATGATTGGACCAGTAGAGTCATCTCTGAGGTACATTCTTCTGCATTGGCAGGTCATCCTGGAATTTTTGGTACCAGGGATTTGGTGGCAAGATCCTTCTGGTGGCCTTCCCTGTCACGGGATGTGCGAGGCTTTGTGCAGTCTTGTGACGTTTGTGCTCGGGCCAAGCCTTGTTGTTCTCGGGCTAGTGGATTATTGTTGCCCTTGCCTATTCCTAAGAGGCCTTGGACACACATCTCGATGGATTTTATTTCAGATCTGCCTGTTTCTCAGAAGATGTCTGTCATCTGGGTGGTGTGTGACCGTTTTTCTAAGATGGTCCATTTGGTTCCCCTGCCCAAATTGCCTTCTTCTTCCGAGTTGGTGCCCCTGTTTTTTCAAAATGTTGTTCGTTTGCATGGTATTCCTGAGAATATCGTTTCTGACAGAGGAACCCAATTCGTGTCTAGATTTTGGCGGGCATTCTGTGCTAGGATGGGCATAGATTTGTCTTTTTCGTCTGCTTTTCACCCTCAGACTAATGGCCAGACCGAGCGGACTAATCAGACCCTGGAGTCATATCTGAGGTGTTTTGTGTCTGCTGACCAGGATGATTGGGTTGCTTTTTTGCCATTGGCGGAGTTCGCCCTCAATAATCGGGCCAGCTCTGCCACTTTGGTGTCCCCGTTTTTCTGTAATTCGGGGTTCCACCCTCGATTTTCCTCCGGTCAGATGGAATCCTCGGATTGTCCTGGAGTGGATGCGGTGGTGGAGAGATTGCATCATATCTGGGGGCAGGTGATGGACAATTTAAAGTTGTCCCAGGAGAAGACTCAGCTTTTTGCCAACCGTCACCGTCGTGTTGGTCCTCGGCTTTGTGTTGGAGATTTGGTGTGGTTGTCTTCTCGTTTTGTCCCTATGAAGGTCTCATCTCCTAAGTTTAAGCCTCGGTTCATCGGTCCGTATAAAATATTGGAGATTCTTAACCCTGTTTCCTTCCGTTTGGACCTCCCTGCATCCTTTTCTATTCATAACGTTTTTCATCGGTCGTTATTGCGCAGGTATGAGGCACCGGTTGTGCCTTCCGTTGAGCCTCCTGCTCCGGTGTTGGTTGAGGGTGAGTTGGAGTACGTTGTGGAAAAAATCCTAGACTCCCGTGTTTCCAGACGGAGACTCCAGTATCTGGTCAAGTGGAAGGGATACGGCCAGGAGGATAATTCTTGGGTCACTGCATCTGATGTTCATGCCTCTGATCTGGTTCGTGCCTTTCATAGGGCCCATCCTGATCGCCCTGGTGGTTCTGGTGAGGGTTCGGTGCCCCCTCCTTGAGGGGGGGGTACTGTTGTGAATTTGGATTCTGGGCTCCCCCGGTGGCTTCTGGTGGAATTGAACTTGTGACATCATCTTCCCTGTTCACCTGTTCTGATTAGATCTGGGTGTCGCTATATAACCTGGCTTCTCTGTTAGATGCTTGCCGGTCAACAATGTTATCAGAAGCCTCTCTGTGCTTGTTCCTGCTCCCAGACATCTACTAGATAAGTTGGACATTCGTCCATGTTTTGTTTTTGTATTTTGGTTCCAGTTCACAGCTGCAGTTTCGTTACTGTGTCTGGAAAGCTCTTGTTGATCAGGAATTGCCACTCTGGTATTATGAGTTAATGTCAGAGTCCTAAAGTAATTTCTGGATGTGTTTTGTTAGGGTTTTCTACTGACCATGAAAGTATGCTTTCTGTCTTCTGCTATCTAGCAAGCGGACCTCAAATTTGCTAAAACTATTTTCCTGCTGCGTTTGTTGTTTCATCTCATTTCACCGCCAATATATGTGGGGGGCTTCTGTCTCCTTTTGGGGCATCTCTCTAGAGGTGAGTCAGGTCTTATATTTCCCTCTGCTAGCATTATTTAGTTCTCCGGCCGGCGCTGGGCATATAGGGATAAAAAGTAGGACATGCTACCTGGCTACTTCTAGATGATGCGGTAGTTTTAGTTCATGGTCAGTACAGTTACATCTTCCAAGAGCTTGTTCCTATAAAGGCTTATGCTAGTTCTCTGGCCATGGAGATCATGACACATGAGACTCCCAATGATCGGAGAAAACCAAGATATCATCCAAATATACAATCATAAATTTATCCAGATACTCCCGGAAAATATCATGCATAAAGGACTGAAACACAGATGGAGCATTAGAGAGCCCGAAAGGCATCACCAGATATTCAAAATGGCCTTCGGGCGTATTAAATGCTGTTTTCCATTCATCACCCTGTTTAATACGAACAAGATTATACGACCCCTCGAAGGTCGATCTTGGTAAACCAGCTAGCCCCTTTAATCCGAGCAAACAAATCTGAAAGTAAAGGTACAGGGTACTGGAATTTAACCGTGATCTTATTGAGAAGGCGATAATCTATACAGGGCCTCAAGGAGCCATCCTTCTTGGCAACAAAAAAGAACCCTGCTCCCAACGGTGACGAAGACGGGTGAATATGCCCCTTCTCTAAGGACTCCTTTACATAACTCCGCATAGCGGCATGCTCTGGCACAGACAGATTGAAAAGTCGACCCTTAGGGAACTTACAGCCAGGAATCAAATTAATAGCACAATCACAGTCCCTATGAGGAGGCAGGGAACTAGACTTAGGCTCATCAAATATATCCTAGAAATCCGACAAAAACTCAGGAACTTCAGAAGAAGGGGAAGAGGAAATTGACATCACAGGAATATCACTATGTATCCCTTGGCAACCCCAACAAGTCGCAGACATAGATTTCCAATCCAGCACTGGATTATGTACCTGTAACCATGGAAAACCCAGCACAACAGCATCATGCAAATTATGCAACACCAAAAAGCAAATATTTTCCTGATGTGCTGGAGCCATGTACATGGTCAAATGTGTCCAGTACTGAGGTTTATTCTTGGCCAATGGCGTAGCATCAATCCCCCTCAAGGGAATAGGGCTCTGCAAAGGCTCCAAGGAAAAACCACAGCGCCTGGCAAAGTCTAAGTCCATTAAGTTCAGGGCAGCGCCAGAATCCACAAATGCCATTACAGAAAAGGACGACAATGAGCAAATCAGAGTAACAGACAAGAGAAATTTAGGCTGTATAGTACTAATAGCAACAGACCTAGCGACCTTCTTAGTACGCTTAGGACAATCAGAAATAGCATGAGCAGAATCACCACAGTAAAAACACAGCCCATTCTGACGTCTGAATTCCTGCCGTTCTGCTCTAGTCAAAGTCCTATCACATTGCATAGGCTCAGGACTCTGCCCAGAGGACACCGCCATATGGTGCACCACCTTACGCTCACGCAGGCGCCGATCAATCTGAATGGCCAGAGACATTGATTCGTTCAAACCAGCAGGTGTGGGGAACCCCACCATAACATCCTTAAGGGCTTCAGAAAGACCCTTTCTGAAGATAGCTGCCAGGGCATCCTCATTCCATTTTGTAAGCACAGACCACTTTCTAAATTTCTGGCAGTAAATTTCTGCTGCTTCCTGACCCTGACACAGAGCCAGCAAGATTTTTTCTGCCTGATCCACAGAATTAGGTTCATCATAAAGCAGTCTGAGTGCTTGAAAAAATGCATCTACATTGAGTAATGCAGGATTCCCTGGCTCAAGGGAGAATGCCCAGTCTTGCGGGTCTCCACGGAGCAGAGAAATAACAATCTTCACCTGCTGATCGGAGTCACCAGAGGAACGGGGTCTCAGAGCAAAAAACAATCTGCAATTATTTTTGAAGTTCAAAAATTTAGATCTATCCCCAGAAAACAAATCAGGAATAGGAATTCTAGGCTCAGAAACTGGAGTCTGGACAACATAATCTTGGATACGCTGTACCCTTGCAGCGAGATGATCAACACGCGAGGACAAACCCTGAACCTCCATATCAGTACCCAAATACTAAACCACCCAAAGATTAAGGGAAAAAAAAAGACAAAACAAGCTACAAAAAAAAAAAAAATTACTCAGAACTTTCTTTTCCTTCTTTAGAGATGTATTTAACACATTGTGGGCCAGCTGTACTGTTATGACCTGGTGGTAACGGAGCAGCACTGATATGACCTGGTGGGAACGAAGCAGCACTGATATGACCTGGTGGGTACGGAGCAGCACTGAAATGACCTGGTGGGTACGGAGCAGCACTGATATGACCTGGTGGGTAAAATAGATCATGAACAAGCTCTGAGGAGGTGGTAGCTTTACTGACCGCAATCCCTAATCCTAATACAAACACTAGAAATAGCCATGGGACGTTCCTGTCACTCCCTAGACGCCTCTTCACAGCCTAAGAACTAACTATCCCTAAAGATGGAAATAGAAAACTATCTTGCCTCAGAGAAATTCCCCAAAGGAAAGATAGCCCCCCACATATATTGACTGTGAGTGGAGAGGGAAATGACTAACGCAGGGATGAAAACAGATTTTAGCAAAGGAGGCCAACTCTGACTAGATAGACAGAAATAGGAAAGGGAACTGTGCGGTCAGTATATAGAACCTAAAAATCCACGCAGAGATTACAAAAATAACCTCCACACCGACTCACGGTGTGGAGGGGCAATTCTGCTTCCCCAGAGCTTCCAGCTAGCCTGAATGTTTCATAATGACAAGCTGGACAAAAAGAGACATAACTTTAAACATAACAGTAAGTACAAGAACTAGCAAGAACTTATCTTATGCTGACATGGACAGGCCATCAGAGAAGTCCAAGGAGAAGACTGAGTCTAACCTAGAAGAACATTGACAGCTGGCATGAATTACAGGCCAGAGCCCTGTTAAATACCAAGGCCAAGGGAGCCGATTAGTGAAGTCAGCTGCCAGGCCAAACTCAGGAGCAGCAGTTCCACTCAAACCCACCAGAGGGAGCCCAAGGGCAGAACTCCCAAAAGTATCATTCACAACCACAGGAGGGAGCCCAAGAACGGAATTCACAACAGTAGAGGGAGTTTGCCCGTAAGAGGTCAAAGACTTTGCGAACATCTCTCCGATGGGAGTCGATATCTGGAGAGTAGATAAGAATATCATCCAGATAGACTACGACCGACGTGGTGAGCATATCACGGAAGATGTCGTTCACAAAGTCTTGGAAAACGGCTGGGGCATTACAGAGCCCGAAGGGCATCACCAGATACTCATAGTGCCCATCCCTGGTGTTAAAAGCCGTCTTCCATTCATCCCCCTCATGGATGCGAATCAGATTGTAAGCACCCCGCAGATCTAATTTTGTAAATACCCTTGCTCCCCGTAGCCTATCAAAAAGCTCAGATATCAGGGGTAATGGGTATTTGTTCTTAACGGTGATGGCGTTAAGACCCCTGTAGTCAATACATGGACGCAGTTCCCCATTCTTCTTCTGAACAAAGAAGAACCCAGCCCCAGCAGGCGACACTGACTTCCTAATGAACCCTCTTGCCAGATTTTCTTGGATGTACTGAGACATAGCCTCTGTCTCCGGGAGAGATAATGGATAAACTCGACCCCGGGGAGGCTCAGCACCAGGCAAGAGGTCAATAGGACAGTCATAGGGAGGCTCAGCACCAGGCAAGAGGACAATGGGACAATCATAGGGGCGGTAAGGTGGAAGGGTCTCCGCCGCCTTTTTGGAGAACACGTCCGCATGAGACCAGTATTGCTTGGGGAGAGAGGATAGATGTGCGGGTACCTCAGTAGTAGCAACCTGAACGCACTCCCTTTGACACCTACCCTCACAAGACTTACCCCATCCCAAAATTCTGCCAGAAGACTACTCGATATGTGGAGAGTGGTACCGTAACCAAGGTATCCCCAACAGGACCTCAACAATACCCTCAGGTATGACAAGCAGAGATATTGTCTTCTGATGGGATGGCGACATGGACAGAGTAAAATGAATGGTCTGGTGAGTTATCTGTGAAGGTAGTGTCGACCCATTCACTACTCGTACCGTAACTGGTTGCGCTAGCATAACCAGGGGTATTGCGTGATGTTGGGCAAAGGCGGAAGACATTAAATTGCCCTCTTCCCCAGAATCTACGCAGAGCTCTACTGAGTGGGAAGATGAGTCCCCTTAAAGGACAATTTTGAGGCAAATGTCGCCGTATCTAGTGTACCTCCCCCGAGTACCACTAGAGGCTGACGTCTCCTCGACCGCTGAGAACATCTGGTGGCAAGATGTCCAGACTGCTGGCAAACATGAGAAACCTTGGATGCCCAAGCGGTCCGGGACTTAGAATCCGCTCGTGACACCTCCCTGGCCTTATGTGACTCAGGAACCAGGACCGGAGATTCCAGAGGTCTGGCGAAGGTGGGAGTCAGCCGAAACCTCTGCCTACACTGGGCTCGCTCAAACCTCCGCTCGTTATAACGGATGTCAATGTGGGTAGAGACAGTTATTAACTCCTCCAGTGTGGCTGGAATCTCCCTAGTTGCCAGAGAGTCCTTAACGTGATCAGCCAGCCCCCTCCAAAATATGGGGATAAGGGCTTTATCCGACCACTCCAGCTCTGAAGCTAAAGTTCGGAAATGGATGGTGAACTGGCTGACCAAGGACTCACTCTGAGTTAATGCCAGCAGTTGGAGCGCCGTATCATGGGTGACTTGAGGTCCTAAGAAGACCTGTTTCAGAGTGCTCAGAAACAACGGAGCACTCTGCACCACATGATCGCCACGCTCCCACAGCGGCGTAGCCCATTCCAACGCCCTGTCCGATAAGAGGGACACAATAAATCCCACCTTAGAACGCTCTGTGGGAAAACGTGCAGCCAGAAGCTCAAGGTGAATAGAGCACTGACTCACGAATCCCCTACAAGATCTGCTTTCTCCAGAAAATTTTTCTGGGAGCGGGAGGCGCGAAAATGTCAGAACAGGGGTGGCAGTGGACAAAGTTGCTGCAGCCACACTAGCAGCCTGTACAGCAACTGCAGAAATATCCACAGCTGATGTTGAGCTCTCGAGAGCCGCCAACCTACTCTCCAGCTGCTGGATATACCGCAAAGATTGCTGTATGTCCGCCATTTACTAGCCAGACCCTGGCGCTAGTATTATGTTAGGGCTAGCGGAACGCACCTAATGAAAGTATATATTTTATTAGGATAGATGGGTTTGCAGCCCGGGGTCCACCGTGCAGGAGAACCTGCTGCTAGCAAATAGCGGAACTAATGGCAGTGTTAGCTAACTCTGTTACTTCACAGAGCAGCCGTGAACTCAAAGCGCTGCGCCCTGTTAGACTCCACAGAGGCACAGGTTAACTGCCTAAACAAGAACAGTCAGTGGTCTTGCACGCACACGAAACTCCTCGCCGGAGTTGCCAGCATTCTAGGGGTTTATTTCGGCCAGGTCCCTGAACACACAAGCATACGAACTCCTCGCCGGAGGTGCCAGCATTCTAGGGGCTTATTTCAGCCGGGTCCCTGAACACACTCATACAAGACCACACTGGCGCAAAGTACATAAATGAAAGCAATACTAGCGCATGGCCATGCGGCCATGCGAGCCTTATATAGCTGCAGCAAGTAAAAGACCTTCCTAGAAGGACCAATGATAGGCTGCCATACTTGAGCATGTGACCCTAAATCTCCACTGAGAGATCTTGCCCTGGGCATGCTCAGTGTGTGCCAAGCAGGACTTAGTGCTAGCACCTACAGGACCTTCCTGAAAGGACCAATGGACTTAGCTGCAGTATCTGACCATGTGACCCTCGATCTCCACTGAGAGATCTTACTCAGGGCATGCTCAGAACGAGAAGAGCAGGACTTAGTCCCAGAAGCGTCTGCTCGCCGCTGCCCAGCACTGACTTCAATGGTAGAAGCAGGAAAAGCAGCAGTAACTCTTTGTACAGAGTGGAACTGAGCAAGACGCTGGGACCGATGTCTCCGCTGAGCAGGCTCCACTGCGGCAGGAGAAGAATGGGAAACCGCAGCGGAGATGGACCGAGATTCCCCCTGTGCAGAGGCGGGAACTCGACCCCTAACAATATGATTTTTTATTTTTATGGCTCTACGTTATAAACTTCTGTGAAGCACTTGGGGGTTCAAAGTGCTCACCACACATCTAGATAATTTCCTTCAGGGGTCTAGTTTCCAAAATGGTTTCACTTGTGGGGGGTTTCCACTGTTTAGGCACATCAGGGGCTTTCCAAATGCGACATGGCATCTGATTTCAATTCCAGCCAATTTTGGATTGAAGAGTCAAACAATGCTCCTTCCCTTCCGAGCTCTGCCATGCATCTAAACAGTGGTTTACCCCTAAATATGGGGTATCAACGTACAATGTTCCATTTTTTTTCCACAAATATTTGCAAGTCATATAAAATAAATTTTACCACCAATATGAAGTACAATATGTCACAAAATAACAATGTCAGAATCACCGGGATCCATTGAAGCGTTCCAGAGTTATTACATCATAAAGGGACAGTGGTCAGAATTGTAAAAATTGGCTTGGTTATTAGCATGCAAACCACCCTCGGGGGTAGAGGAGTTAAGAACACAAAAATGAAAAGTTTGAAAATAGAAAATTTTTTAAAAATGTTTAAAATTTTTTGTGTTTTCATAAATAAACGCAAAAAATATTGACCAAAATTTGATACTATCATGAAGTACAACAGGTCTTGAAAAAACAATCTTAGAATCACTGGGATGAGTTATTTCATAAAATGACACTGGTCAGGATTAGTGTTGAGCATTCCGATACCGCAAGTATCGGGTATCGGCCGATATTTGCTGTATCAGAATTCCGATACCGAGTTCCGATATTTTTGTGATATCGGAAATCGGAATCGGAAGTTCCCAGTGTATGGTTTCCAGGGTCTGCAGGAGAGGAGACTCTCCTTCAGGCCCTGGGATCCATATTCATGTAAAAAATAAAGAATTAAAATAAAAAATATGGATATACTCACCCCTCCGGCGGACCCTGGACCTTAGCGATGTAACCGGGAGCCTCCGTTCCTAAGAATGCAGTGAGTTTAGGACCTGCGATGATGTTGCGGCTTGTGATTGGTCACGTGAGCAGTCACATGAGCGGTCACGCGGCCAATCACAAGCCGCGACGTCATCGAAGGTCCTTAACTCTGCATTCTTAATAACGGAGGCACCGCTAAGAGCAGGGGCCGCCGGAGGGGTGAGTATATCAATATTTTTTATTTTTATTCTTTATTTTATACATGAATATGGATCCCAGGGCCTGAAGGAGAGTTTCCTCTCCTTCAGACCCTGGGAGCCATTCCGATATTTTGTGTCCCATTGATATGCATTGGTATCGGGTATCGGTATCGGCGAGATCCGATATTTTGCCGGTATCGGCCGATCCAATCTGATACCGATACCTTTGCATATCGGAAGGTGTCGCTCAAAACTAGTCAGGATTGAAAAGTTTGGCCTAGTCAAGAAGGTGAAAACAGGCTCATGCTGAAGGGATTAACCCCTTAAGGACCAGAGGTATTTTTGTTTTTGCGCTTCCATTTTTTGCTCCCCTCCTTCCCACAGCCATATCTTTTTTACTTTTCCATCAATATGGCCATGTGAGGGCCTGTTTTTTGAGGAATGAGTTGTACTTTTGAAGAGTACACTTGATTTTACCATATCATGTACTGGAAAATGGGGAAAAAAATCAAAATGCGGTGAAATTGCAAAAAAAGTGCAATTCCACAATTGTTTTTTTAATTTTTTTTATCCATGTCTGCCCAATGCTAGAAATGACCTGCCATTATGATTTTCCAGGTCATTATGAGTTCACAGACACAAAACATATCTATGTTCCTTTTTATTTAAGTGGTGGAAAAAAATTCCAAAGTTTATAAAAAAAAAGGTGCCATTTTCCAACACCAGTAGTGTCTCCATTTTTCGGGATCTGGGGCCGGGTGTGGGCTTGTTTTTTGCAAGCCGATCTGACATTTTTATTGATACCATTTTGGTATGTGTACGATCTTTTGATCGCCCGTTATTCCATTTTATTGCAATGTTGCAGCGATAAAAATAACTCTGGTTTCGTTTTCTGGTGTTTCGTTTTTTTTTCTTGCTACACCGTTTACGTATTATATTAATTCTTTTTATATATTGGTATATCGGGTAAATCTGAAGGCAGCGATACCAAATATGTGTATATTAGAGTTTTTTTATTGTTTTATTTTGAAAGGGGCTAAGGGGGGTGTTTTGAACTTTTATATTTTTTAATTTTTTTCATATTTTGAAAAACTTTTTTTTACTTTTTACTTGCTTCAATAGTCTCCTTGGTAGACTAGAAGCTGAGACCATCCGATTGCTTGTGCTACATAGAGCAGGGCTGCCGATATACTCACTTGCTATGAGCGCCGATGCTGGATGGCTAGACAGGCTGAATACATGTGAGGAATGTCTGTTTGTTAGGGAATTCCCACAAGCATTCAGGCTGTCCAGCAGCTGTAAATCATGCAGCTGAGGCGAAGAAAACTAAATCTCTGAGCACTAACAAATACTCAGAGATCACCCGAGCACGCTCTGGAAGACCCGAGCAACAATGCTATTCACTCATCACTAGTGGTGACATAAGGAAATTGTAGCTCAGCACATAGCCACTGCGGCAAGAGAAGCATGGTAGAGAGATAACACGATGCAGATCATACAATTCTTGGTCGTTTAAGCCCAGCAAAGGCAGCTCAAGCAGAAGCAGTACCGTTTACCCCTATGAAACACAGTGGACAGCCAGCAGATGTGAGAGTGGCATGGCTGATGCAAGAGTATCGTAGTAACGCCTTACGATGGGGCAGACCATAAAATGCTTGGAAGTTTAGGGCCAGTAATGGCAGCCCCTGCAGCAGCAGTACTACATTATAGATTACATGATGGATTGGGAGGAGATGTCAGGCAGATTGTGGTTCATTCGGTTTGGTTGAAGCAGAATGGAATAGATGACAGTCAGTGGACAGACAGGCAGGTGGTGCAGCAATTTTAAATGAATATCTGCATTAAACCATGCCTGATTGATTTTGACAAATATAAGGATTTCCACCCATATAGCGAATAACGTGGACAGTTTTGATGTGAAAAATCCACCAGCCATGCTGAAGATCCTTGCTGACATTACACTGGGAATGTAAAAGATAGTTTTTCCATAGAACACTAGATTAGTTCTTGGAACTGGTCCAATTTGTTGACCCAGAAAGCCATGGGATCAGGCTATCAGCTTGGGAAAGATCATAGTCTAGGTCAGAGGTGTCAAACTGCATTCCCTCGAGGGTCGCAAACCATGAGTGTTTTCAAGATTTCCTTAGCATTCCACAAGGTGCTGGAATCATTCTGTGCAGGTGATTAAATTATCACCTGTGCAATACAAGGAAATCCTGAAAACATGACCTGTTTGCGGCCCTCAAGGAATGCAGTTTGACACCTCTGGTCTAGGTAAAACTGAGCCTGGCTGGTCAGGTGGTGCAACTCAGCTGATGTGGATCAGTTTTTTCACTGGCAGATAAGCCATCTGATCCATGAAGTGATATTGCAATTGCTGTTGCTACTGCCTCAGATTTTTGTAAAATTGTTGGTGACAGAAATTTGCACTTATGGAATTAAAATAATTTAGTTTTGAAAATTTTAAACTACTTTGCGCTTTCTAATAATTTTTTCCATTCTGACCTGCATTGCACTGGAGACCCATACATGTAGAAGTGTTGACTTTGAAGAGAATGGGTAGCGTTCTCTTGGACAGTCAAACGGCCAGCAATAGTTTGCTATGCAAAAGCTATATCAAATAGGGAACACAGGTTTTCTTGTGAATATGCTAATACCAGCACCCCAAAAAAGTATCATTTAAAAAAAATAAAAAATAAAAATTTCACTTGAAATTAAATAAAATGGGATTGGATAATTTTCCACATGATTATTTGATTTTTTTCAGTTCTGTAAATATCAAGGAAGAGAGAACAGCAAATCTGGTTGATCCCAGTGCTCTTAATATGTGCCCTTATACTCGGTTAAAAAAGCGATCCTTGCATCTCCCTTGTTCCCCCTAGAACCACCAGTAGTTGTCTCTACAAATCTAAGTTCCCTGCCTAAAAGTCACTTTATTACATTAAAGACATAAACTGATCTTTAACAGCAAGTCCTTTTATGTAAATGAAGCCTTTGATTAGTCAATGGAGTGTTAGGGTACCGTCACACAGTGCCATTTTAATCGCTACGACGGTACGATTCGTGACAATCTAGCGATATCCATACGATATCGCAGTGTCTGACACGCAGCAGCGATCAGGGACCCTGCTGAGAATCGTACGTCGTAGCAGATCGTATGGAACTTTCTTTCGTCGCTTGATCACCCGCTGACATCGCTGGATCGTTGTGTGTGACAGCGATCCAGTGATGTGTTCGCTTGTAACCAGGGTAAACATCGGGTAACTAAGCGCAGGGCCGCGCTTAGTAACCCGATGTTTACCCTGGTTACCAGCGTAAACGTAAAAAAAACAAACAGTACATACTCACATTCCGGTGTCTGTCCTCCGGCGTCTCAGCTTCTCTGCACTGTGAGCGCCTGCCAGCCGGAAAGCGAGCACAGCGGTGACGCGGTGACGTCACCGCTGTGCTTTCCGGCTATGGCGCTTACACAGTGGAGAGAAGCAGAACGCCGGGGGACAGACACCGGAATGTAAGTATGTACTGTTTTTTTTTTTTACGTTTACGCTGGTAACCAGGGTAAACATCGGGTTACTAAGCGCGGCCCTGCGCTTGGTAACCCGATGTTTACCCTGGTTACCCGGGAACTTCGGCATCGCTCCAGCGCCGTGATTGCACAGTGTGACCGCAGTCTACGACGCTGGAGCGATAATCATACGACGCTGCGACATCACGAATCGTGCCGTCGTAGCGATCAAAATTGCACTGTGAGACAGTACCCTTAGTGATCTCAAACTAGTCGGCCCACTTAGCATATTATCACGCCACTGTGGGTGTGATAACAAGACTTAGGGTACCGTCTCACAGTGGCACTTTGGTCGCTACGACGGCACGATCCGTGACGTTCCAGCGACATACGTACGATCTCGCTGAGTCTGACACGCTACTGCGATCAGGGACCCCGCTGAGAATCGTACGTCGTAGCATATCGTTTGAAACTTTATTTCGTCGCTGGATCACCCGCTGACATCGCTGCATCGGCGTGTGTGACGCCGATGCAGCGATGTCTTCACTGGTAACCAGGGTAAATATCGGGTTACTAAGCGCAAGGCCGCGCTTAGTAACCCGATGTTTACCCTGGTTACCATTGTAAATGTAAAAAAAAAAACACTACATATTCACATTCCGGTGCCTGTCACATCCCCGGGCGTCCGCTTCCCTGCACTCCTCCTGCATCCTGTGTCAGCGCCGGCCGGCCGTACATCAGAGCACATCAGTGACGTCACCGCTCTGCTTTCCGGCTGCGCTTACACAGGATGCAGGAGGAGTGCAGGGAAGCGGACGCACGGGGACGTGACAGGCACCGAAATGTAAGTATGTAGTGTTTTTTTTTTTTTACATTTACAATGGTAACCAGGGTAAACACCTGGTTACTGAGCGCGGCTCTGCACTTAGTAATCCGATGTTTACCCTGGTTACCCGGGGACTTCGGCATCGTTGGTCGCTGGAGAGCTGTCTGTGTGACAGCTCTCCAGCGACCACACAAGGACTTTCCTACGATCACGGCCAGGTCGTATCGCTGGTCGTGATCGTTGGAAAGTTGCTGAGTGTGACGGTACCCTGAGGGCTCATACTCACTTGCAGGAAACTCGGATGAGTCTCGCATGTTAATACCCAGCACTGCTGCCGGCACTCAGATCGGAGAGTGCGGCCGCATAGGAATGCATGCAGCCGCACGCTTCGCTCCTCTGTGCCAGGTGCAGTTCCGGGTATTGACGTGCGAGACTCAACTGAGTTTCTTGCAAGTGAGTATGAGCCCTTAGGCTGAGTCACACTAGAGAAGAATACAGCCGACTGCTATGCGAGAAAAAATCACATAGCACTCGGACCTCTGATAATCTATGGGGCAGCTCCCATCACACCCAATGCAAGTCTATGGTTGAGAGAAAAAAAATCACACACCACATGGACCATCAGTGTGACTTACGAGAAAGACGCATCGGTGTCCTTTGAAAAGCCAGCAATTCATGTGTGGTGTACAGTAAAATCACACTGACAGGTTAGAATAGAATAGATAGAATACATATATACACATAGAATAGGTGCATATATATATATATATATATATATATATATATATATATATATATATATACAGTTAGGTCCATATATATTTGGACAGAGACAACATTTTTCTTATTTTGGTTATAGACATTACCACAATGAATTTTAAACAAAACAATTCAGATGCAGTTGAAGTTCAGACTTTCAGCTTTCATTTAAGGGTATCCACATTAAAATTGGATGAAGGGTTTAGAAGTTTCAGCTTCTTAACATGTGCCACCCTGTTTTTAAAGGGACCAAAAGTAATTGGACAGATTCAATAATTTTAAATAAAATGTTTATTTTTAGTGCTTGGTTGAAAACCCTTTGTTGGCAATGACTGCCTGAAGTCTTGAACTCATGGACATCACCAGACTCTGTGTTTCCTCCTTTTTGATGCTCTGCCAGGCCTTCACTGCAGTGGTTTTCAGTTGCTGTTTGTTTGTAGGCCTTTCTGTCTGAAGTTTAGTCTTTAACAAGTGAAATGCATGCTCAATTGGGTTGAGATCAGGTGACTGACTTGGCCATTCAGGAATATTCCACTTCTTTTGTTTAATAAACTCCTGGGTTTCTTTGGCTTTATGTTTTGGGTCATTGTCCATCTGTAGTATGAAACGACGACCAATCAGTTTGGCTGCATTTGGCTGGATCTGAGCACACAGTATGGCTCTGAATACCTCAGAATTCATTCGGCTGCTTTTGTCCTGTGTCACATCATCAATAAACACTAGTGACCCAGTGCCACTGGCATCCATGCATGCCCAAGCCATCACACTGCCTCCGCCGTGTTTTACAGATGATGTGATATGCTTTGGATCATGAGCTGTACCACGCCTTCGCCATACTTTTCTCTTTCCATCATTCTGGTAGAGGTTGATCTTGGTTTCATCTGTCCAAAAAATGTTCTTCCAGAACTGTGCTGGCTTTTTTAGATGTTTTTTAGCAAATTCCAGTCTAGCCTTTTTATTCTTGATGCTTATGAGTGGCTTGCACCGTGCAGTGAACCCTCTGTATTTACTTTCATGCAGTCTTCTCTTTATGGTAGATTTGGATATTGATACGCCGACCTCCAGGAGAGTAATGTTCACTTGGTTGGCTGTTGTGAAGGGGTTTCTCTTCACCATGGAGATTATTCTGCGATCATCCACCACTGTTGTCTTCTGTGGACGCCCAGATCTTTTTGCATTGATGAGTTCACCAGTGCTTTCTTTCTTTCTCAGGATGTACCAAACTGTAGATTTTGCCACTCCTAATATTGTAGCAATTTCTCGGATGTTTTTTTTCTGTTTTCGCAGCTTAAGGATGGCTTGTTTCACCTGCATGGAGAGCTCCTTTGACCGCATGTTTACTTCACAGCAAAACCTTCCAAATGCAAGCACCACACCTCAAATCAACTTCAGGCCTTTTATCTGCTTAATTGAGAATGACATAACAAAGGGATTACCCATACCTGTCCATGAAATAGCCTTGGAGTCAATTGTCCAATTACTTTTGGTCCCTTTAAAAACAGGGTGGCACATGTTAAGGAGCTGAAACTCCTAAACCCTTCATCCAATTTTAATGTGGATACCCTCAAATGAAAGCTGAAAGTCTGAACTTCAACTGCATCTGAATTGTATTGTTTAAAATTCATTGTGGTAATGTCTATAACCAAAATAAGAAAAATGTTGTCTCTGTCCAAATATATATGGACCTAACTGTATATATATATATATATATATATATATATATATATATATATATATATGTATGTATATATGTATGTATATATATATATATATATATATATATATATATATATATATATATATATACAGTTATATGAAAAAGTTTGGGCACCCCTATTAATATTAAGCTTAATGTTTCATAAAAATTGTTTTTTTGCAGCAGCTATTTCAGTTTCATATATCTAATAACTGTTGGACACAGTAATGTTTCTGCCTTGAAATGAGGTTTATTGTACTAACAGAAAATGTGCAATCTGCATTCAAACAAAATTTGACTGGTCGGCTGAGGTATGCAAAAGCACATTTGGAGAAGCCAATTACTTTTTGGAAGAAGGTCCTGTGGACTGATGAAACCAAGATTGAGTTGTTTGGTCATACAAAAAGGCGTTATGCATGGCGGCAAAAAAACACAGCATTCCAAGAAAAACACTTGCTACCCACAGTAAAATTTGGTGGAGGCTCCATCATGCTTTGGGGCTGTGTGGCCAATGCCTACACCGGGAATCTTGTTAAAGTATCAGCAGATTCTTGACAATAATGTTCATGAATCAGTGACAAAGTTGAAGTTACGCAGTGGATGGATCTTTCAGCAAGACAATGATCCAAAACACCACTCCAAATCTACTCAGGCATTCATGCAGAGGAACAAATACACTGTTCTGGAATGGCCATCCCAGTCCCCAGACCTGAATATCATTGAACATCTGTGGGATCATTTGAAGAGGGCTGTCCATGCTCGGCGACCATCAAACTTAACTGAACTGGAATTGTTTTGTAAAGAGGAATGGTCAAAAATACCTTCATCCAGGATCCAGGAACTCACTAAAAGCTACAGGAAGCGACTAGAGGCTGTTATTTTTGCAAAAGGAGGATCTACTAAATATTAATGTCACTTTTCTGGTGAGGTGCCCATACTTATGCACCTGTCTAATTTTGTTTGAATGCAGATTGCACATTTTCTGTTAGTACAATAAACCTCATTTCAAGGCAGAAACATTACTGTGTCCAACAGTTATTAGATATATGAAACTGAAATAGCTGTTGCAAAAAAAACCAATTTTTATAAAACATTAAGCTTAAGATTAATAGGGGTGCCCAAACTTTTTCATATAACTGTATATATATATAGTATATACTGTATATATGTCAGTGACACATATATATATATATATGGATCGCCCCCAGGCGCAGGGCAGTGGGGTACTTGGTACCGGGTCCCTCTGTCTCGGTTCTGAGGATGTCACGGTGGCCCGACCCGGTCCGTGGCCCTGCTAAGGGGCGCCCAATTAAAGGTGTAGTTTGTCAAGTGTTCGTGACGCCACCTGTGGTATTCGGTCAGGGTGACCGACGCTGCTAGGGGTCCGCTGGGGTGATGGAAAGGCAGCTAGATGGTATACCTTCCCACAGGTGAAGTATGTCCCCAGGGCTTCCCTTGATGAGTAGGTGGTAATGGTGGATGTTGTTAGGTGCGATGAATAACGAGGACACAAAGGTTGCAGTCTCTTTACCTTTTACTGAAGACTTCAGCGTCCACAGTCCAGAGTACCGTTCACAGGGCTGGCTGAGTCCGGCCGGTCCGAAGGCACATCCAGAGTTGCCTTTGCAGGTGGAAATCAGTAGCCTTCCTACTAGCGCCTGTGTGTTGTAGTACCTCCCTGCTGAGCACCACGGGATAGTCCTCACAACTGTAGTGTATATTTCTGATGTTCTTTCTCTCCGTCCCCCAGATGGTAAGGATAGGATGACCCGTATGATGGGGTAGGCCTGGAGCTATTTTATAGGGACCCTAGTGACGCCCCTCTCCCACAATTTGCCTCCGTTGTCTTCATTAGGTTAAAGGTTGGGCAGCCAACTTGGAATTAACTGTCCTGCCGTTGTTTGAAGTAATGCGTAGAGCCTATTACTCCCTCGGTGTTCCGGCCACTGACTACGCGCCTCAGAAGGATGTTGCCGATTTTAAGGCAGGACTCCTCCTGGTATTATCTCCTTGTGCTGTGATCTCGTTTCTCACTTCTCCACAATATACTTCGCTTCTTGTCCTTCCTTAGGATGCTGCCGCAATGAGGTGCAGGCGCAGCTCCGTAACGTTCTATCTCTTGCTATGTCTCTGTCAGGATCCCACCACTGACAGGGACCTCTATCTACAGCTCAGATGTTCCTCCTTCTCCCCCTGTCTGCCTGACAGGTCTTCTCTGGGTCGTACCCAGGTAGCTTCTCTCTCTAACTTCCTATCCAACCCCCAGTTTTACCCGAATGTGAGGAGTGGCCTAATAGATAGAACCTTTTGCTCCCCCTGGTGGCCGGAGTGTGAAGTGTAGTGTGTGACTGTGATACCTGGTCAGGCGAACTCCTTTAGTACCATCAGATGTACCATCACTCCCCCTAGTGGAAGAGCGACAATACTGCAATGACCAGGACTCTGGGGCACTGCACATATATATATCTTTATATTGCATAGAGATATTAATAGAAGATTAGCCGTTAATTCATTTGTCGGCTTCTGTAAAATCCGTTTCATATGCAGGTAGTTGACTGAAAGTAAGTGCATGCCTGCCTGTCTGAAAGCCCTACTTCCACAGATCTACAGGCAACACACATGAAGGATACCCAACTTGGAATCTCCACATTTCAAAAAATTATTGTCACACCACTGTGGCATAAATTTCCACAGAGTAGAAACAGTATAATAGGGTATATAGGGTAATAATTGTTTGTAACATCATGAGCAGTAGCAACAGCAAGCACAGAAGCCACGACAAAGGTGGCACAGACTGCAATAACACAGAATCACAATGCATGATACTAAAAACGACCCCATCGACTATTTTTCCCAGTCTGAGACTGAGGTGCAAATGCCATTAGAGATCCATGACTTGTTCATTTGGTGAAATTAGGTGGTTTACACTTTCAAGGGAAAGCCAGATGTGCTTATCCATTAGGTCACCACCAGCAATGCCGAAGACACATTCTGGGAGAACACTGGCTGCCAGGCATGACAAAACCTTCAAGACATGACAGGCAAGCTGAGGCCAAGCTTCCATTTTTGAAGACCAAAATACAAAAGCATCTAAATTTCCCCTGATGGCATTTCGATTGAGCTCAAGGTACTCTTGTATCATCCTCTCCAGTCGTTTACAGTGTCAGACCTGTACTGTTCTGCTGGTGCACTAGCTGGTCTTAAAAAAATAGTGAAATGACTCACAGAAATTGCTTATGCCACTTACACTGCTGCTCTTGCTGCTGATAATGTTTTTTCAATGATGTTCCTGATTTTGGAAGTCTAGAACTACGATGCACTCTGTGTGCCTCACTGCTCCCTTGGGGAAAATTGCTCTTAAGATTGTCTACAAGCATGTTTCGATACTCTAGCATGTGTGCGTCTCTTTCCATGGGAGAATCATCTGTTAAAATTTACTTTTGCACCGTGGAGAGACAGAGTGGCAACCCAGTAGTCAGCACTATTTCTAAGCCTAAGGTTATGTGTCCACGTTCAGGATTGCATCAGGATTTGGTCAGGATTTTACATCAGTATTTGTAAGCCAAAACCAGGAGTGGAACAATTAGAGGAAAAGTATAATAGAAACATATGCTCCACTTCTGCATTTATCACCGCCAAAACCAGGAGTGGGTGATAAATGCAGAAGTGGAGCATATGTTTCTATTATACTTTTCCTCTAATTGTTCCACTCCTGGTTTTGGCTTACAAATACTGATGAAAAATCCTGACCAAATCCTGAGGCAATCCTGAACGTGGACACATACCCTAAGGGTATGGTCAGGATTTGGTCAGGATTTTTCATCAGTATTTGTAAGCCAAAACCAGGAGTGGAACAATTAGAGGAAAAGTATAATAGAAACATATGCTCCACTTCTGCATTTATCACCCACTCCTGGTTTTGGCTTACAAATACTGATGAAAAATCCTGACCAAATCCTGATACAATCCTGAACGTGGACACATACCCTTAGAATACAGGCATCATGTTTAAAATAGTACAGCAAGAAGGCTTTCATGTGTTGAGAGGTTCCATGAGGTCCAGTCCATGGTGTGTTGGTGGCGGGGTAACACTCAAGGTTTCTTCCTCCGTCCCCTCCCACCAACCACAGACAGAGACGGGATCATTATCCTCTTATAATCTTCAGACTGTTGTCCATCCATCACCTCTTCCTCCTCCATTTGTTCCTCGGCTCCCTCACCTTCATTAACAGTATGTCTGGTACCAAGTGCAGCATGTAGATGACTAGAAAAGTGATGCTGATGATGGCATCATCAGTGCTAACCATCTTAGTAGGCATTTTGAAACTGTGCAGAAGGGTGTAGAGGTCCTTCATCTGTGTCCACTCTGAAAGTATGATTTGCACCATGTCCGTATTGCGTTGGCCCAGGCTATGCAAAATTACATACTGCACTAGGGCTTGTCACTGCTGCCACAGTCGCTGCAACATGTGCACAGTGGAATTCCACTGTGTCGGCACATTGCATATCAGCTGGTTAAACGGTAGGCCAAAAGACCTTTCTAATGATGCAAGTCAATGACGGGGGTGCCAACTGCGGAAGTGAACACACAGCGACTGTACTTTCCACAGCAGCACATCCAGACGGGAATAGTGGTGGAGAAATTGCTGTATCACCAGGTTGAGGACATGAGCCATGCAAGACATGTGTGTGAGGTTGCCCCGGCATAGGGCCGCCACACCGTTATCGCACATGTCCTTCTCAGGCTCCAGGTTCAGTGTAGACAGTCATTACTCAAACTTGGCCCAGATAGCTGTCCACAAATTTTGATCTGTGTGACTGCGATCTCCAAGTCATATTAATTTAAACACTGCATGATTGCAGCGATCCCTGGCTGTGCAGTAAAGAGGTGGGGGGGGGATTTTCTCTGCACTGTTTGAACATGTGTCTCCAGGGCCGTATTTGCCACTAGGCACTTGAGGGCACGTGCCTAGGGCGGGACGATGCGGGGGGGGGGCACCTGAGCAGGTTTTTTTTTTATTATTTAGAAAGTCTGGGGCGGGTCACCTTAAACGCCCGCCCTCTTGCCTCCTTGAAGACATCATACAGTATGAATCATACTGTATGATTCATACTCACCTACTCCAGCGATTCCTCCTGGTCTGGTCTCAGCGACGGCAGCTCGTCCTGTGTGAGCGGTCACGTGGTACCGCTCATTAGGATGATGAATATGGATGCATATTCTTGACCTTAATGAGCGGTACCACGTGACCGCTCACACAGGATGAGGGTGCTGTGCCGGGACAGAGGTGGAGGATTCAATTCTGCGCAATGTGGAAAAGGTGAGTATGATGAGAGCCAGGGAGGATGGGGGGAGGATGAAGGAGGATGGGGAGCCGATGAGCCATACAAGATGGGAGCGGCGGGGAGCCGATGAGCCATGCATAGAGGGGGCCAGGGGGGAGAGATGAGCCATGCAAGATGGGAGCCGATGAGCCATGCATACAGAGCCACCCATGCATACAGGGAGGGGGAGATGAGCCACGCATAAAGGGAGGGGGAGAAGATGAGCCACCCATGCATACAGGGAGGGGGAGATGAGCCACGCATACAGGGAGGGGAGGAGGATGACTGAGCCACCCATGCATACAGGGAGGGGGGGATGAGCCACACATACAGGGAGGGGGGGATGAGCCATGCATACAGGGAGGGGGAGATGAGCCACGCATACAGGGAGGGGAAAGATGAGCCACCCATTCATACAGGGAGGGGGAGATGAGCCACGCATACAGGGAGGGGGGGAGATGAGCCACCTATGCATATAGGGAGTAGGAGATGAGCCACGCATACAGGGAGGGGGGAGATGAGCCACGCATACAGGGAGGGGGAGATGAGCCACGCATACAGGGAGGGGGAAGATGAGCCACCCATTCATACAGGGAGGGGGAGATGAGCCACGCATACAGGGAGGGGGGAGATGAGCCACCTATGCATACAGGGAGTAGGAGATGAGCCACGCATACAGGGAGGGGGGAGATGAGCCACGCATACAGGGAGGGGGGGAAGATGAGCCACCCATGCAAACAGGGAGGGGGAGATGAGCCACGCATAAAGGGAGGGGGGGAAGATGAGCCACCCATGCATACAGGGAGGGGGAGATGAGCCATGCATAAAGGGAGGGGGGGAAGATGAGCCACCGATGCATACAGGGAGGGGGAGATGAGCCACGCATACAGGGAGGGGGGAAGATGACTGAGCCACCTGTTGTGAATTAGACTTTTTGGCTCCCTCTTGTGGTCACTAGTGGTATGACTCTAGGATTGTCTTTTTTCTGTTTGGCACTCACCTGGGTCATTAGTCCAGGGGTGTCGCTATATTAACTTCCTGGATCCTTAGTCCAGTGCCTGGCATCGTTGTAATCAGATCCTTCTGTTGCTCCTGTCTGCTGGTCCTGGCTCTTGCAAAATTAAGCTAAGTCTTGCTTCTTTGTTTTTTGAGTTACTTGCTTTGCTACTATTTTTGTCCAGCTTGTACTAAATGTGATTTCTGACCTTGCTGGAAGCTCTAGGGGGCTGGTGTTCTCCCCCCGGCCGTTAGACGGTTCGGGGGTTCTTGAATATCCAGCATGGATATTTTAATAGGGTTTTTGCTGACCATATAAGTCATCTTACTATATTCTGCTATTAGCTAGTGGGCCTCTCTTTGCTAAATACCTAGCTCATTCTTATGTTTGTCTTTTCCTCTTACCTCACCATTATTATTTGTTGGGGGCTTGTATCCAACTTTTGGGGTCTTTTCTCTGGAGGCAAGAAAGGTCTTTCTTTTCCCTTCTAGGGTTAGTTAGTTCTCCGGCTGGCGCGAGACGTCTAGAACCAACGTAGGCACGTTCCCCGGCTACTTCTATTTGTGGTGCTAGGATTAGATATATGGTCAGCCCAGTTACCACTGCCCTATGAGCTGGGTTTTTGTGTTTGCAGACTTGGTATTTATTCCTGAGACCCTCTGCCATTGGGGTCATAACAGTATGCCAGGCCAACATTGAATGTTTAATGCATTGCAGAAGTGGGATATAAGAAAGGAAATTCTGAATTTTTTTTTTTTTTTCCTCTCTTCCTCCCCTTTACCTCTGAGTGGCTTGAGCTTGCTGCAGACATGAATGTCCAGACCTTGATTACAAGTGTGGACCAGCTTGCTGCTCGTGTGCAAAGCATACAAGATTTTGTTACCAGTAGTCCTATGTCTGAACCTAAAATACCTATTCCTGAACTGTTTTCTGGAGACCGATTTAAGTTTAGGAATTTCAGGGATAATTGTAAATTGTTTCTATCTCTGAGACCCCGTTCATCTGGAGACTCAGTTCAGCAAGTTAAAATTGTTATCTCTTTTTTACGGGGCGACCCTCAGGATTGGGCTTTCTCGCTAGCGCCAGGAGATCCGGCATTGGCAAATATTGATGCGTTTTTTCTGGCGCTCGGATTGCTTTACGAGGAACCCAATCTTGAGGTTCAGGCAGAAAAAGCCTTGCTGGCTATTTCTCAGGGCCAGGATGAAGCTGAAGTGTATTGCCAAAAATTTCGGAAATGGTCCGTGCTTACTCAGTGGAATGAGTGTGCTCTGGCCGCAAACTTCAGAAATGGCCTTTCTGAAGCCATTAAGAATGTGATGGTGGGTTTCTCCATTCCTACAAGTCTGAATGATTCCATGGCGCTGGCTATTCAAATTGACTGGCGTTTGCGGGAGCGCAAAACCGCTAATCCTCTGGTGGTGTTGTCTAAACAAACACCTGATTTTAAGCAATGTGATAGAATTCAGACCAGAAATGAGCGGAAAAATCATAGACGTCAGAATGGGTTGTGTTTTTACTGTGGTGATTCTACACATGTTATATCAGCATGCTCTAAGCGCCTAACAAGGGTTGTTAGTCCTGTCGCCATTGGTAATTTGCAACCTAAATTTATTTTGTCTGTGACTTTAATTTGCTCATTGTCCTCTTACCCTGTTATGGCGTTTGTGGATTCAGGTGCTGCCCTGAGTCTTATGGATCTGTCATTTGCCAAGCGCTGTGGTTTTGTTCTTGAGCCGTTGGTTAATCCTATCCCTCTGAGGGGTATTGATGCTACGCCATTGGCGGAAAATAAACCGCAGTTTTGGACACAGGTAACCATGTGCATGACTCCTGAACATCGGGAGGTGATTCGTTTTCTTGTTCTGCATAAAATGCATGATTTGGTCGTTTTGGGTTTGCCATGGTTACAGACTCATAATCCAGTCTTGGATTGGAAGGCAATGTCTGTGTTAAGTTGGGGCTGTCAGGGTATTCATGGTGATTCCCCGCCGGTGTCTATTGCTTCCTCTACTCCTTCGGAAGTTCCTGAGTATTTGTCTGATTATCAGGATGTGTTCAGCGAGTCCAGGTCCAGTGTTCTGCCTCCTCATAGGGACTGTGACTGTGCCATAGATTTGATTCCAGGTAGCAAATTTCCTAAGGGAAGACTATTTAATCTGTCTGTACCTGAGCATACCGCAATGCGTTCGTATATCAAGGAATCTCTGGAGAAGGGGCATATCCGTCCTTCCTCTTCCCCTCTTGGTGCGGAATTCTTTTTTGTGGCCAAGAAGGACGGATCTTTGAGACCTTGTATTGACTATCGGCTTTTGAATAAAATCACTGTTAAATTTCAGTATCCTTTGCCTCTGTTGTCAGACTTGTTTGCCCGAATTAAAGGTGCCAAGTGGTTCACCAAGATAGATCTTCGTGGTGCGTACAACCTTGTGCGCATTAAGCGAGGAGATGAATGGAAAACCGCGTTTAATACGCCCGAAGGTCATTTTGAGTACTTGGTGATGCCTTTTGGGCTCTCTAATGCTCCTTCAGTGTTTCAGTCCTTTATGCATGATATTTTCCAGAAGTATCTGGATAAATTTATGATCGTTTATCTGGATGATATTCTGTTTTTTTCTGATGAATGGGACTCGCATGTAGAGCAGGTCAGGATGGTGTTTCAGGTTTTGCGTGAGAATGCTTTATTTGTTAAGGGCTCAAAGTGTCTCTTTGGAGTACAGAAGGTTCCCTTTTTGGGGTTTATTTTTTCCCCTTCTGAGGTGGAGATGGACCCAGTCAAGGTCCGTGCTATTCATGATTGGACTCAACCCACGTCAGTTAAGAGTCTTCAGAAGTTCTTGGGTTTTGCTAACTTCTACCGTCGTTTTATTGCTAATTTTTCTAGCATTGCTAAACCTTTGATGGATATGACCAAGAAAGGTTCTGATGTTGCTAACTGGGCTCCTGCAGCCGTGGAGGCTTTCCAGGAGTTGAAGCGTCGGTTTACTTCGGCGCCTGTTTTGTGCCAGCCTGATGTCTCACTTCCCTTTCAGGTTGAAGTGGATGCTTCTGAGATTGGGGCAGGGGCTGTTTTGTCGCAGAGAGGCCCTGGTTGCTCTGTGATGAGACCTTGTGCCTTTTTCTCGAGGAAGTTTTCGCCTGCTGAGCGGAATTATGATGTTGGCAATCGGGAGTTGTTGGCCATGAAGTGGGCATTTGAGGAGTGGCGTCATTGGCTCGAGGGTGCTAAGCACCGTGTGGTGGTCTTGACTGATCACAAAAATTTGATGTATCTCGAGTCTGCTAAACGCCTGAATCCTAGACAGGCCTGCTGGTCATTGTTTTTCTCCCGTTTTGACTTTGTGGTCTCGTATTTACCAGATTCAAAGAATGTGAAGGCTGATGCTCTTTCAAGGAGCTTTGTGCCTGACTCTCCGGGAGTCGCAGAACCAGTTGGTATTCTTAAAGAGGGAGTTATCTTGTCAGCCATTTCTCCGGATTTGCGACGTGTGTTGCAGAGATTTCAGGCTGGTAGACCTGACTCTTGTCCACCTGACAGACTGTTTGTTCCTGATAAGTGGACCAGCAGAGTCATTTCCGAGGTTCATTCCTCGGTGTTGGCAGGGCATCCGGGAATTTTTGGCACCAGAGATCTGGTGGCTAGGTCCTTTTGGTGGCCTTCCTTGTCACGGGATGTGCGGTCGTTTGTGCAGTCCTGTGAGACTTGTGCTCGAGCTAAGCCTTGCTGTTCGCGTGCCAGCGGTTTGCTCTTGCCCTTGCCTGTCCCGAAAAGGCCTTGGACACACATTTCCATGGATTTCATTTCAGATCTCCCGGTGTCTCAGGGCATGTCTGTCATCTGGGTGGTATGTGATCGCTTTTCTAAGATGATCCATTTGGTACCTTTGCCTAAGCTGCCTTCCTCTTCCGATCTGGTTCCTGTGTTCTTTCAGAATGTGGTTCGTTTACACGGCATTCCTGAGAATATTGTGTCTGACAGAGGATCCCAGTTTGTTTACAGGTTCTGGCGATCCTTTTGTGCTAGGATGGGCATTGAGTTGTCGTTTTCGTCTGCCTTTCATCCTCAGACTAATGGACAAACGGAGCGAACTAATCAAACTCTGGAGGCTTATTTGAGGTGTTTTGTTTCTGCGGATCAGGATGATTGGGTGACCTTCTTGCCGTTGGCTGAGTTTGCCCTTAATAATCGGGCTAGTTCCGTACATTGGTTTCGCCATTTTTCTGCAACTCTGGTTTCCATCCTCGTTTTTCCTCGGGACATGTGGAGCCTTCTGACTGTCCTGGGGTAGATTCTGTGGTGGATAGGTTGCAGCAGATCTGGAATCATGTGGTGGACAACTTAAAGTTGTCACAAGAGAAGGCTCAGCGTTTTGCCAACCGCCACCGCGGTGTGGGTCCCCGACTTCGTGTTGGGGATTTGGTATGGCTGTCTTCTCGATTTGTTCCTATGAAGGTCTCCTCTCCTAAATTTAAGCCTCGCTTCATCGGTCCTTACAAGATATTGGAAATCCTTAATCCTGTGTCCTTTCGCTTGGATCTTCCTGTGTCGTTTGCCATTCACAACGTGTTCCATAGGTCTTTGTTGCAGCGGTACGTTGTACCTGTGGTTCCTTCTGTTGAGCCTCCTGCTCCGGTGTTGGTTGAGGGCGAGTTGGCGTACGTGGTGGAGAAGATCTTGGATTCTCGTCTCTCCAGGCGGAGGCTTCAGTATCTGGTCAAGTGGAAGGGCTATGGTCAGGAGGATAATTCCTGGGTGGTTGCCTCTGATGTGCATGCGGCCGATTTAGTTCGTGCCTTTCACGCTGCTCATCCTGATCGCCCTGGTGGTCTTGGTGAGGGTTCGGTGACCCCTCCTTAAGGGGGGGGGTACTGTTGTGAATTAGACTTTTTGGCTCCCTCTTGTGGTCACTAGTGGTATGACTCTGGGATTGTCTTTTTTCTGTTTGGCACTCACCTGGGTCGTTAGTCCAGGGGTGTCGCTATATTAACTTCCTGGATCCTTAGTCCAGTGCCTGGCATCGTTGTAATCAGATCCTTCTGTTGCTCCTGTCTGCTGGTCCTGGCTCTTGCAAAATTAAGCTAAGTCTTGCTTCTTTGTTTTTTGAGTTACTTGCTTTGCTACTATTTTTGTCCAGCTTGTACTAAATGTGATTTCTGACCTTGCTGGAAGCTCTAGGGGGCTGGTGTTCTCCCCCCGGCCGTTAGACGGTTCGGGGGTTCTTGAATATCCAGCGTGGATATTTTAATAGGGTTTTTGCTGACCATATAAGTCATCTTACTATATTCTGCTATTAGCTAGTGGGCCTCTCTTTGCTAAATACCTAGCTCATTCTTATGTTTGTCTTTTCCTCTTACCTCACCGTTATTATTTGTTGGGTGCTTGTATCCAACTTTTGGGGTCTTTTCTCTGGAGGCAAGAAAGGTCTTTCTTTTCCCTTCTAGGGTTAGTTAGTTCTCCGGCTGGCGCAAGACGTCTAGAACCAACGTAGGCACGTTCCCCGGCTACTTCTATTTGTGGTGCTAGGATTAGATATATGGTCAGCCCAGTTACCACTGCCCTATGAGCTGGGTTTTTGTGTTTGCAGACTTGGTATTTATTCCTGAGACCCTCTGCCATTGGGGTCATAACAGCCACCCATGCATACAGGGAGGGGGGGATGAGCCACACATACAGGGAGGGGGGGAGATGAGCAACACATACAGGGAAAGGGAAATAAGCCACGCATACAGGGAGGGGGAAGATGAGCCACCCATGCATACAGGGAGGGGGAGATGAGCCACGCATAAAGGGAGGGGGGGAAGATGAGCCACCCGTGCATACAGGGAGGGGGAGATGAGCCACGCATACAGGGAGGGGGGAAGATGACTGAGCCACCCATGCATACAGGGAGGGGGGGATGAGCCACACATACAGGGAGGGGGGGAGATGAGCCACACATACAGGGAGGGGGAGATAAGCCACGCATACAGGGAGGGGGAAGATGAGCCACCCATGCATACAGGGAGGGGGAGATGAGCCACGCATACAGGGAGGGGGGAGATGAGCCACCTATGCATACAGGGAGGGGGAGATGAGCCACACATACAGGGAGGGGGGGAAGATGACGAGCCACCCATGCATAAAGGGAGGGGGAGATGAGCCGCGCATACAGGGAGGGGGGAAGATAATGAGCCATGCCACCCATGCATACAGGGAGGGGGAGATGAACCACGCATACAGGGAAGGGGGGGAGATGAGCCACCCATGCTTACAGGAGGAGGGAGATGAGCCATGCATACAGGAGGGGGAAGTCGGGAGAGATGAGCCATGCATGATGGGAGCGGGGAGCTGATGAGCCATGCATACAGGGAGGAGGGGGAGATGAGCCATGCATACAGGATGGGAGGGGGGAGATGAGCCATGCATACAGGGAGGGGGGATAGATGAGCCATGCATGATGGGAGCGGGGAGCCGATGAGCCATGCATGGGGGGGAGATGAGCCATGCATATAGGATGGGAGAGGGTGGGCCATTACACAGTAGGCATGGAGCATCATATGTGTTGTGAATTCTGCTCTTGGGCTCCCTCCGGTGGTTATAAGTGGTAGCGCTGCTGTCTTTGGAGCGCTGCATTCATCAGGTGTGTCCACTTACTGCAATTCGGACTGGGCTATTTAGTCTTGCTTGACCCTGTAGTCAGTGCCAGTTGTCCATTGTTCCTGGAGGATTCACATCCCTGCCTGGTCTCTCATGCTTTGCTGTTCATTTCAACAAAGATAAGTTCTGGCCTTGTTTTTTGCAGTCCACATGCTGTGGGCCTTATTGTTCAGTTCTTTTCCATGTTTTGTCTTGTCCAGCTTGGTCAGTATAAGGATTTGTTCAGCCAAGCTGGTATCTCTAGAGATGCAGATATACCCTCCATATCTTTAGTTAGATGTGGAGATTTTGCATTTTCTGTGGTGGATATTTTCTAGTGTTTTAATACTGACCGCATAGTACTCTGTCCTATCCTTTCTATTTAGCTAGAGCGGCCTCCTTTGCTAAATCCTGATTTCAGTCTGCCTATGTTATTTCCCTCTCCTCTCACAGTCAATATTTGTGGGGGGCTGTCTATCCTTTGGGGATTTTCTCTGAGGCAAGATAGTTTTCCCTTTTCTATCTCTAGGGGTATTTAGTCCTCCGGCTGTGTCGAGATGTCTAGGGAGTGTTAGGTACATTCCACGGCTACTTCTAGTTGCGGTGTTAAGTTCAGGGTCTGCGGTCAGTACAGGTACCACCTTCTCCAGAGTACGTCTCATGCTTCTCCTAGGCCACCAGATCATAACACATATGTGGCCATTATACAATATTGAGCATCATGTGTGGCCATTATACACTATGGAGCATCATGTGTGGCCATTACACAGTATAGAGCATCATTTGTGGCCATTATACAGTATGGAGCATCATGTGTGGCCATTATACAGTATTGAGCATCATGTGGGGTCATTATACAGTATGGAGAACTGTGTGCGGCCATTATACAGTATTGAGCATCATGTGTGGCCATTATACTGTGTTGAGCATCATGTGTGGCCATTATACAGTATTCAGCATCATGTAGGCCATTATACAGTATGTGGAGCACTGCGTAGCCATTATACAGTATGGAGCATCATGTGTGGCCATTATACAGTATTGAGCATCATGTGTGGCCATTATACAGTATGGAGCACTGTGTGGCCATATTGTTTTGTTTATAATTATTGTTTATGAAACAGTGTGATCAGCAGTGCTAAATGGGTGTTGTTGGGACGTGGATATGGGTGTGACTAGTTGTGAAATGGGTGTGGTCAGAGGCGTGGCCTAAAATTTGCCACGGCGCACTATGCGCGCCGCAAACTTTATATCTCTTTCCCTTCTTCAAAAGTTGGGAGGTATGGTACCGCATTTGCCAGATCACTGCAAGTGCCGCAAATCCCAAATGGAATGAATGAGGCCAAACGCAGTGTTGCTGTAAGTGATCCGTTATGCGGCAGATGCAGAAAAACTGCCCGATCTGCTGCAAAAGGCGACTTTCACATCAGTGATTCTTGCCAAAGTCACTGCCGATAGTGTCATACTCTCCAAAGGGGGAGGCAGCACTAAAAGTGCCTAGGGCAGCAGAAAATCTAAATACGGCCCTGTGTGTCTCATTAAGGGAGAGGTTATGTGTACAGGTGGAGGAGGCAGAAGAATTGGAGGAAGTGTTAGATACAGAGGTTTGTCTTTCAAGCCTTGGGGATTCCAAGACTTGTGGAGTAGCTTCTTTTCTACCTGCCCCCACAGCTACTAGTGTCACCAAGTGCCCAGTAAGCGAGATGAAATGCCCCTGCCCATGTTTGCTTGTCCAGGTGTCAGTGATGATATGCACCCTGGCAGACACAGATTTTCACAAGGAAAGGGTGATGTTGTCTGCTACATGCTTGTGTAGTGCAGGCACACCTTTCTTAGAGCAGTAGCAGAGTAGCAGACTGGCAGTTGCTACTGGGGGACAGCGACAGCCATCAATTTTGGAAAACATCTGTATCCTCTACGCGGAAAGGCAGCATTTCCAGATTGGAGATGGTGGAGTTCAACCTCTTAGCTTTGGCATGTGTAGGAGGAAACATTCTTTAACGTAAGCAAAACTGCGAGACCAAGGGCTGGCTGCTGTGTTGAAAGAGGGGAGTAGGGTGAATAGGAAAAACTGCTGGATTGTGAGTGAGATGCAGGTGTAAATGTTATGATATATTGAGAAAGATGTGTGACACAAAGTGTGACACTAAGTGACACAAAAAGAGCAGGCATCTCCACTTCCATAAAAACTGACTCACTTTGACTGTAGTGGGTAAACAAATGGATTTTCTGAGGCTGTGACCCGTGTGAGAACAGGTGGCACGGTGTCTTGGGAGGAATAAGCAGCAGATATGGTTGATAGGATGGCCGGTGGTTGTTGTGTCCCATTAGTCAGTATTTTAGCATAGTAAGATTCCCATTCTAAGGTGTGTTGATAGCGCATGGGCTGGTTCATGTGTGTATTTGTTAAATTATTGCAATTTTTAACTACTAAGTTTTATTTTGTAAATTTGGCAGATAAAATAAGTTGAGTCTTCCTTTGCAGACTCAAAAAACACCCAGGATAGGCACCCCTTGCTGCCCCTACGACCTTCACACTCGCAACCAGTGCTGATCACAGCCAGAGTTGTGGCTGAAGATTCAGTGCTTGTCATGGTTGTGTCACACCGTGTCTGTGCGGGAAGCAGTAATGTAACCTCCTTGTCTTCCTCCTCCACATCTTCTGCTAAGCTACTCAGCTACGCACCTCTGGTTTCACACAAAGAGGGATCTGCAACCTCATTGTCATCCTCTCTGTTCTTCCACCCCTCACCCTGAAGGTCAACCTCCTTCTCTTCCTGCCCTAACACAGTACAGTCTGTGTTTGCCACTGGTATCTGAGTCTCAACGGAATCACCTCCACCCCCTGTGGTTAACATCTGGTGATGAGGGTCTGTACTCTGCTCGGACCCTACTTCACCCGGCCCAGATCCAACAACAAAAAAATGTGGGCATTGATGCAGATGCTTTCCTCCTCTGGATTCTATGAATCTTTGGAGCAGACCTCTGATGCCCATGGAATAGAATGTATGAACAGCTCTGCAGAATGCCCCATCAGTTGTTCCCCACAGTTTGGCGTTTGGAAATTTGTGTGTGGGGGGGAACAAGGGTGATTGGGGTGCCACCTCTGAGGATTGTAGTGTGTGTGATGTTAAGGTGGAGGAAGAGGAGGAAAGGCCACTTGATGCAGCGCTTGCCATTCACTTGAGCACATGATCTTTCTGACCCACATCTACAAGGCATTCCATTGTGTAGCTGCCAAAGAAAGGAAGTAAAGAAGCTTATCGAGTAACAGATGTTGTGAGTGGTCTTTGGATAGTACGAGGCAGTGTTTTTTCAGTTGAGCTTTCATTAACCTTAATACCAAACTCATGTACACGTCAAACCTTAATCCTAATCCACCTTCCACCATGACTTTGCTTTTTCCCATTCTTTTTTTATGTACCCTTCCCCATTTTAACCTGCTGTTTCACAACCTTAGGCCCACACCTGTCAGTCATCTGTCACTAAATGAACAGTAACTATTTATTTTCTGACAACACTCTCATACCTAACTATTTTGATGAGCAATTGTGGCCTCCTGACTCCTCACTGCAACACAGTTTTATCCAAAACGATTTAAGTTAGCAAATAGGGCCTCCTGGCTGAACCCTTATAATAGGCCCAACAATTTTTAAGAAGAAATCTGGCCTTCTGATTCCTCACTGCAACACAGTTTTATCATAAATGACTTGGATTAGTAAATACCACCTCCTGGCTGAACTCCGATATTAGGTCTGTCGACTTTTAAGAAGAAATCTGGCCCTTTGATTCCTGACTGCAACAGGTTTTGCACAAACAATTTTGAATACCAAATGGGGCCTCCTGAGAGTCAACACAGTTTTAACACAAACTAGTTAGATGCTGTAAAATCGATTTCACACAGGAGAGGATCCTATCTAGCTAACTGACAAGTTCACTTTTTAGCAGAAGCAGCAGCACTAGAAGGAGCTTCTTCTCTGCACAAAACAAGATGTCCACTTTTTATGTGGGCAGGGACATGTGACTTTGACAGCCAATCGCAGAAAACCTTCTGTCATGATGTTGTGGATGGTTTCTGCACCCTGATTGGCTGCCAGAATGTACATACATTAACTTAAGAAAAATAAATAAATTAAAAAAAAAAAAAAGTCCCCCGCTCCTCTAACCTCTACACATCCCCTTCCCTTAATCAAACACGTCCCCCTAGTCATAAAGCATCACTATCCTAGCCAATGTCGTAAAAAAAGTATTAGTTGAAACGCGATGATTTACAGAACTGTGACCGAATTTTGCCGACTTTGTGCAAAAATGCTCGGGAACCTGAACACCAATCTGAATGTGCTATGTTCATTTGCTGAAGCTCTGTCAATTTGATGTCAGTGTTGCAGAGAATAACAGGAAGTGGATTTACAGTAATCTAAGTTATCCCCTAGCAACAAAATTGGGAACAACATACTAATAGCTGGAAGTCTGAATTCTGGAACCTTCCTTACGTGTTGAAAATTACCTAGGAACACGACTTTTCATGTCAGTATCAAAACTATTAATGTGACACTAATAGATACTTGATTGCATACTGATAGACATTTGGAGGTTAAGCTGAGGACCTTTTTTATGGTGGGCAGGACCCCTGTGATCACATTGTATCAATTGACAGAAAAAATGTACATGTCACTGTTTGTGATGCAGCATCTAAGAAGTTAAATGATCAGACCAAGTATAATACTACACTGCTTAAAAAATAAAGAAAACAATTAAAAAACACAATGTAACTCCAAGTCAATCACAGGTATGAAACAACACTGATTGTGAATCAATTTGTCCTGCTATTGTGCAAATGGAACAAACAGCAGGTAGAAATGATAGGCAATTAGCAAGATTACCCCTATAAAGGAGTGGTTCTGCAGGTGGTGACCACAGACCATTTCTCCGTTCTCATCCTTTTTGATTGTTGCTTTGGTCAATTTTGCATTTTATCATTGGAATCACCCCTAGAGGTACAGTAACATGAAGTGGTGTTTACAGTGCAATCACAGAAGTTGCTCAGGTAGTGCAGTTCATTCAGGGTGGCACATCAATACAAGCTGTGGTAAGAAGGGTAGCTGTTTCTGTTAGAACAGTGTTGAGAGAATGGAGCAGATGCCAGGAGACAGGCAAGTACACCAGGAGAAGTGAAAGGGGCTGTAGGAGTGCAACAACCTAGTAGCAGGACCGCTAACTCCTCCTTTGTGAAATAAAGTACACAAGGAGCAGTGCCAGATCCCTGCAAAGTGACCTCCAGCAGGCCATTAACATCCATTTGTCATTTTAATCTGTCAGAAACTAACTCCATGACGGTGGTATGACGGCATGACATCCACAAGTGGGTGTTGTGCCTAGATCCCAACATCCTGCCGGGTAATTGGCATTTCCAAAGAACAGCAAGATTGGCAAATTCAACATTGGCACCCTGCATTTTTAACGGATGAGAGGAGGTTCACATTGAACATAAAGCTCGGGCAAAAATTAAGAGACCACCACATCAAAACTCTGTCAGGAGCAGCCCAATCTCCAGACGTGAACCCCATTGAAAACCTCTGGAATGTAATCAAGAGGTTGATGGATAGTCACAAGCCATCAAACAAAGAAGAACTGCTTAGATTTTTTGCGCCAAAAGCAATGTGAAAGACTCGTGGAAAGCATGCCAAGACGCATGAAAGCTGTGATTAAAAATCAAGGTTATTCCACAAAATATTGATTTCTGAACTCTTCCTGAGTTAAAACATTAGTTTTGTTGTTGCTAAATGATTATTAACTTGTTTTCTTTGCATTATTTGAGATCTGAAAGCACTGTTTTTTTTTGTTTTTTTTTAATTTTGATGACCATTTCTCCTTTTCAGAAAAAAAATACAAAATTTATTGCTTGGAAATTTTGGGGCATGTTGTCAGAAGTTTATAGAATAAATGAACAATTTACATTTTACTCAAAAATATACCTATAAAGAGAAAAATCAGATGAATTGAACATTTTGCAGTGGTCTCTTAATTTTTGCCAGAGCTATATGTGACAGAGTCTGGAGACGTTGTGGAGAACGTTCTGCTGCCTGCAACATCCTCCAGCATGACCGATTTGGTGTTGGGTCAGTAATGGTGTTGGGAGTAATTTCCTTGGAGGACTGCACAACCCTCCATGTGCTAGCCAGAGGTACTCTGACTGCCAATAGGTACCAGGATGAGATCCTCAGACACATTGTGAGACCATAGTGCACTTGGCCCTGGATTCTTTCTGATGCATGACAATGCTAGGCCTCAAGTGGCTGAAGTGTGTCACCAGTTTCTGCATGATGAGGGCATTGATGCTATGGAACGGCCAGGCCATTCCCCAGACCTGAATCCAATTGAGCACATCATGCCTCGTCCCATCCACCACACATTGCACCACCGGTATGTCTGAGGCTGCAGTCGCACTGCATCTAGCTGCAGAAGGTTTCTGCGTTTGGCCTCAAATACACCTTCTTAACCCTTCTGACTCTTTGACCCAGTGGCAACCTTTCACTGGCTCTAATTGACACACCTGGACCGGGGTGTTTATAGACTCCCAGCCTGCTGCTGGGGGGTTTCCGGTGATATTTCCATTTCCCCCTGTTGAGGCTTAGAGCTATAGCAGTCAGCTATCTTCCTCCTTGGTGTTGCTCTGTTACATCTCAGAATATTCTCAAGATAAGTGTTCCCCTTGTTCATCTATCCCAGCTGTCTTTAGTGGTTGTGGGAATCGATTAGTGCTTAAGGATGAGGTTCCTGCTCGGCAATAGGCGCAGAACCTAAATAGGGTCGTTTAGGGCAGACAGTGTGACTTTAGATCTTCCTTGGGGTCTCCACTCCCCCCTTCCCTAGTGTTGGGCTCCCTTCCCCTCATCCCTTAGTGTTACACTTAGTCTTTTCTACACTGTGCGTGACAACCACAGACTGTCCAGGTGTTGACTGATGCTTTAATCCAGGACTGATAGGAGATCTTTCAGGAGAACATCCCTCGCCTTATTAGAAGCAGGCCCAGGCATTGTAGGGAGGTGATAGAAGCACGTGGAAGTCACACAAACCACTGAGCATCATTTCCTTGTCTTGAGGCATTTTCACTGAAGTTGGATCATCCTGTAATTTGATTTTCCACTTTGATTTTTATTATCATTCCAAATGCAGACCTTCATGACATATTATTTTTAATTTACATTGATCATTTTTATGTTTTATTGCTCTCAATGCATTTCTCTATGAAATGAATAAAGATTTGCAAATGGAATATTTCATTTAGTGATATCTAGGATGTAGTATTTTAGTGTTGCCTTTATTTTTTTGAGCAGGGTATATTCTGTTATAGTACTGTGGAATACATCAGCACTGTACAAGTAGTGAAAAATATTAGCCATGCAACACAAACACAGAGCCGAGAACAGAAAAAAGCGGCACTCACCAATGTCAGAGCAGTGATGTTCTTTAATGTGTCATATTTGTTAAAATACAACAGCAGGTTGTAGGAGATGAGGGTGCGGGGAGGGTGAACTGGACGACGGCCGTTTCACGCAATCAGCGCTTCCACGGGTCCATGATCCGTGGAAGTGCTGATTGCGTGAAACGGCCTTCGTCCAGTTCACCCTCCCCGCACCCTCATCGCCTACAACCTGCTGTTGTATTTTAACAAATATGACACATTAAAGAATATCACTGCGCTGACATTGGTGAGTGCCGCTTTTTTCTGTTCTCGGCTCTGTGTTTGTGTTGCATGCTTTTGTATTTTTGAAAGCTGAGCACCACTTTGCAGTTACAATTTACACTGCATGCTGTGGGTCTGAAAAGGGTTACATACATCCGCTCCATTATAGTATTGTGCGTCCTGGTGCCATTCACTCAAGTTTGTTCTGAAAAAATATTAGCCACACATATACACATTTTTTATAAAATACAGTAGATTACTAGTAAAATATCTTAAAAATTTTTTTTTAGAAAACGATCATGCAAAAAAATATTCCTTACCATCACAAGACTCTAAAATGTGGACTACATTTCCAATTTGAAGAGAAATTTGTGGAAATCCTTGGCTTGTGAAATTACAAATTGCTGTGAGAGAAAAATAAACATAAAATAAAACTGTCCAGATATAACAAACATTTTTTAAAATTAACTATTGTATTGACTTCTGTAAGCTATAATAATGGCAAGCAAATCTGTACACTTAAAGTAAACAAAGTTTATAGCATCTACAGTACTGTTGTCACAACCACAAGGGTTGGTACAGCGGACGGCACAACAAACACCAACAACGGGATGGGAAAAGGGAGTAAGAAGGCCCTAATAGTAGGGAACGAGGGATGGGGCACCTCCTAACTCAGCCTGTGCCTATCCCTAAGCTCCCCTAATGTTGGTCCTATGTGGGTCCTTACCCCCGCCACCGCCAAGAACCTAGCTGTCACCTCGCTAAACTCTGGCTAGTGCACTGGCCAGCAAGGATGCTAGCCTCACCACTGCAGATGATTCAAACACAGAGGATAGTGACAAGTACGAGACAGACAGGGAAAATAGACAAGTAACTTAGCTCCAGGCACAGCTGCCAAGCTCCACACTACAGGGCTGGTCTACATAGAATAAATCTATCACCAACAGTCAGCTGATGCATCATGTGACTATTTAAAAGATGGTGGGAGTGGTCACCACCCACATCAGCTGACCTAGCAATTTAGCAGCTTGCAGCAAGGAAAACTGGCATTAACCCATGCTGGCACGAAAGCAAAAAAACAACAATTAAATTAAAACAGAGCCAGAGCTGTCACAAATCCAAAAAATGGATCATGACAACTGTGCAAACGTTTCAAGTAGTTCTGAAAAATGCTACAAAGTAAAAATGCTAAACCAGAAAAATAGAGCCAGAGCATAAGTTGGTATGCATGCAACATATAGGTGCATGTTCACATTGGCTATAGTTAGATTGTAAAAAATACACAGCCATAATAAAATTCTTTAATTGAAAGAAGACACTGACACCTTTATTTGAAATAAAAAAAGAAAGTTATACTCAAGTTTACATCTAATCCATTGAAGCCTATGTCCCCTGTAAAAATCAAAAAATAATAAGCAACCATATCTCTCAACTGTGCAATGTGAAGATAATTCATACTGTCCAATGAAGATTCGGATGATTTGAATAGAGGTCCCATCAGTGATGCGACCTCTATCCATGCTGGCTCACACTGAAATGTGTAGCTCTGAACTGCCCTGATAAAGTTCACCAGCATTCATAGCTGGTGAACCCCCAGTAACCTTACTTATGCTCGATGCTTGAGAAAGTTCTTAAGCAGCGAGCGGTGTCCTAAATGAGGTCACCGGGGTTCATTAGCTATGAACTCCGGTGAACTTTCTCATGGCAGCTCAAGTGTGTATAACTTAGATTTTTTATTTTAATTTGTAGTGAATAAATGGGTAAAAGAGCATCTGGGAGTTTTTATTTCAAATAAAGGAGTCTGTGGGTTTATTTTAATTAAAAGGCTTTACTCTGTCCCTGTTTGTAATACATTTGACTATGAGGTTAGTAATGGGGGTAACTTAAAGATGCCTCTCCATTTCTAACCTGTGGGTTTGATGTCAGAGGCCATAAAATAGCTGACATCAACCCCACAACTATTAACCCAAATGCCATTGCATCAGGGCAATTGTGAAGAGTTGTTCAAAGTGTGAGAATTGGCACATCTAAAGGACGCGCCTTTTCTTGGGTGGCCGTGGGCTGCTATTTTTAGGCTGGAGAGGGCCAATATCCATGGCCCCTTCCCAGTCTGAGAACACCAGTCCCCACCTGTTCTCTTCAGCTTGGCTGGTATGAAAAATTGGGGGGGGGGGGACTCCGCGCCTTTATAGAAAATTATTTATATCAATAATTTTAAAAAATAGCATGGGGACCTCTCTATTTTTGATAACCACCAAAGATAAAGCTCACAGCTGGGGGCTGCCGCCCACAGATGTCAGTTTTGCCTGCTCTGGTTATCAAAAATACATGAGACGGAACATCTTATTTTATTTATTTTTTTATACAGTGTGTCAAGGCCTATCACAGCCATGCCAATACTTGACATGGCTGTGATTGAGCTGCAAGTGCCTACACAGTAAAGTTTGCTGATTGACTTTTGAGAAGCTTTGTTTGGGCTGCCGAACTTGAACAGTAACACAGACTTTCTGGAGAAGTTTGTGTTCGAGGTCCGTTCACAGACACTAGGTGTTTGGTACTGACACCAAACTTTATCATTTGGGTTCACCCAACCCTGCTAAACAACATAATCGACAAAAAAATCAGGAACGCCAAATTTACTTTTTTTCGTCGCTGCAATTCCACAAAAAAGGCTGCAACAAGCGATCAAAAGTCACATCTATCCAAAAATGGTTTGATAAAAACTTTGTCATCACACAGCTTCATCAGCTGAAAAATATACATTTTACAGATCTTGAAAAAGGCGACACAACCAGAAAACATTTTTTTTGCTAGCTTATTTTTTTCACGCCTAAAATAATAAAAAAAACCTGAGTTGGGTTTCACTGTAATCATAATGATGAGGAGAATCATATTGCAAGGTAATTTTTACCACAAAATGTACACAGCATAAACCATTGTCAAAACACAATGTTAGATTTACTTTTTTTCATAATTTCACAACACTTGTAATTTTTCCCCCCATTTTCAAGTACACTACAGTAAAATGAATGGTGTCATTCAAAAGTACAACTTTGTCTTGTCAAAATATAAACCCACATATGTCTATGCAGACAGAAAAGTAAAAGAGTTATGGCACTGGGAAGAAAGGATAAATAAAACGGAAATGGAAATTGATCCTCTCGTGATGTGATTGAAAAGCTTTTACCAAATTTGTAAGTTATACTTTATTCATAGATCTCAAGATTGCTTCAGGGAACTGTCTTCAATAGAGAATAGATGCATATACTTCACCTCTGCATTCATTGTCTGACAAAGGCATTGAATGTAATCAAGGTTGAGCAAGCAGTTACAAATACCCAATTGGCATCACTTAGGCTTCCAGTAGGTGACCACCCAAGAATCAGAAAATGTATCTCTTATTCTATGGATAAGGGTATAATTACTATTTATAAATTAATCCAATTATAGAGATAGCTGATTTTCTTCCCATTTGTGTATTATTACAGTTAACCTTTCATTTCAGAAAATAGACATTACATTTACTGTAAATATTAACTCTCATTCAAACATTTAAGAACACTATATTCCCTAAAACTGATAGTTTTGAGCAAAAAAAGATAATCTGTTTAGTTATGTGGGTGTATGGTCTTAACAAGAACCTAATGCACATGTTACTTTCTGATCACTGCTCTCATTATGACTTTGCACCTACCACATCCTTCCTCTTCTAAAAGAAAAAAAAAATAGTAATCCACATTAAACTCACCAACTCCATATCTCTCTTTGACAGTCCTTTGCCAGGAAGGCATGCTGGACATACCAATTGAGCCTGGAAACACAGATGCACAACACAGAGCTTTCAAGTCTCCTTAAAGAGTTTTGGAGGACCAGGAAGAGTAGATTTTTGGTAGCTGTTAAGGCGCAGATTGAGTCATACCCTCCCAGAGACACTCCTACCACTTACTTCCGTCTTGTGTATGAAATCCTGTATCTACTTAGGTTCCTCTTGATAAAGTACAGCAGCATCACAGTATGTCCTTCTCACTACTCTTTCTTTTATCTTGAATAATCTTCTACAAATGCCATAGAGTAGGCAATAATTTGAAAAAGGATATTTAAAAGTTGTGAAAGTGTAATAAAACTGTTGTATTTAAGACATTTTCTATCATCTAGGTCAGCTGTTATTAACAAATAATTGTATGTAATAATAATTTTAATAATTGCAATCTCTGGAAACCTGCGCCTGAGGTCCCATAGCAAAACTATGGCAAGAGCCCCACTCCACAATGACAGCAGTAAGTTCAGGAAATCTATCTTATGATTTATTTCCAAAATAATAGCACAGACATAAAGCTCAATATTTTGAAGTCACAATCCAATGAGATGTCCTGTGCTGTCATAATGCAATTATAATAAGACAGTAATATCACAGTACTTACGGTATATATTTTCAGTGAAGTTAGAGAAAGGATTTTTGTTAGGTCCATGTCTAAACTGTCACTTAAATCCTAGGCCCCTTTTAGGTTGTACTTACACTGTCAATGGTGCTAGGTGATGCTGACTTACTCCTGTTTAATATTCAGATTGCTGGGACTTGTGATGGCACCCAGCAAAGGAACCTATGTCTCACAGCTGAGTATTGATCAACTGCATTAGCTCATGCTGTGAAGCTTGGAAGGGACCGCATCCTATGTAAAACCCCTAAATATCAAAAGTAGTCCATAGTATACAGAACTGGCACTTCAAACAAAGTACATAAACAAAAATGCGGACTAATATCTCAAAGAAGCCGCAAGAAGAGATCCAGATAATATAGACATAAAATTACTTTTTATTGTGAAAATTAAAAAAAATAATAAACATACACATATATATGCAAAGATACCCCAACCGAGAGGGAATCCGTAACTAACAATATACACACAAGTGCAAATATAGAGAGGAGCATAAGATAACAACAGCACAACTAAATGGAATAAAGATCTAAGGAGGACCTTATCGGTATCAGACCAAAAATAATGGGCGCATCCACCCTATGTTTAAGCCAAGTGACCAATTGAAGTTGTAAATAATAAGAACTAACGCTGACAGTAAGGCCATGTGCACACGTTAAGTATTTTTCGCATTTTTTTCGCGTTTTTTCGCTATAAAAACGTGATAAAAACGCGAAAAAAACGCTTACATATGCCTCCTATTATTTTAAGTGTATTCCGCATTTTTTGTGCAAATGTAGCCTTTTTTTCCGCGAAAAAATCGCATCGCGGAAAAAAAAGCAACATGTTCATTAAAATGCGGAATTGCAGGGGATTCCGCACACCTAGGGGTCCATTGATCTGCTTACTTCCCGCACGGGGCTGTGCCCACGATGCGGGAAGTAAGCAGATTATGTGCGGTTGGTACCCAGGGTGGAGGAGAGGAGACTCTCCTCCACGCACTGGGCACCATATAAGTGGTCAAAAAATAAGAATTAAAATAAAAAACAGTCCTATACTCACCCTCGATGTCTTCCCGCCTCCACTGCACGCTGTCGCTTCGGTTCCTGTAGCTGGTGTGCGGTGAAAGACCTGCCGATGACGTCACTGTCCTGTGATTGGTCGTGAGCGGTCATGTGACCGCTCACGTGACCGTGACGTCACGGAAGGTCCTGTGCGCACAGACCAGCTATAGGAAGAGGAACGGACGCCGCTGAGGAGATGTCTGGGTGAGTATAAGCATTTTTTGATTTTTTTTATTATTTTTAAACATTCTATCTTTTACTATAGATGCTGCATAAGCTGCATCTATAGTAAAAAGTTGGTCACACTTGTCAAACGCTATGTTTGACAAGTGTGACCAACCTGTCAGTCAGTTTTCCAAGCGATGCTACAGATCGCTTGGAAAACTTTAGCATTCTGCAAGCTAATTACGCTTGCAGAATGCTAAAAAAACGCGAAAAAAACGGGAAAAAAACGCAAAAAAAAAAATGCGGATTTCTTGCAGAAAATTTCCGGTTTTCTTCAGGAAATTTCTGCAAGAAATCCGCAACGTGTGCACATACCCTAAGGGGTCCTACATTTAAATTTCACCTAATTACCCGGTTGTTGCTGTGTTACTCCGACCCAGTGGGTAGTCAGATTCCCTCCTCACTCCTCCTTAGATCTTTATTCCATTTAGTTGTGCTGTTGTTATCTTATGCTCCTCTCTATATTTGCACTTGTGTGTATATTATTAGTTACGGATTCCCTCTCGGTTGGGGTATCTTTGCATATATATGTGTATGTTTATTATTTTTTTTAATTTTCACAATAAAAAGTAATTTTATGTCTATATTATCTGGATCTCTTCTTGCGGCTTCTTTGAGATATTTGTTATGATCTTGTGGCCTAGGAGCAGCATGGACGAGCTCTGGAGTAGGTGGCCTCTATACTGACCGCAGACCCTGAACTTAACACCGCAACTATAAGTAGCCATGGGATGTTCCTGTCACTCCCTCGACACCTCGTCACAGCCGGAGGACTAATTACCCCTAAAGAAAGAAACAGGAAAACTATCTTGCCTCAGAGAAAATCCCCAAAGGAAAGACAGCCCCCCCACAAATATTGACTGTGAGAGGAGAGGGAAATTACAAACGCAGACTGAAAACAGAATTAAGCAAAGGAGGCCACGCTACCTAGAAAGAAAAGACAGGACAGAGTACTGTGCGGTCAGTATTAAAAACTACAAAAATCCACCACAGAGAATACAAAAATCTCCACACCTAACTAAAGGCATGGAGGGTAACTCTGCGACTCCAGAGCTTCCAGCTTGGCTGAATAAATCCTTACACAGACAAAGCTGGACAAGAAAAAACATAGCAATTCACTGAACTATAAAGTCCACCGCATGTGGACTGCAAAAACAAAGCCAGGACTTATCTTGATGATTTGGACAATCCAGCAGGAGAAACCAAGCAGAGATGTGAATCCTCCAGTAAAACAATGGACAACTGGTACTCCCTAAAGGGTGAAGCCAGACTAAATAGCCCCGTCCAAAGTGGAAGCACCTGATGACTGCTGTGAAGGACAAACAGCAGCACTACCACTTATAACCACCAGAGGGTGCCCAAGAGCAGAACCCACAACAGAATTCACAACAGATATTAGTCCGCATTTTTGTCTATGTAAAACCCCTACAGCTTGCTGCTTTTTCTAGTTATAGGTGTATACCAATCCTGGTCTGCTATTTGTGGACTATCTGCTGTTTGTATCTGCTGTCGCTACTAGGTTCTGCACCTGGATCGTTTAGCTTTCTGAATGCCTTACTATTCTGACGTCACTGCCCGGCGCCCACTGTGAGGAGATGAGCAGTCGCTCAGAGCAGCGCACGAACCAGGAAGAAGAGAGGTGAGTATTTATTTTTTTATGGGGTGCTGACTAATACTACAAGGTCTGCCTATGGGGCGTCTGTCTTATACTACAGGGTCTGCCTATGGTGGTCTGCCTAATACTACAAGGTCTGCCTATGGGGGTCTGTCTTATACTACAGGGTCTGCCTATGGGGATCTGCCTTATACTACAGGGTCTGCCTATGGGGGTCTGCTTTATACTAGAGGGTCTGCCTATGGGGGTGCTACCTTATAGTACAGGGTCTGCCTGTGGGGGTGCTGTCTTATACTACAGGGTCTGCCTATAGGGATGCTGCCTTATAGTACAGGGTCTGCCTATGGGGTGCTGCCTTATACTGCAGGGTATGTCTAAGGGGGTGCCGCCTTATACTACAGGGTCTGCCTGCGGGATGCTGCCTTATACTACAGGGTCTGCCAATGGAGGTACTGTCTTATACTACAGGGTCTGCTTATGGGGGTGCTGCCTTATACTACAGGGTCTGCCTATGGGTGTGCTGCCTTATACAACAGTGTCTGCCTGCGGGATGCTGCCTTATAGTACAGCATCTGCCTATAGGGGTGCTGCCTTATACTACAGGGTCTGCCTATAGGGGTGCTGCCTTATAGTACAGGGTCTGCCTATGGGGGTGTGTTATGATTCTTAGTGGCTGAGGATCACGAATAGACCAGCAAGTGAATAAACTAAGGACAAGCTCTAGGGAGATGGTAACTGGACTGATCGCAAATCTGAACCTATTCAACACAACTAGAGGTAGCCGGTGAACGTGCCTAAATAATTCCAAGACGTCTCGAGCCAGCCTGAGGAACTAGCTACCCCTAAAGAGAAAAAAAGACCTCGCTTGCCTCCAGAGAAATAATCCCCAAAGATATAGAAGCCCCCAACAAATATTAACGGTGAAGTAAGAAGAAGGCACATACGTAGGGATGAAATCAGATTCAGCAAAAGAGGCCCACTAGTACTAGAAAGCATAAAATAGAGCAGGGGTCTATGCGATCAATAAAAAACCCTTACAAAATATCCATCCTGAGATTTCAAGAACCCACGCACCAACTAATGGTGTGTGGGGAGAAACTCAGTCCACTAGAGCATCCAGCAAGCGAGGGAATCACATTTTAGCAAGCTGGACAAGAAAACATGATAAACACTGCTGATCAAAAAATGATCAAACAAAACTTAGCTTGTCCTGGATGGACTGGGAGTGAGGTAGTCAGAAGGAATCTGAGTAGCACTGATTACATCGACAGCCGGCAACAAGAGGAAGTGAAACAGAGCTATATAGGAACCTCCCAGAGGATAACGAACCAGCTGATAGCCAGAGACCAGCAGGATAACAAACAAAGCCACCAGGGGGAGCCCAAAGCAAAAGTCACACCATACCACCAGTGACCACAAGAGGGAGCCTGAAAACAGAGTTCACAACAGGGGTGCTGCCTTATACTACAGGGTCTGCCTGCGGGATGCTGCCTTATACTACAGGGTCTGCCAATGGGGGTGCTGTCTTATACTACAGGGTCTGCCTATGGGGTGCTGCCTTATACTACAGGATCTGCCTGTGGGATGCTGCCTTATACTACAGGGTATGCCAATGGGGGTGTTTTTTTATACTGCATGGTATGCCTATGTGGGTGCTGCCTTATAGTACAGGGTCTGCCTATGGGGTGCTGCCTTATACTACAGATTCTGCCTGTGGGATGCAGCCTTAAACTACAGGGTCTGCCAATGGGGGTGTGGTCTAATACTACAGGGTCTGCCTATGGGGGTGCTGCCTTATAGTACAGGGTCTGCCTATAGGGGTGCTGTCTTATACTACAGGGTCTGCCTATGGTGGTACTGCCTTATAGTAAAGGGTCTGCATATAGGGGTGCTGTCTTATAGTACAGTGTCTGCCTATGGGGGTGCTACCTTATACTACAGGGTCTGCCAATGGGGTGCTGTTTTATGCTACATAGTCTGCCTATGGGGGTGCTGCCTTATAGTACAGGGTCTGCCTATGGGGCTGCTGCCTTATACTACAGAGTCTGCTATGGGTGCTGCATTTGGGGGGTCTGTCTTATACTACAGCATCTGCCTATGGGGGGTCTGCCTAATACTACAGGGTCTGCCTATGGGGGTCTGTCTTATACTACAGGGTCTGCCTATGGGGGTGCTGCCTTATAGTACAGGGTCTGCCTATAGGGGTGCTGTCTTATACTACAGGGTCTGCCTATGGTGGTACTGCCTTATAGTAAAGGGTCTGCATATAGGGGTGCTGTCTTATAGTACAGTGTCTGCCTATGGGGGTGCTACCTTATACTACAGGGTCTGCCAATGGGGTGCTGTTTTATGCTACATAGTCTGCCTATGGGGGTGCTGCCTTATAGTACAGGGTCTGCCTATGGGGCTGCTGCCTTATACTACAGAGTCTGCTATGGGTGCTGCATTTGGGGGGTCTGTCTTATACTACAGCATCTGCCTATGGGGGGTCTGCCTAATACTACAGGGTCTGCCTATGGGGGTCTGCCTTATACTACAGAATCTGTCTATGGGGTACTGTCTTATACTACAGGACCTGCCTATGGGGGTGCTGCCTTATACTACAGAGTCTGCCTATGGGTGCTGCCTTGTGCTATAGAGTCTGCCTATGGGGGTGCATTATACAATCTAGAGTAGGCCTATGCAGAGTGCATTATACTATATTGAGGATTATGTGGTGCATATTACTACATTGAGGACTATCTGGTGCATTATACTATATTGAGGCTTTTTAGAGGAGCATCATAGTGTGGAGATTACAGTGAGGGGCCATCATATAGTGTGGGGATTACAGTGAAAGGGCCTTCATACAGTGTTGGAGCCATCAAACAGTTTGGAGGCTACTAGGGGGTCAGTGCACTGTGTATAAGGGAGCATCATACTGTGTATAGGGGAGCTGTACAGGTGGAGACTCGGGACATTATTAAATGTAAAGTTGGCACTTATTGTTATAGGGGAACTCAGGTTACTGTGACTATGAAAGGGGCACACATGGCAATATTACTTTCTAGGGAGCAAAATATGGGCACTGTTTTCTAGGGTATTTGCACCTGGCATGACTGTATTATAGAGGGGTGCTTTAGAATTTAGAAGGCACAGAGAACCACACAGCAGGTGCAGTAATAGGGACACATATGGCAGCAGCAGCTCAGTATTGGGGTATCGGCAGGATGAGAAGTTTCTGCAGGTTGGGAATAGATGGTGATGGGGCTGGAATATGAGAAGTGAAACGTGTCGTGGCTGCAAGAAGTTGTCATGTTGGTCTGGGCCAGATGGAAAAGACGGGAAAAATGAACGTTTCCATCATAAAGAACATCAGCGGTAAGTCCCATCTGTAACTGTGCTCTGATCTCTTATATGTTCTGTAGGACTGGTATCTACCACTGACCATATGGCGGTAATATCAATATTGGTCTTTATATAGTGATTATTTTCAGTAACATCTGTCATCTGGGGTTCTCCTCCACTATTAGGGTGCGTCATCGAGTTGTAATCAAGGTTACCTGGTTGGGGGCCAACTCAGAAGCTTCGCCCCCCTGAACCAAAACCTTAGCTACGCCTCTGCATACACATATAAGATGCCTTATACAGGTGCATCTCACAAAATTAGAATATCATCAAAAAGTTAATTTATTTCAGTTCTTCAATACAAAAAGTGAAATTCATATATTAGATAGTCATTACAAATAGAGTGATGTATTTCAAGTGTTTATTTCTGTTAATGTTGATGGTTATGACGTACAGCCAATGAAAACACAAAAGTCATTAACTCAGTAAATTGCAATACTTTATAACACCAGCTTGGAAAAATTATTTTAACATCCGAAATGTTGGCCTACTGAAATATTTATTCAGTAAATGCACTCAATACTTGGTCGGGGCTCCTTTTGCTTCAATTACTGCATCAATGCAATGTGGCATGGAGACGATCGGTCTGTGGCACTGCTGAGGTGTTATTGAAGTCCAGGTTGCTTTGATAGCAGCCTTCAGCTAGTCTGCATTGTGGGATCTGGTGTCTCTAATCTTCCTCTTGACAATACCACATAGATTCTCTATAGGATTAAGGTCAGGCAAGTTTGCTGGCCAATCAAGCATAGTGATACTGTTGTTTTTATACCAGGTATTGGTACTTTTGGCAGTGTGGACAGGTGCCAAGTCCTGCTGGATAATTAAATTTCCATATACAAAAAGCTTGTCGGCAGAGTGAATCATGAAGTGCTCTAAAATTTCCTGGTAGATGGCTGTGCTGACATTTGCCTTGATAAAACAGAATGGACCTACACCAGCAGATGACATGGCTCTCGAAACCATCATTGATTGTGTATACTTCACACTAGACCTTGGAAATCAAGGTCCCAGAGTCAGGAGGAGGATTGAAGAGGCCACAATCCCAGCTGCTTGAGGTCTACTGTGAAGTTTCCTCAACCAGTGATGGTTTGGGGAGCCATGTCATCTGCTGGTGTAGGTCCACCGTGGTTTATCAAGACCAAAGTCAGCGCAGCTGTCAATCAGGAAATTTAAGAACACTTAATGATTTCCTCTGCTGACAAGCTTTTTGGAGATGGAAGTTTAATTCTCCAGCAGGACTTGGTACCTGTCCCCACTGCCAAAAGTACCAATACCTGATTTAAAAACAACAGTATCATTGTGCTTGATTGGCCAGCAAACTCGTCTGACCTTAACACCATAGAGAATCTATGGAGTATTGTCACGCTCACGCCCTGACTGGTGGGCGTGAGCTCGGGGGGTTTGTGGCCCCACTGTGCCACAAACCAGACTACCCTGGAAGGGGCGTGACTGTGACAGCTGCCTGGGTTTTCACTGGAGCCCCTGATGGTGAGGTCAGGCTTGTGCAGCAGGCAGCTGCCAGGTGCTACTCCAGGGCGGTGTCTGGCTGTGGCTGCTGATCCCTCTTGGGAGACAGGAATACCAGGATTGGTGCGGGCATCAGGCAGGACTGGCAGAAGAGCACGGCTGAAAATCAGACGAGTAGGCTGGCATGGCTGAGACAGGGCTGGCAGAGACACAGCAGGGATCACAGGGCTGGCAGAGACACGGCAGGGAACACAGGGCTGGCAGAGACACGGCAGAGAACACAGGGCTGGCAGGAACACAGGACTGGCAGGGACGGCAGGAAACACAGGACTGGAAGGCACGGTAGGAACGGTAGGACTGGCAGGAACAAGGGATTGGCAGGAACACTGGATTGGCAGGCACAGCAGAGAACACAGGACTGGTTGATGTGGTGTAAGAAGGAACAGGTAGGGACCTGTTCACACTAGAGGTGCAGGTACGGATATGTAGTTAGGAGGAACATGTAGGGACCTGTTCACACAGGTGGTGCGGGAACGGATATGAAATATGAAGGAACAGATAGGACCTGTTCACACAGGAAATGTAGGTATGGAAATAAACCAGAAGGAAGGGAGAATGAAGGAACAGGTTGAGACCTGTTCACACAGGAAGAGAACCGCAAGGCTGCGGATAGGAAAGGTAGAGCAGCAAGAGATAGCGCAGCAATAAAAGCAAAGCAGAGCAGAACCACAAGGAATGTGGAGAAGAGCTGCAGCAAGAGATTCTTACAGCAACGGGATCGGAGCAGAGATGAACAGAGCAGAACCACAAGGAATGCGGAGAGGAGCTGCAGAAAGAGATTCTTACAGCAATGGGAGCGGAGCAGAGAAGAACGGAGCAGAACCGCAAGGAATGCGGAGAGGAGCTGCAGAAAGAGATTCTTACAGCAACGGGAGCGGAGCAGAGATGAACGGAGCAGAACCGCAGGAGTGCGGATCAGAGGTAAAAGCCACAAAGGTACAGAGCAGGCAGAGCTGTAAGAGTGCAGAGTGTAAGCAGACTGAGAACACAAGGAAAGACACAGCAGGGAAGGAAGCCACAGACAAGGAGACAGAGATAAGACTAAGTACAGACAAGGCAATGGAACAAGACACAAGGACAAAGACACAGGGACCAGGATATTCTGCCTCCTGGAGGGCGGACAACAAGACCAAGGCAAAAATACAGAGAAAAGCCTCTAGCGAGGGAGTAACATAGACGAAGGCCTGGCAAACTCAGCAGCTAGACACTAACTGAGCAAACACATTGCACAGGCCCAGAACACTGGGTGGAGCTGCACTATATACTGGAGGCCTCTTGGTAATTGGTCAGGAACAGATTAGACAGATGCACTTGATTGCTACAAGAACCAGAGAGTTCAGGCGCCGCCCCCCTATACACAAAGCCATGAAGCATGCAGAGAGCAGAGACACAGAACATGGAGCTGGCATAAAACAGAAACCACATCATGGCCTGGAGCAGTGGGTAAGAAAGTGTGAGAGATGTGAGGCCATGCCGTGATGCCAGCAGAGTTGTTACAGTACCCCCCCCTTTACGGCCCCTCTTCTTCAAGCCCGCCAGAATAACTTGTAGAAGAAGGATAGGAGCACACATAGTCCTGGCCAACATGACATCTTCAGAGTAGAATAAGGCAGGCGGGCCACCAGGAATCTCAGAAAACAAAGTCTCTTTGTGCTCTGCAGGGTTAGCTTCATCAGAAATCTTGGATAGCAAAGTCTCATTGTACCCAATGGGGTTAGCTTTCTCAATGGACTGGACCATTTCCTCAGGGTAGACAAGAAGCCGGGACTTGGAAGCTACCGACTTGTTATCTTCACCAGCCGGCCACATGGAAGCCGAAGGAATACTCACAGGATACACCTTCTGCCCGATATCCAGAGACAAACTTTCAGGTAGCAGAGATGTTCTAGAGTACTGAACACAGGAAAAGTCATTAGAGATGAGTGTGGAGAGCATCAGCTCCACTGGGTCAGAGAAAAATTGAGGTGAACAAACTTCTGTTTTGAAGTCTTCACCAGCCGGCCACAAGGACGCTGAAGGTATAAACATAGGAACCATCTTCTGCCCGTTATCCAGAAGAAATCGTCCAAACGGCGGGGATGTTCCTAGGAACGGTTTACAAGTAGAGTTGTAGGAGATGTGAGGAGAGATCGTCACCGCTTTCCCATCTTCGGTGACATTAGCACACCTTGACTCGACGACTAACTGTTTACTGGTATAGTCGCTGGAGATGTGTGGAGACATCTGTCATGATCTCAATGGCAAGAGAACATAGCATCAGCATATATAGGAACTAGCTCTTGGAAGATGGAAACTGAGCTGACCATGAACTAAACCTAACGCACAACTAGCAGTGGCCGGGTAGCATGCCTACGTTGATTCTAGATGCCCAGCACCAGCCGGAGGACTAAATAATGCTAGCAGAGGAAAATATTAGTCCTAGCTCACCTCTAGAGAAATACCCCGAAAGGAGACAGAGGCCCCCCACATGTATTGGCGGTGAATTAAGATGAAATAACAAACGTAGTATGAAAATAGGTTTAGCAAATTTGAGGTCCACTTACTACATAGCAGAAGACAGAAAGGACACTTTCATGGTCAGCTGAAAACCCTATCAAAACACCATCCAGAAATTACTTTAAGACTCTGGCATTAACTCATAACACCAGAGTGGCAATTCCTGTTCACAAGAGCTTTCCAGACACAGTAACGAAACTACAGCTGTGAACTGGAACAAAAATGCAAAAACAAACATGGACAAGAGTCCAACTTATCTAGTAGTTGTCTAGGAGCAGGAACAAGCACAGAGAGGCTTCTGATAACATTGTTGACCGGCAAGCAACTAACAGAGCAGCAAGGTTATATAGCGACTCCCACATCTTGATGGGAACAGGTGAACAGAGAAGATGAAGACACCAGTTCAATTCCACCAGTAGCCACCGGGGGAGCCCAGAATCCAAATTCACAACAGTACCCCCCCTCAAGGAGGGGGCACCGAACCCTCACCAGAACCACCAGGGCGATCAGGATGGGCCCTATGAAAGGCACGAACCAGATCAGAGGCATGAACATCAGATGCATTCACCCAAGAATTATCCTCCTGGCCGTATCCCTTCCACTTGACCAGATACTGGAGTCTCCGTCTGGAAACACGGGAGTCTAAGATTTTCTCCACAACGTACTCCAACTCACCCTCAACCAACACCGGAGCAGGAGGCTCAACGGAAGGCACAACCGGTACCTCATACCTGCGCAATAATGACCGATGAAAAACGTTATGAATAGAAAAGGATGCAGGGAGGTCCAAACGGAAGGAAACAGGGTTAAGAATCTCCAATATCTTATACGGGCCGATGAACCGAGGCTTAAACTTAGGAGAAGAGACCCTCATAGGGACAAAACGAGAAGACAACCACACCAAATCCCCAACACGAAGCCGAGGACCAACACGACGGTGGCGGTTGGCAAAAAGCTGAGTCTTCTCCTGGGACAACCTCAAATTGTCCACCACCTGCCCCCAGATCTGATGCAATCTCTCCACCACAGCATCCACTCCAGGACAATCCGAAGATTCCACCTGACCAGAGGAAAATCGAGGATGAAACCCCGAATTACAGAAAAACGGGGACACCAAAGTGGCAGAGCTGGCCCGATTATTGAGAGCGAACTCCGCCAATGGCAAAAAAGCAACCCAATCATCCTGGTCAGCAGACACAAAACACCTCAGATATGTCTCCAGGGTCTGATTAGTCCGCTCGGTCTGGCCATTCGTCTGAGGATGGAAAGCGGACGAAAAAGATAAATCTATGCCCATCCTAGCACAGAATGCCCGCCAAAATCTAGACACGAATTGGGTCCCTCTGTCAGAAATGATATTCTCAGGAATACCATGCAAACGAACAACATTTTGAAAAAACAGAGGAACCAACTCGGAAGAAGAAGGCAACTTGGGCAGAGGAACCAAATGGACCATCTTAGAGAAACGGTCACACACCACCCAGATGACAGACATCTTCTGAGAAACAGGCAGATCTGAAATAAAATCCATCGAGATGTGCGTCCAAGGCCTCTTAGGAATAGGCAAGGGCAACAATAATCCACTAGCCCGAGAACAACAAGGCTTGGCCCGAGCACAAACGTCACAAGACTGCACAAAGCCTCGCACATCTCGTGACAGGGAAGGCCACCAGAAGGACCTTGCCACCAAATCCCTGGTACCAAAAATGCCAGGATGACCTGCCAACGCAGAAGAATGAACCTCAGAGATGACTCTACTGGTCCAATCATCAGGAACAAACAGTTTATCAGGTGGGCAACGATCCGGTCTATCCGCCTGAAACTCCTGCAAGGCCCGCCGCAGGTCTGGAGAAATGGCTGACAATACCACTCCATCCTTAAGGATACCTGTGGGCTCAGAGTTACCAGGCGAGTCAGGCTCAAAACTCCTAGAAAGGGCATCCGCCTTAACATTCTTAGAACCCGGTAGGTATGACACCACAAAATTAAACCGAGAGAAAAATAATGACCAGCGCGCCTGTCTAGGATTCAGGCGCCTGGCGGTCTCAAGATAAATCAAATTTTTGTGGTCAGTCAATACCACCACCTGATGTCTGGCCCCCTCCAGCCAATGGCGCCACTCCTCAAAAGCCCACTTCATGGCCAAAAGCTCCCGATTCCCAACATCATAATTCCGCTCAGCGGGCGAAAATTTACGGGAAAAGAAGGCACAAGGCCTCATCACGGAGCAGTCAGAACTTTTCTGCGACAACACTGCCCCAGCTCCGATCTCAGAAGCGTCGACCTCAACCTGAAAAGGTAGAGCAACATCAGGCTGACGCAACACAGGGGCAGAGGAAAAACGGCGCTTAAGCTCCCGAAAGGCCTCCACAGCATCAGGGGACCAATCAGCAACATCAGCACCCTTCTTAGTCAAATCGGTCAATGGCTTAGCAATATCCGAAAAACCAGCAATAAATCGACGATAAAAGTTAGCAAAGCCCAAAAATTTCTGAAGACTCTTAAGAGAAGAGGGCTGCGTCCAATCACAAATAGCTTGAACCTTGACAGGATCCATTTCAATGGAAGAGGGAGAAAAAATATATCCCAAAAAGGAAATCCTCTGTACCCCAAAAACACACTTAGAACCCTTCACACACAAAGAATTAGACCGCAAAACCTGAAAAACCCTCCTGACTTGTTGGACATGAGAGTCCCAGTCATTCGAAAAAATCAGAATATCATCCAGATACACAATCATAAATTTATCCAAATAATCGCGAAAAATATCATGCATAAAGGACTGGAAAACTGACGGAGCATTTGAAAGACCAAAAGGCATCACTAAATACTCAAAGTGGCCCTCGGGCGTATTAAATGCGGTTTTCCACTCATCCCCCTGCCTGATTCGCACCAAATTATACGCCCCACGAAGGTCAATCTTAGAGAACCACTTGGCCCCCTTTATGCGAGCAAACAAATCAGTCAGCAACGGCAATGGGTATTGATATTTAACAGTGATTTTATTCAAAAGCCGATAATCAATACATGGTCTCAAAGAGCCGTCTTTTTTTGACACAAAGAAAAAACCGGCTCCTAAGGGAGATGACGATGGACGAATATGTCCCTTTTCCAAGGACTCCTTTATATATTCTCGCATAGCAGCATGTTCAGGCACAGACAGATTAAATAAACGACCCTTTGGGTATTTACTACCCGGGATTAAATCTATGGCACAATCGCACTCTCGGTGCGGAGGTAACGAACCAAGCTTGGATTCTTCAAAGACGTCACGATAGTCAGACAGGAACTCAGGAATTTCAGAGGGAATAGATGATGAAATGGAAACCACAGGTACATCCCCATGAGCCCCCTTACATCCCCAGCTCAACACAGACATAGCTCTCCAGTCGAGGACTGGGTTGTGAGATTGCAGCCAAGGCAATCCTAGCACCAAATCATCATGTAGATTATACAGCACCAGAAAGCGAATAATCTCCTGGTGATCCGGATTAATACGCATAGTTACTTGTGTCCAGTATTGTGGTTTATTATTAGCCAATGGGGTGGAGTCAATCCCCTTCAGAGGAATAGAAGTCTCCAAAGGCTCTAAATCATACCCACAGCGTTTGGCAAAGGACCAATCCATAAGACTCAAAGCGGCGCCAGAGTCGACATAGGCGTCCGTGGTAATAGATGACAAAGAGCAAATCAGGGTCACAGATAGAATAAACTTAGACGGTAAGGTGCAAATGGAAACAGATTTATCAAGCTTTTTAGTGCGCTTAGAGCATGCTGATATAACATGAGTAGAATCACCACAATAGAAACACAACCCATTTTTCCGTCTAAAATTCTGCCGTTCGCTTCGGGACAGAATTCTATCACACTGCATACTCTCTGGCGACTTCTCAGTGGACACCGCCAGATGGTGCACTGGTTTGCGCTCCCGCAAATGCCTATCGATCTGAATAGCCATTGTCATGGACTCATTCAGACCCGCAGGCACAGGGAACCCCACCATAACATCCTTAATGGCATCAGAGAGACCCTCTCTGAAAGTCGCCGCCAGGGCGCACTCATTCCACTGAGTAAGCACAGACCATTTACGGAATCTTTGGCAGTAAATTTCCGCTTCATCTTGCCCCTGAGATAGGGACATCAAAGTTTTTTCTGCCTGAAGCTCCAAATGAGGTTCGTCATAAAGCAACCCCAAGGCCAGAAAAAACGCATCCACATTGAGCAACGCAGGATCCCCTGGTGTCAATGAAAAAGCCCAGTCTTGAGGGTCGCCCCGGAGCAAGGAAATCACAATCCTGACCTGCTGTGCAGGGTCTCCGGCAGAGCGAAATTTCAAGGACAAAAATAATTTGCAATTATTTCGAAAATTCTGAAACCCAGATCTATTCCCCGAGAAAAATTCCGGCAAAGGAATTCTCGGCTCAGATACAGGTGCATGACAAACAAAGTCTTGCAAATTTTGTACCTTCGTGGCGAGATTATTCAAACCTGCAGTTACACTCTGAAGATCCATTACAAACAGGTGGACACAGAGCCATTCAAAGATTAGAAGGAGAGAAAAAAAAAAAAAAAAAAAAATTTCAGCAGACTTCTTATTTCTCTCCTTTCTCAGCCAAGGATTTTAACCCTTTAGTGGGCCGGTCAAACTGTCATGATCTCAATGGCAAGAGAACATAGCATCAGCATATATAGGAACTAGCTCTTGGAAGATGGAAACTGAGCTGACCATGAACTAAACCTAACGCACAACTAGCAGTGGCCGGGTAGCATGCCTACGTTGATTCTAGATGCCCAGCACCAGCCGGAGGACTAAATAATGCTAGCAGAGGAAAATATTAGTCCTAGCTCACCTCTAGAGAAATACCCCGAAAGGAGACAGAGGCCCCCCACATGTATTGGCGGTGAATTAAGATGAAATAACAAACGTAGTATGAAAATAGGTTTAGCAAATTTGAGGTCCACTTAATACATAGCAGAAGACAGAAAGGACACTTTCATGGTCAGCTGAAAACCCTATCAAAACACCATCCAGAAATTACTTTAAGACTCTGGCATTAACTCATAACACCAGAGTGGCAATTCCTGTTCACAAGAGCTTTCCAGACACAGTAACGAAACTACAGCTGTGAACTGGAACAAAAATGCAAAAACAAACATGGACAAGAGTCCAACTTATCTAGTAGTTGTCTAGGAGCAGGAACAAGCACAGAGAGGCTTCTGATAACATTGTTGACCGGCAAGCAACTAACAGAGCAGCAAGGTTATATAGCGACTCCCACATCTTGATGGGAACAGGTGAACAGAGAAGATGAAGACACCAGTTCAATTCCACCAGTAGCCACCGGGGGAGCCCAGAATCCAAATTCACAACAGACATCCTCACCGTTTCCCCATCTTCGGTGACGTCAGCACACCTTGACTCCTCGACTAGCAGACCAGCTGAAGAAGATGTCACTGCTGAGTGTCTTTGATGCATGGGAACCAGACACTTCTCAAGACTGGGTAAGTTCAAACGAAGCACTTTACTGGAACTCTTGACCAGAGCGGGTGGTAGAGTCCTTGGCTCAGAATGACCCATGGGCATAACAAACAGCATATGGAAAACAAACTTCTTCGTGTATAAGGCTCCAACTTGGAGCTGTAGTTGTCCTTGCAGGACTAGACTGCTCTTAAGCAGGGCTCGGCCATTATCAGGCAATGCCCACACCGGGTTCTGGAGCTGTAAAACGGAGACCATATACCGACTCCATATGATTGGCGGCTTAAACTCACCAAAGCTCCCGGAAAGCAGTGAAACAGTCATTAACTTAGATGGAGAGGAAGTACTCTTGCCAGGGGCAGCCTCTTCTACTGGCCCAGGGCTTTGGAGCTTTACATCCCCTGGACTGAGGCCATCTAGGTGTTCCTCACAACAGCAGCGACTTTGTATGCCCATCTTATGGCTGATTTCGGGCTGCTGCTTTGCCAGCCCACTCTCATCAACCTTCTTAGGCTTCACACGGGTAGCTGCATTAACGGGTAGAGGAACTGGAGGGTCACAGACGGTCATGGCTTGACGTGGGGGTTTCTTCACGGGTTTCGCTCGTCTGGTGCGCCTTTCGAATCTAGATGGGGAAGACTTCACAGGAGTAGCAGGACGAGGCTTGTCAAAGACTCTATGGAAGGCCACCAGGAAGGCCCCTAGGTTCATGACGATAGGATCCCCTGCTTCCCAGAGGGGAGTTATCCATATTAGAGCATTTTTGGCCAGGTAGCACATGATGTAACCCACCTTGACCCAGTCAGAGGGAAAACAAGCTGCATTCTGCAGGATGTAGCGTAAGCACTGTTTCAGGAACCCCTGGCATTCTTCAGGATTCCCATAGAACATAGGTGGGTCAGCTGGGTAGTGCTCCTCCTCATAGGCCTGAAGTTGCTTGAAGAAAGCATTAGAGACTATAATTGGGTCAGAGGTCTCTTCAATCTGAACCACCCTTGGTGGAACAAATTTATCAGGTTGCTCATACGGGCAGAGAGAAAGTTCATCATGCTCTGCGAGCGGTAGGACATGGGATACAGCGGAGGCCATGGCCTGTGCAAACTGTCACGCTCACGCCCTGACTGGTGGGCGTGAGCTCGGGGGGTTTGTGGCCCCACTGTGCCACAAACCAGACTACCCTGGAAGGGGCGTGACTGTGACAGCTGCCTGGGTTTTCACTGGAGCCCCTGATGGTGAGGTCAGGCTTGTGCAGCAGGCAGCTGCCAGGTGCTACTCCAGGGCGGTGTCTGGCTGTGACTGCTGATCCCACTTGGGAGACAGGAATACCAGGATTGGTGCGGGCATCAGGCAGGACTGGCAGAAGAGCACAGCTGAAACTCAGACGAGTAGGCTGGCACGGCTGAGACAGGGCTGGCAGATACACAGCAGAGATCACAGGGCTGGCAGAGACACGGCAGGGAACACAGGGCTGGAAGAGACACGGCAGAGAACACAGGGCTGGCAGGAACACAGGACTAGCAGGGACGGCAGGAAACACAGGACTGGAAGGCACGGCAGGAACGGTAGGACTGGTTGATGTGGTGTAAGAAGGAACAGGTAGGGACCTGTTCACACTAGAGGTGCAGGTACGGATATGTAGTTAGGAGGAACAGATAGGGACCTGTTCACACAGGTGGTGCGGGAACGGATATGAAATATGAAAGAACAGATAGGACCTGTTCACACAGGAGATGTAGGTATGGAAATAAACCAGAAGGAAGGGAGAATGAAGGAACAGGTTGAGACCTGTTCACACAGGAAGAGAACCGCAAGGCTGCGGATAGGAAAGGTAGAGCAGCAAGAGATAGCGCAGCAATAAAAGCAAAGCAGAGCAGAACCACAAGGAATGTGGAGAAGAGCTGCAGCAAGAGATTCTTACAGCAACGGGAGCGGAGCAGAGATGAACGGAGCAGAACCGCAAGGAATGTGGAGAGGAGCTGCAGAAAGAGATTCTTACAGCAACGGGAGCGGAGCAGAGAAGAATGGAGCAGAACCGCAAGGAATGCGGAGAGGAGCTGCAGAAAGAGATTCTTACAGCAACGGGAGAGGAGCAGAGATGAACGGAGCAGAACCGCAGGAGTGCGGATCAGAGGTAAAAGCCACAAAGGTACAGAGCAGGCAGAGCTGTAAGAGTGCAGAGTGTAAGCAGACTGAGAACACAAGGAAAGACACAGCAGGGAAGGAAGCCACAGACAAGGAGACAGAGATAAGACTAAGTACAGACAAGGCAATGGAACAAGACACAGGGACCAGGATATTCTGCCTCCTGGAGGGCGGACAACAAGACCAAGGCAAAAATACAGAGAAAAGCCTCTAGCGAGGGAGTAACATAGGGCAAGGCCTGGCAAACTCAGCAGCTAGACACTAACTGAGCAAACAGATTGCACAGGCCAAGAACACTGGGTGGAGCTGCACTATATACTGGAGGCCTTTTGGTAATTGGTCAGGAACAGATTAGACAGATGCACTTGATTGCTATAAGAACCAGAGAGTTCAGGCGCCACCCCCCTATACACAAAGCCATGAAGCATGCAGAGAGCAGAGACACAGAACATGGAGCCGGCATAAAACAGAAACCACGTCATGGCCTGGAGCAGTGGGTAAGATAGTGTGAGAGATGTGAGGCCACGGCATGGCCAGCAGAGTTGTTACAAGTATTGTCAAGACAAAGGTGAGAGACACCAGACCCAACAATGCAGATTAGATGAAAGCTGCTATCAAAGCAACCTGGGCTTCCATAACACCTCAGCATTACCACAGGCTGATCTGTTATGACCCCAGTGGACAGGGTCTCAGAGGAACGTGTAAGTCTGCGAGATACAAAAATCCAGCTCATAGGGCTGTGGTAACTGGGTTGACCAAATAGCTACTCCTAACGCCAACACTAGAAGTAGCCGGGGATCATGCCTACGGTGATCGCTAGATGACTCGCGCCAGCCGGAGAATCTAACTACCCCTAGGAGAAGAAAACAAAGACCTCTCTTGCCTCCAGAGAAAGGGACCCCAAAGCAAGATACAAGCCCCCCACAAATAATAACGGTGAGGTAAGAGGAAATGACAAACACAGAAATGAACCAGGTTCAGCAAAGAGAGGCCAGCTTACTAATAGCAGAATAAAGCAAGATAACTTATCTGGTCAACAAAAACCCTATAAAAATCCACGCTGGAGATTCAAGAACCCCCGAACCGTCTAACGGTCCGGGGGGAGAACACCAGCCCCCTAGAGCTTCAGCAAAGGTCAGGATACAGATAGGAACAAGCTGGACAAAAATACAAAACAAAACCAAAGCCAAAAAGCAAGGAAGCAGACTTAGCTTGAAATACAGGAACCCGGATCAAAGGACAAGAGCACAACAGATTAGCTCTGAATTCAACGATGCCAGGCATAGAACTGAAGGTCCAGAGAGCTTATATAGCAACGCCCCTGAACTAACGGCCCAGGTGAGCATATAGGAGAAGACAGAAGCTCCAGTGTCAAATCACTAATGACCACTAGAGGGAGCAAAACGCAAATTCACAACAGTACCCCCCCCTTAGTGAGGGGTCACCGAACCCTCACCACGACCACCAGGGCGATCAGGATGAGCGGCGTGAAAGGCACGAACTAAATCGGCCGCATGAACATCAGAGGCGACCACCCAGGAATTATCTTCCTGACCATAGCCCTTCCACTTGACCAGGTACTGAAGCCTCCGCCTGGAGAGACGAGAATCCAAGATCTTCTCCACCACGTACTCCAACTCGCCCTCAACCAACACCGGAGCAGGAGGCTCAGCAGAAGGAACTACAGGCACAACGTACCGCCGCAACAAGGACCTATGAAACACGTTGTGGATAGCAAACGACACAGGAAGATCCAGACGAAAGGATACAGGATTAAGGATTTCCAATATCTTGTAAGGACCAATAAAACGAGGTTTAAATTTGGGAGAGGAAACCTTCATTGGAACAAAGCGGGAAGAAAGCCACACCAAATCCCCAACACGTAGTCGGGGACCCACACCGCGGCGGCGGTTGGCAAAGCGCTGAGCCCTCTCCTGTGACAACTTCAAGTTGTCCACCACAAGATTCCAGATCCGCTGCAACCTATCCACCACAGAATCCACCCCAGGACAGTCAGAAGGTTCCACATGACCCGAAGAAAAACGAGGGTGGAAACCAGAGTTGCAGAAAAACGGCGAAACCAAAGTGGCGGAACTAGCCCGATTATTAAGGGCAAACTCAGCCAACGGCAAGAAGGTCACCCAATCGTCCTGATCAGCAGAGACAAAACACCTCAAATAAGCCTCCAAAGTCTGATTAGTTCGCTCCGTCTGTCCATTAGTCTGAGGATGGAAAGCAGACGAAAACGACAAATCAATGCCCATCCTACTACAAAAGGATCGCCAGAATCTGGAAACGAACTGGGATCCTCTGTCTGACACAATATTCTCAGGGATGCCGTGCAAACGAACCACGTTCTGGAAAAACACAGGAACAAGATCGGAAGAGGAAGGCAGCTTAGGCAAAGGAACCAAATGGACCATCTTGGAGAAGCGATCACATATCACCCAGATAACAGACATGCCTTGAGACACCGGAAGATCAGAAATGAAATCCATGGAGATATGTGTCCAAGGTCTCTTAGGGACAGGCAAGGGCAAGAGCAACCCGCTGGCACGAGAACAGCAAGGCTTAGCTCGAGCACAAGTCCCACAGGACTGTACAAATGACCGCACATCCCTTGACAAGGAAGGCCACCAAAAGGATCTGGCCACCAGATCTCTGGTGCCAAAAATTCCTGGGTGACCTGCCAACACCGAGGAATGAACCTCGGAAATGACTCTGCTGGTCCACTTATCAGGCACAAACAGTCGGTCAGGTGGACAAGAATCAGGCCTATCAGCCTGAAATCTCTGCAACACACGTCGCAGATCTGGAGAAATAGCTGACAAGATAACTCCATCCTTAAGAATACCAACAGGTTCAGCGACTCCAGGAGCATCAGGCACAAAGCTCCTGGAAAGAGCATCGGCCTTCACATTCTTTGAACCTGGTAAATACGAGACAACGAAGTCAAAACGGGAGAAAAACAATGACCAGCGGGCCTGTCTAGGATTCAGGCGTTTAGCAGACTCGAGATACATCAGATTTTTGTGATCAGTCAAGACCACCACACGATGCTTAGCACCCTCGAGCCAATGACGCCACTCCTCAAATGCCCATTTCATGGCCAACAACTCCCGATTGCCCACATCATAATTTCGCTCAGCAGGCGAAAACTTCCTAGAGAAAAAGGCGCAAGGTCTCATAACAGAGCAACCAGGGCCTCTCTGCGACAAAACGGCCCCTGCTCCAATCTCTGAAGCATCCACCTCAACCTGAAAGGGAAGCGAGACATCAGGCTGGCACAAAACAGGCGCCGAAGTAAACCGACGTTTCAACTCCTGGAAAGCCTCCACGGCAGCAGGAGCCCAATTAGCCACATCGGAGCCCTTCTTGGTCATATCCGTCAAAGGTTTCACAATGCTAGAAAAATTAGCGATAAAACGACGGTAGAAGTTAGCGAAACCTAAGAACTTCTGAAGACTCTTAACTGACGAGGGCTGAGTCCAATCAAGAATAGCTCGGACCTTGACTGGGTCCATCTCCACAGCAGAAGGGGAAAAAATGAACCCCAAAAAGGGAACCTTCTGTACACCAAAAAGACACTTTGAGCCCTTGACAAACAAAGAATTTTCACGCAAAATTTTAAAGACCATCCTGACCTGCTCCACATGCGAGTCCCAATTATCAGAAAAAACCAGAATATCATCCAGATAAATGATCAAAAATTTATCCAGATAGTTCCGAAAAATGTCATGCATAAAGGAATGAAAAACTGAAGGGGCATTAGAGAGCCCAAAAGGCATCACCAAGTACTCAAAATGACCTTCGGGCGTATTGAATGCGGTTTTCCATTCATCACCTTGCTTAATGCGCACAAGGTTGTACGCACCACGAAGGTCTATCTTGGTGAACCACTTGGCACCTTTAATCCGGGCAAACAAGTCAGACAACAGCGGCAAAGGATACTGAAATTTGACAGTGATCTTATTTAAAAGTCGATAGTCAATACAAGGCCTCAAAGATCCGTCCTTTTTAGCCACAAAAAAGAATCCCGCACCAAGAGGGGAAGAAGACGGACGGATGTGTCCTTTCTCCAGAGACTCCTTGATATATGAACGCATAGCGGTATGTTCAGGTATCGACAGATTAAACAGTCTTCCCTTAGGAAACTTACTGCCTGGAATCAAATCTATTGCACAGTCACATTCCCTATGAGGAGGCAATGCACTGGACCTGGACTCGCTAAAGACATCCTGATAATCAGACAAATACTCCGGAACTTCCGAAGGCGTAGAAGAAGCAATAGACACAGGCAGGGAATCCTCATGAATACCACGACAGCCCCAACTTGACACTGACATAGCCTTCCAGTCCAGGACTGGATTATGGGTCTGTAACCATGGCAGCCCCAAAACAACCACATCATGCATTTTATGCAAAACAAGAAAACGTATCACCTCGCGGTGTTCAGGAGTCATGCACATGGTAACCTGTGTCCAATACTGCGGTTTATTTTCTGCTAATGGCGTAGCATCAATACCCCTAAGAGGTATAGGATTTTCTAATGGTTCAAGAATAAAACCACAGCGCTTAGCAAATGAGAGATCCATAAGACTCAGGGCAGCACCTGAATCTACAAACGCCATGACAGGATAAGATGACAGTGAGCAAATCAAAGTTACAGACAGAATAAACTTAGGATGCAAATTACCAACGGTGACAGGACTAACAACCTTAGATATACGTTTAGAGCATGCTGAGATAACATGTGTAGAATCACCACAGTAGTAGCACAAGCCATTCTGGCGTCTATGAATTTTCCTCTCATTTCTAGTCAGGATTCTATCACATTGCATCAAATCAGGTGTCCGTTCAGACAACACCATGAGGGAATTTGCGGTTTTTCTATCACATTGCATCAAATCAGGTGTCCGTTCAGACAACACCATGAGGGAATTTGCGGTTTTGCGCTCCCGCAACCGCCGGTCAATTTGAATAGCCAGGGCCATGGTATCATTCAGACCTGTGGGAATAGGAAAACCCACCATAACATTCTTAATGGCTTCAGAAAGGCCATTTCTAAAATTAGCAGCCAGTGCACACTCGTTCCAATGTGTCAGCACGGACCATTTCCGAAATTTTTGGCAGTACACTTCAGCCTCGTCCTGGCCCTGAGACATAGCCAGCAAGGCTTTTTCAGCCTGAATCTCAAGATTGGGTTCCTCATAAAGTAAACCGAGCGCCAGAAAAAACGCATCAATATCAGCCAATGCCGGATCTCCTGGCGCCAACGAAAAAGCCCAATCTTGAGGGTCACCCCGTAAGAATGAAATAACAATTTTTACTTGTTGAGCAGAGTCTCCAGACGAACAGGGTCTCAGGGACAAAAACAATTTACAATTATCCCTGAAATTCCTAAACTTAAATCGGTCTCCTGAAAACGGTTCAGGAATCGGTATCTTGGGTTCAGACCTAGGATTTCTGATAACATAATCTTATATACCCTGCACACGAGCAGCAAGCTGGTCCACATTTGTAATCAAGGTCTGGACATTCATGTCTGCAGCAAGCTTAAGCCACTCTGAGGTAAAGGGGAAAAGAAAAAAAAAAAAAAAAAAAAAATGAGAGAGAAAAAAAAAACTCAAAATTTTCTTTCTTATAATCCCACTTCTGCAATGCATCAAACATTCAATACTGGCCTGGCATACTGTTATGACCCCAGTGGACAGGGTCTCAGAGGAACGTGTAAGTCTGCGAGATACAAAAATCCAGCTCATAGGGCTGTGGTAACTGGGTTGACCAAATAGCTACTCCTAACGCCAACACTAGAAGTAGCCGGGGATCATGCCTACGGTGATCGCTAGATGACTCGCGCCAGCCGGAGAATCTAACTACCCCTAGGAGAAGAAAACAAAGACCTCTCTTGCCTCCAGAGAAAGGGACCCCAAAGCAAGATACAAGCCCCCCACAAATAATAACGGTGAGGTAAGAGGAAATGACAAACACAGAAATGAACCAGGTTCAGCAAAGAGAGGCCAGCTTACTAATAGCAGAATAAAGCAAGATAACTTATCTGGTCAACAAAAACCCTATAAAAATCCACGCTGGAGATTCAAGAACCCCCGAACCGTCTAACGGTCCGGGGGGAGAACACCAGCCCCCTAGAGCTTCAGCAAAGGTCAGGATACAGATAGGAACAAGCTGGACAAAAATACAAAACAAAACCAAAGCCAAAAAGCAAGGAAGCAGACTTAGCTTGAAATACAGGAACCCGGATCAAAGGACAAGAGCACAACAGATTAGCTCTGAATTCAACGATGCCAGGCATAGAACTGAAGGTCCAGAGAGCTTATATAGCAACGCCCCTGAACTAACGGCCCAGGTGAGCATATAGGAGAAGACAGAAGCTCCAGTGTCAAATCACTAATGACCACTAGAGGGAGCAAAACGCAAATTCACAACACTGATCGCCTCCAGGCCACTCCACATTGATGCAGTAATCGATGCAAAAGGAGCCCCGATCAAGTATTGAGTGCATTTACTGAACATACATTTCAGTAGACCAACATTTTGGATGTTAAAATCATTTTTTCAAGCTGGCTTTATATGTAAAGTATTCTAATTTACTGAGATAATGATTTTGGGGTTTTCTTTGGCTGTAAGCCATAATCATCAACATTAACAGAAATAAACACTTGAAATAGATCACTCTATTTGTAATGACTAGTGTTGAGCGATACCGTCCGATACTTGAAAGTATCGGTAACGGAAAGTATCGGCCGATACCGGCAAAGTATCGGATCCAATCCGATACCGATACCCGATACCAATACAAGTCAATGGGACTCATGTATCGGACGGTATTCCTGATGGTTCCCAGGGTCTGAAGGAGAGGAAACTCTCCTTCAGGCCCTGGGAACCATATAAATGTGTAAAAGAAAGAATTAAAATAAAAAATATCGCTATACTCACCTGTCCGACGCAGCCGGGACTTCAGCGAGGGAACCGGCAGCGTTGTTTGTTTAAAATTCGCGCTTTTACTTGGTTACGTGAAGTCCCGGCTTGTGATTGGTCAGGTCGGCCATGTTGCCGGGACGCGGACCAATCACAGCAAGCTGTGACGAAATTACGTCACGGCTTGCTGTGATTGGTCCGCGTCCCGGCAACATGGCGCCGTGACCAATCATAAGCCGGGACGTCACTGGAGGCTGGACACGCGCGCTTTTTAAAAAAGCGCGCAAGCCCAGCCTCCCGGACGTCACGACTTGTGATTGGTTAATGGCGGCCATGTTGCCGGGACGCGGACCAATCACAGCAAGCCGTGACGTAATTTCGTCATGGCTTGCTGTGATTGGTCCGCGTCCCGGCAACATGGCGCCGTGACCAATCATAAGCCGGGACGTCACTGGAGGCTGGACACGCGCGCTTTTTAAAAAAGCGCGCAAGCCCAGCCTCCCGGGCGTCACGGCTTGTGATTGGTTAATGGCGGCCATGTTGCCGGGACGCGGACCAATCACAGCAAGCCGTGACGTAATTTCGTCACGGCTTGCTGTGATTGGTCCGCGTCCCGGCAACATGGCCGACCTGACCAATCACAAGCCGGGACTTCACGTAACCAAGTAAAAGCGCGAATTTTAAACAAACAACGCTGCCGGTTCCCTCGCTGAAGTCCCGGCTGCGTCGGAGGGTGAGTATAGCGATATTTTTTATTTTAATTCTTTCTTTTACACATTTTTACACACATTTTTACATTAATGTTGTTTCGATACCGATACCCGATACCACAAAAATATCGGATCTCGGTATCAGAATTCCGATACAGCAAGTATCGGCCGATACCCGATACTTGCAGTATCGGAATGCTCAACACTAGTAATGACTCTATCTAATATATAAGTTTCACTTTTTATATTGAAGAACTGAAATAAATTAACTTTTTGAGGATATTCTAATTTTGTGAGATGCACATGTAAGAGTTTGGAGGGAAGAAAGTGAAAGGAAGAACACCTGTAAACAAAATGAGAGAATCATATAGATAAATAGTAACTTTAACATAATGTAAAATACCTGTTTGCTGAATTCTAACAGTGAGCTCAGTTTTCATGAAATCACATCCACTTTGCTTGTACAGTTAAACACAGAAAAACTTTTATGCTAAAAAAGCAGCAGAAAATAAGTCACATTTACACTACATGTGAAGTGGATGTGATTCCATGAAATCTCCCCACTCTGTGGTCTGAAGACGCTGCGGGTTTGATGCATTTTTTCTCTACAGGCTTCTTCTGAAAAAAAAGTATGAAGAAAAATCCACCATTGCATTTTTTAACACAGAATCAAAGATTTTCTGTACTATTACGAAGCCGCGTATTTAACTCTTTTTTATCTGCCCCAAAATAAAATCAAATATGGAGGAAACCGCATAAAAGAAATGCATCAAACACATAAAAATCATAGAAGATTGTTTCTGCATCGTCTGGTGCAGATACCTGCAGAAAAAAGCAGCAGAAAGAACACAGTATTTACACTACAATTGAACACGGCCTCAGCATTAGTTTTTTAAAACAAATGTATCGGTCTCGCCATTTTTTTACATCATTTACAAATTACCATAAATGATCTGATTGCTGTGTTGCGCGAGTCGTTACGATTAGGGGGACACCAATTAGGTCCATGTTATTTGCTGATTTATGAGGTTTATTATTTAAAAATAAAGGCATTAAAAAGGACTTTTTTCATTATTAAGTGTTTTAATTATCAGTTTTTAGTAATTTTACAGGATGAAAAATCTTGCATTCTCCCTATAGAATACAGGAACAAATGTGGCACCCCATAGTCCGATTGCCACGGTGACATTGCCTCCCTCTAAAGGGTGATGTCATGCCTGGAGGCAAGAAGGAAGGTCCACATGCCAGGTAACACAGTGTGCATGTCAATTCCTGCTCCAGGCCAGAAAGGGGAGCTTCCTTATAAATTCTGGCCAGCAGGTGGGGTTAGTGAGTCAGAAAGAAGTCAGCTGAGAGAGTAAACAGGGGAGTTGTCATGGAAATGGGAGCCAGCTGGAGCTCCTGATAGGACAGTGAGATAAGAGAGTTGGCAGTTGGTCTGTGGAGAGCGAAGGGACAGGAGCAGAGACGAGAGCTCAGGGGAATAAAACCTGCATATAGGTGACCCCAGAGAGGAGTGCTGATAAAAAGGGATGCCAGAGTCCTTGGCTGGGCAGGTCCTGACAGCCGAATCTGGAGGGCAGGGGACTGCAAGTTCCCTGGCCACACCGATCACCTGAAGGCACGTTAGCAGACCAAGAGCCGACAGTGAAAAGGACAGTGCCCGTGAAATAGGCTCACGCTGTCTGCCATACAGGTTAGAAATCATCACAAAGAATAGGGCCGCAGCTTAGCTACAAGCAGCAAAAACCCTAAAAGAGAGCGCAGAAAGAAAGTCCCCAACCCTACCTGGCAGGGTGGATCCCCTGAAAGCTTCCAGGCTAGTTGAACTCAATCCGTCATCTGTAATTGGTACCCCAGATTTCATCTACTTTCAAGTAAAAGGTAAAGGAAACTGCACCTCTCTGTGTCCTTCACTTATTCTCTGCACCCCAATGTTCACCACCATCTGAATAATCAAATATATCTGCCCTGGAGCCCATCTTTACCCATGGGGAGCTGAACCATCTTTGCTGAATCACCATCAGCCCCAGTGGGCCTAAACCTCAGCGTCAGCCACCCATTGCCGAACACCACGGGTGGCGTCACGACCAAACACCATATAATTATCCTCCATTTTATGACATGGCCAGGGCCATGGAAACAGATCACGGCCCTGTGACCTTCCCCATAGAACTGTCCGGTCTGATTCTGGGTATGCCACGGCCCTGCCGAGTGCGTCACATTCACTGTACACAGCAATGTATTTATATCAGTATAATCTGCCTGTAGTCACATTGAGATGTGAATTTGATTCCGGGGAGACTGTTGTAAATTCCATCTGGGCTCCCTCTGGTGGCCTTTAGCGATACTGCAGGGTCTGAAGATGGTATCAGCTGCCTCATTTCCTGCTATGCTGGTTCCTATTTAACTCCACCTGCACCTTTGTTTGTTGCCTGCTGTCATTGTATTCAGTACTGGTTCTGATCTCTCTGGACTTCCTTGTGACCTGTCTCCATCCGGAGAAGCTAAGTCTTGCTAGTTCATGTTTGCTCATTTTTCTCTTGAAAATATGTTTCATTATATGATGAGTTCAGTCCAGCTTGCTTATATGTGATTTTTTTGCTTGCTGGAAGTTCTGGGGTGCAGAGTGCGCCCCTCACATCGTGAGTCGGTGTGGGGGTTCTTGCATTTTCTGCGTGGATGGTTTTTGATAGTTTTTGTACTGACCGCACAGATCCCTTGCTATCTTCAGTCTATTTAGCTTTAGCGGGCCTCATTTGCTTAAACCTGTTTTTCATTACTACGTTTGTATTTTCCCCTTAACTCACCGTTATTATTTGTGGGGGCTGTCTAAACTTTGGGGTCATTTCTCTGAGGCAAGTAAGGCTTGGCTTTCTCTCTAGGGGTAGTTAGTTCCTCAGGCTGTGACGAGGCGTCTAGGTTTTTAGGTAACGCTCCACGGCTGCCTTTAGTGTGTATTGGATAGGTTCAGTGTTGCGGTCAGTATAGTTTCCACATCCCCAGAGCTCGTCCTAATATTCTGGTTTACCTATCAGGTCAGTTTGGTGATCCTACCACCGGATCATAACAGTACAGCAGGCCAGTAAAGAGTTAATGCATCGCAAAAGAGGGATAAGAGAAATCCTGAGTTCATTTTTTTTTTTTTCTGCAGTGTGTCTTGCCTCTCTCCTCCCCTTAATGTCTGGGTGGTTCAGAATTCATCTGCAGCTATGGACCTTCAGAGTCTGTCTTCTAGTGTGGATCATCTCACTGCTAGAGTACAAGGCATTCAGGATTATGTCGTTCGCAGTCCTATGTCAGAGCCTAAGATACCTATTCCTGAGTTGTTCTCCGGAGACAGATCTAGGTTTTTGAACTTTAAAAATAATTGCAAATTATTTCTTTCTCTGAGACCTCGTTCCTCTGGTGATCCGGTTCAGCAAGTTAAAATTGTTATTTCTTTGTTGCGTGGCGACCCTCAAGACTGGGCATTCGCCCTGGCGCCAGGAGATCCTGCATTGCTTAATGTAGATGCGTTTTTTCTGGCGCTGGGTTTGCTTTATGATGAACCTAATTCTGTGGATCAGGCAGAGAAAATCTTGCTGGCTTTGTGTCAGGGTCAGGATGAAGCCGAGGTTTACTGTCAGAAGTTTAGGAAATGGTCTGTGCTCACTCAATGGAATGAGGGTGCCCTGGCAGCGATTTTCAGAAAGGGTCTTTCTGAAGCCATTAAGGATGTTATGGTGGGGTTCCCCACGCCTGCGGGTCTGAGTGAGTCAATGTCTTTGGCCATTCAGATTGATCGGCGTTTGCGGGAGCGCAAACCAGTGCACCATCTGGCGGTATTTTCTGAGCAGAAGCCTGAGTCTATGCAATGTGACAGGATTCTGACCAAAATTGAACGGCAAAATCACAGACGTCAGAATGGGTTGTGCTTTTACTGTGGTGATTCTGCTCATGTTATCTCAGATTGTTCTAAGCGCACAAAAAACTTCGCTAGGTCTGTCACCATTGGTACTGTACAACCTAAATTCATTTTGTCTGTTACTTTAATTTGCTCTCTGTCATCCTACTCAGTTATGGCTTTTGTGGATTCAGGTGCCGCCCTGAATTTGATGGATTTGTCTTTTGCCAGGCGCTGTGGTTTTGTCTTGGAGCCTTTGCAATTCCCTATTCCACTAAAGGGAATTGATGCCACGCCATTGGCCAATAATAAACCTCAGTACTGGGCTCAAATGACTATGTGCATGACTCCTGCACATCAGGAGGTGATTCGCTTTCTTGTGTTACATAATTTGCATGATGTTGTCGTGTTGGGTCTGCCATGGCTGCAGGCTCATAATCCAGTCCAGCAATGTCTGTGTCAAGTTGGGGTTGCCAAGGGATTCATGGCGATGCTCCTTTGGTGTCAATTGCTTCTTCTACTCCTTCTGAAGTCCCTGAATTTTTGTCGGACTACCAGGATGTATTTGATGAGCCCAAATCCAGTGCCCTACCTCCTCATAGGGATTGTGATTGCGCCATAAATTTGATTCCTGGTAGTAAGTTCCCTAAGGGACGACTTTTTAATTTGTCTGTACCAGAACATGCCGCTATGCGGAGTTATATCAAGGAGTCTTTGGAGAAGGGGCATATTCGCCCATCCTCGTCCCCTTTGGGTGCGGGGTTCTTTTTTGTGGCCAAGAAGGATGGTTCTCTAAGACCCTGTATAGATTATCGCCTTCTAAATAACATCACGGTCAAATTTCAGTATCCTTTGCCACTGTTGTCTGATCTGTTTGCTCGGATTAGGGGGGCCAGTTGGTTCACCAAGATAGATCTTCGTGGAGCGTATAATCTTGTGCGTATAAAGCAGGGCGATGAATGGAAAACAGCATTTAATACGCCCGAAGGCCATTTTGAGTACTTGGTGATGCCTTTTGGGCTTTCTAATGCCCCTTCTGTGTTCCAGTCCTTCATGCATGACATCTTCCGAGAGTATCTGGATAGGTTTATGATTGTGTACCTTGATGATATTTTGGTCTTTTCTGATGATTGGGAATCTCATGTGAAGCAGGTCCGGATGGTATTTCGGGTCCTGCGAGCCAATGCCTTGTTTGTGAAGGGCTCTAAATGTCTCTTTGGAGTCCAGAAGGTTTCCTTTTGGGGCTTTATTTTTTCTCCTTCTACCATTGAGATGGATCCAGTCAAGGTCCAGGCTATTCATGACTGGACTCAACCTACATCGGTAAAAAGTCTTCAGAAGTTCTTGGGTTTTGCTAATTTTTACCGTCGCTTCATCGCTGATTTTTACAGTGTGGTTAAGCCTTTGACGGATTTGACCAAGAAGGGTTCTGATGTGACGAATTGGTCTCCTGCGGCCGTGGAGGCCTTTCAGGAGCTCAAACGTCGGTTCTCTTCGGCTCCTGTCTTGCGTCAGCTGGATGTCTCTCTACCATTCCAGGTCGAGGTTGATGCTTCTGAGATTGGAGCAGGGGCTGTCTTGTCACAGAGAAACTCTGATGGCTCTGTGATGAGGCCATGTGCTTTCTTTTCAAGAAAGTTTTCGCCTGCCGAGCGGAATTATGATGTTGGTAATCGGGAGTTGTTGGCAATGAAGTGTGCATTTGAGGAGTGGCGACATTGGCTTGAGGGAGCCAAACATCGTGTGGTGGTCTTGACTGATCACAAGAATTTGACTTATCTCAAGTCTGCTAAGCGGCTAAATCCTAGACAGGCTCGATGGTCGCTGTTTTTCTCCCGTTTCAATTTCGTGGTTTCATACCTTCCGGGTTCAAAGAATGTGAAGGCTGATGCTCTTTCTAGAAGCTTTGTGCCTGACTCTCCGGGAGTTTCTGAACCGGCTGGTGTCCTCAGAGAAGGGGTGATTTTGTCTGCCATCTCCCCTGATTTGCGACGGGTACTGCAGGAATTTCAGGCCAATAGACCTGATCGTTGTCCACCGGAGAGACTGTTTGTCCCGGATAGATGGACCAGTAGAGTCATTTCCGAGGTTCATTCTTCGGTGTTGGCAGGTCACCCTGGGATTTCTGGTACCAGGGATTTGGTGGCTAGGTCCTTTTGGTGGCCTTCCTTGTCGCGGGATGTGCGTTCCTTTGTGCAATCCTGTGGGATTTGTGCTCGGGCCAAGCCTTGCTGTTCTCGTGCCAGTGGTTTGCTTCTGCCTTTGCCTGTCCCGAAGAGGCCCTGTACGCATATTTACATGGATTTTATTTCGGATCTTCCAGTCTCTCAGAAGATGTCTGTTATCTGGGTGGTTTGTGATCGTTTTTCTAAAATGGTCCATTTGGTGCCCTTGCCTAAGCTGCCTTCCTCCTCTGATTTGGTTCCACTGTTTTTTCAGAATGTGGTTCGTTTGCATGGTATTCCTGAGAATATTGTGTCTGATAGAGGATCCCAGTTTGGCGGTCCTTTTGTGCTAAGATGGGCATTGAATTTTCTTTTTCATCGGCCTTCCATCCTCAGACAAATGGCCAAACCGAACGTACTAATCAGACCTTGGAGACTTATCTGAGATGTTTTTTTTCTGCTGATCAGGATGACTGGGTGACTTTTTTGCCATTGGCTGAGTTCGCCCTCAATAATCGGGCTAGTTCTGCTACTTTGGTTTCGCCTTTTTTTTGCAATTCTGGTTTTCATCCTCGTTTTTCCTCAGGTCAGGTTGAGCCTTCTGACTGTCCTGGGGTGGATTCTGTGGTGGATAGGTTGCAGCAGATTTGGAACCACGTGGTGGACAATTTGACGTTGTCACAAGAGAAGGCTCAGCGCTTTGCTAACCGCCGTCGCTGTGTGGGTCCCCGACTTCGTGTGGGGGATTTGGTGTGGTTGTCTTCTCATTATGTTCCGATGAAAGTTTCCTCTCCTAAGTTCAAGCCTCGTTTCATCGGTCCTTATAAGATTTTGGAAATCCTCAACCCTGTGTCATTTCGTTTGGACCTCCCAGCATCATTTGCCATTCACAATGTGTTCCATAGGTCATTGTTGCGGATATATGTGGTGCCTGTGGTTCCTTCTGTTGATCCTCCTGCTCCGGTCTTGGTCGAGGGAGAATTGGAGTATGTGGTGGAGAAGATCTTGGATTCTCGTGTTTCGAGACGAAGGCTTCAGTACTTAGTTAAATGGAAGGGCTATGGTCAGGAGGATAATTCCTGGGTTGTCGCCTCTGATGTCCATGCGGCCGATTTGGTTCATGCCTTTCATTCGGCTCGTCCTGATCGGCCTGGGGGCTCTGGTGAGGGTTCGGTGACCCCTCCTCAAGGGGGGGGGGTACTGTTGTGAATTCCGTCTGGGCTCCCTCTGGTGGCCTTTAGCGATACTGCAGGGTCTGGAGATCGTCTCAGCTGCCTCATTTCCTGCTATGCTGGTTCCTATTTAACTCCACCTGCACCTTTGTTTGTTGCCTGCTGTCGTTGTATTCAGTACTGGTTCTGATCTCTCTGGACTTCCTTGTGACCTGTCTCCATCCGGAGAAGCTAAGTCTTGCTAGTTCATGTTTGCTCATTTTTCTCTTGAAAATATGTTTCATTATATGATGAGTTCAGTCCAGCTTGCTTATATGTGATTTTTTTGCTTGCTGGAAGTTCTGGGGTGCAGAGTGTGCCCCTCACATCGTGAGTCAGTGTGGGGGTTCTTGTATTTTCTGCGTGGATGGTTTTTGATAGTTTTTGTACTGACCGCACAGATCCCTTGCTATCTTCAGTCTATTTAGCTTTAGCGGGCCTCATTTGCTTAAACCTGTTTTTCATTACTACGTTTGTATTTTCCCCTTAACTCACCGTTATTATTTGTGGGGGCTGTCTAAACTTTGGGGTCATTTCTCTGAGGCAAGTGAGGCTTGGCTTTCTCTCTAGGGGTAGTTAGTTCCTCAGGCTGTGACGAGGCGTCTAGGTTTTTAGGTAACACTCCACGGCTGCCTTTAGTGTGTATTGGATAGGTTCAGTGTTGCGGTCAGTATAGTTTCCACATCCCCAGAGCTCGTCCTAATATTCTGGTTTACCTATCAGGTCAGTTTGGTGATCCTACCACCGGATCATAACAGGAGACTCAGTCAAAGGAGGGAGAAGAAGTAAGTACGGTATATAATTTAATTTATGCACTCAGCAAAGGGAAGCGGCCCACTTTCCCCCCGAGGAGGAAGAGCTGAGGGAGCGATGGAAACTTAGGAGAGGTGAATATGGAAGTTGGAAGAACAGCTGAAACGTGATGGGATGCGGGACTGATTCCTCAAATCGGGACAGCCAAATCCGGGATGGTTGGGAGCTATGCCAGTAATGATGGTGATATACTGCTTCTGCTAGCGGCTCTCACAATCTTAGTTGTGTGTTTGATTTTTTTTTACACTACCCTGTCTATTGCCATTGTCACTTTTCCTTTTACCATACAATTTTTACAATAATATAATATTTTTTCAATCCTTTCAACTCCAAGTAATATTCCTTAAATTATATTAATTAATGAATTAATGAATTAATTAAATTAAGTTGGGAAGTTCCTCTTTTAGAAATAGTAGTCTGTCTGTATGTTTGGTGTTTTCCTGTTGAAAGGGTGGGGTTTCTGAAAAGATGTAACCTCTTGTTTCAATGTCTCTTCCTCTTTTTATTATGAAAAGAAATAGCAGAAACATGTTTAAAGCATCAGAAAGTAACAAACAGGGGTTATCACCTCTAAGAACTTTGCAATTTCACACAAAATATCCTAGTGTAGTCATACCTCCCAATCATTCTGATGCAGCGATTTAGTTCAGAATTTGGGAAGCTGCCCCATTGTCCTTGGAGGTTGGAGGTATATCTCAACATCAGTTATATTCACGGCCGGCATTAGTGGCAGGAAAACCAGGCAGCTGCCTAGGGACCCCAATCCTCCAGGGACCCCCAGCCAGTAGTCGCTTTGGGGTCTGTGAGTGAGAGGAACCCGTCGCTGCCCCCCTCCTCATATTGCACATTCAATTTAAGTTGAAGCAGTAGTGGAGGAGAGAGTGTCATGTGATGCTCCCTCTCCCATCTCTTCCCCCCCTCTGCACTATACTGTGTGGGTGTAAGTAGGTCACGGGATGCAGTGACACAAGAAAGGCAGAACAAGGGTTAACGATTTAATTGAACAGTAAAGATACTCCTCGCAGGGAGATGAACGGTTACATTTTAAATAATAGGGAAATAAAAAACAGCAAGATAGCAGTCCACTCAATAAACTTATCGTGTTCTTGGCTTCCTCGGCCACAGACAATCCGGTAATCTGCATCCAGACCACCCCTGCTACCGGGATGGGCAATTGATTGGCAAAATTGGGCATTTCAGGCCTCCATTCCACTGTATTTGCTGTCTGTTACCCTCGTTCTAAACAGTATTATGGGGTAAAAAAAATACAGGCCACATATTGAACATTGTGGTTTCTCTGAGAGATGCCTGATCTCTCTGTGGGCTACAAATTTGGGCATTTCAAGCATCCATTCCACTGCATTTGCTGTCTGTAACCCTAGTTCTATACAGTATTTGGGGGTAAAAAATACAGGCCACATATTGAGCATTGTGGTTTCTCTGTCAGATGCCTGATCTATCTGTGGGCTACAAATTTGGGCATTCCAGGCCTCCATTCCACTGTATTTGCTGTCTGTTTCCCCAGCTCTACACAGTATTTTGGGGTAAAAAATACAGGCCACATATTGAACACTGTGGTTTCTCTGTGAGATGCCTGATGTATCTTTGGGCTACAAATTTGGGCATTTCAGGCCTCCATTCCACTGTATTTGCTGCCTGTTACCCTAGTTGTTCTGCCCATTAATGTGCAGCAAGTTAATTCACAATTTAGTATCAGTTGTCACCATTAGGGTCATTAGGTACACATTTATCCTGTTCCTGTATCCAGGAGCATGTTGCTTTAAGCTTGTGTTCTGACTAGTACCGCCCACCTGGTTTCCCGGGCAAGAGTAGCCATTTTCCCCCGACCTTGAGTCTTACACACATGTTTCAGGCTCTCTCTTCCTGCAGATTATTGCTCTTGATAAGCGGATTCCGGTGAGGCACAAATGTACTTACATGTGTGTATTATGTTAGAACAGTTATACAGCCACTGTGTAGCAAAGTGTGTAATTAGGCATGTTGGCTTTATTTCATATTGCTGTTTCTCTGTATGCAGATAGATGTTTGCCTGTATAAAGTAATACAAAGCTGACAGCCTGAACTTGCCCTAAGATAGCCATGATAACTGTGTATCTGCCTTATCCTATGTTCAGTGTTAGCTCTCTAATCTCTCTGTTATTCATGTTATTGCATCTTGTAGCATGCTGTAATATACCAAGTACTGATGCACTGTTATTTCCTTTGTAGTTTTTACCTGATCATCCATTATATCGAATATCTCATAATATCATCTACTATTGTTGTTCATCATTCACCATCTCAATAAATATAGACTTAAGAACCTATACAGTCTGTTTACTGAGCAAATGGATGAAGGTTTAGCCGTATGCTAGAATCCACACAGCATCATACATAAGTGGAGGAAGGCAGAACAGTAAAAATGTAATGGAACCGCTGGCCGCAGTGGTGGTTGTACAGACCGTGCGGGACCGCTACCACCCAAACTGCTTCGCATACGGGTATTACAGCAGCCGCCATACAGCTGCAGGAAATAGAACCCAGGACCCAGTAAGAACAGATTAGCCCTTCAGTGAAACTGATAGCCGGTCTCAGGCTGTAGTTGATCAGACTGTACGGGATCGCTAACACCCACACTGCTCCACATACGGGTGTCACAGCAGCCGCCATACAGCTGCAGAACGAAGCCTGCCAAGAAGTGCTACGCTATTCCCGCCGAGCGGAAGCTCACCCGCACAACGAGTCAGTTTTCTGCCGAAATACTCAGTAGAACGCAGCTAAACACACAATGTCTCGACGCGATACATCCTCACTCAAAACAAGGTCACGAGCATGCTCTAACAAGTCTTCAATAAAAGAGCTTGCTGCTGTTGCTCGTGCCGAAGCTAAAGCGGCCAAAGAGAGGTCCTGTTTCACAGAACAAGAGCTGCATCTAAAGATGAGACAAGAAAAACATGAAGCAAAACATGAAGCAAAAACTGCACGCCTGCAAGCAGAAACTGCACGCCTTCAAGCCGAAATCGCACGTTTGCAGGCAGAGAAAGAAAAGGAGAGTGCGCGCCTGCGAGCGTCTCTAGAAAGACTTGCGGCAGACAAAAACACAGCAGCTGCAATAGCTAAGACAGAGTACTTGGAAGCTATGGAGGATCCTGATGATGAGAGACACAGCAACATTCTTGGAACACATCTAGAGCAGCAAGATCCAGCGCAGCGCGTCGCAGAGTACGTCCATCAACATTCTGGCATGGATGACAGCCCTGACACACTACATCGACCAGCCTGTGCTGATTACCAGCGATCCAACCATGAACTTCGCTACTATAGACAAGAGGATGCCCAGCATGGAGATGTCGACCACAGCTACCGTTCTACTGAGCAGAAGGTACAGCTCCCATCCCGCCTTAAAGAAACACCTTCACTGGAAAGGTGCTACGCAGACTATCCGAAGCCAGGAGCGCCTCACAGGTATGGTGGTACACCACACATTAGACATGACTATAACACACCGGCTCGTACCAGCACTGACCAAGCCACCATGGACTTTGCAAAGTTCTTTGCCCGCCAAGAACTGGTTACTAAAGGACTTGTAAAGTTCACTGATAAAGCTGAAAACTATAGATCATGGCATGCCTCATTCCAGAACGCCATTCAGGGACTGGACCTTTCTAGTAGTGAGGAATTAGATCTCCTGGTAAAGTGGCTCAGAAGTGAGATGGTCGAGCATGCCAAAAGACTAAGAGACATTAATATAAAGTATCCACACATAGGTCTACGTAAAGTGTGGGAAAGAATTGATGAATGCTATGGGTCCATAGAAGTCAGAATGCTTTATACAAAAGAGTTGATGATTTCCCTAAGATAGGGCCTAAAGATTATCAGAAGCTTAGAGAATTGATTGATTTATTGATAGAGTTACCAGTTGCCCAGAAGGAGGGTCACTTGCCTGGATTGGCATTCTTAGACACTGCTAGGGGTGTCAATCCGATAGTACAGAAACTCCCTTACAACTTACAAGAAAAGTGGGTTACACATGGTTCACGGTATAAGCAAACTCATAACGTACCATTCCCTCCTTTTACTGTATTTGTGGAATTTGTCACCCAACAAGCTAGGATCAGAAATGACCCTAGTTTTGACTTCACTCTGGCATGTTCCACTGCCCCTGGCGTCAGGAACACAGGACTGGCAGGACACGGCAGGAACACAGGACTGGAAGGTACAACAGGAACACAGGACTGGCAGGAACACCGGACTGGCAGGACATGGCAGGAACACAGGGCTGGCAAGGTACGGCAGGAACACAGGACTGAAAGGTACGGCAGGAACACAGGACTGGAAGGTATGACAGGAACACAGGACTGGCAGGACATGGCAGGAACACGGGACTGGCAGGAACACCGGACTGGCAGGACATGGCAGGAACACAGGGCTGGCAAGGTACGGCAGGAACACAGGACTGGAAGGTACGGCAGGAACACAGGACTGGCAGGACATGGCAGGAACACAGGGCTGGCAAAGTATGGCAGAAACACAGGACAGGCAGGACACAGCAGGAACACAGGACTGGCAGGGTATGGCAGGAACACAGGACTGGCAGGGACAGCAAACACAGACAGTCAGAGTCACAGACTAAGATGCAAGGAACGGAGCCTAGGAACCTAAGGTGATGCTGGCACTAAGCCAGTGAATGCAATAGAAGCTAAGGCATCTGAGCAGGGCAGGCGCTGGGAAGAAATACTCGACGGGCACCGCCATATTGGAGGCGGAGCCACCGGGTCACGACCTCCCAGAAGCCCCAGCAATGAAAGGAGCGCATCTGCGCATGAGCGGACCGCCGAAGTGACGAGTGCCGGAGAAGCTGGAAGACCGAGAGCAGGAGGGAGCATTGGGAGCATGCCAGCCGGACAGGTAAGTATAAGGAAGCGGCATAACAGTACCCCCTCTCTTACCCCCCTCTCTTTAAAACTGGAAAGGAATTTTTTCAAGATTACAGGAGCATTGATATTCTCCAGGGGTTCCCAAGATCGTTCCTTGGGACCAAAGCCTTTCCAATCAATGAAGTAAAAAGCCTTACCCTTAACAAATTTCCTAGCGAGAATATCCTTAACCTCAAAAGAAACTTCGGAAGAAATAGGTAAATGAGAATGCGACGGAGTAGAATGAAAATGATTAAAAATTGCGGGTTTGAGGAGTGACACATGAAAAGTGTTAGGAATACGTAACGAGGTGGGCAACTTCAACTTGTAGGCTACATCATTAATTTGGCTAGAAATTTCAAAGGGACCGATGTAATGTGGACCTAATTTTTGAGAGGGAACCTTGTGTCTAATGTAGCGAGAGGATAACCAGACCTTGTCACCTGGACGATACAGGGGACCATCTAAACGCCTTTTGTCAGCATTCTCTTTCATCCTGCAACTAGCCCTCTGAAGCGCCTCCTTAGCCTCCTGCCAAATTTTGGAGAATTCCAAAGACAAGGAATCTGACGCCGGTACACATGAGGTGGGGGAAACAGGGAGAGGAATGCCGGGATGTAGCCCAAAAACAATAAAAAAAGGAGATTTAGATGAAGATTCACTAGTATGGTTATCATAAGCGAATTCAGCCCAAGAAAGAAGAGACACCCAGTCATCGTGATGAGCATTAGTAAAATGACGAACATAAGATGTGAGAATTTGATTCACATGCTCCACTTGTCCGTTGGACTGGGGATGGTATGCAGAAGAAAAATGTAACGATACCTTCATAAGTCCACAAAGAGCTCTCCAGAAATGAGAGGTAAACTGAACTCCACAGTCGGACACAATATGCTGAGGGAATCCATGAAGTCGAAATACTTGATGTAGAAAGACCTTTGCTAGTTCAGGAGCTGAAGGCAAACCAGGTAGAGAGATGAAGTGAGCCATTTTGGAAAATCTATCTACCACCACCAAAATTACTATGCAGTTAGAAGATTTCAGTAAATCGGTGATGAAATCCATTGCAATATGACTCCAGGGAACAGAGGGCACAGGAAGAGGATGCAATGGTCCAGAAGGAAGCTGTCAAGGAACTTTGTTCCTAGCACATGAAGAACAAGAGGCAACGAAATCCAGGACATCTTGGCGAAGCGAACGCCACCAGTAATGGCGAGAAATCAGGGTGAGAGTTTTCTTGCCCCCAACATGTCCATCGAAGCGGGAAGAATGACTCCAATGTAAAACTTTCAATTTGTCACTATTTGACACAAAGGTTTTTCCCAGGGGTGTAGCAATCTCCTTTAGCGGAGCCAACGAAACAATCTTAGCAGGATCAAGGATATGCACTGGTCTCTCCTCTTCATCCAAAGGTTGAAAAGATCTTGACAGAGCATCAGCTTTAATGTTCTTATTCCCGGGTCGGAAATGTAACTCAAAGTCGAAACATTCAAAAAGCAAAGACCATCTGGCTTGTCGAGGGTTTAGCCTTTGGGCGGTCTGGACATAGGACAGATTCTTGTGATCTGTAAAAGTAATGAAAGGATGTACAGCCCCTTCTAGGAGGTACCACCACTCCTCCAGGGCCAATTTTATGGCCAGTAATTGCTTGTCACTAGTGTTGAGCATTCCGATACCGCAAGTATCCGGTATCAGCCGATATTTGCGGTATCGGAATTCCGATACCGAGTTCCGATATTTTCAGTATATCAGATACCGGAATCGGAAGTTCCCACAATTCAAAGTGCCCGAATTCAGCCAATGAGGAATGATTAGAAGTGTGGGCACATCCTGTTCTGCATTGTGGGCATGTAAGTACTGGCATGGCTGTGATTGGCTGCTGAAATGATGTCATGATGCACTATAAAAGTCGCTGCCGCCATTTAGGGCTCACTCTGCTGTGAATTCAGTTAGGGACAGGTTGCTGTGTTCTGACTGAGGGCCAGTTTAGAGATAGCGATTTGCTTCATTGTGCTTTACCCAGGCTAATTTAGCAACCGCTGTGTGAGATCCTTGCTTTTGCCTTGCAGCGCTGTTCACAGCTGTCTGCAAGGTCTCTGTGTGTGTGAGTGCAGCTCACTCTGTAGTCTGTCTGCAGCCACAGCTGGTTGTAGTCAGCTCAGAGTGCGTCACTGCCTCATAATGTTCTATCCATTGTGCTTTTTTGCAATTAGTGCAGCCTGCTGCACATTTTTTCAAATATTTCCTATTCGTGGCTTTCCATCCGTATCCAGCAAAATTGTGGAAAAACACTACATAGGATTACATAGAGGAGCTTTTTTTGGCCTTGCAGCGCCATTTACGGCTGTCTGCACAGTCTCTGTGTGAGTGCACATCGCTCTGTAGTCTGTCCGCAGCCACAGCCGGTTGTAGTCAGCTCAGGGTGCATCACTGCCTCATACCGTTCAATCCCTTGTCCTTTATTGCAATTAGTGCAGCCTGCTGCACATTTTTTCAAATATTTCCTATTAGTGGCTTTCCATCCGTATCCAGCTAAATTGTGGAAAAACACTACATAGGATTACATAGAGGAGCTTTTTTTTGGCCTTGCAGCGCCATTTGCGGCTGTCTGCATGGTCTCTGTGTGAGTGCACATCGCTCTGTAGTCTGTCCACAGCCACAGCCGGTTGTAGTCAGCTCAGGGTGCGTCAGTGCCTCATACCGTTCCACTGTCTGTTTCTCAATTAGTGCAGCCTGCTGCACATTTTTTCAAATTTATCCTATTAGTGGCTTTGCCTCCGTTTCGTGCTAGATTGTGGAAAAACACTATATCCTTCCTCTAGTGTTAGGGTCGTGACCGACCCTTTTTAGGTTTTAAATGCATACAAATTCTACATACATTGGTTTATTGCATCAAGACTTTTTGACTTTTTCAGGAACTTATTTTAAAACAAAATACAATAAAATAAAACTATTTTACTAAATTGTCAAATGCTCTTATTAAAATTATAACATTTGTGTTGTTGGGGTCAATTTCGACCCAGGTCTAATATAAGAGTAAAAAAACAATAATAAGTCCCAAAACTGAACTCATAAACACAATATAAACCAACAGCCCACAGCCAGCTCTACCTCCAACAACTTGAGTTAGGGACATGTCCAGGCATGTATGGCCAAATCAGCTTAGAGTTGGTACTTTGCAGAGTATACATCTCCAGTTTACACATGCAACAATGAGGAGAAGATTTGATGTAAGCCAAATTCTGGATTATATCTTAGATGATAATGAATCAGATGACACACAGCAGCAAACTGATACAGATGAACAGGTTTCTGAGGAGGAAGATGATGTGGAGTATCAACCGGAAGACACAGACAGTTCTGATTAGTCTGATGAGGAGGTCACTGGTGCTGAAGCTGCTCCCGCTGAAAGATTCAAATCCAAAAGTGGCAAGATCAGTTGGAGCTCAGTACCTCCAGATGTACATGGCAGAGCAGATGCTGCAAATGTCATAAAAATGACCCCTGGGATCACAAGGTATGCTGTGACAAGAGTAAGTGACATCAAGACATGTTTTGATCTGTTTATGCCATTGTCAATAAAAAAAAAGTCATTATTGCTATGACAAACCTTGAAGGAAAAAAAGTCCACGGTAACATGTGGAATGACCTTCATGATGATGTCCTGGATGCTTACATTGGTGTTCTTCTCCTTGCTGGAGTGTACAAATCCTGCAGTGAGGCCACTGATAGTCTCTGGGATGCATCGACAGGCAGGAATATTTTCTGGGCAACAATGTCACTTCAAAAGTTTCAAATGATATCAAGAGTCCTCAGATTTGACAACAGAGACACCAGAACAAAATCTGACAAACTTGCTCCCATCAGGGATGTTTGGGAGAAATGGGTGCAGCTCCTTCCACTGATGTTCAACCCAGGGCCAAAGGAGACAGTAGACGAACGTTTTCTCCCTTTCCGCGGAAAATGCCCCTTCCGGCAATACATGCCAAGTAAGCCAGGCAAATATGGCATAAAAATCTGGGCAGCCTGTGATGCAAAAACTAGCTATGCATGGAATCAACAGATTTACACAGGCAAGTCTGCAAGCGGCATCCCTGAAAAAAACAAGGAAAACGTGTAGTCCTCGATATGACTACTGGACTGCAGGGTCACAACATTACTTGTGACAATTTTTTTACCAGCTATGACCTTGGACAAGAACTTCTCAGGAGGAAAATCACCATGGTGGGCACAGTGAAAAAAAACAAACCTGAGCTGCCCGCTGAATTGTTGCAGATGAAGGACAGGGCTCCACTTTCCTCAAAGTTTGTTTTTACAGACACCACCACTACTGTTTCATACTGCCCCAAAAAACGACGGAATGTGGTACTGATGTCCACACTTCACAAAGATGCAGCTGTGTCATCGGGAAGTGACAAAAAGCCCAGAATCATCCTGGACTATAACAAAAACAAAGGAGGAGTGGGCAACCTGGACAAGCTGACTGCCACCTACACTTGCCAGCGAATGACTAGGAGATGGCCAATGGTGGTATTTTACAACATCCTTGATGTGTCAGCATGCAATTCATTTGTGTTGTGGACCCACATTCACCAAGGATGGAATTCAAAGAAAAAAAACAAGCGGAGGATGTTTCTTAAGGAACTAGTAAGATCCCTTTTCAAGGCGCACATTGACCAAAGGGAACGAGTGCCCCGAGACCCAGCCGCTGCAGCCTTGGTCCGACAATTCCAGAGCTCAACAAGTGCTTCGTCCACACCCACAGCAAGAACAAAGAGCATCATCACCAGCATCCTCCTCAACCAGCCCTGCCTCAACATCAACCACAACAGCCACAACCCCAGTGAGACCACCTGATTCTAAAAGAAAGAGGTGTCAGGTCTGCCCTAGCAATAAGGACAGAAAGACAAGCACATCGTGCTTTGCCTGCAAAAAATACCTCTGCAAAGAACACACAAAAAGTGTCACTTTTTGCCACACATGCATCTAAATACTAATGCATCTAAAAACTAGTACTTGATTTCTGTTGATTTGATTTGCTTGATTGATTGTTGTTTGTTTGTTTGACCTAGAAAAGCTACTTTTTATTATTATTGCTATTAATGTTAATATAATTTTCATCTTTTATTTGTATTAAAGTTCTATAAAAAAAAAAATCTGTTTTTTGCCTTTTTCATAAAGTAGTTAAAGTCATGGCCAAAAGTATTGACACCCCTGCAATTCTGTCAGATAATACTCAGTTTCATCCTGAAAATGATTGCAAACACAAATTCTTTGGTATTATTATCTTCATTTAATTTGTCTTAAATGAAAAAACACAAAAAGAATTGTCCTAAAGCCGAATTGGATATAATTCCACACCAAACATAAAAAAGGGGGTGGACAAAAGTATTGGCACTGTTTGAAAAATCATGTGATGCTTCTCTAATTAGTGTAATTAACAGCACCTGTAACTTACCTGTGGCATCTAACAGGTGTTGGCAATAACTAAATCACACTTGCAGCCAGTTGACATGGATTAAAGTTGACTCAACCTCTGTCCTGTGTCCTTGTGTGTACCACATTAAGCATGGAGAAAAGAAAGAAGACCAAAGAACTGTCTGAGGACTTGAGAAACCAAATTGTGAGGAAGCATGAGCAATCTCAAGGCTACAAGTCCATCTCCAAAGACCTAAATGTTCCTGTGTCTACCGTGCGCAGTGTCATCAAGAAGTGTAAAGCCCATGGCACTGTGGCTAACCTCCCTAGATGTGGACGGAAAAGAAAAATTGACAAGAGATTTCAACGCAAGATTGTGCGGATGTTGGATAAAGAACCTCGACTAACATCCAAACAAGTTCAAGCTGCCCTGCAGTCCGAGGGTACAACAGTGTCAACCCATACTATCCGTCGGCGTCTGAATGAAAAGGGACTGCATGGTAGGAGACCCAGGAAGACCCCACTTCTTACCTCGAGACATAAAAAAGCCAGGCTGGAGTTTGCCAAAACTTACCTGAAAAAGCCTAAAACATTTTGGAAGAATGTTCTCTGTCAGACGAGACAAAAGTAGAGCTTTTTGGGCAAAGGCATCAACATAGAGTTTACAGGAGAAAAAAAGAGGCATTCAAAGAAAAGAACACGGTCCCTACAGTCAAACATGGCGGAGGTTCCCTGATGTTTTGGGGTTGCTTTGCTGCCTCTGGCACTGGACTGCTTGACCGTGTGCATGGCATTATGAAGTCTGAAGACTACCAACAAATTTTGCAGCATAATGTAGGGCCCAGTGTGAGAAAGCTGGGTCTCCCTCAGAGGTCATGGGTCTTCCAGCAGGACAATGACCCAAAACACACTTCAAAAAGCACTAGAAAATGGTTTGAGAGAAAGCACTGGAGACTTCTAAGGTGGCCACTGCCAGCAATGAGTCCAGACCTGAATCCCATAGAACAACTGTGGAGAAATCTAAAAATGGCAGTTTGGAGAAGGCACCCTTCAAATACCAGGGACCTGGAGCAGTTTGCCAAAGAAGAATGGTCTAAAATTCCAGCAGAGCATTGTAAGAAACTCATTGATGGTTACCGGAAGAGGTTGGTCGCAGTTATTTTGGCTAAAGGTTGTGCAACCAAGTATTAGGCTGAGGGTGCCAATACTTTTGTCTGGCCCATTTTTGGAGTTTTGTGTGAAATGATCAATGTTTTGCTTTTTGCTTCATTCTCTTTTGTGTTTTTTCATTTAAGACAAATTAAATGAAGATAATAATACCAAAATTTGTGATTGCAATCATTTTCAGGAAGAAACTGAGTATTATCTGACAGAATTGCAGGGGTGTCACTACTTTTGGCCATGACTGTAGATATGGGTGAAAATTGACCCGTAACACCATAGATGTTACTAGAGTTAATAATATAAAATATATATATATATATGTATATTTTTTTTACATTTAAGAAATGTGTTCTAAAACCCTTCAGTAATAGTCAGGTAATATAACAAACTTTTTAAGTTTATATTATTCTCTTGAGGTTCATTTGACAATATTTTTATATTGAAAATGAAGGGTATGCTCTCAAATGAAAGGCCCAGGGGGCCACAACAAAAATATTAAAATCAATCCTTCCATGTATGAGAAACCCTAACAAGGTAACTAAGAGGTAAGAAACAAATTGGATCATAAATAACTGTTTTTAGGGTATCCTAGGGGTGATTTAAGACACAGGTCAAAACCGACCCGTTAACATAAGAAAGAGTAACAGAAAGCTAACACTAGAGGAAGGATATAGGATTACATAGAGGAACTTGTTTTGGCCTTGCAGCGCCGTTCACGGCTGTCTGCACGGTCTGTGTGTGAGTGCAGCTCACTCTGTACTCAGTTCTGCAAAAAAAAAAAATTAATAAAGTTCACCAAACACACCACTTTACAGTTGTGTAGACCACATTAGCTCATATTAAAGTCTAGTCCACACTTTAGAAAATTAGTGTTTCTTATACCTGTTAGGAGCTGTTCAGGAATAAGCACACAAAGCCGTTAGTACTTTTCTGCTTATTTTTATCAGTCAACCAAGATGAAGAAGGCAGGGAGTAAGGCACGTGGGCGTGGGCACAGAGCAGGGAGAGGACGTGGGTATTCTTTGCCTGCTGCAGGCACCGGTGACTCATCATCACCCAGTTTAAGCAGGGAACAGTCCTTCATGCGCAGCTTTGTAGGAGATCGCCGTACTCCGCTGCTGCGTGAAGAACAAATTGAAGCCGTTGTCGGATGGATGGCAGCTAACGCATCGACTTCAATTAGTGCCACATCCTCTCAGACACAAAGCACTGGAGAGCACCCATCTGTCTCTTCACCACCTGCCAAATTGCCCAGGCAGTCAGAGAGCCCAGGACAGGAGCCATCTCTGTTCTCTGAATCTCTTGGCTTGGAAAGAGGGGGCCAGCCAAGCAGCATTGGAGAAATGGAAGAAGAGGCAGTATGCAGTGATGCCCAACAGCTTTGTCTCTCTGACTCTGAAGAGACGGGTGGGCCAGTGCCTCCGGTCACCACACCGCAGTACGCATCTGATGATGAGACTCAGGTGGCACTTTCTGGTGCGTACTGTGCTGCCGAGACTACCCAGGAGAAGCAGTTGGTGGCAGAGGGTAGTGTAGATGATGAGGTCCTTGACCCATCGTGTTGTGAGGTACAGGAAGGTGGTGGGAGCAGCTCTGAGGAAGATATTCCCCGAACGGCCAAAGAGGGAGAGGGAGGGGGTAGACTGCGGTGCCTGTAGCCTCCACTTCGGCACCCGTTAGGAGCATGCCTCTTCCAAAAGCCAAAACGGGCGCTCCCAAGACTTGCAGTGCCTGGTCCTTTTTTGACACAGTTGCAGATGACATTTGCTTTGTCAAATGCAAGGTGTGTCATCAGAAAGTCAAAAGAGGGAAAAATGTCAGCAACCTCAATACCACAAATATGTGGAAACATGTGCGGACCAAGCACGCGGTGGAGTTACAAAAACACACTGAAGCCCTAGGCCAACCAACAGCGACACCTACCACCTCTTCAGCTCGTGTTGTTGCCTCTTCCTCCAGCTCACACACAGCTGGTTCGGATTCCTCACAGGATCGCCATGGAAGAACCTCTGGCACTGTTGTCCAGAGACCCACTGTAATTCCACCCACAGCACCACGTTCCCAGTCATCCTCACACTCCCAGCCCAGTCTACAGCCATCGGTAGCACAGGCATGGGAGAAAAGGCGGCCATTCTCGGCAAACCACCCCTGAGCACAGGCTCTGAATGCTGGCATTGCAAAACTACTGTCCCTTGAAATGCTGTCATTCAGGCTGGTGGAGACTGACAGCTTCCGTAACTTGATAGCATTGGCAGTCCCACAATACAACATGCCCAGCCGCTTTTATTTCAGCAGGCAAGCCGTCCCTGCCCTGCACAAGCATGTGGAGGGACACATAAAACAAGCACTACTTAATGCCGTCAGTAGCAAGGTCCACCTCACCACTGATGCGTGGACCAGTCACCATGGACAGGGGCGATACCTTTCCCTCACTGCCCATTAGGTTAATGTTGTAGAGCCGGGTACAGATCGTGCGAGTGGCGCAGGACGTGTTCTGCCAACTCCAAGGATTGCAGGAATCCAGTCTGTATGCATTGACTCCTCCTCATACTCAAGTACCTCAGAATCAGCGCTGCAGGAGCCGTCACAGTCCACCTCCACATGGACCTGTGAACGTTTACCTGTTACGACCGATATGAGCACAGCCGTGGCCAAACGTCAACAGGCCGTCTTGAAATTAATTTATTTGGGGAATCGAAGCCACACAGCGCAGGAGCTCTGGAATGCCATCAAGCAGGAGAGCGACATGTGGTTTGTGCTAGCGAATCTCCAGCCAGGCATGGTAGTGTGTGACAATGGCCGAAATCTGGTGGCAGCTCTGGGCCTAGGCAACCTCACTCACATCCCATGTCTGGCACATGTGCTCAACTTGGACGTGCAGAGTTTTTTGAGGGACTATCCGGATCTTGATGCACTGCTGCGCAAGGTCAGCCTAGAGTGTGCTCACTTGCGGCGTTCCAGCATGGCAAGATCGCGCATTGCAGCTCTGCAGCGCCGATTCCACCTTCCGGAACATCGCATCATATGTGACCTACCCACCAGGTGAAATTCCACGTTACATATATTGGAGCGGTTGTGTGAGCAGCAGCCAGCAGTAATGGAGTACCAGCTGCTAGGGTTGAGCGAAACGGGTCGTTCATTTTCAAAAGTCGCCGACTTTTGGCTAAGTCGGCGTCTCATGAAACCCGATCCGACCCCTGTGCTTGTCGGCCATGCGGTACGCGACTTTCGCGCCAAAGTCGCGTTTCAATGACGCGAAAAGCGCCATTTCTCAGCCAATGAAGGTGAACGCAGAGTGTGGGCAGCGTGATGACATAGGTCCTGGTCCCCACCATCTTAGAGAAGGGCATTGCAGTGATTGGCTTGCTGTCTGCGGCGTCACAGGGGCTATAAAGGGGCGTTCCCGCCGACCGCCATCTCACTGCTGCTGATCTGAGCTTAGGGAGAGGTTTCTGCCGCTTCGTCAGAAGCAGGGAGAGCGTTAGGCAGGGTCCACTAACCACCAAACCGCTTGTGCTGTAGCGATTTCCACTGTCCAACACCACCTTCGGTGTGCAGGGACAGTGGAAGCTAATTTTTTTTTTTTTTTCTCTCAGTGCTGTAGCTCATTGGGCTGCCCTAGAAGGCTCCCTGATAGCTGTATTGCTGTGTGTACGCCACTGTGGAAACCAACTGCTTTTTTCAAAGCACATATCCTCTTGTTCCTTCCTTTCTGCACAGCTATCTTTTTTGTTTGTCCACACTTTTTATTTAATTTGTGCATCAGTCCACTCCTATTGCTGCCTGCCATACCTGGCTGAGATTACTGCAGGGAGAAAGTAATTGTAGGACAGTCCCTGTTTTTTTTTGTTTGTTTTTTTGTGGGAGATTAAGATTGGCATTTCTGCTAGAGTGCCATCCCTGTGTGTGCCATCTCTCACTGAGTGGGCCATAGAAAGCCTTTTTTTTTTTATTATTATTATTTGGTTTCTAAAGTCTCCCTGAAAAAAAAATAAATAAAAAAAAAAACAGTGGGAGATTAATATTGCCCTTTCAGCTTGTGTGCCACTCTTGACTCCTGGGTGTGCCACCTCTCTCTCTCAAATTGTGGGCCATAGAAAGCCTATTTATTTTTTTCCTTGATTTGGGTTTTAAAATCTACCTTAACAAAAAAACACTACATCAATCAGTGGGAGAAAAATATTGGCCTCAGTCAGGGCTTGTGTGCCACTCCTGTGTGTGCCATCTCTCACTCAGTGGGCCATAGAAAGCCTTTTTTATTTTTTATTTTATTATTTGGTTTCTAAAGTCTCCCTGAAAAAAAAAAAATAAAAAAAAACAGTGGGAGATTAATATTGCCCTTTCAGCTTGTGTGCCACTCTTGACTCCTGGGTGTGCCACCTCTCTCTCTCAAATTGTGGGCCATAGAAAGCCTATTTATTTTTTTCCTTGATTTGGGTTTTAAAATCTACCTTAACAAAAAAACACTACATCAATCAGTGGGAGAAAAATATTGGCCTCAGTCAGGGCTTGTGTGCCACTCCTGTGTGTGCCATCTCTCACTCAGTGGGCCATAGAAAGCCTTTTTTATTTTTTATTTTATTATTTGGTTTCTAAAGTCTCCCTGAAAAAAAAAAAAAAAACAGTGGGAGATTAATATTGCCCTTTCAGCTTGTGTGCCACTCTTGACTCCTGGGTGTGCCACCTCTCTCTCTCAAATTGTGGGCCATAGAAAGCCTATTTATTTTTTTCCTTGATTTGGGTTTTAAAATCTACCTTAACAAAAAAACACTACATCAATCAGTGGGAGAAAAATATTGGCCTCAGTCAGGGCTTGTGTGCCACTCCTGTGTGTGCCATCTCTCACTCAGTGGGCCATAGAAAGCCTTTTTTTTTTTTTTTTTTTTATTATTTGGTTTCTAAAGTCTCCCTGGAAAAAAAATAAATAAAAAAAAAACAGTGGGAGATTAATATTGCCCTTTCAGCTTGTGTGCCACTCTTGACTCCTGGGTGTGCCACCTCTCTCTCTCAAATTGTGGGCCATAGAAAGCCTATTTATTTTTTTCCTTGATTTGGGTTTTAAAATCTACCTTAACAAAAAAACACTACATCAATCAGTGGGAGAAAAATATTGGCCTCAGTCAGGGCTTGTGTGCCACTCCTGTGTGTGCCATCTCTCACTCAGTGGGCCATAGAAAGCCTTTTTTTTATTTTATTTTATTATTTGGTTTCTAAAGTCTCCCTGAAAAAAAAATAAATAAAAAAAAAACAGTGGGAGATTAATATTGCCCTTTCAGCTTGTGTGCCACTCTTGACTCCTGGGTGTGCCACCTCTCTCTCTCAAATTGTGGGCCATAGAAAGCCTATTTATTTTTTTCCTTGATTTGGGTTCGAAAATCTACCTTAAAAAAAAACACTACATCAATCAGTGGGAGAAAAATATTGGCCTCAGTCAGGGCTTGTGTGCCACTCCTGTGTGTGCCATCTCTCACTCAGTGGGCCATAGAAAGCCTTTTTTTTTTTTTATTATTATTTGGTTTCTAAAGTCTCCCTGAAAAAAAATAAATAAAAAAAAAACAGTGGGAGATTAATATTGCCCTTTCAGCTTGTGTGCCACTCTTGACTCCTGGGTGTGCCACCTCTCTCTCTCAAATTGTGGGCCATAGAAAGCCTATTTATTTTTTTCCTTGATTTGGGTTTTAAAATCTACCTTAACAAAAAAACACTACATCAATCAGTGGGAGAAAAATATTGGCCTCAGTCAGGGCTTGTGTGCCACTCCTGTGTGTGCCATCTCTCACTCAGTTGGCCATAGAAAGCCTTTTTTTTTTATTATTATTATTTGGTTTCTAAAGCCTCCCTGAAAAAAAAATAAATAAAAAAAAAACAGTGGGAGATTAATATTGCACTTTCAGCTTGTGTGCCACTCTTGACTCCTGGGTGTGCCACCTCTCTCTCTCAAATTGTGGGCCATAGAAAGCCTATTTATTTTTTTCCTTGATTTGTGTTTTAAAATCTACCTTAACAAAAAAACACTACATCAATCAGTGGGAGAAAAATATTGGCCTCAGTCAGGGCTTGTGTGCCACTCCTGTGTGTGCCATCTCTCACTCAGTGGGCCATAGAAAGTCTTTTTTTTTTTTTATTATTATTTGGTTTCTATAGTCTCCCTGAAAAAAAAAATAAATAAAAAAAAAACAGTGGGAGATTAATATTGCCCTTTCAGCTTGTGTGCCACTCTTGACTCCTGGGTGTGCCACCTCTCTCTCTCAAATTGTGGGCCATAGAAAGCCTATTTATTTTTTTCCTTGATTTGGGTTTTAAAATCTACCTTAACAAAAAAACACTACATCAATCAGTGGGAGAAAAATATTGGCCTCAGTCAGGGCTTGTGTGCCACTCCTGTGTGTGCCATCTCTCACTCAGTGGGCCATAGAAAGCCTTTTTTTTTTTTTTTTTTTATTATTTGGTTTCTAAAGTCTCCCTGAAAAAAAAAAATAAAAAAAAACAGTGGGAGATTAATATTGCCCTTTCAGCTTGTGTGCCACTCTTGACTCCTGGGTGTGCCACCTCTCTCTCAAATTGTGGGCCATAGAAAGCCTATTTATTTTTTTCCTTGATTTGGGTTTTAAAATCTACCTTAACAAAAAAACACTACATCAATCAGTGGGAGAAAAATATTGGCCTCAGTCAGGGCTTGTGTGCCACTCCTGTGTGTGCCATCTCTCACTCAGTGGGCCATAGAAAGCCTTTTTTTTTATTTTATTTTATTATTTGGTTTCTAAAGTCTCCCTGAAAAAAAAAAATAAAAAAAAAACAGTGGGAGATTAATATTGCCCTTTCAGCTTGTGTGCCACTCTTGACTCCTGGGTGTGCCACCTCTCTCTCTCAAATTGTGGGCCATAGAAAGCCTATTTATTTTTTTCCTTGATTTGGGTTTTAAAATCTACCTTAACAAAAAAACACTACATCAATCAGTGGGAGAAAAATATTGGCCTCAGTCAGGGCTTGTGTGCCACTCCTGTGTGTGCCATCTCTCACTCAGTGGGCCATAGAAAGCCTTTTTTTTTTTTTTTTTTTTATTATTTGGTTTCTAAAGTCTCCCTGGAAAAAAAATAAATAAAAAAAAAACAGTGGGAGATTAATATTGCCCTTTCAGCTTGTGTGCCACTCTTGACTCCTGGGTGTGCCACCTCTCTCTCTCAAATTGTGGGCCATAGAAAGCCTATTTATTTTTTTCCTTGATTTGGGTTTTAAAATCTACCTTAACAAAAAAACACTACATCAATCAGTGGGAGAAAAATATTGGCCTCAGTCAGGGCTTGTGTGCCACTCCTGTGTGTGCCATCTCTCACTCAGTGGGCCATAGAAAGCCTTTTTTTTATTTTATTTTATTATTTGGTTTCTAAAGTCTCCCTGAAAAAAAAATAAATAAAAAAAAAACAGTGGGAGATTAATATTGCCCTTTCAGCTTGTGTGCCACTCTTGACTCCTGGGTGTGCCACCTCTCTCTCTCAAATTGTGGGCCATAGAAAGCCTATTTATTTTTTTCCTTGATTTGGGTTCGAAAATCTACCTTAAAAAAAAACACTACATCAATCAGTGGGAGAAAAATATTGGCCTCAGTCAGGGCTTGTGTGCCACTCCTGTGTGTGCCATCTCTCACTCAGTGGGCCATAGAAAGCCTTTTTTTTTTTTTATTATTATTTGGTTTCTAAAGTCTCCCTGAAAAAAAATAAATAAAAAAAAAACAGTGGGAGATTAATATTGCCCTTTCAGCTTGTGTGCCACTCTTGACTCCTGGGTGTGCCACCTCTCTCTCTCAAATTGTGGGCCATAGAAAGCCTATTTATTTTTTTCCTTGATTTGGGTTTTAAAATCTACCTTAACAAAAAAACACTACATCAATCAGTGGGAGAAAAATATTGGCCTCAGTCAGGGCTTGTGTGCCACTCCTGTGTGTGCCATCTCTCACTCAGTTGGCCATAGAAAGCCTTTTTTTTTTATTATTATTATTTGGTTTCTAAAGCCTCCCTGAAAAAAAAATAAATAAAAAAAAAACAGTGGGAGATTAATATTGCACTTTCAGCTTGTGTGCCACTCTTGACTCCTGGGTGTGCCACCTCTCTCTCTCAAATTGTGGGCCATAGAAAGCCTATTTATTTTTTTCCTTGATTTGTGTTTTAAAATCTACCTTAACAAAAAAACACTACATCAATCAGTGGGAGAAAAATATTGGCCTCAGTCAGGGCTTGTGTGCCACTCCTGTGTGTGCCATCTCTCACTCAGTGGGCCATAGAAAGTCTTTTTTTTTTTTTATTATTATTTGGTTTCTATAGTCTCCCTGAAAAAAAAAATAAATAAAAAAAAAACAGTGGGAGATTAATATTGCCCTTTCAGCTTGTGTGCCACTCTTGACTCCTGGGTGTGCCACCTCTCTCTCTCAAATTGTGGGCCATAGAAAGCCTATTTATTTTTTTCCTTGATTTGGGTTTTAAAATCTACCTTAACAAAAAAACACTACATCAATCAGTGGGAGAAAAATATTGGCCTCAGTCAGGGCTTGTGTGCCACTCCTGTGTGTGCCATCTCTCACTCAGTGGGCCATAGAAAGCCTTTTTTTTTTTTTTTTTTTATTATTTGGTTTCTAAAGTCTCCCTGAAAAAAAAAAAATAAAAAAAAACAGTGGGAGATTAATATTGCCCTTTCAGCTTGTGTGCCACTCTTGACTCCTGGGTGTGCCACCTCTCTCTCAAATTGTGGGCCATAGAAAGCCTATTTATTTTTTTCCTTGATTTGGGTTTTAAAATCTACCTTAACAAAAAAACACTACATCAATCAGTGGGAGAAAAATATTGGCCTCAGTCAGGGCTTGTGTGCCACTCCTGTGTGTGCCATCTCTCACTCAGTGGGCCATAGAAAGCCTTTTTTTTTATTTTATTTTATTATTTGGTTTCTAAAGTCTCCCTGAAAAAAATAAATAAAAAAAAAACAGTGGGAGATTAATATTGCCCTTTCAGCTTGTGTGCCACTCTTGACTCCTGGGTGTGCCACCTCTCTCTCTCAAATTGTGGGCCATAGAAAGCCTATTTATTTTTTTCCTTGATTTGGGTTCGAAAATCTACCTTAACAAAAAAACACTACATCAATCAGTGGGAGAAAAATATTGGCCTCAGTCAGGGCTTGTGTGCCACTCCTGTGTGTGCCATCTCTCACTCAGTGGGCCATAGAAAGCCTTTTTTTTTTTTTATTATTATTTGGTTTCTAAAGTCTCCCTGAAAAAATAAATAAAAAAAAAACAGTGGGAGATTAATATTGCCCTTTCAGCTTGTGTGCCACTCTTGACTCCTGGGTGTGCCACCTCTCTCTCTCAAATTGTGGGCCATAGAAAGCCTATTTATTTTTTTCCTTGATTTGGGTTTTAAAATCTACCTTAACAAAAAAACACTACATCAATCAGTGGGAGAAAAATATTGGCCTCAGTCAGGGCTTGTGTGCCACTCCTGTGTGTGCCATCTCTCACTCAGTGGGCCATAGAAAGCCTTTTTTTTATTATTATTATTTGGTTTCTAAAGCCTCCCTGAAAAAAAATAAAATAAAAAAAAAACAGTGGGAGATTAATATTGCCCTTTCAGCTTGTGTGCCACTCTTGACTCCTGGGTGTGCCACCTCTCTCTCTCAAATTGTGGGCCATAGAAAGCCTATTTATTTTTTTCCTTGATTTGGGTTCGAAAATCTACCTTAACAAAAAAACACTACATCAATCAGTGGGAGAAAAATATTGGCCTCAGTCAGGGCTTGTGTGCCACTCCTGTGTGTGCCATCTCTCACTCAGTGGGCCATAGAAAGCCTTTTTTTTTTATTATTATTATTTGGTTTCTAAAGTCTCCCTGAAAAAAAATAAATAAAAAAAAAACAGTGGGAGATTAATATTGCCCTTTCAGCTTGTGTGCCACTCTTGACTCCTGGGTGTGCCACCTCTCTCTCTCAAATTGTGGGCCATAGAAAGCCTATTTATTTTTTTCCTTGATTTGGGTTTTAAAATCTACCTTAACAAAAAAACACTACATCAATCAGTGGGAGAAAAATATTGGCCTCAGTCAGGGCTTGTGTGCCACTCCTGTGTGTGCCATCTCTCACTCAGTGGGCCATAGAAAGCCTTTTTTTTATTATTATTATTTGGTTTCTAAAGCCTCCCTGAAAAAAAATAAAATAAAAAAAAAACAGTGGGAGATTAATATTGCCCTTTCAGCTTGTGTGCCACTCTTGACTCCTGGGTGTGCCACCTCTCTCTCTCAAATTGTGGGCCATAGAAAGCCTATTTATTTTTTTCCTTGATTTGGGTTCGAAAATCTACCTTAACAAAAAAACACTACATCAATCAGTGGGAGAAAAATATTGGCCTCAGTCAGGGCTTGTGTGCCACTCCTGTGTGTGCCATCTCTCACTCAGTGGGCCATAGAAAGCCTTTTTTTTTTTTTTTATTATTATTTGGTTTCTATAGTCTCCCTGAAAAAAAATAAAATAAAAAAAAACAGTGGGAGATTAATATTGCCCTTTCAGCTTGTGTGCCACTCTTGACTCCTGGGTGTGCCACCTCTCTCTCTCAAATTGTGGGCCATAGAAAGCCTATTTATTTTTTTCCATGATTTGGGTTTTAAAATCTACCTTAACAAAAAAACACTACATCAATCAGTGGGAGAAAAATATTGGCCTCAGTCAGGGCTTGTGTGCCACTCCTGTGTGTGCCATCTCTCACTCAGTGGGCCATAGAAAGCCTTTTTTTTTTTTATTATTATTATTATTTGGTTTCTAAAGTCTCCCTGAAAAAAAATAAAATAAAAAAAAACAGTGGGAGATTAATATTGCCCTTTCAGCTTGTGTGCCACTCTTGACTCCTGGGTGTGCCACCTCTCTCTCAAATTGTGGGCCATAGAAAGCCTATTTATTTTTTTCCTTGATTTGGGTTTTAAAATCTACCTTAACAAAAAAACACTACATCAATCAGTGGGAGAAAAATATTGGCCTCAGTCAGGGCTTGTGTGCCACTCCTGTGTGTGCCATCTCTCACTCAGTGGGCCATAGAAAGCCTTTTTTTTAATTTTATTCTTTGGGTTCTAAAGTCTCCCTGAAAAAAAAATAAATAAAAAAAAAACAGTGGGAGATTAATATTGCCCTTTCAGCTTGTGTGCCACTCTTTACTCCTGGGTGTGCCACCTCTCTCTCTCAAATTGTGGGCCATAGAAAGCCTACTTATTTTTTTCCTTGATTTGGGTTCGAAAATCTACCTTAAAAAAAAACACTACATCAATCAGTGGGAGAAAAATATTGGCCTCAGTCAGGGCTTGTGTGCCACTCCTGTGTGTGCCATCTCTCACTCAGTGGGCCATAGAAAGCCTATTTATTTTTTTGCTTGATTTGGGTTCGAAAATATACCTTAAAAAAAAAACTCCATCAATCAGTGGGAGAAAAATATTGGCCTCAGTCAGGGCTTGTGTGTCACTCCTGTGTGTGCCATCTCTCACTCAGTGGGCCATAGAAAGCCTATTTATTTTTTTGCTTGATTTGGGTTCTAAAATCTACCTTAAAAATAAACACTACATCAATCAGTGGGAGAAAAATATTGGCCTCAGTCAGGGCTTGTGTGCCACTCCTGTGTGTGCCATCTCTCACTCAGTGGGCCATAGAAAGCCTATTTATTTTTTTGCTTGATTTGGGTTCGAAAATCTACCTTAAAAAAAAAACTCCATCAATCAGTGGGAGAAAAATATTGGCCTCAGTCAGGGCTTGTGTGCCACTCCTGTGTGTGCCATCTCTCACTCAGTGGGCCATAGAAAGCCTTTTTATTTTTTTATTTTTTTATTATTTGGTTTCTAAAGTCTCCCTGAAAAAAACATTTTATCTTATTTGGTTTCTAAAGTCTCTTCCTTAAAAAAAAAAAAAATTAAAAAAAAACAGTGGGAGATTAATATTGCCCTTTCAGCTTGTGTGCCAGTTTTGACTCCTGGGTGTGCCACCTCTCTCTCTCACATTGTGGGCCATAGAAAGCCTATTTATTTTTTTCCTTGATTTGGGTTCGAAAATCTACCTTAAAAATAAACACTACATCAATCAGTGGGAGAAAAATATTGGCCTCAGTCAGGGCTTGTGTGTCACTCCTGTGTGTGCCATCTCTCACTCAGTGGGCCATAGAAAGCCTATTTATTTTTTTGCTTGATTTGGGTTCTAAAATCTACCTTAAAATTAAACACTACATCAATCAGTGGGAGAAAAATATTGGCCTCAGTCAGGGCTTGTGTGCCACTCCTGTGTGTGCCATCTCTCACTCAGTGGGCCATAGAAAGCCTATTTATTTTTTTGCTTGATTTGGGTTCTAAAATCTACCTTAAAAATAAACACTACATCAATCAGTGGGAGAAAAATATTGGCCTCAGTCAGGGCTTGTGTGCCACTCCTGTGTGTGCCATCTCTCACTCAGTGGGCCATAGAAAGCCTATTTATTTTTTGCTTGATTTGGGTTCGAAAATCTACCTTAAAAAAAAAACTCCATCAATCAGTAGGAGAAAAATATTGGCCTCAGTCAGGGCTTGTGTGCCACTCCTGTGTGTGCCATCTCTCACTCAGTGGGCCATAGAAAGCCTTTTTTTTATTTTATTTTATTATTTGGTTTCTAAATCTCCCTGAAAAAAACATTTTATCTTATTTGGTTTCTAAAGTCTCTTCCTTAAAAAAAAAAAAAAAAAAAAACAGTGGGAGATTAATATTGCCCTTTCAGCTTGTGTGCCAGTCTTGACTCCTGGGTGTGCCACCTCTCTCTCTCACATTGTGGGCCATAGAAAGCCTATTTATTTTTTTCCTTGATTTGGGTTCGAAAATCTACCTTAAAAATAAACACTACATCAATCAGTGGGAGAAAAATATTGGCCTCAGTCAGGGCTTGTGTGCCACTCCTGTGTGTGCCATCTCTCACTTAGTGGGCCATAGAAAGCCTATTTATTTTTTTCCTTGATTTGGGTTCTAAAATCTACCTTAAAAAAAAACACTACATCAATCAGTGGGAGAAAAATATTGGCCTCAGTCAGGGCTTGTGTGCCACTCCTGTGTGTGCCATCTCTCACTCAGTGGGCCATAGAAAGCCTTTTTTTTTTTTTTTTTTTTTATTATTTGGTTTCTAAAGTCTCCCTGAAAAAAACATTTTATCTTATTTGGTTTCTAAAGTCTCCCTGAGGAAAAAAAAAAAAAAAATAGGTGGGAGATTAATATTGACATTTGTGCTTGCACACAGTCCTGCGTGTGTGTCATCTCTGTGATTTGGTGCCACAGAAAACAGAGTGTGTAACATTGTGCCTGATTTTCCTTGTGGTCTCACCAACCTGTTAAGGGATATTGAAATCATACTGAAGTTATAGCTCACCGTGTAAGTTGTTTGACAGCAACAAATAAAGTTAATTTGGTTAAGTTTTTCAAACAATGAGGAAGTCTGGTGCAAGAGGTCGTGGCCGTGGGCGTTCATTGTCAGCTGGTAATGATGGTAGTGGTAGTGGAGCATCAGGTGGTCGTGGGGATAAAAATATTCCACCTAAGTCTGGAGCTGTGGAGGCTGTTTCGTCGTCTGGCTACACAAGGCCTCGAAAGCTTTCTTTTCTGGGATTAGGAAAACCGATTTTAAAGCCGGAGCAGCAACAGCAAGTTTTGGCTTACATTGCAGACTCAGCCTCTAGCTCTTTTGCCTCCTCTTCTGAAACTGGTAAATGTAAAAGCAGCGCGTCGCTTGTAGATGTTCACGGTCAGGGACAAGTCGCTTCCTTGTCCTCCTCAGCAAAAACAACAACAAGAGAGAAGGATGCAGCAGGCGACACAACGGGTTACTCCATGGAGCTCTTTACACATACCGTCCCTGGCTTAGAAAGTGAAACACTTAACAGGCCATGCCCATTACAAGTAGATTCTGACATGGAGTGCACTGATGCACAGCCACAGCCAGAGTACTATGCTGCTCCTTTGACTGAGACCACAACATTGCCCTCTCAGGGTACTGATCCGCAATCAGACCCTGATGAGACTATGTTGCCCCGCCACGAACGCTATACCACCGACCGACACAGTGACACAGACGAAGTTGCACACGAGCTCGAAGAGGAGGTAATAGATGACCCAGTTGTTGACCCCGATTGGCAGCCATTGGGGGAACAGGGTGCAGGCGGCAGTAGTTCAGAAGCGGAGGTGGAGGAGGGGCCGCAGCAGGCATCAACATCGCAACAGGTTCCATCTGCCGGGCCCGTATCTGGCCCAAAACGCGTGTCAAAGCCAAAACCTGTTGGAGGACAGCGTGGCCATCCGGTTAAAGCTCAGTCTGCAATCCCTGAAAAGGGATCCGATGCTAGGAAGAGTGCAGTCTGGCATTTTTTTAAACAACATAAAATTGATCAGCGCAAAGTCATCTGTCAAAAATGTTCAACTAGCTTAAGCAGAGGTCAGAATCTGAAAAGTCTCAATACTAGTTGCATGCATAGACACTTAACCACCATGCATTTTCAAGCCTGGACTAACTACCAAATGTCCCTTAAGGTTGTAGCACCCTCGGCCAATGAAGCTAGTCAGCAACGCAACATCCCTTCCGTCACTGTAAGGCCACCATTTTCCACACCACCGGCAGTATCTGTGCAGGTTTCTTTGACAGCCAAAAGCAGTCAGGGTCAGGGAATCACCAGTTTTGTAGGAGGAAATATTGCATCTAGGGCACCGGCGGAAACAATACCGTCTCCAACCGTCTCTCAGTCTGCCAGGTCCACCGGCACACCCGCAAGTTCCACGATCTCCATCTCTCCAGTTCAGCTCACACTACATGAGACTCTGGTTAGGAAAAGGAAGTACTTATCCTCGCATCCGCGTACACAGGGTTTTAACGCCCACATAGCTAGACTAATCTCGTTAGAGATGATGCCCTACCGGTTAGTTGAAAGCGAAGCTTTCAAAGCCCTGATGGAGTACGCTGAACCACGATACGAGCTACCCAGTCGACACTTTTTTTCAAGAAAAGCCATCCCAGCCCTGCACCAGCACGTTAAACAGCGCATCGTCCATGCACTCAGGCAATCTGTGAGTACAAAGATGCACCTGACTACAGATGCATGGACCAGTAGGCATGGCCAGGGACGTTATGTGTCCATCACGGCACACTGGGTGAATGTGGTGGATGCAGGGTCCACAGGGGACATCAATTTCGGGACAGTTGTGCCTAGCCCACGGTCTAGGAAACAGTTGGCTGTAGGCGTTCGCACCCCCTCCTCCTCCTCGTCCTCCTGCAGAAGCTACAGCTCTTCCACAGACCGCAGTCAGCCAACCACTCCATCGGCAGATGACACTGTTGCACACCAGTTGTCCCATTATGGGCCAGCTACTGGCAAGCGTCAGCAGGCTGTATTGGCTATGAAGTGTTTGGGCGACAACAGATACACCGCGGAAGTTCTGTCCGAGTTCTTGCAACAAGAAACGCAGTCGTGGCTGGGCACAGTAGATCTTGAGGCAGGCAAGGTAGTGAGTGATAACGGAAGGAATTTCATGGCTGCCATCTCCCTTTCCCAACTGAAACACATTCCTTGCCTGGCTCACACCTTAAACCTGGTGGTGCAGTGCTTATTGAAAACTTATCCTGGGTTCTCCGACCTGCTCCTCAAAGTGCGTGGACTTTGCTCACATATCCGACGTTCGCCTGTACACGCCAGCCGTATGCAGACCTATCAGCGGTCTTTGAACCTTCCCCAGCATCGCCTAATCATAGACGTTGCAACAAGGTGGAACTCAACACTGCACATGCTTCAGAGACTGTGCCAACAGAGGCGGGCTGTTATATTTTTGTGGGAGGATACACATACACGGGCAGGCAGTAGGATGGCAGACATGGAGTTGTCAGGTGTGCAGTGGTCCAAGATACAAGACATGTGTCAAGTCCTTCAGTGTTTTGTGGAATGCACACGGCTGGTTAGTGCAGACAACGCCGTAATAAGCATGAGCATCCCCCTAATGCGTCTGCTGATGCAAAGTTTGACGCACATAAAGGAGCAGGCGTCTGCACCAGAGGAAGAGGAAAGCCTTGATGACAGTCAGCCATTGTCTGGTCAGGGCAGTGTACAGGACGAGGTAGCGGGCGAAGAGGAGGTGGAGGACGAGGAGGATGATGGGGATGAGTATATTTTTAATGCGGAAGCTTTCCCGGGGGCACTGGAAATTGGTTGCGTGGCAAGGCCGGGTTCTGGTTTTTTGAGGGACACAAGTGACGTAGATTTGCCTGAAACTGCCCCTCAACCAATCACAACCGGAGATTTGACAACTGGAACTTTGGCCCACATGGCGGATTATGCCTTACGTATCCTAAAAAGGGACACACGCATTACGAAAATGATGAACGATGACGATTACTGGTTGGCCTGCCTCCTTGATCCACGCTATAAAGGCAAATTGCAAAATATTATGCCACATGAGAACTTGGAACTAATATTAGCAACCAAACAATCAACTCTTGTTGACCGTTTGCTTCAGACATTCCCAGCACACAGCGCATGTGATCGTTCTCACACGAGCTCCAGGGGGCAGCAGACTAGGAGTGTTAGGGGTGCACACATCAGAAGTGGCATTGGACAGAGGGGTTTTCTGACCAGGTTGTGGAGTGATTTTGCTATGACCGCAGACAGGACAGGTACTGCTGCATCAATTGAAAGTGACAGGAGACAACATTTGTCCAGTATGGTTACTAACTATTTTTCATCCCTTATCGATGTTCTCCCTCAACCGTCATTCCCATTTGATTACTGGGCATCAAAATTAGACACCTGGCCAGAATTGGCAGAATATGCATTGCAGGAGCTTGCTTGCCCGGCAGCAAGTGTCCTATCAGAAAGAGTATTCAGTGCTGCAGGTTCAATATTAACCGAAAAAAGGACTCGTCTGGCTACCCAAAATGTTGACGATCTAACATTCATTAAAATGAACCACAACTGGATTTCGAAATCTTTTGCCCCACCTTGCCCGGCCGACACCTAGCTTTCCTATGAAAAGCTCTTGCCTGTGGACTACTGTGAATTACTTTTCTAATGTATAATTTGCTGCAGCTGATTGTCCAGCATACGACATGTTTACACCTCCCTAAATGGCCAAACTCCCCACACGGGGCCGTGGTATCGCGACTTGGCGCAAGCACCCGTGAGACTGCTGTTTGTCTGAAGAGGTGGGTGTGGCCGCTTTTGGTCGATGGCACTGCCACTGGGTCCCTCATAGTACAATGTAGTGTCTCTGGCGGTGGTGGTGCGCACCCAACGTCAGACACACCGTTGTAACATGAGGGGCCCTGGGGCGGTCCCGCCGGCCTCAAGAGAGTTCCCCCTCCCCCAGCTCAAACTGTGCTCTACCACGTGCAAAATTATGTCGCACAGCTCCACCAATCTTTAGTCTATTCGCTGACATCATTCAATGTCTGGCACTGACAATACAAATTTGTAGACATCTATGATGCAACTTAAAGTAGTCTGTGTCTGTGTCCTATATTGGCACCATTAAATAGTTACTGCCAAATTACTATGTCAGAAACTCAGCAGATGAGCCCACCCCTGTACCTAAGTATGCCACCTTTTTTTTTTTTTTGGTTGTTTTGCGAGACATTAACATCTATTTATATTTTGGGAGTACTGGGACAGACACTCCTTGCAATACTCCTCCACTGACCACCAAGCTGCCTGTGTATCCATGTAACCGATGTAAAACTGCCATGAGCCTATTGTTTGTTATTTTAGGCCTTTGATAGCCTGTCTGCGGTCACTCCTTGCAATACTCCTCCACTGACCACCAAGCTGCCTGCCCGTGTATCCATGTAACCGATGTAAAACTGCCATGAGCCTATTGTTTGTTATTTTAGGCCTTTGATAGCCTGTCTGCGGTCACTCCTTGCAATACTCCTCCACTGACCACCAAGCTGCCTGCCCGTGTATCCATGTAACCGATGTAAAACTGCCATGAGCCTATTGTTTGTTATTTTAGGCCTTTGATAGCCTGTCTGCGGTCACTCCTTGCAATACTCCTCCACTGACCACCAAGCTGCCTGCCTGTGTATCCATGTAACCGATGTAAAACTGCCATGAGCCTATTGTTTGTTATTTTAGGCCTTTGATAGCCTGTCTGTGGTCACTCCTTGCAATACTCCTCCACTGACCACCAAGCTGCCTGCCCGTGTATCCATGTAACCGATGTAAAACTGCCATGAGCCTATTGTTTGTTATTTTAGGCCTTTGATAGCCTGTCTGCGGTCACTCCTTGCAATACTCCTCCACTGACCACCAAGCTGCCTGCCCGTGTATCCATGTAACCGATGTAAAACTGCCATGAGCCTATTGTTTGTTATTTTAGGCCTTTGATAGCCTGTCTGCGGTCACTCCTTGCAATACTCCTCCACTGACCACCAAGCTGCCTGCCCGTGTATCCATGTAACCGATGTAAAACTGCCATGAGCCTATTGTTTGTTATTTTAGGCCTTTGATAGCCTGTCTGCGGTCACTCGTTGCAATACTCCTCCACTGACCACCAAGCTGCCTGCCCGTGTATCCATGTAACCGATGTAAAACTGCCATGAGCCTATTGTTTGTTATTTTAGGCCTTTGATAGCCTGTCTGCGGTTACTCCTTGCAATACTCCTCCACTGACCACCAAGCTGCCTGCCCGTGTATCCATGTAACCGATGTAAAACTGCCATGAGCCTATTGTTTGTTATTTTAGGGCTTTGATAGCCTGTCTGCGGTCACTCCTTGCAATACTCCTCCACTGACCACCAAGCTGCCTGCCCGTGTATCCATGTAACCGATGTAAAACTGCCATGAGCCTATTGTTTGTTATTTTAGGCCTTTGATAGCCTGTCTGCGGTCACTCCTTGCAATACTCCTCCACTGACCACCAAGCTGCCTGCCCGTGTATCCATGTAACCGATGTAAAACTGCCATGAGCCTATTGTTTGTTATTTTAGGCCTTTGATAGCCTGTCTGCGGTCACTCCTTGCAATACTCCTCCACTGACCACCAAGCTGCCTGCCCGTGTATCCATGTAACCGATGTAAAACTGCCATGAGCCTATTGTTTGTTATTTTAGGCCTTTGATAGCCTGTCTGCGGTCACTCCTTGCAATACTCCTCCACTGACCACCAAGCTGCCTGCCCGTGTATCCATGTAACCGATGTAAAACTGCCATGAGCCTATTGTTTGTTATTTTAGGCCTTTGATAGCCTGTCTGCGGTCACTCCTTGCAATACTCCTCCACTGACCACCAAGCTGCCTGCCCGTGTATCCATGTAACCGATGTAAAACTGCCATGAGCCTATTGTTTGTTATTTTAGGCCTTTGATAGCCTGTCTGCGGTCACTCCTTGCAATACTCCTCCACTGACCACCAAGCTGCCTGCCCGTGTATCCATGTAACCGATGTAAAACTGCCATGAGCCTATTGTTTGTTATTTTAGGCCTTTGATAGCCTGTCTGCGGTCACTCCTTGCAATACTCCTCCACTGACCACCAAGCTGCCTGCCCGTGTATCCATGTAACCGATGTAAAACTGCCATGAGCCTATTGTTTGTTATTTTAGGCCTTTGATAGCCTGTCTGCGGTCACTCCTTGCAATACTCCTCCACTGACCACCAAGCTGCCTGTGTATCCATGTAACCGATGGAAAACTGCAGTATTTCGCTTATAAAAAAGAAAATACTGGAGAGATATCAAATGCAGACATTTTAACATTAAAAACAAAAACACATACAACAAAAAACTGGTACAGTACAAAAATTGGCCACCAGCTACAAAAACTTTCTCCTGCAAGTAGTTAACTGAAAGGTTTTTTTCTATTGAAAACACAGATATGGCATCCACCGAGTGTTGTCCTGTCGCGTCTTCTTTATATTATTGCCAAGAAGCTGCAACTGACTAAAGCTGAGCTTCTACCTTCGGCCTCTTATTAACTGCTTTTTTTAAAAAAAATTGGCCACCAGCTACAAAAACTTTCTCCTGCAAGTAGTTAACTGAAAGGTTTTTTTCTATTGAAAACACAGATATGGCATCCACCGAGTGTTGTCCTGTCGCGTCTTCTTTATATTATTGCCAAGATGCTGCAACTGACTAAAGCTGAGCTTCTACCTTCCGCCTCTTATTAACTGCTTTTTTTAAAAAAAATTGGCCACCAGCTACAAAAACTTTCTCCTGCAAGTAGTTAACTGAAAGGTTTTTTTCCATTGAAAACACAGATATGGCATCCACCGAGTGTTGTCCTGTCGCGTCTTCTTTATATTATTGCCAAGAAGCTGCAACTGAATAAAGCTGAGCTTCTACCTTCCGCCTCTTATTAACTGCTTTTTTAAAAAAAAATTGGCCACCAGCTACAAAAACTTTCTCCTGCAAGTAGATAACTGAAAGGTTTTTTCCCATTGAAAACACAGATATGGCATCCACCGAGTGTTGTCCTGTCGCGTCTTCTTTATATTATTGCCAAGAAGCTGCAACTGAATAAAGCTGAGCTTCTACCTTCCGCCTCTTATTAACTGCTTTTTTTAAAAAAAATTGGCCACCAGCTACAAAAACTTTCTCCTGCAAGTAGTTAACTGAAAGGTTTTTTTCCATTGAAAACACAGATATGGCATCCACCGAGTGTTGTCCTGTCGCGTCTTCTTTATATTATTGCCAAGAAGCTGCAACTGAATAAAGCTGAGCTTCTACCTTCCGCCTCTTATTAACTGCTTTTTTGGAAAAAAATTGGCCACCAGCTACAAAAACTTTCTCCTGCAAGTAGTTAACTGAAAGGTTTTTTTCCATTGAAAACACAGATATGGCATCCACCGAGTGTTGTCCTGTCGCGTCTTCTTTATATTATTGCCAAGAAGCTGCAACTGAATAAAGCTGAGCTTCTACCTTCCGCCTCTTATTAACTGCTTTTTTTAAAAAAAAATTGGTCACCAGCTACAAAAACTTTCTCCTGCAAGTAGTTAACTGAAAGGTTTTTTTCTATTGAAAACACAGATATGGCATCCACCGAGTGTTGTCCTGTCGCGTCTTCTTTATATTATTGCCAAGAAGCTGCAACTGAATAAAGCTGAGCTTCTACCTTCCGCCTCTTATTAACTGCTTTTTTGGAAAAAAATTGGCCACCAGCTACAAAAACTTTCTCCTGCAAGTAGTTAACTGAAAGGTTTTTTTCCATTGAAAACACAGATATGGCATCCACCGAGTGTTGTCCTGTCGCGTCTTCTTTATATTATTGCCAAGATGCTGCAACTGACTAAAGCTGAGCTTCTACCTTCCGCCTCTTATTAACTGCTTTTTTAAAAAAAAATTGGCCACCAGCTACAAAAACTTTCTCCTGCAAGTAGTTAACTGAAAGGTTTTTTTCCATTGAAAACACAGATATGGCATCCACCGAGTGTTGTCCTGTCGCGTCTTCTTTATATTATTGCCAAGAATCTGCAACTGAATAAAGCTGAGCTTCTACCTTCCGCCTCTTATTAACTGCTTTTTTGGAAAAAAATTGGCCACCAGCTACAAAAACTTTCTCCTGCAAGTAGTTAACTGAAAGGTTTTTTTCCATTGAAAACACAGATATGGCATCCACCGAGTGTTGTCCTGTTGCGTCTTCTTTATATTATTGCCAAGATGCTGCAACTGACTAAAGCTGAGCTTCTACCTTCCGCCTCTTATTAACTGCTTTTTTTAAAAAAAATTGGCCACCAGCTACAAAAACTTTCTCCTGCAAGTAGTTAACTGAAAGGTTTTTTTCCATTGAAAACACAGATATGGCATCCACCGAGTGTTGTCCTGTCACGTCTTCTTTATATTATTGCCAAGAAGCTGCAACTGAATAAAGCTGAGCTTCTACCTTCCGCCTCTTATTAACTGCTTTTTTTAAAAAAAATTGGCCACCAGCTACAAAAACTTTCTCCTGCAAGTAGATAACTGAAAGGTTTTTTCCCATTGAAAACACAGATATGGCATCCACCGAGTGTTGTCCTGTCGCGTCTTCTTTATATTATTGCCAAGAAGCTGCAACTGAATAAAGCTGAGCTTCTACCTTCCGCCTCTTATTAACTGCTTTTTTTAAAAAAAATTGGCCACCAGCTACAAAAACTTTCTCCTGCAAGTAGTTAACTGAAAGGTTTTTTTCCATTGAAAACACAGATATGGCATCCACCGAGTGTTGTCCTGTCGCGTCTTCTTTATATTATTGCCAAGAAGCTGCAACTGAATAAAGCTGAGCTTCTACCTTCCGCCTCTTATTAACTGCTTTTTTGGAAAAAAATTGGCCACCAGCTACAAAAACTTTCTCCTGCAAGTAGTTAACTGAAAGGTTTTTTTCCATTGAAAACACAGATATGGCATCCACCGAGTGTTGTCCTGTCGCGTCTTCTTTATATTATTGCCAAGAAGCTGCAACTGAATAAAGCTGAGCTTCTACCTTCGGCCTCTTATTAACTGCTTTTTTTTAAAAAAATTGGCCACCAGCTACAAAAACTTTCTCCTGCAAGTAGTTAACTGAAAGGATTTTTCCCATTGAAAACACAGATATGGCATCCACCGAGTGTTGTCCTGTCGCGTCTTCTTTATATTATTGCCAAGAAGCTGCAACTGACTAAAGCTGAGCTTCTACCTTCGGCCTCTTATTAACTGCTTTTTTTAAAAAAAAATTGGCCACCAGCTACAAAAACTTTCTCCTGCAAGTAGTTAACTGAAAGGTTTTTTCCCATTGAAAACACAGATATGGCATCCACCGAGTGTTGTCCTGTCGAGTCTTCTTTATATTATTGCCAAGAAGCTGCAACTGAATAAAGCTGAGCTTCTACCTTCCGCCTCTTATTAACTGCTTTTTTGGAAAAAAATTGGCCACCAGCTACAAAAACTTTCTCCTGCAAGTAGTTAACTGAAAGGTTTTTTCCCATTGAAAACACAGATATGGCATCCACCGAGTGTTGTCCTGTCGTGTCTTCTTTATATTATTGCCAAGAAGCTGCAACTGAATAAAGCTGAGCTTCTACCTTCCGCCTCTTATTAACTGCTTTTTTAAAAAAAATTGGCCACCAGCTACAAAAACTTTCTCCTGCAAGTAGTTAACTGAAAGGTTTTTTCCCATTGAAAACACAGATATGGCATCCACCGAGTGTTGTCCTGTTGCGTCTTCTTTATATTATTGCCAAGAAGCTGCAACTGAATAAAGCTGAGCTTCTACCTTCCGCCTCTTATTAACTGCTGTTTTTTTAAAAAATTGGCTGTTCCGGCCTAGTAAAGGTGTCTGCCCCTGCCTGGTGTTGTCCTCAACTGAATAAAGCTGAGCTTCAACCTTCTGTACCAAAATAATGATTTTTAAAAATGAAAATGGCTGTTCCGGCCTACTAAAGGTGTCTGCCCCTGCCTGGTGTTGTCCTCAACTGAATAAAGCTGAGCTTCAACCTTCTGTTCCAAATTACGATTTTTAAAAATGAAATTGGCTGTTCCGGCCTACTAAAGGTGTCTGCCCCTGCCTGGTGTTGTCCTCAACTGAATAAAGCTGAGCTTCAACCTTCTGTTCCAAATGACGATTTTTAAAAATGAAATTGGCTGTTCCGGCCTACTAAAGGTGTCTGCCCCTGCCTGGTGTTGTCCTCAACTGAATAAAGCTGAGCTTCAACCTTCTGTTCCAAATGACGATTTTTAAAAATGAAATTGGCTGTTCCGGCCTACTAAAGGTGTCTGCCCCTGCCTGGTGTTGTCCTCAACTGAATAAAGCTGAGCTTCAACCTTCTGTTCCAAATGACGATTTTTAAAAATGAAATTGGCTGTTCCGGCCTACTAAAGGTGTCTGCCCCTGCCTGGTGTTGTCCTCAACTGAATAAAGCTGAGCTTGAACCTTCTGTTCCAAATGACGATTTTTAAAAATGAAATTGGCTGTTCCGGCCTAGTAAAGGTGTCTGCCCCTGCCTGGTGTTGTCCTCAACTGAATAAAGCTGAGCTTCAACCTTCTGTTCCAAATTACGATTTTTAAAAATTTAATTGGCTGTTCCAAACTAGTAAAGGTGTCTGCCCCTGTCTGGTGTTGTCCTCAACTGAATAAAGCTGAGCTTCAACCTTCTGTTCCAAATTACGATTTTTAAAAATGAAATTGGCTGTTCCGGCCTAGTAAAGGTGTCTGCCCCTGCCTGGTGTTGTCCTCAACTGAATAAAGCTGAGCTTCAACCTTCTGTTCCAAAATAACGATTTTTAAAAATGAAATTGGCTGTTCCGGCCTACTAAAGGTGTCTGCCCCTGCCTGGTGTTGTCCTCAACTGAATAAAGCTGAGCTTCTACCTTCTGCCTCTTATTAACTGCTGTTTTTTTAAAAAAATTGGCTGTTCCGGCCTACTAAAGGTGTCTGCCCCTGCCTGGTGTTGTCCTCAACTGAATAAAGCTGAGCTTCAACCTTCTGTTCCAAATTACGATTTTTAAAAATGAAATTGGCTGTTCCGGCCTACTAAAGGTGTCTGCCCCTGCCTGGTGTTGTCCTCAACTGAATAAAGCTGAGCTTCAACCTTCTGTTCCAAATGACGATTTTTAAAAATGAAATTGGCTGTTCCGGCCTACTAAAGGTGTCTGCCCCTGCCTGGTGTTGTCCTCAACTGAATAAAGCTGTCATGGTTCTCAATAGCAAGAGACCGTAGTAAAGCATACAAAAGGACTAGCTCTTAGAAGATGGGAACTCGAGCTGACTGTGAGCTAAACCTACTGCACAAATAACAGTGGCCGGGTAGCGTGCCTACGTTTTATCCCTAGACGCCCAGCGCCAACCAGAGAAATGACTGACCCTAGCAGAGGAAAATACAGACCTGGCTTACCTCTAGAGAAATTTTCCCCAAAAGGCAGACAGTAGCCCCCACATATAATGTCGGTGATTTTAGAGGAAATTGACATACGAAGTATGAAGATAGGTTTAGCAAATTGAGGTCCGCTTACTAGATAGTAGGAAGACAGAAAAGGGAACTACACAATCAGCTGAAAACCCTTTCAAAACACCATCCTGAAATTACTTTAAGACTCTAATATCAACTCATGACACCAGAGTGGCAATTTCAGCTCACAAGAGCTTCCAGCCTCAGAAATATTCAAACACAGAGAACTGGAACAAAAATGCAAAACAAACTTAGGACTACAAGTCCAACTTAGCTGATAGTAGTCTAGGAGCAGGAACATGCAACAGAAAGGCTTCTGGTAACATTGTTGGCTGGCATAGAAATGACTGAGGAGCAAGGCTAAATAGACAACTCCCACATCCTGATGGAAACAGGTGAACAGAGGCGATGAAGCACACAAGTTCAGTACCACCAGTGACCACCGGGGGAGCCCAGAAACCAAATTCACAACAGTACCCCCCCCTCAAGGAGGGGGCACCGAACCCTCACCAGAACCACCAGGGCGATCAGGATGAGCCCTATGAAAGGCACGGACCAAATCGGAGGCATGAACATCAGAGGCTGTCACCCAAGAATTATCCTCCTGACCGTAGCCCTTCCACTTGACCAGATACTGAAGTCTCCGTCTGGAAACACGGGAGTCCAAGATCTTCTCGACAACGTACTCCAACTCACCCTCAACCAACACCGGAGAAGGAGGCTCAACGGAAGGCACAACCGGTACCTCATACCTGCGCATCAATGACCGATGGAAGACATTATGAATAGAAAAAGATGCAGGGAGGTCCAAACGAAAGGACACAGGGTTAAGAATCTCCAATATCTTGTACGGGTCGATAAACCGAGGCTTAAACTTAGGAGAAGAAACCTTCATAGGGACAAAACGAGAAGACAACCACACCAAGTCCCCAACACAAAGACGAGGACCAACACGACGACGGCGGTTGGCAAAATGCTGAGTCTTCTCCTGGGACAACTTCAAATTGTCCACCACATGGCCCCAAATCTGATGCAACCTCTCCACCACAGCATCCACTCCAGGACAATCCGAAGACTCCACCTGACCGGAAGAGAAACGAGGATGAAACCCCGAATTACAGAAGAAAGGAGAAACCAAGGTGGCAGAACTAGCCCGATTATTGAGGGCAAACTCCGCCAAGGGCAAAAAGGCAACCCAATCATCCTGATCCGCAGACACAAAACACCTCAAATAAGTCTCCAAGGTCTGATTAGTTCGCTCGGTCTGGCCATTAGTCTGAGGATGGAAAGCAGACGAAAAAGACAAATCAATGCCCATCCTAGCACAGAACGCTCGCCAAAATCTAGACACGAATTGGGTTCCCCTGTCAGACACGATATTCTCCGGAATACCATGCAAGCGAACCACATTTTGGAAAAACAGAGGAACCAGCTCGGATGAGGAAGGCAATTTAGGCAAGGGGACCAAATGGACCATCTTAGAGAAACGGTCACACACCACCCAGATGACAGACATCTTCTGAGAAACAGGGAGATCAGAAATAAAATCCATGGAGATGTGAGTCCAAGGCCTCTTCGGAATAGGCAAAGATAACAACAATCCACTAGCCCGAGAACAACAAGGCTTGGCCCGAGCACAAACATCACAAGACTGCACAAAACCTCGCACATCTCGCGACAGGGAAGGCCACCAGAAGGACCTAGCCACCAAATCCCTGGTACCAAAGATTCCAGGATGACCAGCTAACGCAGAAGAATGGACCTCCGAGATGACTCTACTGGTCCAATCATCAGGAACAAACATTCTACCAGGCGGGCAACGATCAGGTCTATCCGCCTGAAACTCCTGCAAGACCCGTCGCAAGTCTGGGGAAACAGCAGATAATATCACTCCATCCTTAAGGATACCTGTCGGTTCAGAATTACCAGGGGAATCAGGCTCAAAACTCCTAGAAAGGGCATCCGCCTTCACATTTTTAGAACCCGGTAGGTAAGAAACCACAAAATTAAACCGAGAGAAAAATAACGAACAGCGCGCCTGTCTAGGATTCAGACGCCTGGCAGACTCAAGATAAATCAAATTCTTGTGCTCGGTCAATACCACCACCTGATGTCTAGCCCCCTCAAGCCAATGACGCCACTCCTCAAAAGCCCACTTCATAGCCAAGAGCTCCCGATTACCAATATCATAATTTCGCTCAGCGGGCGAAAATTTACGAGAAAAGAACGCGCAAGGTCTCATCACGGAGCAGTCGGAACTTTTCTGCGACAAAACCGCCCCAGCTCCGATTTCTGAAGCGTCGACCTCAACCTGAAAAGGAAGAGTAACATCAGGCTGACGCAATACAGGGGCGGAAGAAAAGCGGCGCTTAAGCTCCCGAAAGGCCTCCACAGCAGCAGGGGACCAATCAGCAACATCAGCACCCTTCTTAGCAAATCAGTCAACGGTTTAGCAACATCAGAAAAACCAGTTATAAATCGACGATAAAAATTAGCAAAGCCCAAAAACTTCTGAAGGCTCTTAAGAGAAGAGGGTTGCGTCCAATCACAAATAGCCTGAACCTTGACAGGGTCCATCTCAATGGAAGAGGGGGAAAAAATGTACCCCAAAAACGAAATTTTTTGAACCCCAAAAACGCACTTAGAACCCTTTACACACAAGGAATTAGAGCGCAAAACCTGAAAAACCCTCCTGACCTGTTGGACATGAGAGTCCCAGTCGTCCGAAAAAATCAAAATATCATCCAGATACACAATCATAAATTTATCCAAATATTCACGGAAAATGTCATGCATAAAAGACTGAAAGACTGAAGGGGTATTTGAAAGACCAAAAGGCATTACTAAATACTCAAAATGGCCCTCAGGCGTATTAAATGCGGTTTTCCACTCATCCCCCTGCTTAATTCGCACTAAATTATACGCCCCATGAAGATCAATCTTAGAGAACCACTTGGCCCCCTTTATTCGAGCAAACAAATCAGTAAGCAGTGGCAAAGGATACTGATATTTAACCGTGATTTTATTCAAAAGCCGATAATCAATACACGGCCTCAAAGAGCCATCTTTTTTAGATACAAAGAAAAAACCGGCTCCTAAGGGAGATGACGAAGGACGAATATGTCCCTTTTCCAAGGACTCCTTAATATATTCCCGCATAGCAGCATGTTCAGGCACAGATAGATTAAATAAACGACCCTTTGGAAACTTACTGCCCAGAATCAGATCTATTGTACAATCGCAATCTCTGTGCGGAGGTAGTGAACCAAGTTTAGGCTCCTCAAAAACGTCACGATAATCAGATAAAAATTCCGGAATCTCAGAGGGAATAGATGACGAAATGGAAACCAAAGGTACGTCCCCATGAGTCCCCTGACATCCCCAGCTTAACACAGACATTGCTTTCCAGTCGAGGACTGGGTTATGAGATTGCAGCCATGGCAATCCAAGCACCAACACATCATGCAGATTATACAACACAAGGAAGCGAATAATCTCCTGGTGATCCGGATTAATACGCATAGTTACTTGTGTCCAGTATTGTGGTTTATTACTAGCCAATGGCGTGGAGTCAATACCCTTCAGAGGTATAGGAACTTCCAGAGGCTCTAAATTAAACCCACAGCGTTTGGCAAAGGACCAATCCATAAGACTCAAAGCGGCGCCAGAGTCGACATAGGCGTCCGTGGTAATAGACGATAAAGAGCAAATCAGGGTCACAGATAGAATAAACTTGGACTGTAAAGTACCAATTGAAACAGACTTATCAACCTTCTTAGTACGTTTAGAGCATGCTGATATAACATGAGTTGAATTGCCACAATAGAAGCACAACCCATTTTTTCGCCTAAAATTCTGTCGTTCGCTTCTGGACAGAATTCTATCACATTGCATAATCTCTGGCGCCTTCTCAGTAGACACCGCCAAATGGTGCACAGGTTTGCGCTCCCGCAAACGCCGATCAATCTGAATAGCCATTGTCATGGACTCATTCAGACCTGCAGGCACAGGGAACCCCACCATAACATCTTTAATGGCATCAGAGAGACCCTCTCTGAAATTCGCCGCCAGGGCGCACTCATTCCACTGAGTAAGCACAGACCACTTACGAAATTTTTGGCAGTATATTTCAGCCTCATCTTGCCCTTGAGACGGGGCCATCAAGGCTTTTTCAGCCTGAATCTCTAAATGAGGTTCCTCATAAAGCAACCCCAAAGCCAGGAAAAACGCATCCACATTGAGCAACATAGTTACATAGTTACATAGTTATTAAGGTTGAAGGAAGACTGTAAGTCCATCTAGTTCAACCCATAGCCTAACCTAACATGCCCTAACATGTTGATCCAGGGGAAGGCAAAAAAACCCCATGTGGCAAACAGTAACTCCACCATGGGGAAAAAAATTCCTTCCCGACTCCACATACGGCAATCAGACTAGTTCCCTGGATCAACGCCTTATCAAGGAATCTAGTGTATATACCCTGTAACATTATACTTTTCCAGAAAGGTATCCAGTCCCTTCTTAAATTTAATTAATGAATCACTCATTACAACATCATACGGCAGAGAGTTCCATAGTCTCACTGCTCTTACAGTAAAGAATCCGCGTCTGTTATTATGCTTAAACCTTCTTTCCTCCAGACGCAGGATCCCCTGGTGCCAAAGCAAATGCCCAATCCTGAGGGTCACCCCGGAGCAAGGAAATTACAATCCTGACCTGCTGTGCAGGATCTCCAGCGGAGCGAGATCTCAGAGACAAAAATAATTTACAATTATGTTTGAAATTCTGGAAGCGAGATCTATCCCCGGAGAAAAATTCAGGCAAAGGTACTCTAGGTTCAGATATAGGAGCATGAATTACAAAATCCTGTAAACTTTGAACCTTCATAGCGAGATTATTCAGACCTGTAGCTAAACTCTGAGGATCCATTTTCATCAGGTGAAATCAGAACCATTCAAGGATTAGAAGGAGAGAGAGACGAAGGCTGCAGTAAGCAGAGATGCTAGTGAATCAACTAATGAGCAAACTCAGGAAAAAAAAAAAAAAAAAAAATTTCTCTGCAGACTTCTTTTCTCTCCTTTCTTCTGCCAATTATTTTAACCCTTGGCCGGCCAAACTGTCCTGGTTCTCAATAGCAAGAGACCGTAGTAAAGCATACAAAAGGACTAGCTCTTGGAAGATGGGAACTCGAGCTGACTGTGAGCTAAACCTACCGCACAAATAACAGTGGCCGGGTAGCGTGCCTACGTTTTATCCCTAGACGCCCAGCGCCAGCCGGAGAACTGACTGACCCTAGCAGAGGAAAATACAGACCTGGCTTACCTCTAGAGAAATTTTCCCCAAAAGGCAGACAGTAGCCCCCACATATAATGTCGGTGATTTTAGAGGAAATTGACATACGAAGTATGAAGATAGGTTTAGCAAATTGAGGTCCGCTTACTAGATAGTAGGAAGACAGAAAAGGGAACTACACAGTCAGCTGAAAACCCTTTCAAAACACCATCTTGAAATTACTTTAAGACTCTAATATCAACTCATGACACCAGAGTGGCGATTTCAGCTCACAAGAGCTTCCAGCCTCAGAAATATTCAAACATAGAGAACTGGAACAAAAATGCAAAACAAACTTAGGACTACAAGTCCAACTTAGCTGATAGTAGTCTAGGAGCAGGAACATGCAACAGAAAGGCTTCTGGTAACATTGTTGGCCGGCATAGAAATGACTGAGGAGCAAGGCTAAATAGACAACTCCCACATCCTGATGGAAACAGGTGAACAGAGGCGATGAAGCACACAAGTTCAGTACCACCAGTGACCACCGGGGGAGCCCAGAAACCAAATTCACAACAAAAGCTGAGCTTCAACCTTCTGTTCCAAATTACGATTTTTAAAAATGAAATTGGCTGTTCCGGCCTAGTAAAGGTGTCTGCCCCTGCCTGGTGTTGTCCTCAACTGAATAAAGCTGAGCTTCAACCTTCTGTTCCAAATTACGATTTTTAAAAATGAAATTGGCTGTTCCAAACTAGTAAAGGTGTCTGCCCCGCCTGGTGTTGTCCTCAACTGAATAAAGCTGAGCTTCTACCTTCTGCCTCTTATTAACTGCTGTTTTTTTTTTTTAAATTGGCTGTTCCGGCCTACTAAAGGTGTCTGCCCCTGCCTGGTGTTGTCCTCAACTGAATAAAGCTGAGCTTCTACCTTCTGCCTCTTATTAACTGCTGTTTTTTTTTTTAAATTGGCTGTTCCGGCCTACTAAAGGTGTCTGCCCCTGCCTGGTGTTGTCCTCAACTGAATAAAGCTGAGCTTCAACCTTCTGTTCCAAATGACGATTTTTAAAAATGAAATTGGCTGTTCCGGCCTAGTAAAGGTGTCTGCCCCTGCCTGGTGTTGTCCTCAACTGAACAAAGCTGAGCTTCCACATTCTGGCTTTTGGCCTATACTATCAGATATTAAACTGCATTTGGCCTACTAGTGTGGTTAGGCCCTTGAAACAGTGTCTGCTGCTCTTGGGTTTGCTACTCCACTGAACAAAGCAATGCCGCCTGTTTAGTCCTGTTACCAATTTTGAACTGCATTTAGCCTACTTTATTCTTTGGCCCTATATCTGTTTCCTCCTCATCCTGCCCATTGCCCAGCCACTGCTAGATGAGTCTGCTGGTACATTGACCTAGACCACCACATTCCCCTTGTACTCTACACAGCCAGAATCTGACCCTGCTGAAAGTAAGGTTCCCCTTCCCGCATGTTATACCACCTTACACAGGGAAAAGAGGAAGGTGCAGATGAAAGTGCAGGTTCCTTCATCAGGTGAGGGGGGCATACTCGTTGGCGACGTCACTGGCACAGGGCCCCTCAGAGTACGCAAAAGTGTCGCTGCTGGTGGGAGGCGCCCCCGCCATGCAAACACACCGCCGTACTTTGAGGGGCCCTGTGCCAGTGCCAATGCGAACGAGTGGGCCCCCCCTGCTTGCTCAGGATCACAGCACTTGCAACGTTGAAATACTTACCTTTCCCTGCAACACCGCCGTGACGTAGTCCGCATTTCCTGGGCCCACGAAAAACTTGAGCCAGCCCTACTCCCCCCACAACTTTTGCCAAATGACCCCCAATTTCCTATGCCCAACTATTATTATAAAGTTAATTAAGATTGACAAGCTTCAGAAACAAGAATGGATGTTTTTGGCATTAAAATGGGCACTGTAGGTGTTTTCCTGGCCTCCACTCACTGCCGACTATGCTTCCCCATTGACTTGCATTGGGTTTCGTGTTTCGGTCGATCCCCGACTTTTAGCGATAATCGGCCGACTGCACTCGACTCGACTCTGGACAAAGTCGGGTTTCACAAAACCCGACTCGATCTTAAAAAAATGAAAGTCGCTCAACTCTACCAGCTGCATCAGGCACAAAGAAATCGCACTCCGCGCCGTTCAGACTTCACAACCACTGAGTGGGCCACTATGAAGGACGTCTGCCAGGTTTTGCGTTCCTTCGATGATTCCACGCAGATGGCGAGTGCAGATGATGTACTAGTCAGCATGACTGTCCCCCTTATCTGCCTGCTTCAACAAACACTGCAAGTGCTAAGGGATGATGTTGTGGAAGAGGTGGAGGATGAGGAGTCACCAATTCCATCAGCTTCTGGACAGTCAGCGCTACGTGGTTCCTCACAAAGGCCTAGGCAGGGGACACTTTGTGAGGAGGATGAGGAGGAGTCAATGGAGGAGGAAGACATCGGTCCAGAGGAGGGAGTTACACAATTCTCCAGTAGTCAGTGTGTAGAGCGAGGGTGGGGTGATGCAGAGCAGGCAGAGATCACGCCTCAAGCAGGGGACAGCGATTCTTGGCCAGTTGGCAGTCTGCAGCACATGGTTGATTACATGCTGCAGTGCCTGAGAAACGACCGCCGCATAGCCCACATTCTCAACACGGCTGATTATTGGGTGTATACTCTCCTAGATCCTCGCTACCGGGACAACTTACAAAGCCTCATAACTAGTGTTGAGCGATACCGTCAAATACTTGAAAGTATCGGTATCGGAAAGTATCGGCCGATACCGGCAAAGTATCGGATCCAATCCGATACCGATACCCGATACCAATACAAGTCAATGGGACTCATGTATCGGACGGTATTCCTGATGGTTCCCAGGGTCTGAAGGAGAGGAAACTCTCCTTCAGGCCCTGGGAACCATATTAATGTGTAAAATAAAGAATTAAAATAAAAAATATCGCTATACTCACCTCTCCGACGCAGCCGGGACCTCAGCGAGGGAACCGGCAGCGTTGTTTGTTTAAAATTCGCGCTTTTACTTGGTTACGTGAAGTCCCGGCTTGTGATTGGTCAGGGCGGCCATGTTGCCGGGACGCGGACCAATCACAGCAAGCCGTGACGAAATTACGTCACGGCTTGCTGTGATTGGTCCGCGTCCCGGCAACATGGCCGCCATTAACCAATCACAAGCTGTGACGTCAAGGGAGGCTGGACATGCGCGTATTTTGAAAAGCGCGCGTGTCCAGCCTCCAGTGACGTCCCGGCTTATGATTGGTCACAGCGCCATGTTGCCGGGACGCGGACAAATCACAGCAAGCCGTGACGAAATTACGTCACGGCTTGCTGTGATTTGTCCGCGTCCCGGCAACATGGCCGCCATTAACCAATCACAAGCCGTGACGTCACGGGAGGCTGGACATGCGCGTATTTTGAAAAGCGCGCGTGTCCAGCCTCCAGTGACGTCCCGGCTTGTGATTGGTTAATGGCGGCCATGTTGCCGGGACGTCACTGGAGGCTGGACACGCGCGCTTTTCAAAATACGCGCATGTCCAGCCTCCCGTAACGTCACGGCTTGTGATTGATTAATGGCGGCCATGTTGCCGGGACGCGGACCAATCACAGCAAGCCGTGACGTAATTTCGTCACGGCTTGCTGTGATTGGTCCGCGTCCCGGCAACATGGCCGCCCTGACCAATCACAAGCCGGGACTTCACGTAACCAAGTAAAAGCGCGAAATTTAAACAAACAACGCTGCCGGTTCCCTCGCTGAAGTCCAGGCTGCGTCGGACAGGTGAGTATAGCGATATTTTTTATTTTAATTCTCTCTTTTACATTAATGTTGTTGCGATACCCGATACCCGATACCACAAAAGTATCGGATCTCGGTATCGGAAATTCCGATACAGCAAGTATCGGCCGATACCCGATACTTGCAGTATCGGAATGCTCAACACTACTCATAACACCGTTGAACCGGGAGCATAAAATGCGGGAGTACCAAGACACACTGGTGAATTCCATCATCTTCTCCAGTCCAACTGAGAGCAGTGCTGCTAGTGCTTTACAAAGCAGCTCAGTGCGTCGAGGCAGTGGAGGAAGCTCTGCACAAAAAGGGAGCAGAAGCAGTGCCTCAGCACAAGGCAAGACCAGTATGGCCCACCTGTGGCATAGTTTTGTGTGCCCGCCACACATGTCTACACCATCACAGACGGCTCCGGTCAGCAGGAGGCAACGTTTCCGTCAGATGGTGACAGACTACATGTCTTGCCCTCTTACTGTACTCCCAGACGGCTCTTCCCCCTTCAAATTTTGGGTCTCTAAGCTGGATACATGGCCAGAGCTAAGCCAGTATGCATTGGAGGTGCTGGCTTGCCCTGCTGGTAGTGTATTATCGGAATGCGTCTTTAGTGCCGCAGGTGGTGTACTAACAGACCGTTGCATGCGACTATCCTCCGATAACGTTGACCGGCTTACTTTTCTGAAAATGAACAAGGCCTGGATCTCGCAGGAATTTGCCACTCCTCTTCCAGATTAAATAATTGGTTGGCTACAGTAGCCAGGTCTCCTGTTGCGTTTATGTTTCTACCACGTGAACTGTAATCCCTGGGCTCCAACACCGCCAGTTGATGCTCAGAAGTGCCGTCTGCACAGTCAAAACACATGACCCAGTGTTATTGGGTTTTAGTAACGTCAGCTGATCCCCAGCTGTGTAGCCGGCAATGTGTCCTGCGACCGCCACGCTGACACAACTACTGAAATTTAAGGGAACCTGTCCCCCCCAGGCATTTGTTACTGAAAGAGCCACCTTGTGCAGCAGTAATGCTGCACAAGGAAAAGGTAGCTCTTTTAGTTTAGCTCCTTGCACACGCAGAACTTAACACTTATAAAATGTGTCCCCTCATACCGTGAAACCGTCCCGGAGGTGGGACTTTCCTTAGCAATGGGACGCAGCACAGCCATCATTCCTACCCCCTTGGTGCCGTGCGCCACCTCCTCAGCGTTGTTTGAATCTGTCCCGTAGCCTGCGCTGTCACGTTATCCCTTGGCCATGCGCAATTAGCGCTGCCCATCTTCTGACATCATTTGTTGTCAGGCTGCCTGTGCCTGTTGCTCCTCTGTTATTGGGGTTCAATAACGCCAGCTGTTCCCCTGCTGTGTTGCGGCAATAACTCTAGCCTGCTCCTCCTGCTGTCCCTGGGTTCCAACACCACCAGTTGCTGTCAGGAAGTGCTGTCTGCACAGTCAACAGTTGCTCCTCTGTTATTGTGGTTCAATAACGCCAGCTGCTCCCCTGCTGTGTTGCGGCAATAACTCTAGCCTGCTCCTCCTGCTGTCCCTGAGCTCCAACACCACCAGTTGCTGTCCAGAAGTGCTGTCTGCACAGTCAACAGTTGCTCCTCTGTTATTGGGGTTCAATATCGCCAGCTGCTCCCCTGCTGTGTTGCAGCAATAACTTTAGCCTGCTCCTCCTGCTGTCCCTGGGCTCCAACACTGCTAGTTGCTGTCCAGAAGTGCTGTCTGCACAGTCAACAGTTGCTCCTCTGTTATTGGGGTTCAGTAACGCCAGCTGCTCCCCTGCTGTGTTGCGGAAATAACTCTAGCCTGCTCCTCCTGCTGTCCCTGGGCTCTAACACTGCCAGTTGCTGTCCGGAAGTGCTGTCTGCACAGTCAACAGTTGCTCCTCTGTTATTGGGGTTCAGTAACTCCAGCTGCTCCCCTGCTGTGTTGCAGCAATAACTCTAGCCTGCTCCTCCTGCGGTCCCTGGGCTCCAACACCGCCAGTTTCTGTCCGGAAGTGCTGTCTGCACAGTCAACAGTTGCTCCTCTGTTATTGGGGTTCAGTAACACCAGCTGCTCCCCTGCTGTGTTGCGGCAATAATGCTAGCCTGCTCCTCCTGCTGTCCCTGGGCTCCAACACGCCAGTTGCTGTCCGGAAGTGCTGTCTGCACAGTCAACAGTTGCTCCTCTGTTATTGGGGTTCAGTAACGCCAGCTGCTCCCCTGCTGTGTTGCAGCAACAACTCTAGCCTGCTCCTCCTGCTGTCCCTGGGCTCCAACACCGCCAGTTGCTGTCCGGAAGTGCTGTCTGCACAGTCAACAGTTGCTCCTCTGTTATTGGGGTTCAGTAATGCCAGCTGCTCCCCTGCTGTGTTGTGGCAATGTGTCCTGCGAATGCCACGCTGACACCACAACTGAAATTTAAGGGAACCTGTCCCCCCCCAGGCGTTTGTTACTGAAAGAGCCACCTTGTGCAGCAGTAATGCTGCACAAGGAAAAGGTGCCTCTTTTGTTGTTCTCCTTGGATACACTGAACCTAACACTTATGAAATGTGTCCCCTCACACCGTGAAACCGTCCCGTAGGTGGGACTTTCCTTAGCAATGGGACGCAGCACAGCCATCATTCCTACCCCCTTGGTGCCGTGCGCCACCTCCTCAGCGTTGTTTGAATCTGTCCCGTAGCCTGTGCTGTTACGTTATCCCTTGGCCATGCGCAATTAGCGCTGCCCATCTTCTGACATCATTTGTTGTCAGGCTGCCTGTGCCTGTTGCTCCTCTGTTATTGGGGTTCAATAACGCCAGCTGTTCCCCTGCTGTGTTGCGGCAATAACTCTAGCCTGCTCCTCCTGCTGTCCCTGAGCTCCAACACCACCAGTTGCTGTCCAGAAGTGCTGTCTGCACAGTCAACAGTTGCTCCTCTGTTATTGGGGTTCAATATCGCCAGCTGCTCCCCTGCTGTGTTGCGGCAATAACTTTAGCCTGCTCCTCCTGCTGTCCCTGGGCTCCAACACTGCCAGTTGCTGTCCGGAAGTGCTGTCTGCACAGTCAACAGTTGCTCCTCTGTTATTGGGGTTCAGTAATGCCAGCTGCTCCCCTGCTGTGTTGCGGAAATAACTCTAGCCTGCTCCTCCTGCTGTCCCTGGGCTCTAACACTGCCAGTTGCTGTCCGGAAGTGCTGTCTGCACAGTCAACAGTTGCTCCTCTGTTATTGGGGTTCAGTAACTCCAGCTGCTCCCCTGCTGTGTTGCAGCAATAACTCTAGCCTGCTCCTCCTGCGGTCCCTGGGCTCCAACACCGCCAGTTTCTGTCCGGAAGTGCTGTCTGCACAGTCAACAGTTGCTCCTCTGTTATTGGGGTTCAGTAACACCAGCTGCTCCCCTGCTGTGTTGCGGCAATAATGCTAGCCTGCTCCTCCTGCTGTCCCTGGGCTCCAACACGCCAGTTGCTGTCCGGAAGTGCTGTCTGCACAGTCAACAGTTGCTCCTCTGTTATTGGGGTTCAGTAACGCCAGCTGCTCCCCTGCTGTGTTGCAGCAACAACTCTAGCCTGCTCCTCCTGCTGTCCCTGGGCTCCAACACCGCCAGTTGCTGTCCGGAAGTGCTGTCTGCACAGTCAACAGTTGCTCCTCTGTTATTGGGGTTCAGTAACGCCAGCTGCTCCCCTGCTGTGTTGTGGCAATGTGTCCTGCGAATGCCACGCTGACACCACAACTGAAATTTAAGGGAACCTGTCCCCCCCCAGGCGTTTGTTACTGAAAGAGCCACCTTGTGCAGCAGTAATGCTGCACAAGGAAAAGGTGCCTCTTTTGTTGTTCTCCTTGGATACGCTGAACGGGCAGCGCTAAATGCGCATGGCCAAGGTTGAACAAAACAGCGCAGGCTATTGGACAGAATCAAGCAACGCTGAGGAGGCGGCGCACGACGCCAAGGGGGTAGGAATGACGGCTGTGCTGCATTCCATTACGAAGGAAAGTCCCACCTCCGGGACGGTTTCACGGTGTGAGGGGACACATTTCATAAGTGTTAGGTTCAGCGTATGCAAGGAGAACAACAAAAGAGGCACCTTTTCCTTGTGCAGCATTACTGCTGCACAAGGTGGCTCTTTCAGTAACAAACGCCTGGGGGGGGACAGGTTCCTTAAATTTCAGTTGTGGTGTCAGCGTGGCATTCGCAGGACACATTGCCACAACACAGCAGGGGAGCAGCTGGCATTACTGAACCCCAATAACAGAGGAGCAACTGTTGACTGTGCAGACAGCACTTCCGGACAGCAACTGGCGGTGTTGGAGCCCAGGGACAGCAGGAGGAGCAGGCTAGAGTTGTTGCTGCAACACAGCAGGGGAGCAGCTGGCGTTACTGAACCCCAATAACAGAGGAGCAACTGTTGACTGTGCAGACAGCACTTCCGGACAGCAACTGGCGTGTTGGAGCCCAGGGACAGCAGGAGGAGCAGGCTAGCATTATTGCCGCAACACAGCAGGGGAGCAGTTGGTGTTACTGAACCCCAATAACAGAGGAGCAACTGTTGACTGTGCAGACAGCACTTCCGGACAGAAACTGGCGGTGTTGGAGCCCAGGGACCGCAGGAGGAGCAGGCTAGAGTTATTGCTGCAACACAGCAGGGGAGCAGCTGGAGTTACTGAACCCCAATAACAGAGGAGCAACTGTTGACTGTGCAGACAGCACTTCCGGACAGCAACTGGCAGTGTTAGAGCCCAGGGACAGCAGGAGGAGCAGGCTAGAGTTATTTCCGCAACACAGCAGGGGAGCAGCTGGCGTTACTGAACCCCAATAACAGAGGAGCAACTGTTGACTGTGCAGACAGCACTTCTGGACAGCAACTGGCAGTGTTGGAGCCCAGGGACAGCAGGAGGAGCAGGCTAAAGTTATTGCCGCAACACAGCAGGGGAGCAGCTGGCGATATTGAACCCAAATAACAGAGGAGCAACTGTTGACTGTGCAGACAGCACTTCTGGACAGCAACTGGTGGTGTTGGAGCTCAGGGACAGCAGGAGGAGCAGGCTAGAGTTATTGCCGCAACACAGCAGGGGAGCAGCTGGCGTTATTGAACCACAATAACAGAGGAGCAACTGTTGACTGTTGAACATAACAGCGCAGGCTACCGGACAGATTCAAACAACGCAGAGGAGGCGGCGCACAGCGCCAAGGGGGTAGGAATGACGGAAAGTCCCACCTCCGGTACGGTCTCACGGTATCAGGGGACACATTTTACAAGTGTTTAGTTCTGCATTTGCAAGGAGCATAATTAAAAGAGCCACCTTTTCCTTTTGCAGCATTAATGCTGCACAAGGTGGCTCTTTCAGCTACAAAAGCCTGGGGGGGGTTAAAGGTTCCCTTTCAACTTGCTCCAATCAGGCCTCGGCCTACACTTAGCTCCTCCTGCTCTCCCTAGGCTCTAACACCGCCAGTTGGTGCTCGGAAGTGCTGGCTGCACAGAGAAAAACACTAGCCACTCTGTCAGTGGGGTTCAGTAACATCAGCTGTTCCACTGCTCTGTAGCCGGCAACATGTCCTGCAAACGCCACGCAGACACAACAGGCAATAAGCTGCCTCCAGTGCAGGCTTTGGCCAACACTCTGCTCCTCCTGCTGTCCCTGGGCTCAAACACCGCCAGTTGGTGCCTGGAAGTGCTGGCTGCACAGAGAAAAAAACTCGCCACTGTGTCAGTGGGGTTCAGTAACGCCAGCTGTTCCCCTGCTGTGTAGCCGGCAACGTGTCCTGCAAACGCCACGCAGACACAACAGACAATAAGGTGCCTCCAGTGCAGGCTTCGGCCTACACTCTGCTCCTCCTGCTGTTTCTGGGCTCTAACACCGCCAGTTGGTGCCCAGAAGTGCTGGCTGCACAGAGAAAAACATTCTCCACTGTGTCAGTGGGGTTCAGTAACGCCAGCTGTTCCCCTGCTGTGTAGATGGCAACGTGTCCTGCAGATGGCACGCAGACACAACAGACAATAAGCTGCCTCCAGTGCAGGCTTCGGCCTACACTCTGCTCCTCCTGCTGTCCCTGGGCTCTAACACTGCCAGTTGGTGCTTGGAGTGCTGGCTGCACAGAGAAAAACACTTGCCTCGCCACTGTGTCAGTGGGCTTCAGCAACGCCAGCTGTTCCACTGCTGCAACGTGTCCTGCAAATGCCACGCAGACACAACAGATATTAAACTGCCTCCAGTGCACGCTTTGGCCTACACTCTGCTCCCCCTGCTGACCCTGGGTTCCAACACCGCTAGTTGTGGCTCTAGGAAGACAATCTTGAATAGGTCCCCCTGGTTCCAGTACCATCAGCTGGTTCCGGGCAGAGCCTTTGGCTTAGGTGCCTCCTTCTGGGTATCCGAGTTCCACCAACGTCAGGTGGTCCTTGGTAGTGCTTTCTGGCATGGGTACCTCCTGCTTAGTAACCGTGTTCCAGTAATGTCAGCTGGTCCTCGGTAGTTCCATTGGCTCTTGTACCTTCGGCTCCCCATCCTGGTTCCAGTACCGTCAGCTGGTTCCGGGCAGAGCCTTTGGCTTAGGTGCCTCCTTCTGGGTATCCAAGTTCCACCAATGTCAGGTGGTCCTTGGTATTGCTTTCTGGCACGGGTACCTCCTGCTTAGTAACCGGGTTCCAGTAACATCAGCTGGTCCTTGCTAGTTCCATTGGCTATTGTACCTTCGGCTACCCATCCGGGTTCCAAAACCGTCAGCTGGTTCTCGGCAGTGTCTTTTGCTCTTGTACCTTCTGCTCCCCATCCTGGTATCAGTACCGTCAGCTGGTTCTGGGCAGAGCCTTTGGCTTAGGTGCCTCCTTCTGGGTATCCGAGTTCCACCAACGTCAGGTGGTCCTTGGTAGTGCTTTCTGGCACGGATACCTCCTGCTTAGTAACCAGGTTCCAGTAACATCAGCTGGTCCTCGGTAGTTCCATTGGCTCTTGGACCTTTGGGTAGCCATCCAGTTTCCAGTTCCATCAGCTGGTTCTCGGCATTTTCTAAGCCTTCTTGTACCTTCTGCTACATTTCCAAGTTCAAGACCCTAAAGACGACGACCCTGAAGACCACCCTTAAGATGACGACGACACCAGAGATGACAACCCCTGAGACGAAGACCCTGGAGACGACGACCCTGAAGACCACCCCGATGACAATGACGACCCCGGAGACGGTTTAACGGTGTGAGGGGACACATTTCATAAGTGTTAGGTTCAGCATGTGCAAGGAGCACCACGAAAAGAGGCACTTTTTCCTTTTGCATCATTACTGCTGCACAAGGTGGCTCTTTCAGTAACAAACGCCTGGGGGGGTACAGGTTCCCTTAAATTTAAGTTGTTGTGCCTGCGTGGCGGTCGCATGACACATTGCCGTATACACAGCAGGGAAGCAGCAGGCATTACTGAACCCCACTAACACATTGGCGAGGTGTTTGGCTCTGTGCGGACAGCACTTCCGGACAACAACTAGCGGTGTTGGAGCCCAGGGACAGAAGGAGGAGGAGGTGGAGGAGAGAGGAGGGATTACCACACACACAGCTGGGGAACAGCTGACGTTACTGAACCCCAATAATAGAGGAGCGACTGTTGACTGTGCGGACAGCACTTCCGGACAACAACTAGCGGTGTTGGAGCCCAGGGACAGAAGGAGGAGGAGGAGGTGGAGGAGAGAGGAGGGATTGCCACACACACAGCTGGGGAACAGCTGACGTTACTGAACCCCAATAACAGAGGAGCGACTGTTGACTGTGCGGACAGCACTTCCAGACAACAACTAGCGGTGTTGGAGCCCAGGGACAGAAGGAGGAGGAGGAGGAGGTGGAGGAGAGAGGAGGGATTGCCACACACACAGCTGGGGAACAGCTGACGTTACTGAACCCCAATAACAGAGGAGCGACTGTTGACTGTGCGGACAGCACTTCCAGGCAACAACTAGCGGTGTTGGAGCCCAGGGACAGAAGGAGGAGGAGGAGGTGGAGGAGAGAGGAGGGATTGCCACACACACAGCTGGGGAACAGCTGACGTTACTGAACCCCAATAACAGAGGAGCGACTGTTGACTGTGCGGACAGCACTTCCAGGCAACAACTAGCGGTGTTGGAGCCCAGGGACAGAAGGAGGAGGAGGTGGAGGAGAGAGGAGGGATTGCCACACACACAGCTGGGGAACAGCTGACGTTACTGAACCCCAATAACAGAGGAGCGACTGTTGACTGTGCGGACAGCACTTCCGGACAACAACTAGCGGTGTTGGAGCCCAGGGACAGAAGGAGGAGGAGGAGGAGGTGGAGGAGAGAGGAGGGATTGCCACACACACAGCTGGGGAACAGCTGACGTTACTGAACCCCAATAACAGAGGAGCGACTGTTGACTGTGCGGACAGCACTTCCGGACAACAACTAGCGGTGTTGGAGCCCAGGGACAGAAGGAGGAGGAGGTGGAGGAGAGAGGAGGGATTGCCACACACACAGCTGGGGAACAGCTGACGTTACTGAACCTCAATAACAGAGGAGCGACTCTTGACTGTGCGGACAGCACTTCCAGACAACAACTAGCGGTGTTGGAGCCCAGGGACAGAAGGAGGAGGAGGTGGAGGAGAGAGGAGGGATTGCCACACACACAGCTGGGGAACAGCTGACGTTACTGAACCCCAGTAACACGGCAGCAAGTGTTGACTGTGCGGACAGCACTTCCAGGCACCAACTAGCGGTGTTGGAGCCCAGGGACAGCAGGAGGAGCAGAGGAACACAGTGTAGGCCGAAGCCTGATTGGAGAAAGTCGAAAGGGAACCTTTAACCCCCCCCCCAAGGCGTTTGTAGCTGAAAGAGCCAGCTTGTGTAGCACAAAGGATGCAAAAGGAAAAGGTGGCTCTTTTCATTATGCTCCTTGCAAACACAGAACTAAACACTTATAAAATGTGTCCCCTGATACCGTGAGACTGTCCCGGAGGTGGAACTTTCCTTCGTAATATGACGCAGCACAGCCGTCATTCCTACCCCCTTGGCGCCGTGCCCCGGCTCCTTAGCGTTGTTTAATTCTGTCCCGGAGCCTGCGCTGTTATGTTATCCCTTGGCCAGGCACACTTAGCGCTGCCCATCTTCTGACATCATTTGGTGTCAGTCTGGCTGCGCCTGTGCGTCCGCGCTGGCCGAGATCCCGCCTCGCAGTGTCGTCTAATGTAATCCCACCGTGGGCCTGGGATCCGTGGCCATGCGCAGTGCATATCCTCGCCTCTCACTCCCCTCCCTCCGGCTTCTTCAGACTGTGCGGTGTCACGGCCGTGGCATGCTATTATGGATCAGCTGACGGCGCACAGTCTGAAGAAGGCAAAGGGAGATGAGTGAGAGGCGGAGGTGAAGATATGCACTGCGCATGCCCAGGCCCGCAGTGTGATTAAATCAGAAGACACTGCGAGGCGGGATCTCGGCCAGCGTGGACGCACAGGCGCAGTCAGGTTGACACCAAATGATGTCAGAAGAGGGGCAGCGCTAAGTGTGCCTGGCCAAGGGATAACATAACAGCGCAGGCTTCGGGACAGAATCAAACAACGCTGAGGAGCCGGCGCACAGCGCCAAGGGGGTAAGAACGACGGCTGTGCTGCGTCACATTACGAAGGAAAGTCCCACCTACGGGACGGTTTTACGGTATCAGTGGACACATTTTATAAGTGTTAAGTTCTGCGTGTGCAAGGAGCTAAACAAAAATAGCTACCTTTTCCTTGTGCAGCATTACTGCTGCACAAGGTGGTTCTTTCAGTAACAAATGTCTGGGGAGGGGACAGGTTCCCTTACATTTCAGTTGTTGTGTCAGCATGGCGGTCGCAGGACACATTGCCGGCTACACAGCTGGGGATCAGCTGACGTTACTGACACCCAATAACACTGGGTCGTATGTTTTGACTGTGCAGACGGCACTTCTGAGCCTCAACTGGCGGTGTTGGAGCCCAGGAATTAAAGTTCAGGTAGTAGAAAGATTAACACAACAGGAGACCTGGATACTGTAGACAGTAACCTAATTATTTAATCAGGAAGAGGAGTGGCAAATTCCTGCGAGATCCAGGCTTGGTTCATTTTCAGGAAAGTAAGCCGGTCAATGTTATCGGAGGATAGTCGCATGCGACGGACAGTTAGTACACCACCTGCAGCACTAAAGACGCGTTCCGATAATACACTAGCCGAAGGGGAAGCCAGCACCTCCAATGCATACTGGCTTAGCTCTGGCCATGTATCCAGCTTTGAGACCCAAAACTTGAAAGGGGAAGAGCCGTCTGGGAGTACAGCAAGAGGGCAAGACATGTAGTCTGTCACCATCTGACGGAACCGTTGCCTCCTGCTGACTGGAGCCATCTGTGATGGTGTAGACCTTTGTGGCGGGCACACAAAACTGTGCCACAGTTGGGCCATACTGCTCTTGCCTTGGGCAGAGGCACTGCTTCTGCTCCCTCTTTGAGCAGAGCCTCCTCCACTGCCTGGACGCACTGAGCTGCTTTGTAATGCACTAGCAGCACTTCTCTCAGTTGGACTGGAGAAGATGATGGAATTCACCAGTGTGTTTTGGTACTCCCGCATTTTTCGCTCCCGGTTCAACGGTGTGATGAGGCTTTCTACGTTGTCCCGGTAGCGAGGATTGAGGAGGATGAACACCCAATAATCAGACATGTTGAGAATGTGGGCTATGCGGCGGTCGTTTCTCAGGCACTGCAGCATGTAATCCACTGTGATATATGTGATGCAGTAACCCCTGTGACAGGTAGGGGGCACTGCATGATCTCCCCAGTATGCGCTTGGAGGTGTGATGGTGTAGAGAGAAAGTTTGGCAGAATTGTAAATGGCCAATATGTGTATTGACCAGGCAAGTTGGTGATCCCCGTTAGGCAGCTTACCCAGAAGAGGTTAACGGAGACGGCAGGTGGAGCTGGAGCTCCCGTCAGGTACCAAAGAGACTGTTGGTGCCTGTTGTGTTTTATGTGTTATAAGTAATGAACTTTGCATAACCTGGTTTATGGCATTTTAATAAACCGCATGGACTGTTTTTGTTTGAAAGTTGTGCCTGGCTACATTAATCCCGCGCCAAGCGAGTGTCCCCCAATACACTCAGTAAGAGAAATCTTACATGTGGTGGAGAATTTTGGCAACGATCCAGGTGGCACACGTGGAGTTAATTGCTGTGGCAGAGCCACGAAGGTGACAAGCGTCTAGCTGTAACTCGGCGGGGTTACGAAGGTGACAAGCGTCTGCTGTGACTCGGCGGGGTCACGAAGGTGACAAGCGGCAGCGGTGGAGCCGTGCAGAGCCATGTGGAGAGTAGCCGCGGTTGCAGCGAGAGGTTCCGTAGCAGCCAGAGCTGCAGTGGCAGCAGCGGTGACTTGTGGTTTGCTGCCGGTTATGTGTGACTGCAGCGTGAGCTGTGGCAGTGCCAGCAGGTGCTGGTGAAGAGTCGAAAAAAAAAAAAAAAAAGAGGGACATTTTTTTTTCTGTTTGCAGACTCTTAAAGGGCCAGAGTCACATTAGTGTATTGTGTGAACTGGGGTCTGAGTATCGTGGGGAAGTCCACGGGGTGTATCCCAGGGAAGGGTCTATCCCTAATTGTGAGTGGTGACCCAAACGGAGATGGTTGTCCAAAAGGGGGCGGAGTCCCAAAAAGGGGCGGTAACCCGAACAGGGGTAGTGGCCCAAGAAGGGGTGGAATCCCGAAGGGGGGCTGAATCCCGAACAGGGGTGGTGTCAAAAAGAAGAGCACTTGTCCAAAAAGGGGGCGGAGCCAAAAAAGGGGTGGCAATCAGTGAGGAGTCACGACTATGTCCTATTTGGCTGGCAATCAGTGAGGAGCCACGTCTGTGTCCTTTTTGGCTGAATGGAGAGCGTGTGCAGGGGTTGTTAGACCCGGGGAGAGAAGCGTCTTTACTGAGAACCCTGCCAGGAAGTTCTGTATCACCTGGGGACACTAAATGTCTTCAGGCAGTCACTCTCTCCGTTACTGCAGCTGATGTTTCCACATACCATGAGGTGGTTGTAGTCCCGAGCTTGCCGTGTCCTATGGTTATAGGACAAGATTTGGTGACACTGTGGGACTGGTGGAAAAAGGGTGAAGTGTTTGTGGATGTTATGTGGAAGGGTGGTAGTATTAGTGAGAATGCACCCCCTAGAGTTGACAGTCCTAAGGTGGGCGTGACCAAAGAAAATGATAAACATGCTCAACTTACGGACATGCCACCTGTAGTGTGCCACAATGCGACTGGTAGTGGTCTGGTGGATAAAATAAGTGGAGCTGACACCCAGACAGAAAGGGACGGCTGGTTCCTGGATGACAGATCGGGTGGTGGTGACTCCCAATCAGACGGTGACGAAGGCGGTAAAGAGGGCAGTAAGACTGACTCTGGTATAAGTAGCAAAACTTCCTCCCGTCGCCGAAGACGTAAAAGAGGCAAAGGGGCTGAACCAGTTGTACCTTGTGAAGATTTGATAGGAGATACGGAAGACCTGGAGTGTGTGAAGTACTCTGAAGTCCCTGTGAATCAGGACGAGGCTAAGGTTGTCACTACTGAAGCCCTAGAGAGGGTTGAACCTCTTAGTGAGGAGATAGGAAGATCTCTGAAGAGGCAGAGTGTGGGTGAGCAAACTGGCCCATCTGAAATAGAGCTGATTAAAGAGACAGTGAAAGAACATGTCGAACGAGAAAGGGTCCTGAGACAAGAGGCTGAGCACAGGGTGAATGAGCTGGAGAAGGAAGTCTCGGAGCTCAGAGGTCACCTGTTAACCTGGCAAGGTGTGAACAAAGCCTTAAGGGAAGATGTGAAAGGGCTCAGAGAAGCATTAAGTGGTCTTCTACAAGAGAAGAAGATGCTGGTCGAAGACTCACATCTGCTAATGCCCATCTTGACCAGAGGTCTGGAAGAGGGTAACGCTGAAGAAGAGTGGGCGTTAAGAGCCGAACAAGATAGTCATCCAGTTGTGACAGAGGTCTTGTTGGAAAGGTCGATGGCTAAACAGGGGCCATCCTTTCCTGAAGAAAGTGAGAATCCACTCTTCAAGTGTGTGATAGATGTACCCGAAGAGGTGCAAGATGCATGTACCGGTGAGGGTGTGCATGAAGCCTTTAAAAAGGCAGTAGAAGCGTGTAGTGTGCATTGGGCACTAGAGACGAAACAGTTGGTGATACTGTCGACTAAGAAAGTCACAGTGAAGAGGGTAGCTGTCCTGAAGGATATGCATCTACAGTGCCTCCGCACAAAACAGATGATCCTGTTGAGGAATAATGAAGCCACTCGACGTTTGGAGCAAGCCAGGAAAGCTCAAAGTCGTCGGGGCTTGGTGGAAGACACAGTGCGAGTACCCAGAAATCTGGTGGGGAAGATCATTGGTAGATTTGGGAAAGTAATGCAGGAGATGGTGAATATATCCGGTGTAAAGAGACTGAGGATTCTGGCTGATGATGAGGCCCAGGTGGGTGAAGATGGGATGGTTCCATTCCTTGTTGTCGGGTCCAAGGAGAGTCTAAGGAATATCAGGATGCTCCTAGGGTATCGCGTGACATACCTGAAAGAAATAGAGCAGCTAAGACTCTACAGACAGCGGGTCAATAAACAGCTGCAGAACACAGGATGGCGGCCGCCTTCTTCCCAAGGAAAAAGGAACAAAAGGGAACCTTCAAATAGTGGAATGGTTGATCACCAAGGAAGAGTTGGAGGCAGTAACTCCTCAGTTAACTCAGTGTTGAGTGACCCAGGTGGGAGACCTGGTAGGGAAAATGTGGTGACTAAAGATTTGGTGACACAGACAGACTGTGACTTAAGGGCCAAAGCTCAAGGCCTACGTGTTGACCGCTGGGAGCGGGGTAAACCCAACAGGGGTATGGTTATGGGGGTTGCTCAAAACCGACTGAGACGGTTTTCTCGACTGGTAGGGCAAGATAACGTGCGTGACCTGTCTCGAGATTACAGGCGTTTGACAGGTGTTCAACCCCACAGGTGTGAACAGGGGGGGGATATGTGATATATGTGATGCAGTAACCCCTGTGACAGGTAGGGGGCGCTGCATGATCTCCCCAGTATGCGCTTGGAGGCGTGATGGTGTAGAGAGAAAGTTTGGCAGAATTGTAAATGGCCAATATGTGTGTTGCAGAGGAGGTTACTCTGCACTGTCAATCTGAATGTAAGTTGGTCTGCTGGGACCTGTAGTCCCTCAAGAGTTTGTGTTATGTGTATAGTTCTCATAGGAGATTGGCAGGGTTAGTCATGAGAGATGGGAGGGTCAGACTAGCCACACACACACTCCCACCCAGGGGAGTGGTTACCAGTATGTAACGTGACCAGGGTGTGGGTCAGTGTTGGTTGTGAGCTCCCTGTGTGTGGAGCTGAGAGGTGTGTCCGGTAGGTCCTGTGTGGTTCCTGTGTATGGACCTGACCGGTGAAGGTGCTGGATTGTCCTAGGAATGACTAGGGTCCTGCAAGCACCTGAGACCGTGAGACTTGGCTTCGGGTGGCCTGGGTATTGGACGTTCCCGGCTGGGGAAGGACGTCCTGAAGAGTACCCGGACTAGGCCACCCGAAGCCAAGTCTCATGGTCTCAGGTGCTTTCAGGACCCTAGTCATTCCTAGGACAATCCAGCACCTTCACCGGTCAGGTCCATACACAGGAACCACACAGGACCTACCGGACACACCTCTCAGCTCCACACACAGGGAGCTCACAACCAACACTGACCCACACCCTGGTCACGTTACATACTGGTAACCACTCCCCTGGGTGGGAGTGTGTGTGTGGCTAGTCTGACCCTCCCATCTCTCATGACTAGCCCTGCCAATCTCCCATGAGAACTATACACATAACACAAACTCTTGAGGGACTACAGGTCCCAGCAGACCAACTTACATTCAGATTGACAGTGCAGAGTAACCTCCTCTGCAACACACATATTGGCCATTTACAATTCTGCCAAACTTTCTCTCTACACCATCACGCCTCCAAGCGCATACTGGGGAGATCATGCAGCGCCCCCTACCTGTCACAGGGGTTACTGCATCACATATATCACACCACCATGTGCTGCAGACTGCCAACTGGCCAAGAAACGCTGTCCCCTGCTTGAGGTGTGATCTCTGCCCGCTTGTCATCACCCCACCCTCGCTGTACACACTGACTACTGGACAATTGTGTAACTCCCTCCTTTGGACGGATGTCTTCCTCCTCCATTGACTCCTCCTCATCCTCCTCACAAAGTGTCCCCTGCCTACGCGTTTGTGAGGAACCACGTGGCGCTGACTGTCCAGAAGATGATGGAAATGGTGAATCCTCATCCTCCACCTCTTCCACAACATCATCCCTTAGCGCTTGCAGTGATTTTTCAAGCAGGCAGATAAGGGGGACAGTCATGCTGACTAGTGCATCATCTGTACTCGCCATCCGCGTGGAATAATCGAAGGGACGCAAAACCTGGCAGACGTCCTTCATAGTGGCCCACTCTGTGGTTGTGAAGTCTGAACGGCGCGGAGTGCGACTTCTTTGCGCCTGATGCAGCTGGTACTCCATTACTGCTTGCTGCTGCTCACACAACCGCTCCAACATATGTAACATGGAATTCCACCTGGTAGGTAGGTCACATATGATGCGATGTTCCGGAAGGCTGAATCGGCGCTGCAGAGCCGCAATGAGTGATTTTGCCATGCTGGAACGCCGCAAGTGAGCACACTCTAGGCGGGCCTTGTGCAGCAGTGCAGCAAGATCCGGATAGTCCCTCAAAAAACTCTGCACGACCAAATTGAGCACATGTGCCAGACATGGGATGTGAGTGAGGTTGCCGAGGCCCAGAGCTGCCACCAGATTTCAGCCAATATCACACACTACCATGCCTGGCTGGAGATTCGCTGCCACAAACCACACATCGCTCTCCTGCTTGATGGCATTCCAGAGCTCCTGCGCTGTGTGGCTTCGATTCCCCAAATAAATTAATTTCAAGACGGCCTGTTGACGTTTGGCCACGGCTGTGCTCATGTCGGTCGTAACAGGTAAACGTTCACGGGTCCATGTGGAGGTGGACTGTGACGGCTCCTGCAGCGACGATTCTGAGGAACTTGTGTAAGAGGAGGAGTCAATGCATACAGACTGGATTCCTGCAATCCTTGGAGTGGGCAGGACACGTCCTGTGCCACTCGCACGATCTGTACCCGTCACAACAACATTAACCCAATGGGCAGTGAGGGAAAGGTATCGCCCCTGTCCAGGTGGACCTTGCTACTGACGGCGTTCAGTAGCGCGTGTTTTATGTGTCCCTCCACATGCTTGTGCAGGGCAGGGACGGCTTGCCTGCTGAAATAAAAGCGGCTGGGCACATTGTACTGTGGGACTGCCAATGACATCAAGTCACGGAAGCTGTCAGTCTCCACCAGCCTGAATGACAGCATTTCCAGTGACAGAAGTTTGGCAATGCCTGCAGTCAGAGCCTGTGCTCGTGGGTGGTTTGCCGAGAAAGGCCGCCTTTTCTCAAATGCCTGTACTACCGATGGCTGTACACTGGCCTGGGAGTGTGAGGATAACTGGGAACGTGGTGCTGCGGGTGGAATTTCAGTGGGTCTCTGGACAACAGTGCCAGAGGTTCTTCCACGGCGATCCTGGGAGGAAGCCGAACCAGCTGCGTGTGAGCTGGAGGAAGAGGCAACACGAGCTGAAGAGGTGGTAGCTGCCGCTGTTGGTTGGCCTAGCTCTTCAGTGCGTTTCTGTAACTCCGCCGCGTGCCTGGTCCGCACATGTTTCCACATGTTGGAGGTATTGAGGTTGCTGACATTTCGACCTCTTTTGACTTTGTGATGACACACCTTGCATTTGACATAGCAAATGTCATCTGCAACTGTGTCAAAAAAGGACCAGGCACTGCAAGTCTTGGGAGCGCCCTTTTTGGCTGTTGGAAGAGACACGCTCCTAACGGGTGCCAAAGTGGAGGCTACAGGATCCGCAGTCTTCCCCCTCCCTCTCCCTCTTTGGCCCGTTCGGGGAATCTCTTCCTCAGATCTGCTCCCACCACCTTCCTGTCCCTCACGCCACGATGGGTCAAGGACCTCATCATCTACACTACCCTCTGCCACCAACTGCTCCTCCTGGGTAGTCTCAGCAGCAGAGCACACACCAGAAAGTGGCACCTGAGTGTCATCAGCGGATGCGTTCTGCGGTGTGGTAACCGGAGGCACTGGCCCACCCGCCTCTTCAGAAGAAGAGAGAAAAAGCTGTTGGGCATCACTGCACACTGCCTCTTCTTCCATTTCTCCAATGCTGCTTGGCTGGCACCCTGTTTCCAAGCCAAGAGATTCAGAGAACAGAAGTAGAGACGGCTCCTGTCCTGGGCTCTCTGTCTGCCTGGGCAATTTGGCAGGTGGTGAAGAGACAGATGGGTGCTCTCCAGTGCTCTGTGTCTGACAGGATGTGGCACTAATTGAAGTCGATGTGTTAGCTGCCATCCATCCGACAACGGCTTCAATTTGTTCTTCACGCAGCAGCGGTGTACGGCGCTCTACGACAAAGCTGCGCATGAAGGACTGTTCCCTGGTGAAACTGGGTGCTGATGAGTCACCGGTGCCCGCAGCAGGCACAGAATCCCCACGTCCTCTCCCTGCTCCGCGCCCACGCCCACGTGCCTTACTCCCTGCCTTCTTCATCTTGATTGACTGATAAAGATAAGCAGAAAAGTACTAACGGCTTTGTGTGCTTATTCCTGAACAGCTCCTAACAGGTATAAGAAACACTAATTTTCTAAAGTATGGACTAGACTTTAATATGAGCTAATGTGGCCTACACAACTGTAAAGTGGTGTGTTTGGTGAACTTTATTATTTATTTATTTTTTGGGGGCTGAACTGACAACAGGGAGAGCTGCAGTCACACGGAGACCGTGCAGACAGCCGTAAACGGCGCTGCAAGGCCCCAAAAACCTCCTCTACGTTATCCTATGTAGTGTTTTTCCACAATTTAGCTGGATACGGGTGGAAAGACACTAATAGGAATTTTTTGAAAAAATGTGCAGCAGCCTGCACTACTTAGAAAAAAGGAAATTGGATTTTACGGTATGACGCAGTGATTTACCCTGAGCTGGATACATCCGGCTATGGCTGCACACAGACTACAGGGCGAGCTGCAGTCACACGGAGACCGTGCAGACAGCCGTAAACGGCGCTGCAAGGCCCAAAAACACTCCTCTACGTTATCCTATGTAGTGTTTTTCCACAATTTAGCTGGATACGGGTGGAAAGACACTAATAGGAATTTTTTGAAAAAATGTGCAGCAGCCTGCACTACTTAGAAAAAAGGAAATTGGATTTCACGGTATGACGCAGTGATTTACCCTGAGCTGGATACAACCGGCTATGGCTGCACACAGACTACAGGGCGAGCTGCAGTCACACGGAGACCGTGCAGACAGCCGTAAACGGCGCTGCAAGGCCCAAAAACACTCCTCTATGTTATCCTATCTAGTGTTTTTCCACAATTTAGCTGGATACGGGTGGAAAGACACTAATAGGAATTATTAGAAAAAATGTGCAGCAGCCTGCACTACTTGAAAAAGAAAAAAAAAATAGAATAGTATGAGGCAGTGAACCACCCTCCCTGAACTGAATACAACCAGCTATGGCCTATGGCTGCACACAGACTAGAGAGTGGGCTGCACACACACACACACACAGAGACCTTGCAGATCGCTGTGAAAACAGCGCTGCAAGGCAAAAGCAAGGTGATTAGTAGGTGAACACAGCGGTTGCTAAATTAGCCTGGGAAAAGAACAATAAAGCAAATTGCTATCTCAACTGGCCCTCAGTCAGCAAACAGCGTCCTGTCACTAACTGAATTCACAGCAGAGTGAGCGCAAAATGGCGCCAGCGACTTTTAAACTGCAGCATGACATCATTTCAGCAGCCAATCACAGCCTTGCCAGTAGTTTCATGCCCACCATGCTGAACAGTATGTGCCCACACTCAGAATCATTCCTCATTGGCTGAATTCGTGCAGTTTGAATCCTGGGAACTTCCGATTCCGGTATCCGATACGCGGCAAGTATCGGATCTCGGTATCGGAATTCCGATACCGCAAGTATCGGCCGATACCCGATACTTGCGGTATCGGAATGCTCAACACTACTCAACACTACTTGTCACCAATGGAATAGTTTCGCTCCGGAGGAGAGAAAGCCTTAGAGAAAAACCCACAGGTGACTAATCGACCCGAGTTAGACCTCTGGAGTAGGACCGCTCCAGCTCTAATAGAGGAAGCATCAACTTCAAGAATGAACGGTTTGTTGGAATCTGGTCGATGAAGCACTGGTGCTGAAGCAAACTCTTGCTTCAGAATTTGGAAAGCAGCTTCGGCCTCTGGAGGCCAGAGATTAGAGTTTGCCCCCTTGCGAACCAGAGGAGAGATTGGTTTGGTCAAAGAAGAGAAATGAGGGATAAACTGTCCATAATAGTTGGCGAAGCCAAGGAATCGCTGAATAGCCTTTTCTCCTGAAGGACGTGGCCAATTTAGAACGGCCGACACTTTCTCAGGACCCATCTTCAGACCATCCTCAGAGACAATATAACCCAGGAAGGGTACCGAGGACTGTTCAAAGACATATTTCTCAATCTTCGCGAAGAGATGATTCTGCCTTAAATGTATTAAGACCCGACGAACATCACGTTGATGAGTGGACAAATCTGGATAAAAGTAGACCACGACCAAGTAGACCACGGCATTGGTATAGAGGCAATCTTGAAAGATATCATTGACGAACTCTTGGAACACTGCAAGAGCATTACAAAGTCCAAAAGGCATTACCAAATGCTCGTAGTGACCGTCCCGAGTGTTGAATGCGGCTTTCCACTCGTCCCCCGCATGGATATGAATCAAGTTGTAGGCTCCTCGGAGGTCTAGCTTGGTAAATATTTGTGCCCCCCTCAGGTGGTCGAAGAGTTCGTAAATAAGAGGCAATGGGTATTTATTCTTCACAGTGATGTTATTTAACTCTCTGTAGTCAATACAAGGACGAAGGGTATCATCCTTCTTTTTCACAAAAAAGAAACCTGCCCCAGCTGGAGATGAAGATTTTCGAATAAAACCTTTGGCAAGGTTTTCTTGGATATAGTCCGACATAGCTTGAGTTTCTGCAGGTGGGAGCAGATAGATTCTTCCTCTAGGAGGAGTGGTACCAGGTACAAGGTCTACAGGACAGTCGTAGGGTCGATGTGGCGGAAGAGTATCCACCTACTTTTTGTCAAAAACATCCGCAAAAGAGGCATAAACTGAGGGCAACCCGGAAGGGATGGGGAAGGGACAGGGAACACCAACAGGATGCACCGGCAGCAGACAACGAGTCTGACAGGAATCCCCCCAGCGAAGAATGTTGCCCCTATGCCAATCTAAGAAGGGTTTGTGGAGCCGTAACCACAGAAGACCGAGAAGAATGGGATGAGAGATGTTGGCTAAAACAAAAAACGAGATTCTCTCCCTATGAAGAGCCCCTACCTGAAACTCAACTAACTGATTAACTTGAGTAACAGTCACTTGCAGAGGTCTCCTATCTACGGAAGCGAGGAGAAGAGGATTCTCTAAAGACCTAACAGGGACAGAAAACTTAATAACCTCCACCAACCTAAATTTCCCACTGCACCGGAGTGCACATAAGCCTCAAGAGAAATACGCTTATCATGAATGTGCAACAAAACTGGTAGAGTGAGGGGTAGAGAGGTTTCACATGCACCTAGGGAGACCTCTCTTACCTGACCTAGGTGGAGGAGTTTTCCGGATGATCTGGGCAGGCTCGGAGAAGATGAGAGGAGCTTCTGCAGTAGAAACAGAGACCTTGGGTGCGTCTCTCCCTCCAACGTTGTTCAGAGAGTTTTAGACGATCCACTTGCATCGGCTCTGGGGCAGGAACCAAAGCAGAGACTCTGGGCCGTGGACTGAGAGGTTTACGAGAAGGCATAGAAGAATGAGGAAATTTCTTCTCCCGAGCTCGCTCCTGAAAGCGTAGGTCTATGCGAGTAGCCAAGGCAAGTAAATCCTCCAAATTAGTTGGAGTATCTCGACCTGCTAATTCATCTATAATACAGCTAGAAAGGCCCCGCCAGAAAGCCCCTACTAACACCTAATTATTCCAACCCAAGTCAGAAGATAAGGTCCGAAACTGGATAGCGTATATTGCCCAACCGTTAAAGACCCCTGCAGTAAATTAAACAAAGCCTCAGTGTTTGAGGCCAAGCGGCCCGGTTCGTCAAATATCCGACGAAAGGTCTCTAAAAATGGAGTAAGCTGAAGAACCACTGGATCATCCCGCTCCCAAAGAGGATTAACCCATGCTAAAGCATTTCCCTTCAAATGAGAAACAATATACGCCACCTTGGCCCGATCCGTGGGATACTGCATAGGAAGGAGCTCAAAATGAAGACGGCACTAATTGAGAAATCCCCGACATTGTTTGGGATCTCCATTAAAGCGAGGGGGTTTGGCCAAACAGGGAGTGGGATGAGTAGCTAGAGCTGGTGAAAGAACGGACGTGGCTGACTGAAGAGAAAGAAGACAAGTATCAACTGAAGCCATATATCCCAGAATATGGGACTGAGCATCGTGCTGCTGTGCCAGTTCTTGTTGCAATCTGGCCAGCTGAGAGGCATTCCCCGGATCAGAGGACTGGAGAGCAGAAAGACGGGAGTCCATAGACTTCATAAAGGACATCATCCGAGACTGGTTTTCCCACAGGAAAACAAGCTCTTTCTGAGCAGCTGCAGCTCCAGCGGGGTCCATGGCCTTTGCGTACTATCAGGACTACGGAAGTGGACCCTCTGGGTCACGGCTTCAGAGCCCCCCGAGGACGAGTGAACCAGATGATGCCACCCCCTATACAGGGAGAGTTAGGGACAGGCCCAAGGAGGGTGAAGCCGCAACTGCCAGAGTCAAAGGGACGACTGAAGATACAACAAAGAGACAACAGAAGACGGGAGAAAGATGGAGCTACTGAAGAGACTAGAATGGTGGAGGTACTAGACAGATGGAGGCAGCAAAGACAAAGTACTGACTGGTATGATGGAAGCACACGTAAGATGGAAACAAGGAGACTCTAGACTGGCAGGAACGGCAGGCACGCAGGACTGGAAGGTACAGCAGGAACACTGGACCGGCAGGATACAGCAGGAACACCGGACTGGAAGACACGGCAGGAACACCGGACTGGAAGGCACGGCAGGAACACAGGACTGACAGGACATGGCGGGAACACAGGACCATCAGGATACAGCAGGAACACAGGACTGGCAGGGTACGGCAGGAACACAGGACTGGAAGGTATGGCAGGAACACAGGACTGGCAGGACACGGCAGGAACACAGGACTGGCAGGAACACAGGACTGGCAGGACATGGCAGGAACACAGGGCTGGCAAGGTACGGCAGGAACACAGGACTGGAAGGTACGGCAGGAACACAGGACTGGCAGGACACAGCAGGAACACGGGACTGTCAGGAACACAGGACTGGCAGGACATGGCAGGAACACAGGGCTGGCAAGGTACGGCAGGAACATAGGACAGGCAGGACATGGCAGGAACACAGGACTGGCAGGGTACGGCAGGAACACAGGACTGGCAGGGACGGCAAACAGAGACAGTCAGAGTCACAGGCTAAGATGCAAGGAACAGAGCCTAGGAACCTAAGGTGACGCTGGCACTAAGCCAACGAATGCAATAGACGCAAAGGCGTCTGAGCAGGGCAGGCGCTGGGAAGAAGTACCCGACGGGCGCAATCATATTGGAGGTGGAGCCCCCGGGTCACGACCTCCCAGAAGCCCCAGCGACGAAAGGAGCGCGTCCGCGCATGCGCGGACCGCTGAAGGGACGAGCGCCAGAGAAGCTGGAAGACGGAGAGCAGGAGGAAGCATCGGGAGCGCGCCGGCCGGACAGGTAAGTATAAGGAAGCGGCGTAACACTGTGCCACAACCTCTCATCTCGCCAGGAACTGTGAAGCTAGCGTGAAATGTGCAGAATGCAGCAGCACAGATCACAACACAGCCTTACACCCTGGACCACCTCCACGAGCATTGTTGCAAGCAGAGGAGCATGATGGGAAGCAAAATAACACTGAAGAGGACACCCCTGTGATCACCTCTCAATGTACGGAGATCTGTAAGGGACTCACAGGAGGAAGATCCTGTTCAAAAATCTGCCTTGTCTGAGTCTACTCAGCAGGCCGAAGGGACAAAGCGTTCAAGATATATGCAATCTTGGATGACCAAAGTAACAGGTCTCTAGCCAAGTCCATCTTCTTTGACAACTTCTGCATTGTAGGCCCTGGTTCTCATTACTCCTTGAGGACGTGTTCAGGTACCATTGAGATGGCAGGGAGGAAAGCAACCAGATACAAGGTGGAGTCCATAGATGGCCAGACCTGCCTATCACTACCAACCATCCTGGAGAGCAACCAGATTCTCGACAACAGGTCAGAGATACCATCAACGGAGGTGGCAGCACATCACCCCCACCTGAAGTGTATAGCCCACCTGATACCCGAGTTGGACCCAGAAGCCCCAATAGCTTTACTCCTGGGAAGATATATACTATGAGCCCACAAGATTAGAGAATATATCAACTGCTCCCGGAATGCTCCATGCACACAGAGGCTCGACCTTGGATGGGTCATTATAGGAGACGTCTGTTTAGGAGGAGCACACAAGCCGGCCTCAGTCAACAGTATGCTTACCAGCACGCTTTAAAATGGACATTCGTCTCTCTTCCAGCCATGTCACAATGGGCTAATGGTAAAGGAGTTACTAAACAGCACTTCCCTACCTTGCCCTTTCTCAGTTCTTACCAACAAAGACCATGCCTGTAAAGGAGAACAAGACCACTTAGGATGTACAGTCTTCCACAGGACTGAGGAAGATGACAAGGTAGCGATGTCTATAGAAGGCATGATGTTCTTGGACATCATGGATAGTCAAATTGTCAAGGACAAGTTAAACAGTTGGGTCGCACCATTACCATTTCGACCTCGGAGAAGACGCCTACCCAACAACAGGGAACTGGTCTACAACTGATTCATCTCCCTCATACACAAGTTTCAGAAGTCACCTGAGATGAAGGAACATTGCCACTACGCAAACACATGATACCCAGACTGGAACTCTGTGCTGCCGTCCTCACAGTTGAGTTGGCTGTGCTTATCTCAGATGGGATGAATCTGGAGATCAAAGATGCAGAGTTCTACACACCGATAGCAAGGTGGTACTGGGATGCATCTGAAACGAAACGCGATGCTTTTATGTCCACGTCAGCAACTGGGTACTGAGGATAAGACGATCCACCTGCCCTAATCAGTGATGCTATGTGCTTACTCACCACAATCCTGCAGACCATGTGACTATATCCATTGTACCAAGTCATCTTAAGGACACTACATGGTTCACAGGCCCTACCTCCTTGAACGGTTCTATGCCTCACATCAGCAGGTCTGGTGCAGTCGAACTAGTGGATCTAGATACCGACGAAGAGCTCTGTCCTCGAGTGTCTGCTCTACATACAGTGATTTCAAGTCAACACCTCGAATCTCATTGGTTCATAAGGTTTTCAACCTGGAAGTCACTTGTTCGAGCCATCTCTTGTCTATTTCATGTAGCCCAGTCCTACAAGTCAGCACTACCTGCATGCCAGAAACCTTGTAAAGGTTGACATCACTGCAAGCATGCATTTACCAATCCCAACCTGGAAAGAGCCAAGGTTACAATACTTCGTGTTGTACAAAGCATGTCCAATGTCTTTTGGGACAGATGGAGAAAGCAGTATCTCTCCACTCTGCAAACCAGGACAAAGTGGCAGAAAGGCCGCCCAAACATCCAACCTGGCAATATTGTACTTGTCAAAGACAGTCAATTGCATAGAAACGAGTGGCCACTCAGCCTAGTGACCAAGCCCTTTCCCAGCAAGGACAGGAAGGTTTGCAAAGTAGAGGTCAGAGTGTGCAAGCTTGGGGAGAAAAAACTGTTCCTGAGGCCAGTTAATGAACTTGCATTGTTATTTTCCCCAAAAGAACCAAATAGTGGCATCCATTGATGCCAAGCGGGGAGTGTTCTGCCCATTAAAGTGCAGCAAGTTTATTCACAATGTAGTACCAGTTGTCACCATTAGTGGTCATTAGGTACACATTTATCCTGTTCCTGTATCCAGGAGCATGTTGCTTTAAGCTTGTATTCTGATTAGTACCGTCCACCTGGTTTCCCGGGCATGAGTAGCCATTTTACCCTGGACCTTGAGTCTTACACACATGTCCCTGGCTCTCTCTTCCTGCAGATCATTGCTCTTGATAAGCGGATTCCGGTGAGGCACAAATGTACTTACATGTGTGTATTATGTTAGAACAGTTATGCAGCCACTGTGTAGCAAAGTGTGTAGTTAGGCATATTAGCTTTATTTCATATTGCTGTTTCTCTGTATGCAGATAGATGCTTGCCTGTATAAAGTAATACAATGCTGACAGCCTGAACCTGCCCTAAGATAGCCATAATAAATGTGTATCTGCCTTATCTTGTGTTTAGTGTTAGCTCTCTAATCTCTCTGTTGTTCATGTTATTTCATCTTGTAACATGCTTTAACATGCCAAGTACTGATGCACTGTTATTTCCTTTGTAGTTTTTATCTGATTATCCATTATATTGAATATCTCACAATATCATCTACTACTGTTGTTCATCGTTCACATCTCAATAAATATAGACTTAAGAACTTATACAGTCTGTTTACTGAAGCAATGGATGAAAGTTTAGCCGTATGCTAGAATCCACACAGCATCATACGTGGAGGAAGGCAGAACGCTAGTTCTAAATAGTATTTTGGGGTAAAAAAAAATCCAGGCCACATATTAAATATTGTGGTTTCTCTGTCAGATGCCTGATCTATCTGTGGGCTACAAATTTGGGCATTTCAGGCCTCCATTCCACTGTATCTACTGTTTATTACCCTAGTTCTAAACAGTATTTTGGGGTAAAAAAAAATACAGCCTGCATATTGAATATTGTGGTTTCTCTGTCAGACGCCTGACCTATCAGCAGTCTACAAATTTGGGCATTTCAGGCCTACATTCCACTGTATTTGCTGTCTATTACCTAGTTCTATACAGTTTTTTGGGGTAAGAAATATAGGCCGCATATTGAACATTGTGGTTTCTATGTCAGACACCTGATCTATCTGTCGGCTACAAATTTGGGCATTTCAGGCCATTCCACTGTATTTGCGCTTTGTTACTCTAATTCTAAACAGTATTTTGTGGTAAAAAAAATACAGGCCACATATTGAACATTGTGGTTTCTCTATCAGACGCCTGATCTATCTGTGGGCTGCAAATTTGGGCATTTCAGGCCTCCATTCCACTGTATTTGTTGTCTGTTACCCTAGTTCTACAAAGTATTTTGGGGTAAAATCTCTCTCTTGTGAATTTTTTTTACTTTGGTGGTGTCAGGCCATCATTTTTTAAAATTTGAAGACTCCTGATTGTGTCTACATCTGCTGGGAAGGCTCTAGTGGAATACATTTCAGTTTTTATGATACTATCTCTACTCTTGTGAAATTGATGCCACTTCAGTGGTGTCAGGCCCTAATTTATGGAAACGTCAACACTCCTGGTTATGTGTCCATGTGATAGGTTTGCTGTAGTGGAAGAGATGTCAATCCCTATTATGCAATTTCGACTCTTGTGAAATTGATTCCACTTTAGTGGTGTCTGCCAATAATTTTTTGAAATGTTCTTCTGACGATAGTAGTCTAAGAAACTGATATTTGTGCCACCTGAGCATGAAAGCATGTTGAGCTGTTGCATGTGGTATCTGAGCTCCCAGCACAGTAGGCGTACCATGATCCCTCACCCACCTCCTCTTATTTTGATGTTCAATTAAAAGCTGTAAATACTGGCCCAGACCCCGATACCTCATGCATGGCTGATTGGTGCTGTGCCATGCTACAATTTGTACTGTGGGTGAATTAAGGCCACTTTCCTGGTGTCTGTCCCTTATTTGATGTGTTTTGGCAGCTTTTGGATCCATTTGAAGGTATTGTGCATGCGTTTGTTTTTGCCTCCCATTGACTTTTATAACGTTCGGCAAATATTCGACGAATAAATCAGCGAATATTGCAAATTCGGATATCATAATCCAAACCGAACATTGAAGTGTTTGCTCACCTCTAGGACAGAAATCAAACTTTCGTCCTTGGAACTCAAGCACTGGTATTAGTATTTATGGCGCAGGTGAATGTCAGCGGCAGCTAATCGTGAAATAAGCAGGGCGGACTGCACGCATCATAGCGAAGTCGTGTTAACATGATCCGGAAACCAGGCACTTGAATAAAGATCATCAAAATAGGATTGACAAGGTTGAAGGTCAGATAACAAAAAGCCTCCACTTGTAGCAACATGTTGGGCCCACTGAGGTAAGTATCAGCCTAATTGAATATTGAGATTAACCCCTTCGCGACATGCACCGTATTAGTACTGCGCTGCCGGCACTGCATTTGTGCCAGCCGCAGTACTAGTACGGCGCATCGATCACCGCGGTCTCGCGCTGAGCGCCGCGGTGATCGGGTGCGGGTGTCAGCTGTATATGACAGCTGACACCCCGCAGCAATGCCCACGATCGGCGCTATCGCCGATCGCGGGCATTTAACCCCTCTGATGCCGCTGTCAATAGTGACAGCGGCATAGAGGGGGATCGTGCAGGGACGGGGGCTCCCTGCGCTCTCCCACCGGAGCAACGCGATGAGATCGCGCTGCTCCGGTGACCAGGAAGGAGTCCCCGGATCCAAGATGGACGCGGGACTCCTTCCGGGTCATGAGATGACCTAGCTTGCCGGCGCCTGCTGAGAGTTCCTAATAGCAGGCGCCGGCAAGCCTCTGCCCTTGCCTGTCACATCGGTGATCTGACAGAGTGCTGTGCACACTGTCAGATCACCGATCTGTGATGTCCCCCCCTGGGACAAAGTAAAAAAGTAAAAAAAAAAATGTCCACATGTGTAAAAAAAAGAAAAAAAAAATTCCTAAATAAAGAAAAAAAAAAATATTCCCATAAATACATTTCTTTATCTAAATAAAAAAAAAAATCACACAATAAAAGTACACATATTTAGTATCGCCGCGTCCGTAACGACCCCACCTATAAAACTATATCACTAGTTAACCACTTCAGTGAACACCGTAAAAAAAAACAAAAAAAAAAACAATGCTTTATTCTCATACCGCCAAACAAAAAGTGGAATAACACGCGATCAAAAAGATGGATATAAATAACCATGGGACCGCTGAAAACATCATCTTGTCCCGCAAAAAAAAAGCTGCCATTACAGCATCATCAGCAGAAAAATAAAAAAGTTATAGCTCTCAGAATAAAGCGATGCAAAAACAATTTTTTTTTTATATAAAAAGTTTTTATTGTGTAAAAGCGCCAAAACATAAAAAAATTACATAAATGAGGTATCGCTGTAATCGTACTGACCTGAAGAATAAAACTGCTTTATCAATTTTACCACACGTGGAATGGTATAAACGCCCCCCCTAAAAGAATTTCAGGAATTGCTGGTTTTTGTTCATTCCGCCTCCCAAAAATCGGAATAAAAAGCGATAAAAAAATGTCATGTGCACGAAAATGGTACCAATAAAAACGTCAACTCGTCCCGCAAAAAACAAGATCTCACATGACTCTGTGGGCCAAAATATGGATAAATTATAGCTCTCAAAATGTGGTGATGCAAAAACTATTTTTTGCAATAAAAAGCGTCTTTTAGTGTGTGATGGCTGCCAACCATAAAAATCCGCCCAAAAAACGCTATAAAAGTAAATCAAATCCCCCTTCATCACCCCCTTAGTTAGGGAAAAATAATAAAATTTTAAAAAATATATTTATTTCCATTTTCCCGTTAGGCTACTTTCACACCAGCGTTTTTTACGGGGCCGTCGCGCTGCGTCGGCCCGACGTACCGACGCATACTGTGCAAGCGCCGCACAACGGGGGCAGCGGATGCTGTTTTTCCACTCATCCGCTGCCCCATTGTGAGGTGCGGGGAGGTGGGGGCGGAGTTCCAGCCGCGCATGCGCGGTCGGAAATGGTGGACCGTCGGCACAAAAAAAGTTACATGTAACGTTTTTTGCTGCCGGTGGTCCGCCACAACACGACGCAACCGTCGCACGACAGTTGCGACGTGTGTCATAACGTCGCAATGCGTCGCTAATGTTAGTCTATGGGGAAAAAAACGCATCCTGCAGATGACTTTGCAGGATGCGTTTTTTCGCCAAAACGACGCATTGCGACGTATGCAAAAAAACGCTAGTGTGAAAGTAGCGCTGAGGTTAGGACTAGGGTTAGGGCTAGGGTTAGGTTTGGGGTTAGGGCTAGGGTTAGGGCTGGGGTTAGGGTTGGGGTTAGGGTTTCAGTTAGAATTGGGGAGTTTTCACTGTTTAGGCACATCAGGGGCTCTCCAAACGCGACATGGCATCTGATTTCAATTCCAGCCAATTCTGCTTTGAAAAACTAAAACAGTGCTCCTTCCCTTCCGAGTTCTCCTGTGCGCCCAAACAGTGGTTCCCCCCAACATATGGGGTATCAGCGTTCTCAGGACAATTTGGACAACAACTTTTGGGGTCCAATTTGTCCTGTTAGCCTTGGGAAAATAAAAACGTGGGGGCTAAAATATCAGTTTCGTGGAAAAAAAAAATATTTTTTATTTTCACGGCTCTGCGTGATAAACTGTAGTGAAACACTTGTTGGTTCAAAGTTCTCACAACACATCTAGATAAGTTCCCTGGGGGGTCTAGTTTCCAATATGGGGTCACTTGTGGGGGGTTTCTACTGTTTAGGTACATCAGGGGCTCTGCAAATGCAACATGACACCTGCAGACCAATCCATCTAAGTCTGCAATTCAAACGGCGCTCCTTCCCTTCCGAGCTCTGCCGTGCGCCCAAGCAGTGGTTCCCCCCCACATATGGGGTATCAGCGTACTCAGGACAAATTGGACAACAACTTTTGTTGTCCAATTTCTCCTGTTACCCTTGGGAAAATAAAAACGTGGGGGCTAAAATATCATTTTCGTGGAAAAAAATATATTTTTTATTTTCGCGGCTCTGCGTTATAAACTGTAGTGAAACACTTGTTGGTTCAAAGTTCTCACAACACATCTAGATAAGTTCCTTGGGGGGTCTAGTTTCCAATATGGGGTCACTTGTGGGGGGTTTCTACTGTTTAGGTACATCAGGGTCTCTGCAAATGCAACATGACACCTGCAGACCAATCCATCTAAGTCTGCATTTCAAACGGCGCTCCTTCCCTTCCAAGCTTTGCCGTGCACCCAAACAGTGGTTCCCACCAATGTATGGGGTATCAGCGTACTCAGGACAAATTGGACAATAACTTTTGTGGTCCAATTTATCCTGTTACCCTTGGGAAAATAAAAAATATGGGGCAAAAAGATAATTTTTTGTGAAAATTAATATGAATTTTTTTACGGCTCTACATTATAAACTTCTGTGAAGCACTTGGAGGTTCAAAGTGCTCACCACACATCTAGATTAGTTCCTTAGAGGGTCTACTTTCCAAAATGGTGTCACTTTATGGGGGTTTCCACTGTTTAGACACATCAGGGGCTCTCCAATCGCGACATGGGTTCCGATCTCAATTCCAGCAAATCTTGCATTGAAAAGTCAAATGGCGCTCCTTCCCTTCCGAGCTCTGCCATGTCAATCAATGGTTTACCCCAACATGTGGGGTATCGTCGTACTCAGCACAAATTGTACAACGACTTTTTTGGTCCAATTTCTCCTGTTACCCTTGGTAAAATAAAACAAATTGGATCTGAATTAAAAATTTTGTGAAAAAAAAGTTAAATGTTCAATTTTTTTTTCATTCCAAAAATTCCTGTGAAGCACCTGAAGGGTTAATAAACTTTTTGAATGTGGTTTTGAGTACCTTGAGGGGTGCAGTTTTTAGAATGGTGTCACTTTTGGGCATTTTCTGTCATATAGACCCCTCAAAGTCACTTCAAGTGTGAGGTGGTCCATAAAAAAATGGTTTTGCAAATTTTGTTGCAAAAATGAGAAATCACTGGTCAACTTTTAACCCTTATAACTCCCTAACAAAAAAAATTATGTTTCCAAAATTGTGCTGATGTAAAGCAGACATGTGGGAAATGTTGTTTATTAACTATATTATGAGATATAACTCTCTAATTTAAGGGCATAAAAACTAAAAGTTTGAAAATTGCTACATTTTCATAATTTTCGACAAATTTTTGTTTTTTTTCACAAATAAATGCAAGTCATATCGAAGAAGTTTTACCACTATCATGAAGTACAATATGTCACGAGAAAACAGTGTCAGAATCGCCAGGATCCGTTGAAGCGTTTTAGAGTTATGACCTCATAAAGTGACATTGGTCAGAATTCTAAAAATTGGCCCTGTCACTTAGGTGAAAACAGGCTTCGGGGTGAAGGGGTTAAACAGTAAATCTTGTGTCATGTATATAGAAAACAAACTTCAAACAAAACTGTTAAAAAATGGTGCATACTGGTAGTAAGTTTTTTATGTTCTTATGGCATTTATCTGTTCATTGCAACATTAATATTGTGATATTAAATCCTATGAAGCTTATTATTGCAAATACTGTAAATGTCTAGTAAGTTTTTTTCCTCCCGGTATAATAATATTGCCAATAAAAAGCCCAATCTGGGGAAAGGGGCAGAGACAGCATGGGGACTTTGAGCTTTGAAATGACTGGGCTGGCTTTCAATTCTAGCTCATTCCTGTCTCCACCCCATCCATGCATTCTTCTAACATCTGCGCCTGGGTTGATAGTCAAGTATATTTTAAATAGGTAATGTAACAAATGTGACATTGGAACAATAACTACAACAAAATAATTATAGGTAGCAACCCTTTTCTGAATGGACCAGTGCTGTAAACAGCTGATTGCCACTTGTCCATTTTTTTTGTACACTTGGCAATCTAATTTTACCATGGTACGCATTGACCAGTAAACCAGGAAGTGTAGTGTTACATGACCATCTGCTGTTTAAATCAAATTTTTTGAGACTTTGAGTCTCTAGTGGCCTTGGTTTTTAGTTACATAACCATCATTCAGATAAGTGGCTGTATCTATAATATATGGATTATAATCTGCATATTATAGACAAAAATCTAATTATTTCCTGTGACAGTATTGTCAAATCTCCATTACTGTCAAGGACAGCACATATCATAATTAATTACCATGAACTGTGTTCCTGTTATAATAATCCTACTTTATTTTTATGCATATTGTTACATAATTATTAGAAGAATTATATTTGTTACCTTTATCATTTCAAGTTACTGCATTAGACAATATCTCCTTATTCTGAAGAAGAGTGTCAGGTATTATAACAGACAAAATACATTGAGACAAATCAACTGAAATACATTCCTCCGCAGCTGCTGCTCAAAGAGGAACAACTTTTATCCTCTTTTACAGTCATACAAATTACTATTTTAATCCTGAAAGTTTAAACCACACTAAGATAAAAGTGTATTAAATGCTCTACAACAATGGGGCCTTGTGGAATGCAAGAAATTGGCTTATCAGCCTAAGTCCACAGAGTTATTTCAATGCCTTCACAAAGTAACATCTCCTGAACAGTTTTAGATCAGATCCCTGATGTAATCTAAACTAGACATTTTTTGACATCTCTGCTTTATTCTGCAGAGAATCTAGCTAAAGCCAGATAATAGATTTTCTGTCTTCTATATGTTGCCTTTTTTTTCCCTGTCATGTTATAAGTACCATAAAAAATGTCCTGTTTAAATCCTATTCCCTTTAAGGAAAAAGTTAATAAAGGAAGTTTCCTGTTGACCAATTTTAACAGGATCCTCTTTTTGTCAGTGGCACCATACTGTGATGTCCTTCAGATAACAGATAAGGTATTTTCAATTGTATAACTATTTCATTAACGAGTGTACTGAAAATTTTCCCAAGGGGTCACATTAGAGGTTTTGCAGTGGGCCGAAGCAACATGCTGAACTTAATTGTGCTTAATCTTATTATTACATATTAATTATTATTGTTAAAATTAATTAAGATGTTAACATGTTACAACGGAGCTTATTGTACCATGTATTCTTACCAGCAGCAGCTAATAAAGGTTATAAAAAGCAGTCCCTAAGTTACTCCTTCATAAAATCATGCTTTGCACTGACGAGGACCAACAGCCTGAAACACCGTGTCTGCAAATTAAGATACTGATTTGGCTTTTATCCTAAGTCATATTACACGCAGGGCCGGCGTCAGCACCCGGCGTACCCGGGCAAGTGCCGGGGCCCTGAAGAGACGGAGGGGGCCCATAACGGTAAGACACTGCTGCCGACACTAATGCGCATCATGCGCTCCTGGGGGGGCCCCGAAGCCGGACTTCATCCCTCCCTGCAGGGCCGCCATCAGGGCATTACAGCCCTACCCTTACTGGCATATGGTGCCCGCCCGGTGAGCAGAGAGGGGCCCGAGCGGCCCCTCACTTCTGCTCTCCACTCCTGGTACAGCCAGCGTGCTGGAACACCAGGTATCAGCGCATCTGCGCGCACTCATTCTCTGCTCCTTCCTCTCTGCATAGTGAGGACTGGAGCAGAGCGCTGGCAGTGCGCGCGGCCGTGCAGAGAGTTGCCGGCTGCAGTGTAGCAGGGGCATGTGAAGAGCAGAACAAAAATGGTTACCTCAATGAACCACAAAAAAGAATTTGTGATAAATATTGACCTGTCCATTCAAGGACATTTTAGCTATAGTATGAAATCCTGTTTTTCTTGTCTGTGGAATTGCCTTTGTACTGTTTGTTGTGAAACTGCCGCCCACGAAACTGTTTTTTCTTTCTTTCCTGTTTTGTCTCTTTGTTTAAACATGCAAAACTTGTATAACCACTGAACCTACCGATACAACTATATAAAGAAGGGATAGCACCTTGAAGGCAGGTGTGCTTCAGAGACTTCCCAGTGATACACTATACAAGACGTGTCTTGTGTATTATTTCTGGTGATTCCCCACTTCCAAAGGCTGCTCCGACTGGGTGTGATCCTGACAGGCACACAGTCACACACGCTGTGACACTACTCACCGCACCTGCAGTCAGCAGCAGAAGCATCGGATCCCTCCTCTCCAGCAGCGTCACAGCTCTCACACTGTGAAGAGCCATGGAGGGGCGGGACTAAATGTCGGGGTGGAGCCACAGACAAGCAGGGAGAAGAAGGCAGAAAGGATTAAGGAAATATAAAAATCAGAGCGGGAGACAGAAAAGATGTAAGAAGATAGACAGAAGACACAACAGAGAGGCAAGACACAGGTGAGAAGTTTACACATATATATATATAATATATACACTCACCGGCCACTTTATTAGGTACACCTGTCCAACTTCTTGTTAACACTTAATTTCTAATCAGCCAATCACATGGCGGCAACTCAGTGCATTTGGGCATGTAGACATGGTCAAGACAATCTCCTGCAGTTCAAACCGAGCATCAGTATGGGGAAGAAAGGTGATTTGAGTGCCTTTGAACGTGGCATGGTTGTTGGTGCCAGAAGGGCTGGTCTGAGTATTTCAGAAACTGCTGATCTACTGGGATTTTCACGCACAACCATCTCTAGGGTTTACAGAGAATGGTCCGAAAAATAAAAAAAATCCAGTGAGCGGCAGTTCTGTGGGCGGAAATGCCTTGTTGATGCCAGAGGTCAGAGGAGAATGGGCAGACTGGTTCGAGCTGATAGAAAGGCAACAGTGACTCAAATCTCCACCCGTTACAACCAAGGTAGGCCTAAGAGCATCTCTGAACGCACAGTGCGTCGAACTTTGAGGCAGATGGGCTACAGCAGCAGAAGACCACACCGGGTACCACTCCTTTCAGCTAAGAACAGGAAACTGAGGCTACAATTTGTACAAGCTCATCGAAATTGGACAGTAGAAGATTGGAAAAACGTTGCTTGGTCTGATGAGTCTCGATTTCTGCTGCAACATTCGGATGGTAGGGTCAGAATTTGGCGTAAACAACATGAAAGCATGGATCCATCCTGCCTTGTATGGAGCATCTTTGGGATGTGCAGCCGACAAATCTGCGGCAACTGTGTGATGCCATCATGTCAATATGGACCAAAATCTCTGAGGAATGCTTCCAGCACCTTGTTGAATCTATGCCACGAAGAATTGAGGCAGTTCTGAAGGCAAAAGGGGGTCCAACCCGTTACTAGCATGGTGTACCTAATAAAGTGGCCGGTGAGTGTATATATATATATATAATTGTCTAAGGGTCACACTTCCGTCTTTCTGTCTGTCCTTCTGTCTTTCTTTCTGTCATGGATATTCATTGGTCGCGGCCTCTGTCGTCGCTGATTGGTCTCGGCAGCTGCCTGTCATGGCTGCCGCGACCAATCAGCGATGGGCACAGTCTGATTAGTCCCTCCCCTGCAGTCAGTGCCCGGCGCCCACTCCTTCCTCCCCACAAACAGTGCCCGCTCCATAATCCCCTCCAGTCACCACTCACACAGGGTTAATGGCAGCGGTAACGAGCCGCGGTGTAACGCACTCCGTTACTGCTGCTATTAACCCTGTGTGTCCCCAACTATTTACTATTGATGCTGCCTATGCAGCATCAAAAGTAAAAATATGTCATGTTAAAAATAATAAAAAAACAAAAAACCTGCTATACTCACCATCCGTCGCCTTTCCCGCTCCTCGCAACACTCCGGTGACCGCTCCATGCAAGCGGCAGCTTCCGGTGCCAAGGATGTGACCTGTGACCGCAACGTCATCACAGGTCCTGCGCTCATACCAGCCCTGGGACCGGAAGCTGCCGCGTGCGGTACAGGGCCAGAACTTCATCGGAGGGTGAGTATATGTTTATTTTTTATTTTAAGTCTGTATACTACGTGACTCTGTGCTGTATACTCCGTCACTGGGCAATATACTACGTGGCTGGGCAATATACTATGTTGCTGGCCAATATACTACGTGACTGGGCAATATACTACGTGGCTGGCCAATATACTACGTGGCTGGCCAATATACTACATGGCTGGTCAATATACTACGTGGCTGGGCAATATGCTACGTGGGCTGTGCAATATACTACATGGCTGTGTTATATACTACGTGGCTGTGTTATATGCTATGTGGGCTGTGCAATATACTACATGGCTGTGTTATATACTACGTGGCTGTGTTATATACTACATGGCTGTGCTATACGCTACGTGGGCTGTGTTATATACTGCGTGGGCTGTGTTATCCACTACGTGGCTGTGCTATATGCTACGTGGGCTGTGTTATATGCTATGTGGCTATGCTATATTTCTCTGCTGTATCTGTGCATCATGAATCGTGCTATGTGTTAAAGGGGGGGCCCACTGAGACTCTTTCGCCCGGGGCCCTCTAAAACCTGGAGCCGGCCCTGATTACACGACTCGTTAAAGGGTTGATTGTGACTTGAAGGATCGTTACTTCCAACAGGTGGCGCTATAGAGTTCAAGTCCTGTTTTTCTCTGAAGAGGCAATTTGCATATCCTTCATAAAAAGCATTTACGAAGCAGGAGATATTCCTCATTGCCATTGTTGGCTGACCCCAAAGGGAGGACAGTAACACCGTCTGTATCAGAGGAATCAGAGCAAGGCCTTGACCTCCCCACAATATGTTTCACCAGCAATTAATAACAATCAAGTACCAATGTATACAGTCCATCAATGCTACCTGACACCTTGCAGGTTATATAAAATGGGTAGATCTACCATTGCAGATTGCATAGATGTGGGGAAGATGCTGCAGAATTTATACACTTGATGTGGTATTACCCTCCTATTGCAGACTTTTGGAAAGAGGTCACAGCTTTGCTCATTGAGATCATACAGTCCCCTGTACAGGGGCGGGCTGGGCCGGGGGGCAGAGGGGCATGTGGCCCCTGGGCCAGTCACTAAGCAGCTGATTTGGCCTGCTGGCAGGCCGGTGCTGTTCTATATGTCCTGGCCAGCTGCATCATAGTGGACCAGACACGCCCATTGCTCCCTGTGTGTGGTGGGCTGCTGAGGTAGAGGGAACACGGCTGCATCTTCTTCCTGCTGGAGAGGAGCTGGTGGATAGGTCAGACCGGAGACATCAGTGAGTACGAGCTTCAGCTCTCTGTGCGGTAAGGAGGTAGATGCAGCTGCTCCCCTCCTGATAAGTCCAGGGCCGTGTTCCTGTATAGTATCAGCAGCTGCTCTGCTGATGCTCACAGATTTATTACAGGAGTCTGAATTTTCAGAATCACCCTGTCAGTGCCAGGTCATCTGCCCCAGGGTCACCAAACTGCAGGAAAGTTCAGTCTGTTGCAATAAATCACCCTATATTAAGACTGACCAGAGACTCTATACAGAATCCAGTACTGGAGTGATCAAGCCTGAACCTGGTGAATGGACATCACATGCTATATATATGGCCCTGTATATATAAAGTGCATGTATGTCCTGGGCCAGGTGCAGGATTGATCCATCCAGTGTATATAACACTGTATATCTGTGCCCATAGTATGCAACTATGAGGGGCGTAACTACCAAGGTCGCAGCTGTCGCAGCGGCGACAGGGCCCGGAGTGCTTAGGGGCCCTTCCAGTCTAAGATTGGGCAGGCCCCTAAACACTCTGATCTACAAAATGGTCCGCTGGTCCCTTAAATCCTCTGCACAGGCCCTGGTGCACGCTCTCTCAGTGCACGAGCTGATCAAGGCCGTGGCAGCCTATGTGAGCGCAGCCCTTGTTTGTGCTTGCACGCTTGGCTGCGGCCTTTGTCAGTGAGGGCAAAAAAGAAAGTGCATGCACCAGGGCCTGTGCAGAAGTTTGCAAAGGCCACCACCATGCGCACAGATGCCTGAGCCTCACCCTGTCTGATGCTGGCCAGAACCAGCATCAGAGAACAGCGCTCTCCTCACCAATCCCTGACCGGCATCCGCTCCAAGTCCTTAGCACCTCCAACACTGGCTGTCCAATGGACTCACCTCACCCTCCTCCATCTCAGGTGAGTACCAAGATGAAAACTTTTTTATTTATATGCAGCATTTGCAGTTTGACCTGTCTAATGTGCAGTATATATATATATATATATATATATATATATATATATATATATATATATATATATATATGCAGTATATATATATATATGTATATATACTGTATATATTTATATACACACACAGACACACACACACACATACTTACACACATGCATAGACATACATACACACTCACACACACTTTCATTCACACATACATTATATAGGTAAAACTGCGACTGCGGTATGTACGTTATATAGGTTATACCACTGTGTGTAACATAATGGGACTGCTGTGTATAGACCATATAGGCCAGCCGCAGTGTGAGTGTGTGTATATACACTGCTCAAAAAAATAAAGGGAACACTAAAATCCCACATTCTAGATATCATTGAATGAAGTATTCTAGTTGTAAATCTGTATTCATTACATAGTGGAATGTGCTGAGAACAATAAAACATAAAAATTGTCAGTGTAAACCACAACTAGTAAACCACGGAGGTCTGGAGTTGAAATAATGCTCAAAATCAAAGTGGAAAATGAAGTTACAGGCTCATCCAACTTCAGTGGAAATGCGTCAAGACAAGGAAATGATGCTCAGTAGTGTGTGTGGCCTTAACGTGCCTGTATGATCTCCCTACAACACCTGGGCATGCTCCTGATGAGGCGGCGGATGGTCTCCTGAGAAATCTCCTCCCAGACCTGGACTAAAGCATCCGCCAACTCCTGGACAGTCTGTGGTGCAACGTGACGTTGGTGGATGGTGCAAGACATGATGTCCCAGATGTGTTCAATCGGATTCAGGTCTAAAGATTATTATTATTATAGATGACAGAGGTGTCTTATGGTTTTGGTTGAGATACTAGACCCACATCTTAGACCTTATTCAGGTGTTCGTGTGTCACATGCGTGTTCTATTTATGTTTGTCACTGATAGAACACATACCCATTCTAGTCTATAGGTGTGTTCAAATGTTCATGGTATTTTTGCAGATCGAGTAGTCTACATATTAAAATTACTCAAGGTTAACTTTACCAGACTGCATTAATGAGCAATGAGAAATACTGTTTGTTCTTTTGTTTTATGATGCAACCTTTTTATGTTGTTTATTCTTTAATGAAACAAGTTTAACCTTCGTCCGGCTGAGTACAGGTCCTTCTCAAAAAATTAGCATATAGTGTTAAATTTCATTATTTACCATAATGTAATGATTACAATTAAACTTTCATATATTATAGATTCATTATCCACCAACTGAAATTTGTCAGGTCTTTTATTGTTTTAATACTGATGATTTTGGCATACAACTCCTGATAACCCAAAAAACCTGTCTCAATAAATTAGCATATCAAGAAAAGGTCCTCTAAACGACCTATTACCCTAATCTTCTGAATCAACTAATTAACTCTAAACACATGCAAAAGATACCTGAGGCTTTTAAAAACTCCCTGCCTGGTTCATTACTCCAAACCCCCATCATGGGTAAGACTAGCGACCTGACAGATGTCAAGAAGGCCATCATTGACACCCTCAAGCAAGAGGGTAAGACCCAGAAAGAAATTTCTCAACAAATAGGCTGTTCCCAGAGTGCTGTATCAAGGCACCTCAATGGTAAGTCTGTTGGAAGGAAACAATGTGGCAGAAAACGCTGTACAACGAGAAGAGGTGACCGGACCCTGAGGAAGATTGTGGAGAAGGACCGATTCCAGACCTTGGGGAACCTGAGGAAGCAGTGGACTGAGTCTGGTGTGGAGGAAATGGGCTACAGGTGCCGCATTCCCCAGGTAAAGCCACTTTTGAACCATAAACAGCGGCAGAAGCGCCTGACCTGGGCTACAGAGAAGCAGCACTGGACTGTTGCTAAGTGGTCCCAAGTACTTTTTTCTGATGAAAGCAAATTTTGCATGTCATTCGGAAATCAAGGTGCCAGAGTCTGGAGGAAGACTGGGGAGAAAGAAATGCCAAAATGCCTGAAGTCCAGTGTCAAGTACCCACAGTCAGTGATGGTGTGGGGTGCCATGTCAGCTGCTGGTGTTGGTCCACTGTGTTTCATCAAGGGCAGGGTCAATGCAGCTAGCTATCAGGAGATTTTGGAGCACTTCATGCTTCCATCGGCTGAAATGCTTTATGGAGATGAAGATTTCATTTTTCAGCACGACCTGGCACCTGCTCACAGTGCCAAAACCACTGGTAAATGGTTTACTGACCATGGTATTACTGTGCTCAATTGGCCTGCCAACTCTCCTGACCTGAACCCCATAGAGAATCTGTGGGATATTGTGAAGAGAAAGTTGAGAGACGCAAGACCCAACACTCTGGATGAGCTTAAGGCCGCTATTGAAGCATCCTGGGCCTCCATAACATCTCAGCAGTGTCACAGGCTGATTGCCTCCATGCCACGCCGCATTGAAGCAGTCATTTCTGCCAAAGGATTCCCGACAAAGTATTGAGTGCATAACTGAACATTATTATTTGATGGTTTTTTTGTTTGTTATTAAAAAACACTTTTATTTGATTGGACGGGTGAAATATGCTAATTTATTGAGACAGGTTTTTTGGGTTATCAGGAGTTGTATGCCAAAATCATCAGTATTAAAACAATAAAAGACCTGACAAATTTCAGTTGGTGGATAATGAATCTATAATATATGAAAGTTTAATTGTAATCATTACATTATGGTAAATAATGAAATTTAACACTATATGCTAATTTTTTGAGAAGGACCTGTATGTACAATTGTAACTATTCCGTTTTAAAATTGCAATAACTTTTTTTCGAAAAGCCGTAGAGGGCTGAAATTTCGTGACATCTCTGCAGTTTTGGTCCAGAATATATTGGCCAAATTTCAATAAAATATCTCCACCCCCTCCCGAGAAAAGGGGTCGATATATTTTTGCATCCATAGCAAGCTGCATAGGTACAAATGTACTCTCATATATTTTGAATGAAAATAATGCAAGGAAAAAAGAATAATATTCTTTTAATGATAATGCTATTTTATTATTATAAACAAGTAAAAAAACTGTTCATTTACATTATAAAAGAAAATGTAAGAAACTTTATTTATTGATATTCTTCGCAAGTAATGCATGTTGTCTTTGCTACCGAGTGTTCATCGCAAATGGGTTTCACACAAACCACACAAGACTTTCTAGTCTTACGTTGTTTTCGCCTCAGGTCTCGGCAGACATAGCAACTACCAACAACAGGGGAGGGTCCACGACTACCATGAGGTATATGAGGGCCAGCTGCTGCCTGTGATGCTACCAGAATAGTTCAATAATATGTCCAAAATTACTATGTGGCACTTTCCAGCATATGAGACAACAATTAGGAAACTCAGTTGAATTAACCCCTGAGTCCAATGAAGAGATCCACAAGATACCAAATAAAATCACTGTTTATTATCAAAAAGAAAAATACCCTAAAAATATGTATATACCACCACGTTACAGCAGATAGAAAAATCTACAGCGATCTAAGACATTATAAAGTATGGTATATAGCCAGATCTGCCTGGTGCATGTCTTTATAAATACATCATTCTACGGTGACCACATAGGGAATACATAATATATTGTTTTAGCATACAGGTGCAGATATCGCAAAATACAAATTATCTCACCGCTGCGACTCGTGGGTAAGTGAAAGCTGTGTGTCCTGTGGTATCGGGTAATCCGGCGTTCCCCTGTCACCCCGACGCGCGTTTCGCCCTTAGCTTCTTCCGGGGGCGTGCCAAAGGGATGAAAGGTGTGGCTATTTAAATGAGTGACAGCCAATGGACGTGCGGGAACAAAAGAAGGGCTGTGATGTCAGTGATTTCTTATTGGCCCAGCCGTATCCAGGTTACCGGACAATGATAAACTACTGGCTGTGCCGTATCTAGGTTACCAGTGAAAGGAAGTGACATAAGCAGCCCGCAAAAGAAACGCATCTCACCCACAAACACCATTCTATAACATAACAAACGTGTAAGTGTTGGCGCACCAAGAGTAGAATATGCGGCGCACAGGCTACGTTCACATTTGCATCTTTCGCCGCAGCGTCGTCGACGCAACGCACGACGCAAGTAAAACGCATGTACAACGCATGTTTTATGGACGCACGCGTTCAACACATGCGTCGATAAATGCAGCGTTTTTTTTTCAAAAAAGTTGCGTTTTTGCCAAAAAACGCTGCGTTTTTCGACGCATGCGTTTTTCTGCAATGTTATCTTTCTTTACTCAATTGTACAAAAAAAAGCCACAATTACTGTCTAGACACTAGATAAAGACCACCAATGGCTAGAAGAGGGTGGGTGTACTGTGTATATATACCCTGGCAGAGAAGATTTCCTCAGATTTGGCTGTGGTTCATCATGATGGCGCGTCCTATGGAGAGTATCTACATGGATATGGAGATGGATTTTGCCTTGGCTAATGCCTATGCTATTGCATATTATGAGCAAAGGAAAAGGGATAAACGGAGGAGTCATCGGCGCTTTTGGCTACACCCTATCGTGGAAGTCTGGGAGAGCCGTGGAGCCTACCATTGTTTGTTTGGCGAGCTAAATGAGAACCAGGAAAAATATTATGAATATACCAGGATGTCTCAAGACAGCTTCCGCTATCTTCTGCGTCGGGTGGAAGGAGCCATTACCAGGCAGGACACACAGCTCCGGAGATCAATTTCCGCAGAGGAACGGCTGCTGGTGACTCTACGGTACGTAATGTAGTTGTATTTGAACGACTGTGATCTGTTCTGCCACTTTTTTTTTTTTCAATTTTTGTTTGGGTGGGTATGGCATTTTTTTTTTTTTTATCACAATGTACTTTACTAAAATTCATTTATTTATCCTCTTGGCAGTTTCCTGGCTACCGGAGAGACCTTGAGATCCCTGCATTTCCAATTCCGGATTGGAGTTTCAATACTTTTGGGAATTATTGCGGACACATGCCGCGCTTTGTGGGACAATCCCCGTGAAGAATTTTTACCCCTCCTTGCAAGTGAAATATGGGAGGCTAACGCCAAAAAATTTGATCAAGTGTGTTCTTTCCCTAACTGTATTGGAGCAGTGGATGGGAAGCACATTTGGATTACAAAGCCTGCAAGAAGTGGATCTCTCTTTTTTAATTATAAAAAATATTTTTCCACCGTGCTCATGGCAATTGCAGGTGCGGACTGCAGGTTTCTCGCTCTGGACATTGGAGCTTTTGGCCGGTCAAATGACTCGCGGACATTTAAAGAGTCTGATATGGGCAGAAGATTATATGGGAACAATTTTAATTTCCCCCAGCGACGACCTCTTCCCAACACCGAAGACCCGGCAATGCCATTTGTTGTGGTTGGGGATGAGGCATTTCAAATGTGTGCCAACCTGTTGAAACCCTACTCCAGTCGTGGCTTGGACCACACCAAAAGTGTATTTAATTACAGACTGTCCAGGGCCAGAAGAACTGTGGAGTGTGCCTTTGGGATCCTGGTGTCCAAATGGCGTATTTTAGCATCCGCCATCAATTTGAAAATTGAGACAGTGGATGAGGTGGTGAAGGCTTGTGTGGTTCTACACAATTATGTTATTGCTAAAGAGAGACTGAACGTGGAACTAGATGAACCGATACCAAACCCTTTGCCTGACTACCATGATCATCCTCTGAGGACAAGTGTTGAAATTGGGCAGATGAGGGACCGATTTGCTTCCTATTTTGTTTCTGATGTTGGCCGTGCGTCATGGCAAGATCAAATGGTGTAGTGTTTATGTTTCAGTTCAACTTTATCTGTCTTTTATTTTACCATACATTTATTGTGATTAAAGTCAAATAAAACACTGACATTTTACGACTTTAACACAATTGTGTCTATAACATTTAACCAGTTGGGTGCCTAATGTCCTGTTCTACTTTTGTATGGTACCTGGAATATGTACTGTGTGGTGTTTTTTAATAAAAAATTACCTTGTCTTTCCTTTATAAAAATGGTTCCACTTTTTGTAACAAAAAGTTTTGGCCCCAAAATTTTGGGTAAAATATTACAATGTCCATTTTTATACAAAATGTGTTAACACTAAAAAAAAGGTAATCCGGTGATCACCGTATCCCAAACACACTCTGCCTAACCACTCCTTATGTTCACATCCGTTTGTTGCATAGTTGAGCGAACATGATCGCCTCCATCCTTGTCAAGCTTTCAAGCTTGCATACTATTTGCATATGGAACGCGGCTTCATGTAGCGCACTGGTTGAAGCATTTTTACGCCCCGCAGCTGCTTGTGCCGCTGCTGTGTGACAGGCACTATACATGCATGGCAAGGCCAACAAATAGGCTTGGGTTGTGCATGTGTTCTGGCTGTCACACAGCCTCGGAACCTGCGGCTGCGGAGGGTGAAAAAAATCCACACTCTAGGAAGCTGGCTTCCATATGCTAGTAGTCTGCAAGTGTTTTTTTGCCAAGGAGGGAGCCGATCATGTTTGCTCAACTCTAGTGAGTTAACACTCTTGGACTATGGATGCTGGAAAACATCCTGAGTCAAATAGTGGCGACACTTGGCCACGTGGCAATTGCTACCACCTCACCTGACCCATTACCTTCAAATATGTTTAGGCTGCCGTCACACTTGCAGTATTTTTTCAGTAATTAACATCTGTATTTGTAGCCAAAACCAGGAGTGGGTGATAAATACAGAAGTGGTGCATATGTTTCTATTATACTTTTCCTCTATTTGTTCCAATTCTGGTTTTGGCTTAAAAATACAGAAGTACAATACTGACCAAATACTGCGAGTGTGACGGCAGCCTAAAAATTGTAATATTTTCTCTATTTGGGTCTAACACCTCATAGTACAATGAGAGACACCAAAAAAACTAAAAAATTACAAAAAATTATAAAATAGTGTCTGACATTGCAATTATGAGGTGTGAAAAACCTTACATATGTGTAAACAGCGCACGGTGTGAGTTGCCGGCAACAACAATAAAAATATATTTTTTTTTCAACATAAACTTTTTTATTGCGGGAACAAAAGAAAAAAGGGGGAAAGATTAAGGGGTATCAACGTCCGCAACTAGTGGAGACTCGTATCCACCGGTTTGTGAGTATGTAGGGGAGGGGGTGGAGTAGGAGGAGGTGGAAGCATAATCAAGGATACTTGAAGGTATCTCCGACCACCCTGTGGCCGTCGGTGGTGTGGCCCTGGCCGGTGTGGCCATCGGTGGAGTGGCCCTGGCCAGTGTGGCCCTCGGCGGTGACATTCCGAACTCATAAAGGGGGGGAGGAGGCACAACCAGTGTCCGAGTTCCGGTGGACAGGCTATGGCTACTCAAGCTCCGGCTTGAACTCGGCCGAGAGCTCGGAGTGGTAGTAGTAGCTGCCAGAGCCGCGGTAGCTGTACGGGTCCTCCTTTTTTTTCTTTGTCCCTCTTGTTCTTCCTCCACAGGCCGTATTCTTTGTGAACTTGAGGGCCTGGCAGGAGCAGGCCTCGGCGGCTCGGTGCGATGGTGTCGGTGTCGGTGGCGGCGTCCCTCAGCACCCGGACCTCAGTAGAGTGGCTCTGCAGCAGGACTAGGAGTCATGCTTGCCAGAGTTGGAACAACTGGCATTGTAGCCGCAGACTGCATTATCCTAGCCTGCTGCAGAGCACTCACATAGGCGTTATTGCAGGCCTGCATCACCGAAATCTGGAGTTCCGGCGTAAGATGTTCCACCATGCCCTTCGCAATGGCACTAAAAAAATGTTTTGCCGGCCTCGAGAGCTCGGATTCCATTGTTTCAAGGCGCCGGTCGATATTGGACAGAGCTGTGTCCATTCTATCACCCAGCGCCTTGAAAAAATTCTGGAAGACCGTGCTCAAATGCAAAAATTTGGGCATTAGCGGCCTGTCCGAGGCCCGCTGACGGGAATACCCGAAGGAAGGAGCGCCAGTGGCCTCGGGCAGGGGAACACCTGATGGACCGGCTGCCGGTTCTCCAGAAAGTGGTGCAAGCCTGCTCTCGCTGTGGGATGGCTGTGACGGGTCAGATGGCGATTCATGAAGGACCGCCCCAGATGGGTCAACAGGCTCGAGGGTGCTGCTGTGTGTTCTGTGAAAACATAATCAAAACATTAGTATACAAAATCTAAAATTTTTCATTCGCCACCTCCTTTGTAATAAAAAGTTAACATTGCATCACACAACGCTATTATAAAGGGTCAGGTCTTTCTGTCAGTCTGTCTGTCCTTCAGTAACCGTTATTCGCTGATTGTTCTGTCCAGCTGGGTGTCATGGATGACGCGACCAATCAGCAACGGGCACAGTCCTGATTAAAATGTCCACTCCTTACTCCACGCAGTGAATGCCTGTCGCCCGCATACTCCCCTCGCAGCGGGTGAAACCGTTGCAGACGTTAAACCTAGATGTCACCAACGTTTTAATATTGATGCTGCCTAAACAGCATCACTATTAAAAAATGTAACAATTTAGATTTTAAAAATAACCTGGGTACACTCGCCCTCCGTAGACGATTGTGACGGGCGTCATGGTTTACGCTTATCGTCGGATCTGCCATGACGTCACGGTCAATAGACTACGCCACTGTGAAATATTGTATGTGGCTGGGCAATATACTATGTGTCTCTGGGATGTAGACTATGTCACTGGGCAATATACTACATGGCGGGACAATATACTACGTGAACATGTGTTTTACAATACAATACCCGATGTGTTTGAATAGGTAAATACTTACTGTCGACGGCCAAGGATCGGTCTCATGAACTGTAATAGTCGTGCAAACTTGTATGTTGTACTGGCCGCAGCAGCACCACTTCGAGCCTGTTCCTCCTCCTTCCGCAGGAATTTATTGAAACGGTCCTTCATGGAACGCCATCTTGTCTTCAATTTTTTGACTGTCAAAAAGGCAAAAGAAAATTTAGAGATTGTACCTTTTCAAAGGATAAAACAACCGTGTGCGATGCAACAAACTTGCATGAGTTGATCACATCACACACGGTTGTGTATCCTGGCCTGTAGAGTGATAGCGGCGTTTCAGCAATACTTACCAAAGTTGCCTTTGTCCGTGGGCGAAGCGCTGTCAAAGCCATCCCACAGCGATTTTGCCACCTGATTCCACAGGCGCCTCAAAACAACCTGGTCCACGTGCCGAGGGTCACGGCTGTCCCACAACGGGCCTCGCTCCTGGATACAGGCGACCATCATATCGATGTCTATGGACTCCTGTGGGTCCCGTCGTGGAACCTAGAATAATTGTTAAACATTATTGTTTGCAAGCTAAATACAAATATTCCCCCCCCCCACACCACCCACCACAAAAAAAAAAAAGGTTTAACCATTGAAAACATTCCTATGTTGTTTTGAAAAATACTTACTGGCCGGCTTGCCACTACAGCTTGGCCCCGAGGTCGCTGCTCCTGTTGGTTCTCTTCCTCCTCATTTGAAGAAGCCTGTAAAATAGTTTACAAAAAATGTGCTGACACGTGTACAAATACAACGACTAGTTAAACAACAGTAGATCATGTACTCACCGAACTCCCCTGCGGTGTGGTGTGGTTCGAGTCACTGGCCATGGTCAAGATAAATTCTGAAAGGAAAAATTCAAAAAATTTTTACATTAACAGAATGCACAATAAGCCACATAGCAGAAAATATTTTAAAAACCATACATAAACATTGCGACCACAACGAACAGTGCACTCATAGTACAATGCCAACTGAACACGCGCTGAGCAAACAACACCGCCATACACTGAAAAAAAAAGCAATGGCAGAGACGACACAATGGCAGAGTATAGCAAAAACAGAACACAATAGTCCCATAAAAGATAAGAAAAAAAAAAAAAGCCCCGATGTACAAATCAAAAAAAAAAATATATATATATATATATTTTTTAAACCAAAAAGGCAAAAGCCAAGGCAATCCATTATAAAACACCATATTTTACTATTTTCTTAAGAAAAAAGAAAGCCAAGATAACGTAAACAAAGAACCCCAGAAATACATCAGAACCTGATAAGAAGAAATACATTTCTATAAAAAAAAAAAAAAAAGTGGAACAACCGCATGCAATACATAACAACCCCCCAAAAATATTAAGCACCATAAAATCATTGAAAAATCCAAAATAAAACTCCCAACAAAAAAAAGGATAAGAAAAGTAAATCCTGGATAGACCACCATACTTTACAATAAAACCAACAAGGCCGGAGACAATGAAACGCCATCATATAACGGCAGAAATACATCACAACTACAATAAAAAAAACACCATTTTGCATTAAACAACAACAGTATAGCCGGAATAAAGTACAGTACAAGATCCACAACTTGCCATAAAAATTTTTAAATAATGAAACACAAAGAAAATGCACAGAATCCATTCTATACTTACATCTCTTGAAAATATTAAGCACCACAACTCATAGAAAAAAAACAAAATATAACACACAAACTAAAAAGGGAAAAGAAAACTAAATCCTGGATAGAACACCATACTTTACAATAAAACCAACAAGGCCGGAGACAATGAAACGCCATCATATAACGGCAGAAATACATCGCAACAAGAATAAAAAAACACCAATTTCCATTAAACAACAACAGTATAGCCGGAATAAAGTACAGTACAAGATCCACCGATTGCAATGAACATTTTTAGAAAATAACACAAAGAAAATGGGCAGATTCCATGCTATACTTACATCTCTTGAAGAGAGCTTGTCTGGTGTGTCTTCAATGCTTGAGGCAAACTGGCAAACAATGCATCAACCTTTATTTTATATCTGTGTTGTTTTGTCACTGTCTAGACACCGTCTAGACACTTTATTTTGTTTTTTTATTAAAAGACGCATGCATCGCAAAACGCGCTGCAACGCATGCACTTGCGTCTTCTGCGTCGTCAATTGGTTTCAATGGGAAAAAAACGCATTGACGACGCAAAACCGACGCATGCGTTTTTTTGCAAAAATTTCGACGCTACAAAAATGCAACCTGTAGCGTCGGCCACGCCCCGGCAGGTGCGGCAAAACGACGCATGCGGCGGACAACGCATAACAACGCATACAAACGCATGTCCTTGCGTCCCCAATGTTAAAGATAGGGGCGCACGATGCATGCGTTGATATGCATCGACGACGCTGCGGCGAAAGACGCAGATGTGAACGTAGCCATACGGTCAGCAATGTCAGCCATGTAGAGGCACTTCTCAGGTTGCGCTCCCTGCACCAAGCACAATGATTTGCGCAGGTGCAATATGGAGCGCCCCGGAAAATGCAAGGAGACCAGATGATCCACGCATGCGCTCCTTCTCTCTGGTGCCCAGTGAAGATAAGTGTAAGGACATGATACTAATCGGTGCTGAACCAATTGATTATGTTACAGTAATCATGAATCATTATAGAGGGTGAATCTATATAAAGTGCAAAGTGAAAGGAATACAACTAAAGTGCTTAAGATAGGATTTTAATCCCTAAAAAGTGCATATATTACATTTGCTATGCAAATATTGAAATAGAGTACTGTAGTCTCCTTTAGATTAAAATTAGAAAATCGAGATTACCATAACTAATAAAGCCAGTGCTTAAGGGGATACTAAATTAGGAGGAATTTACATGCAACCCCCTAAACATGTGATCTAATAAAGTGCCTATAAACATGATAGTTTGGCCCATGTATGGACTCCAATAACATAGTACATATTGAGCCATATTATAAAAAACACAAATACTAAAAGATAGTCCTGATGTTTGTAAACACAACCGCCATACATCCAGGTAGCATGTTATGGATGCACCATAAGTCTATATCTTGCAGAGAATAAAAATGGTCCCGATGTTTGTGAACACTGCCACCCTTCATCACAGCAGCATATTGTGAGTACACAATAAGTGCATGTTTTGATAAGTCCATATTTTGCAAAATATAGGTCCAAGGAGTTCAACAATAGTCCATATGCGAGCATAAGAATATCCTGAAGGAAGTTCCAATGAGGAGACCAGATTGATTCCTTGCATATCCATGAAAGCACCCATTTAACCACCGTAAGATAAGCCAGAAATGAAAAATCTAAAACAGAACAATATTCAAATTAATAAACAGATATAAATAACTATACGGTACATAACAACTGTTAAGAACCAATAAAAAACCCATCCCTAAAAAAGATGAAAAGATGCTTCAGATTAAACTAGTTATATTGTAGTGGCCAGCATATCTATAGAAACGCTGCAAATCCCAAACTTTCATTAAGACCTCCCGGGCTCATAGTGCCCAGTCGGTAAATCCACTTACTCTCTACTTTGCCTAAGACCTTGGATAAGTCCCCATCCCGAGGTCCAAGTACCACTTGGTCAATTGCCTTTATTATCAGACCTCTAGCATTACATTCATGGTGACGTTTGAAATGCCTAGGGAGACTTTTAAGTGAAGAATCCTCTTCACTAGACTTTGCTTTCTCAATGTCCCTAATGTGCTCACGAGTTCTTACCTTCAATTCCCTTGTGGTCAAGCCAACATAGACCTTCCCACAGGGACAGGTGGCATGGTAAATCACTCCAACCAACGCACATGTAAGATGTTTTCGAATGTTGTTGCTGCGAGATCCATTCCAGTTCGTAAAAGTGGTGGATTTGGTATGGTTATAACACCCTTTGCAAAGACCACAGGGAAATAAACCTGGCAATGCTTTCTGATTGGCTTGATTAGTTACTGTTCTCATGGATTCGTAGTGACTGTAGACCAATAGATCCTTTAAATTGGCAGATCTTCTAGCCACAATTGGTTGAAAAAGTTATGTTTTTTTATGTGTACTTCATCTCAAAATGGTGGTGGTTTCACTGTTCTTATCAGAAAGCAAGTAATTATCTAGTATTATCCATTTGCTGTTTGTGAGAGAGGAGACTGGTTGTCTATCATTCAAAGGCTGGGGGGTTCACTGTTATGAGTAATCAAGTATTTATTTAGTCAAATGCATTTTCAGTTTGTGAGAGAAGACACTGTTGTCTTATAAATTGGACACCAGTCATTTGACTACACCTGGAAGCTAAGGGTACTGTCACACAGTGGTACTTTGATCGCTACGACGGCACGATCTGTGACGTTGCAGCGTCGCTTGATTATCGCTCCAACGTCGTAGACTGCGGTCACACTTTGCAATGCACGGCGCTGAAGCGATAATTTCATGACGTAGTTGCGATGTAGAAGTCATACGGGACATTGGGAATATCGTGCACACCTTTGTTACACGCTGCAATCATGCCGCCACAGCGGGACACTTGACGACGAAATAAAGTTTCAAACGATCTGCTACGACGTACGATTCTCAGCGGGGTCCCTGATCGCAGTAGCGTGTCAGACACAGCGATATTGTAACTATATCGCTGGAACGTCACGGATCGTGCCGTTGTAGCAACCAAAGTGCCACTGTGTGACAGTACCCTAAGTCCTGTGAAAGAGACACTGGAATATGTGAGAGAGAGAGCACTGATCTGTGAATACACATCTTTACAGGTATTCTTTTTTTTTCAAAACTTGGATAAAAATGTTTCTAAAATGTCTATTGACTGACGCTGTGAATGCATATCTTTACAACTATTCTTTTCTTTTCCAAACTTAGCTAAAAATGTTTCGAAAAAGTATATTGACTGACGCTGAATTGGAAGAGCTTGTCAACGCCTCTGATTCAGAAGATGATGTCCCTCCGAAGAGGAGGACCACATAAGCGAGATGGAAAGCAATGTTGAAAATTAAGATTCTGAAGTGGAGTATGAAGAGGAACATGATACCCAGACAACTAGCCGGATGCAAGAAATCTCTTCTAAAAACAAGTGTGTAATTTGGAACTTGCAGCCTAGTCAGGCTGGTAGATTGTCCTCTGAAAATATCATAAAAGCTACTCCTGGTCCTACAAGGTACGCTACATCAAGAATATCTGATAGAGGATCAGCATTCGCATTGTTCCTAAATATGACTATCCTAAATATTATAATACAAATGACAAACATTAAGGGACAAGTAGTTTATGGTGATAAATGGAAAAAATTAGATCTGACAGCTCTAAATGCTTACATTGGTAAATGTAAAATTGTAATTTACAAATGTAATTGTAAAAACGCATGAACATGTTAAGTTTTTTCTTTTTTCTTTCTAAAACGGTTGAAGTTTTTATGATTTTTCATTTGTTGATATATAAATATTGTTTTCAAAAAGTTAAATTTCATGTAATAGTAATGTAAAGCTTCTTTGTTATTTGTGTGCAGAATGCCAATGCAGCGCCCCAGAGTCCTGGTTGCTGCAGTAATGTTATTCCTCCACCAGGGGGAAGTGATATTACGTCTGGAGGCAATAAAGGAGATCTCCTGTCCAGGTATCACAAACACACCACACACTTCACACTCCAGTCCACCAGGGGGAGCAAAGGTTCTATCTATTAGGCCACTCCTCACAGTTTGGTAAAACTGGCGGGTTGGTTAGAAAGTTAGAGAGTTCCGGGCTGGAGACTGAATGAGAAAGGTCTCCAGGCCGAGCTGTCTGGAGTGATCTCCAGCAGATCCAGACTTCGGTCTGAGGAGGACGAGGGTACACGGAGCTGCGCCTGCACCCCATGCGGCAGCATCCTAGGAAAGAGACATTGAAAGGAAGAGTGTTCTAGTGAGTGAAAAATGAAGGCATAGCAACAAGTGGATACCAGAGACGATAGTAGACGTGAGGAGCTGCATCCTTCTGGTGCGCGTTCCGGTAGCCAGGATACCGAGGGAGTAAAGTGCTCTACGCCATTGCTTCAGAGACTGGCAGGACAGGCAATTCCAAGTTGGCTGCCCGACCTAAAATACCTAATAAGACACGGTGGCGAATTGTGGGGGTCGGGGCATCTCTAGGGTCCCTATAAACAAGCCTCAGGCCATCCCAGTCATAGGGGTTTTGTTCTATCCGACCACGGGGAACAGAGAGAGAAGAGTAATAACAGTGAGGACTTCATTAGAGCTTAAGCAAGTGAGGACCTACTGTGTTACTGTGCGTATAGGAAGGTTATTGCATTCCACCTGGATAAGGAGACTCTGAATTTGCCTTCAGACCGGCCGGACTCTGCCTACCCCGTGATCCGGTGCCCTGAACTGTGGACACTGAAGCCTTCAGTGAAAGGTAAAGAGACTGCAACCTTGTGTCTTCGTTATTCACCGCGCCTTACACCATCACCATCTACACTTCTGGGAAGCCCTGGGGATGCACTTCACCTGTGGGAAGGTATACCATCTAGCTGCCATAATATCACCCCAGCGGACCCCTAAGCAGCGTCGGTCACCCTGACCGAATACCACAGGTGGCGTCACGAACATTCATTCTATAAACTTTTGTCCTGTCATTACTGGATGCCCCTCAAAGGGCCACGGACCGGGTCGGGCCACCGTGACGTCCACCGAACCGAGGGACCCGGTACCGAGTACCCCATTGCCCTTAACGTGGGGGCGATCCATCTTGGCGTCACGAACAGGATGTACTTAAGCCTGAAGAATCGGTTCATGTGTGCCTAAGAACTGTATTTGAACTGTGTTTCATTGCTGAACTGTGTCTTGCCGTTTACCGCTGAGATTCCCGCCAAAACCGCCGCCATTACAGCACCATGTGGCATGCAGGAGGAGTGGGGCGTGTCATTGTGGGAGTAGCTTGGGAGAATGGCGCGAAAGTGGAGCCAGCCCCTCACAGATACTACTATGTCCGAGAGATATGTCTGTCAACAAGAAAGGTCTGCCTCCTGCTCTGGGATGGTGGAGTGTTATGATCCTTAGTGGTTGAGGATCACAAATTACTCCAGCTAAGTAACAAACCTAGGACAAGCTCTAGGGAGGTGGCAAACTGGACTGACCGCAAATCTGAACCTATCCAAACACACTAGAAGTAGCCGGTGAACGTGCCTAAAAATCCTAGACGTCTCGAGCCAGCCTGAGGAACTAACTACCCCTAGAGAGAAAGAAAGACCTCTCTTGCCTCCAGAGAAATAATCCCCAAAGATATAGAAGCCCCCAACAGATAATAACGGTGAGGTAAGAGGAAGGCACATACACAGGGGTGAAAGCAGATTCAGCAAATGAGGCCCACTAATACTAGATAGCAGAAAATAGAAAAGAGAATCTATGCGGTCAGTAAAAAACCCTTACAAAATATCCACTCTGAGATTTCAAGAACCCCCACACCAACTAACGGTGTGGGGGGAGAAACTCAGTCCCCTAGAGCAACCAGCAAGCGAGGAAATCACATTTTAGCGAGCTAGACAAAAAAACATAATGAACACTGATAATCAAAAAATGATCAAACAAAAACTTAGCTTGTCTGACCCCAGTGGATCCCTAAGCAGCGTCGGTCACCCTGACTGAATACCACAGGTGGCGTCACGATTCATGAACATTCATTCTATAAACTTTTGTCCTGTCATTACTGGACGCCCCTCAAAGGGCCACGGACCGGGTCAGGCCACCGTGACATCCACCGAACCGAGGGACCCGGTACTGAGTACCCCATTGCCCTTAACGTGGGGGCGATCCACCAACAATCAAAGATAATTGTAAAAATCCTGTGTAACCTTTTTATGAAAAAAAAAAATAAAAATTATTAAGTTTGAATTAAAATTTTTCATTTGTTTATGATCAACCAGGTTCACATACAGTATAATAATGAAAAAAGTATTCAAATAAAACACTTAGAGTAGCTAAAAATCAAGAATTAATAGGTCGGGTCATATTGACCCGGGAACAGTACAAGTGTATAGCAAATGCGAACAAAACAGCAGGGTTAATAGTCCTTTTACTATAGCCTCTGTCAAGAAATCTGCTTGTGAGGTCAATAGCTTGCATATTAAAACTTTCCTAATTTGAGCAGATTCGTTTGGCTCATAGAAACTGGACAATAGGTATCCCACCAATAGTAGATGAGATGAGTCTGCAGATAAAAAAGAATTTGTGGATGTGGGTTTTTTAAATATATCCGTATTAATTCGCCCATCCATGCCAACACACATCTTAATGTCCAAAAAATCCATTTATCTTCCTGATTTAAAGGTGAGTTTTATATTTAAATCATTGTCATTAAATTGCCTCATCAATGTGTTCAATTCCTTAAGTGTACCGTCCCATAGCAAGAGGACATCATCGATGTACCTCATCCAGTTGTGAACGTTAGTCATTCCCCGGATGAGGTCATTGTGGAAGATGTCCATCTCCCAGGCCCCCAAAAGCAAATTGGCATTCTTCCATCCGTCATCAGGATGGGCTTAGGACAGTCAAACGATTCCTCTCTTCAAGTTCTCTGGATGGTCCCTTGGTTGAACTTATTCTGATTTTTTTTGGCATTTCTGTTAACTCATAATGCCTTCATTTTCAACACCCAAGTGTACCTACAATTGCAGGGCACTGCGATGGGAGCTTTATGCGCCCCATCGTATGCCAATTTGTTTTTGGGGGCCTGGGAGATGGACATCTTCCACAATGACCTCATCCGGGGAATGACTAACGCTCACAACTGGATGAGGTATATTGATGATGTCCTCTTCCTATGGGACGGTACAATTAAGGAATTGAACACATTGATGAGGCAATTTAATGACAATGATTTAAATATAAAACTCACCTTTAAATCAGGAAGATAAATGGATTTTTTGGACATTAAGATGTGTGTTGGCATGGATGGGCGAATTAATACGGATATATTTAGAAAACCCACATCCACAAATTCTTTTTTATTTGCAGACTCATCTCATCCACCATCTACTGTTCGTGGGACACCTATTGGCCAGTTTCTACGAGCCAAACGAATCTGCTCAAATGAGGAAAATTTTAATACGCAAGCTATTGACCTCAGAAGCAGATTTCTCGACAGAGGCTATAGTAAAAGGACTATTAAGAGAGGTTATCAAAGGGCTGCAAAACTAACAAGAGATGAACTTCTATATCGTACATCGGTTTCTACCAAAAGGGACAATAACAACCAGGTACGATTCATCTCTACATTCAACAAAGAATGGAAAAGTCTGCAGGATATTATTTATAAACACTGGGAGGTACTATTGGTTGATCCGGTTCTACGAGGCATATTACCAACACAACAACCAATTGTGGCTAGAAGATCTGCCAATTTAAAGGATCTATTGGTCTACAGTCACTACGAATCCATGAGAACAGTAACTAATCAAGCCAATCAGAAAGGATTGCCAGGTTTCTTTCCCTGTGGTCTTTGCAAAGGGTGTTATAACCATACCAAATCCACCACTTTTACGAACTGGAATGGATCTCGCAGCTACAACATTCGAAAACATCTTACATGTGCATCGGTTGGAGTGATTTACCATGCCACCTGTCCCTGTGGGAAGGTCTATGTTGGCTTGACCACAAGGGAATTGAAGGTAAGAACTCGTGAGCACATTAGGGACATTGAGAAAGCGAAGTCTAGTGAAGAGGATTCTTCACTTAAAAGTCTCCCTAGGCATTCCAAACGTCACCATGAATGTAATGCTAGAGGTCTGATAAAAAAGGCAATTGACCAAGTGGTACTTGGACCTCGGGGTGGGGACTTATCCAAGGTCTTAGGCAAAGTAGAGAGTAAGTGGATTTACCGACTGGGCACTATGAGCCCAGGAGGTCTTAATGAAAGTTTGGGATTTGCAGCGTTTCTATAGATATGCTGGCCACTACAATATAACTAGTTTACTCTGAAGCATCTTTTTTAGGGATGGTTTTTTTATTGGTTCTTAACAGTTGTTATGTACCGTACAGTTATTTATATCTGTTTATTAATTTGAATATTGTTCTGTTTTAGATTTTTCATTTCTGGCTTATCTTACGGTGGTTAAATGGGTGCTTTCATGGATATGCAAGGAATCAATCTGGTCTCCTCATTGGAACTTCCTTCAGGATATTCTTATGCTCGCATATGGACTATAGTTGAACTCAGTGGACCTATATTTTGCAAAATATGGACTTATTAAAACATGCACTTATTGTGTACTCACAATATGCTGCTGTGATGAATAGTGTTGAGCGATACCTTCCGATATCGGAAAGTATCGGTATCGGAAAGTATCGGCCGATACCGTCAAAGTATCGGATCTAATCCGATACCGATACCCGATCCCAATGCAAGTCAATGGGACGAAAATATCGGAATTAAAATAAACCCTTTATAAACTTGTAGGTTCATTCTACATGAAGGAAAACAACTAAGAATAATGTAGGATGTATTGGGGGAGGTGGCGGAGACATTAAAGGCACAGAGGTTTAGCCCAATCAAATAGAATAGCAGGATTTTTATTTTTTTTTATGACGTTCGGCGTTAGAAAGATTTTGACTGTTATTTTTTTTTATTTTATTTTGTCAGATATTGATGTTTCACTACTTCCACGCCCTTCACCTTCTTTTTTACTTCTCCCACACTTTCTTCTTCATTATCCTCATCATCAGCTTCTTTGACATCAACTTCTTCACCTTATTCATCTTCTTCTTCATCTTCTACCTATTATTTTTTTTGTTACATTGTTCATATTCTTTTTATTTTACTATTATCTTCTTCATATTCAACTTCTTCATCATATTCTTATTTGTGACAGGCATTCCGTAGTTGTTATCTATAAAAGTTTGAAGATTACACCTTCCGTTCTGCCTGTCACAAAACAGTTACATTTGTCCGCGTTCAGTTTGGCCTGCAGCATCAGGCTTTATCCAGGGGCACCACGAGGAGGAACGGACTCACCCCCATACACTGCTTAGTCTTCTTCTGCTTATAATTTAGATAACATCTTTTGCTCTGATATTTAGTGTTATGCTTAATGTTCTTCTGCTCTTTGTTCTGCAGCCTCTTGTTCTTCTGCTTCTCGGTCTTCCAGGTCGTCCTCGTCTCCAGGGTCGTCGTCTCCGGGGTCGTCGTCATCGGGGTGGTCTTCAGGGTCATCGTCTCCAGGGTCGTCGTCATCACGGTGGTTGTCGTCTCCGGGGTCATCGTCATCGGGGTGGTCTTCAGGGTCATCGTCTCCAGGGTCGTCGTCATCACGGTGGTTGTCGTTTCTGGTGTCGTCGTCATCTTAGGGGTGGTCTTCCGGGTCATCGTGTTTAGTCTCTTGAACTTGGAAATGTAGCAGAAGGTACAAGAAGGCTGAGAAAATGCCGAGAACCAGCTGATGGAACTGGAACTCGGATGGCTACCCGAAGGTCCAAGAGCCAATGGAACTACCGAGGACCAGCTGACGTTACTGGAACCCGGTTACTAAGCAGGAGGTACCCGTGCCTGAAAGCACTACCAAGGACCACCTGATGTTGGTGGAACTCGGATACCCAGAGGGAGGCACCTAAGCCAAAGGCTCTGCCCGGAACCAGCTGACGGTACTGGAACCAGGATGGGGAGCAGAAGGTACAAGAGCAAAAGACACTGCCGAGAACCAGCTGACGGTGCTGGAACCCGGATGGGTAGCCGAAGGTCCAAGAGCCAATGGAACTACCGAGGACCAGCTGACGTTACTGGAACCCGGTTACTAAGCAGGAGGTACCCGTGCCTGAAAGCACTACCAAGGACCACCTGACGTTGGTGGAACTCGGATACCCAGAGGGAGGCACCTAAGCCAAAGGCTCTGCCCGGAACCAGCTGACGGTACTGGAACCAGGATGGGGAGCAGAAGGTACAAGAGCAAGTGTCTGCGTGGCTTTTGCAGGACACGATGCCGGCTGCACAGCAGGGGAACAGCTGGCGGTGCTGAACCCCACTGACACATTGGCTGGTGTTTTTCTCTGTGCAGCTAGCAGTACCGGGCCCCAACTGGCGGTGTTAGAGCCCGGGGTCAGCAGGAGGAGGAGAGGGAGCAGAGTGTAGGCCGAAGCCTGCACTGGCGGCAGCTTTGGGTCTGTTGTGTCTGCGTGGCAGTTGCAGGACACGTTGCCGGCTGCACAGCAGGGGAACAGCTGGCGGTGCTGAACCCCACTGACACATTGGCTGGTGTTTTTCTCTGTGCAGCTAGCAGTACCGGGCCCCAACTGGCGGTGTTGGAGCCCGGGCTCTGCAGGGGGAGCAGAGTGTAGGCCGAAGCCTAATTGAATCAATTTCAAAGGTAACCTTTAACCCCCCCTCAGGGGTTACAAAGTAGAAGAGCCACAGCTTATGCAGCAGTAGTGCTGCACAAGTCAAAGGTTGCTCTTTTAATTTTGCTCCTTGCACACGCTGAATGAAACACGTATAACATTTAGCCCTCTATACAGTCAAACTGTGTTGGAGGCGCGAGTTCCCTTTGTAATGAGACGCAGCACAGATGTCAAGAATCCCACCTTGGTGCTGGGTGCAGCCTCCTGAGCGTTGTTATTTGCTGTACAGGAGTCTGCGCTGTCGTGCTATCCCCTGGCCTAGCGCTGTTAGCGCTGCCCATTTTCTGGCATCATTTAATGTCGGCCGGTGCGGTTCGCGATGACCATGAATCCCAGCCCCGCAGTGTCTTAACATTGTTAAAACACTGCGGGGCTGGGATTCATGGCCTGGCGCAGCACATATGTTCGCCTCTCACACTCGGGTCCTTACACCCGCTTCAGACTGTGCGGCGTCAGCTGATCCCTTATCGCATGCCACGGCCATGAAGCCGCACAGTCTGAAGAAGGCGGAAGGAGATGAGGGACAGGCGAACTGATGCACTGCTCATGCCCATCAATCACACCCTCGCAGTCCCAATAAATAAGACACCGAGGGGCGTTGTGTGGGTCAGGGCGGCCGCAGAGGCGCAGGCAGCCAAACAATGATGCCAGAAGACGGGCAGCGCTACCAAGGGGGTTGCAGCGTGTCATTACAAAGGAAAGTCACACCTCCGGGACGGTTAAATGGTCACGCAGAGGACACATTTTAGACGTGTTTTCAGTTCCACATGTGCGAGGAGAATACGTTTATGAGCCACCTTGTACACATGCAGCATTACCGCTGTACAAGGTGGCTGTAAAACGTACAAACGCCTGGGGGAGGGGGGACAGGTTCCCTTCAATTTCAGTTCTTGTGTCTGCGTGGCTTTTGCAGGACACGATGCCGGCTGCACAGCATGGGAACAGCTGGCGGTGCTGAACCCCACTGACACATTGGCTGGTGTTTTTCTCTGTGCAGCTAGCAGTACCGGGCCCCAACTGGCGGTGTTAGAGCCCGGGGTCAGCAGGAGGAGGAGAGGGAGCAGAGTGTAGGCCGAAGCCTGCACTGGCGGCAGCTTTGGGTCTGTTGTGTCTGCGTGGCAGTTGCAGGACACGTTGCCGGCTGCACAGCAGGGGAACAGCTGGCGGTGCTGAACCCCACTGACAAATTGGCTGGTGTTTTTCTCTGTGCAGCTAGCAGTACCGGGCCCCAACTGGCGGTGTTGGAGCCCAGGCTCTGCAGGGGGAGCAGAGTGTAGGCCGAAGCCTAATTGAACCAATTTCAAAGGTAACCTTTAACCCCCCCTCAGGGGTTACAAAGTAGAAGAGCCACAGCTTATGCAGCAGTAGTGCTGCACAAGTCAAAGGTTGCTCTTTTAATTTTGCTCCTTGCACACGCTGAATGAAACACGTATAACATTTAGCCCTTTATACAGTCAAACTGTGTTGGAGGCGCGAGTTCCCTTTGTAATGAGACGCAGCACAGATGTCAAGAATCCCACCTTGGTGCTGGGTGCAGCCTCCTGAGCATTGTTATTTGCTGTACAGGAGTCTGCGCTGTCGTGTTATCCCCTGGCCTAGCGCTGTTAGCGCTGCCCATCTTCTGACATCATTTAATGTCGGCCGGTGTGGTTCGCGATGACCATGAATCCCAGCCCCGCGGTGTCTTAACATTGTTAAAACACTGCGGGGCTGGGATTCATGGCCTGGCGCAGCACATATGTTCGCCTCTCACACTCGGGTCCTTACACCCGCTTCAGACTGTGCGGTGTGAGCTGATCCCTTATCGCATGCCACGGCCATGAAGCCGCACAGTCTGAAGAAGGCAGAAGGAGATGAGGGACAGGCGAACTGATGCACTGCTCATGCCCATCAATCACACCCTCGCAGTCCCAATAAATAAGACACCGAGGGGCGTTGTGTGGGTCAGGGCGGCCGCAGAGGCGCAGGCAGCCAAACAATGATGCCAGAAGACGGGCAGCGCTACCAAGGGGGTTGCAGCGTGTCATTACAAAGGAAAGTCACACCTCCGGGACGGTTAAATGGTCACGCAGAGGACACATTTTAGACGTGTTTTCAGTTCCACATGTGCGAGGAGAATACGTTTATGAGCCACCTTGCACACATGCAGCATTACCGCTGTACAAGGTGGCTGTAAAACGTACAAACGCCTGGGGGAGGGGGGACAGGTTCCCTTCAATTTCAGTTCTTGTGTCTGCGTGGCTTTTGCAGGACACGATGCCGGCTGCACAGCAGGGGAACAGCTGGCGGTGCTGAACCCCACTGACACATTGGCTGGTGTTTTTCTCTGTGCAGCTAGCAGTACCGGGCCCCAACTGGCGGTGTTAGAGCCCGGGGTCAGCAGGAGGAGGAGAGGGAGCAGAGTGTAGGCCGAAGCCTGCACTGGCGGCAGCTTTGGGTCTGTTGTGTCTGCGTGGCAGTTGCAGGACACGTTGCCGGCTGCACAGCAGGGGAACAGCTGGCGGTGCTGAACCCCACTGACACATTGGCTGGTGTTTTTCTCTGTGCAGCTAGCAGTACCGGGCCCCAACTGGCGGTGTTGGAGCCCGGGCTCTGCAGGGGGAGCAGAGTGTAGGCCGAAGCCTAATTGAACCAATTTCAAAGGTAACCTTTAACCCCCCCTCAGGGGTTACAAAGTAGAAGAGCCACAGCTTATGCAGCAGTAATGCTGCACAAGTCAAAGGTTGCTCTTTTAATGTTGCTCCTTGCACACGCTGAAAGGAACATGCATAACATTTAGGCCCTTACACAGTCAAACTGATTTTGAGGCGTGAGTTCCCTTCGTAAAGAGACGCAGTACAGCTGGCAAAAATGCCACCTTGGTGCTTTGCGCGGCCTCCTGAGCATCGTTATTTGTTGCACAGGAGTCTGCGCTTTTGTGTTATCCCTTGGCCTTGCGCTGTTAGCGCTGCCCATCATCTGACATCATGTTATGTCGGCCGTTGCGGTTTGCGATGACCATGAATCCCAGCCCCCCAGTGTCTTAACATTGTTAAAACACTGCGGGGCTGGGATTCATGGCCTGTCGCAGTACATATGTTCGCCTCTCTCTTGGGTTCTTACACCCGCTTCAGACTGTGCGGCGTCAGCTGATCCCTTATCACATGCCACGGCCATGAAGACGCACAGTCCGAAGAAGGCGGAAGGAGATGAGGGACAGGCGAAGAAATGCACCGTTCATGCCCATCAATCACACCATCGCAGTCCCAATAAATAAGACACCGAGGGGCGTTGTGTGGGGCAAGGCGGCCGCAGAGGCGCAGGCAGCCAAACAATGATGCCAGAAGACGGGCAGCGCTACCAAGGAGCTTGTTGCGTGTCAATACAAAGGAAAATCACACCTGAGGGACGTTTTAATGGTCGCAGAGGACTCATTTTTAGACGTGTTCACTTCAACATGGGCAAGGAGAATAAGTTTCTGAGCCACCTTGCACACATGCAGCATTACTGTCGCACAAGGTGGCTGTAAAACGTAAAAGCGCCTGGGGGAGGGGGGACAGGTTTCCTTCAATTTCAGTTCTTGTGCCTGCGTGGCTGTTGCAGGACACGTTGCCGGCTACACAGCAGGGGAACAGCTGGCGGTGCTGAACCCCACTGACACATTGGCTGGTGTTTGGCTCTGTGCAGCTAGCACATCTGGGCCCCAACTGGCGGTGTTAGATCCCAGGGCCAGCAGGAGGAGGAGAGGGAGCAGAGTGTAGGCCGAAGCCTGCACTGGAGCAAGTTGAAAGGGAAACTTTAACCCCCCCCCTCCAGGCGTTTGTAGCTGAAAGAGCCATCGTGTACAGCACTAATGCTGGAAAAGGTAAACTTAGCTCTTTTAATTATGGTCCTTGCACATGCTGAACCTAACACTTATGAAAAGTGTCCCCTCCTACCGTGATACCGTCCGGTTGGTGGAACTTTCCTTTGTGATGTGACGCAGCACAGCCGTCATTCTTACCCCCTTGGCGCTGTGCGCCACCTCCTGAGCGTTGTTTGAATCAGTCCCGTAGCCTGCGCTGTTAGGTTAGCCCTTGGCCATGCACACATTTTGCGCTGCCCGTGTTCTGACATCATTTGGTGTCAGACTGGCTGCGCCTGTGCGGCTGCGCTGGCCGAGATCCCGCCTCGCAGTGTCGTCTAATGTAATCCCACCACGGGCCTGGGATCCGTGGCCATGCGCAGTGCATATCCTCGCCTCTCACTCCCCTCCCTACGGCTTCTTCAGACTGTGCGGTGTCACGGCCGTGGCATGCTATTAGGGACCAGCTGACACCGCACAGTTTGAAGAAGCCGTAGGGAGATGAGTGAGAGGTGGAGGTTCAGATATGCACAGCGCATGTCCATGGATCTCAGGCCCCCAGTGGGATTAAATCAGAAGACAGTACGAGGCGGGATCTCGGCCAGCGCGGCCGCACAGGCGCAGCCAGCCTGACACCAAATGATGTCAGAAGACGGGCAGCACAAAATGTTTGCATGGCCAAGGGCTAACCTAACAGCGCAGGCTACGGGACTGATTCAAACAACGCTCAGGAGGCAGCGCACGGCGCCAAGGGGGTAAGAATGACTTCAATTTCAGTTTTTGTGTCTGCGTGGCGTTTGCAGGACACGATGCTGGCTACACAGCAGGGGAACAGCTGGCGTTACTGAACCCCACTGACATTGGCTGGTGTTTTTCTCTGTGCAGCTAGCACTTCCGGGCGCCAACTAGCGGTGTTAGAGCCCAGGGTCAGCAGGAGGAGCAGATAGGAGGGATTGCCACACACACAGCAGGGGAACAGCTGACGTTACTGAACCCCAATAACAGAGGAGGGACTGTTGGGACTGTGCGTACAGCACTACCAGGCAACAACTAGCGGTGTTGGAGCCCAGGGACAGGAGGGGGAGGTGGAGGTGGAGGAGATAGGAGGGATTGCCACACACACAGCAGGGGAACAGCTGAAGTTACTGAACCCCAATAACAGAGGAGGGACTGTTGGGACTGTGCGTACAGCACTACCAGGCAACAACTAGCGGTGTTGGAGCTCAGGGACAGGAGGGGGAGGTGGAGGTGGAGGAGATAGGAGGGATTGCCACACACACAGCAGGGGAACAGCTGACGTTACTGAACCCCAATAACAGAGGAGGGACTGTTGGGACTGTGCGTACAGCACTACCAGGCAACAACTAGCGGTGTTGGAGCCCAGGGACAGGAGGGGGAGGTGGAGGTGGAGGAGATAGGAGGGATTGCCACACACACAGCAGGGGAACAGCTGACGTTACTGAACCCCAATAACAGAGGAGGGACTGTTGGGACTGTGCGTACAGCACTACCAGGCAACAACTAGCGGTGTTGGAGCCCAGGGACAGGAGGGGGAGGTGGAGGTGGAGGAGATAGGAGGGATTGCCACACACACAGCAGGGGAACAGCTGACGTTACTGAACCCCAATAACAGAGGAGGGACTGTTGGGACTGTGCGTACAGCACTACCAGGCAACAACTAGCGGTGTTGGAGCCCAGGGACAGGAGGGGGAGGTGGAGGTGGAGGAGATAGGAGGGATTGCCACACACACAGCAGGGGAACAGCTGACGTTACTGAACCCCAATAACAGAGGAGGGACTGTTGGGACTGTGCGTACAGCACTACCAGGCAACAACTAGCGGTGTTGGAGCCCAGGGACAGGAGGGGGAGGTGGAGGTGGAGGAGATAGGAGGGATTGCCACACACAGCAGGGGAACAGCTGACGTTACTGAACCCCAATAACAGAGGAGGGACTGTTGGGACTGTGCGTACAGCACTACCAGGCAACAACTAGCGGTGTTGGAGCCCAGGGACAGGATGGGGTGGTGGCGGTGGAGGTGATAGGAGGGATTGCCACACACACAGCAGGGGAACAGCTGACGTTACTGAACCCCAATAACAGAGGAGGGACTGTTGGGACTGTGCGTACAGCACTACCAGGCAACAACTAGCGGTGTTGGAGCCCAGGGACAGGAGGGGGAGGTGGAGGTGGAGGAGATAGGAGGGATTGCCACACACACAGCAGGGGAACAGCTGACGTTACTGAACCCCAATAACAGAGGAGGGACTGTTGGGACTGTGCGTACAGCACTACCAGGCAACAACTAGCGGTGTTGGAGCCCAGGGACAGGAGGGGGAGGTGGAGGTGGAGGAGATAGGAGGGATTGCCACACACACAGCAGGGGAACAGCTGACGTTACTGAACCCCAATAACAGAGGAGGGACTGTTGGGACTGTGCGTACAGCACTACCAGGCAACAACTAGCGGTGTTGGAGCCCAGGGACAGGAGGGGGAGGTGGAGGTGGAGGAGATAGGAGGGATTGCCACACACACAGCAGGGGAACAGCTGACGTTACTGAACCCCAATAACAGAGGAGGGACTGTTGGGACTGTGCGTACAGCACTACCAGGCAACAACTAGCGTGTTGGAGCCCAGGGACAGGAGGGGGAGGTGGAGGTGGAGGAGATAGGAGGGATTGCCACACACACAGCAGGGGAACAGCTGACGTTACTGAACCCCAATAACAGAGGAGGGACTGTTGGGACTGTGCGTACAGCACTACCAGGCAACAACTAGCGGTGTTGGAGCCCAGGGACAGGAGGGGGAAGTGGAGGTGGAGGAGATAGGAGGGATTGCCACACACACAGCAGGGGAACAGCTGACGTTACTGAACCCCAATAACAGAGGAGGGACTGTTGGGACTGTGCGTACAGCACTACCAGGCAACAACTAGCGGTGTTGGAGCCCAGGGACAGGAGGGGGAGGTGGAGGAGATAGGAGGGATTGCCACACACACAGCAGGGGAACAGCTGACGTTACTGAACCCCAATAACAGAGGAGGGACTGTTGGGACTGTGCGTACAGCACTACCAGGCAACAACTAACTGTGTTGGAGCCCAGGGACAGTAGGGGGAGGTGGAGGTGGAGGAGATAGGAGGGATTGCCACACACACAGCAGGGGAACAGCTGACGTTACTGAACCCCAATAACAGAGGAGGGACTGTTGACTGTGCGTACAGCACTACCAGGCAACAACTAGCGGTGTTGGAGCCCAGGGACAGGAGGAGAAGCAGAGGAACACAATGTAGGCCGAAGCCTGATTGGAGAAAGTCGAAAGGGAACCTTTATCCCCCCCCCCAAGGCGTTTGTAGCTGAAAGAGCCAGCTTGTGCAGCAAAAAAGATGCAAAAGGAAAAGGTGGCTCTTTTCATGATGCTCCTTGCAAACACAGAACTAAACACTTCTAAAATGTGTCCCCTGATACCGTGAGACCGTCCCGGAGGTGGGACTTTCCTTCGTAATATGACGCAGCACAGCCGTCATTCCTACCTCCTTGGCGCCGTTCCCCGGCTCCTCAGCGTTGTTTGATTCCGTCCCAGACCCTGCGCTGTTATGTTATCCCTTGGCCAGGCACACTTAGCGCTGCCCATCTTCTGACATCATTTGGTGTCAGGCTGGCTGCGCCTGTGCGGCCGCCCTGGCCGAGAGCCCGCCTCGCAGTGTCGTCTAATGTAATCCCACCGCGGGCCTGGGATCCGTGGCCATGCGCAGTGCATATCCTCGCCTCTCACTCCCCTCCCTACGGCTTCTTAAGACTGTGCGGTGTCACGGCCGTGGCATGCTATTAGGGACCAGCTGACACCGCACAGTCTGAAGAAGCCGTAGGGAGATGAGTGAGAGGTGGAGGTTCAGATATGCACTGCGCATGTCCATGGATCTCAGGCCCCCAGTGGGATTAAATCAGAAGACACTGGGAGTACAGCAAGAGGGCAAGACATGTAGTCTGTCACCATCTGACGGAACCGTTGCCTCCTGCTGACTGGAGCCGTCTGTGATGGTGTAGACTTTTGTGGCGGGCACAGAAAACTGTGCCACAGTTGGGCCATACTGGTCTTGCCTTGGGCAGAGGCACTGCTTCTGCTCCCTCTTTGTGCAGAGCCTCCACCACTGCCTGGACGCACTGAGCTGCTTTGGAATGCACTAGCAGCACTTCTCTCAGTTGGAATGGAGAAGATGATCGAATTCACCAGTGTGTCTTGGTACTCCCGCATTTTTCGCTCCCGGTTCAACGGTGTGATGAGGCTTTCTACGTTGTCCCGGTAGCGAGGATCGAGGAGGGTGAACACCCAATAATCAGACATGTTGAGAATGTGGGCGATGCGGCGGTCGTTTCTCAGGCACTGCAGCATGTAATCCACCATGTGCTGCAGACTGCCAACTGCCCAAGAAACGCTGTCCCCTGCTGGAGGCGTGATCTCTGCCCGCTCGTCATCACCCCACCCTCGCTGTACACACTGAGTACTGGACAATTGTGTAACTCCCTCCTCTGGACGGATGTCTTCCTCCTCCATTGAATCCTCCTCATCCTCATCACAAACTGTCCCCTGTCTACGCGTTTGTGAGGAACCACGTGGCGCTGACTGTCCAGAAGATGATGGAAATGCTGAATCCTCATCCTCCACCTCTTCCACAACATCATCCCTTAGCGCTTGCAGTGATTTTTCAAGCAGGCAGATAAGGGGGACAGTCATGCTGACTAGTGCATCATCTGCACTCGCCATCCGCGTGGAATAATCAAAGGGACGCAAAACCTGGCAGACGTCATTCATAGTGGCCCACTCTGTGGTTGTGAAGTCTGTACGGCGCTGACTGCGACTTCTTTGCGCCTGAAGCAGCTGGTACTCCATTACAGCTTGCTGCTGCTCACACAACCGCTCCAACATATGTAACGTGGAATTCCACCTGGTAGGTAGGTCACATATGATGCGATGTTCCGGCAGGCGGTGTCGGCGCTGCAGAGCCGCAATGCGCGCTTTTGCCGTGCTGGAACGCCGCAAGTGAGCACACTCTAGGTGGACCTTGTGCAGCAGTGCATCAAGATCCGGATAGTCCCTCAGAAAACTCTGCACGACCAAATTGAGCACATGTGCCAGACATGGGATGTGAGTGAGGTTGCCGAGGCCCAGAGCTGCCACCAGATTTCGGCCATTATCACACACTACCATGCCTGGCTGGAGATCCGCTGGCACAAACCACACATCGCTCTCCTGCTTGATGGCATTCCAGAGCTCCTGCGCTGTGTGGCTTCGATTCCCCAAATAAATTAATTTCAAGACGGCCTGTTGACGTTTGAACACGGCTGTGCTCATGTCGGTCGTAACAGGTACACGTTCATCACGGGTCCATGTGGAGGTGGACTGTGACGGCTCCTGCAGCGATGATTCAGAGGAACTGGTGTAGGAGGAGGAGTCAATGCGTACAGAATGGATTCCTGCAATCCTTGGAGTGGGCAGGACACGTCCTGCGCCACTCGCACGGTCTGTACCCGGCTCAACGACATTAACCCAATGGGCAGTGAGGGAAAGGTATCGCCCCTGTCCATGTTGACTGGTCCACGCATCGGTGGTGAGGTGGACCTTGCTACTGACGGCGTTCAGTAGCGCGTGTTTTATGTGTCCCTCCACATGCTTGTGCAGGGCAGGGACGGCTTGCCTGCTGAAGTAAAAGCGGCTGGGCACATTGTACTGTGGGACTGCCAATGACGTCAAGTCACGGAAGCTGTCAGTCTCCACCAGCCTGAATGACAGCATTTCCAGTGACAGAAGTTTGGCAATGCCTGCAGTCAGAGCCTGTGCTCGTGGGTGGTTTGATGAGAAAGGCCGCCTTTTCTCCCATGCCTGTACTACCAATGGCTGTAGACTGGGCTGGGAGTGTGTGGATGACTGGGAAAGTGGTGCTGCGGGTGGAATTACAGTGGGTCTCTGGACAACAGGGCCAGAGGTTCTTCCACGGCGATCCTGGGAGGAAGCCGAACCAGCTGCGTGTGAGCTGGAGGAAGAGGCAACACGAGCTGAAGAGGTGGTAGCTGCCGCTGTTGGTTGGCCTAGCTCTTCAGTGTGTTTTTCTAACTCTGCCGGGTGCCTGGTGCGCACATGTTTCCACATGTTGGAGGTATTGAGGTTGCTGACATTTTTCCCTCTTTTGACTTTGTAATGACACACCTTGCATTTGACATAGCAAATGTCATCTGCAACTGTGTCAAAAAAGGACCAGGCACTGCAAGTCTTGGGAGCGCCCTTTTTGGCTTTTGGAAGAGACATGCTCCTAACGGGTGCCAAAGCGGAGGCTGCAGGATCCGCAGTCTTCCCCCTCCCTCTCCCTCTTTGGGCCGTACGGGGAATCTCTTCCTCAGAGCTGCTCCCACCACCTTCCTGTCCCTCACGCCAAGATGGGTCAAGGACCTCATCATCTACACTACCCACTGCCCCCAACTGCTCCTCCTGGGTAGTCTCAGCAGCAGAGCACGCACCAGTAAGTGGCACCTGAGTGTCATCATCAGCTGATGCGGCCTGCGATGTGGTGAACGGAGCCACTGGCCCACCTGCCTCTTCAGAGGAAGACAGAAAAAGCTGTTGGGCATCACTGCACCTTGCCTCTTCTTCCATTTCTCCAATGCTGCTTGGCTGGCCCCCTGTTTCCAAGCCAAGAGATTCAGAGAACAGAAGTAGAGACGGCTCCTGTCCTGGGCTCTCTGTCTGCCTGGGCAATTTGGCAGGTGGTGAAGAGACAGATGGCTGCTCTCCAGTGCTCTGTGTCTGAGAGGATGTGGCACTAATTGAAGTTGATGCATTAGCTGCCATCCATCCGACAACGGCTTCAATTTGTTCTTCACGCAGCAGCGGTGTACGGCGCTCTGCGACAAAGCTGCGCATGAATGACTGTTCCCTGGTGAAAGTGGGTGCTGATGAGTCACCGGTGCCCGCAGCAGGCACAGAATCCCCACGTCCCCTCCCTGCTCCGCGCCCACGCCCACGCCCACGTGCCTTACTCACTGCCTTCTTCATCTTGGTTGACTGATAAAGATAAGCAGAAAAGTACTAACGGATTTGTGTGCTTATTCCTGAACAACTCCTCCTAACAGGTATAAGAAACACTAATTTTCTAAAGTGTGGACTAGACTTTAATATGAGCTAATGTGGCCTACACAAATGTAAAGTGGTGTCACTGGTGTGTTTGGTGAACTTTATTATTTATTTATTTTTTGGGGGCTGAACTGACAACGGATAGAGCTGCAGTCACACGGAGACCGTGCAGACAGACGTAAACGGCGCTGCAAGGCCCAAAAACCCTCCTCTACGTTATCCTATGTAGTGTTTTTCCACAAGTTAGCTGGAGACGGGTGGAAAGACACTAATAGGAATTTTTTGAAAAAATGTGCAGCAGCCTGCACTACTTAAAACAAAATGAAAATTGATTTGGCGGTATGACGCAGTGAAGAACCCTGAGCTGGAGACAACCAGGCTATGGCTGCTCACAGACTACAGGGCGAGCTGCAGTCACATGGAGACTGTGCAGACAGCCGTAAACGGCGCTGCAAGGCCCAAAAACCCTCCTCTACGTTATCCTATGTAGTGTTTTTCCACAAATTAGCTGGAGACGGGTGGAAAGACACTAATAGGAATTTTTTGAAAAAATGTGCAGCAGCCTGCACTACTTAAAACAAAATGAAAATTGATTTTACAGTATGACGCAGTGAAGAACCCTGAGCTGGAGACAACCAGGCTATGGCTGCTCACAGACTACAGGGCGAGCTGCAGTCACACGGAGACTGTGCAGACAGCCGTAAACGGCGCTGCAAGGCCCAAAAACCCTCCTCTACGTTATCCTATGTAGTGTTTTTCCACAAATTAGCTGGAGACGGGTGGAAAGACACTAATAGGATTTTTTTGAATAAATTAGCAGCAGACTACACTACTTGGAAAAAAAAAAAAAAAAGAACAGTATGAGGCAATGAACCACCCTCCCTGAACTGAATACAACCAGCTATGGATGGCCTATGTGGCTGCACTCAGACTAGAGAGTGGGCTGCACTCACAAACACACACACACAGACCTTGCAGATCGCTGTGAAAACAGCGCTACAAGGCAAAAGCAAGGTGAATAGTAGGTGAACACAGCGGTTGCTAAATTAGCCTTTGGAAAGCACAAAGAAGCAAATCGCTATCTCTAAACTGGCCCTCAGTCAGCAAACAGCGTCCTGTCACTAACTGAATTCACAGCAGAGTGATCGCAAAATGGTGCCAGCGACTTTTAAACTGCATCATGACATCATTTCAGCAGCCAATCACAGCCATGCCAGTAGTTTCATGCCCTCCATGCTGAACAGGATGTGCCCACACTTCAAATCATTCTCATTGGCTGAATTTGTGCATTTTGAATCTGGGAACTTCCGATTCCGGTATCCGATACGCGGCAAGTATCGGAATCCCGGTATCGGAATTCCGATACCGCAAGTATCGGCCGATACCCGATACTTGCGGTATCGGAATGCTCAACACTAGTGATGAAGGGTGGCAGTGTTCACAAACATTGGGACCATTTTTATTCTCTGCAAGATATGGACTTATGGTGCATCCATAATATGCTACCTGGATGTATGGCGGTTGTGTTTACAAACATCAGGACTATCTTTTAGTATTTGTGTTTTTTATAATATGGCTCAATATGGACTATGTTATTGGAGTCCATACATGGGCCAAACTATCATGTTTATAGGCACTTTATTAGATCACATGTTTAGGGGGTTGCATGTAAATTCCTTCTAATTTAGTATTCCTTTAAGCACTGGCTTTATTAGTTATGGTAATCTCGATTTTCTAATTTTAATCTAAAGGCCCCGTCTCACTTAGCGATTTACCAACGATCACGACCAGCGATATGACCTGGCCGTGATCGTTGGTAAGTCGCTGTGTGGTCGCTGGGGAGCTGTCACACAGACCGCTCTCCCCAGCGACCAACGATCAGGGGAACGAGTTCGGCATCGTTGAAACTGTCTTCAACGATGCCGAAGTCCCCCTGCAGCACCCGGGTAACCAGGGTAAACATCGGGTTACTAAGCGCAGGGCCGCGCTTAGTAACCCGATGTTTACCCTGGTTACCAAAAAAAACAAACAGTACATACTCGCCTTTCGGTGTCCAGGTCCCTTGCCGTCTGCTTCCTGCTCTGACTGACTGAGCCGCCGTACACTGAGAGCGCAGCGGTGACGTCACTGCTGTGCTCTCACTTCTCACTGTACGGCCGGGAGTCAGTGAGAGCAGGAAGCAGACGGCAAGGGACCTGACGGACATCAGAAGGCGAGTATGTACTGTTTTTTTTTTTTTACATTTACGCTGGTAACCAGGGTAAACATCGGGTTACTAAGCGCGGCCCTGCGCTTAGTAACCCGATGTTTACCCTGGTTACCAGTGAAGACATCGCTGGATCGGTGTCACACACACCGATTCAGCAATGTCAGCGGGGCCTCAACGACCAAAAAAAGGTCCAGGCCATTCCGACACGACCAGCGATCTCGCAGCAGGGGCCTGATCGCTGGTACGTGTCACACATAGCGAGATCGCTATGGAGGTCGCTGTTGCGTCACAAAACTTGTGACTCAGCAGCGATCTCGCTAGCGATCTCGCTATGTGAGACGGGGCCTTAAAGGAGACTACTCTATTTCAATATTTGCATAGCAAATGTAATATATGCACTTTTTAGCGATTAAAATCCTATCTTAAGCACTTTAGTTGTATTCCTTTCACTTTGCACTTTATATAGATTCACCCTCTATAATGATTCATGATTACTGTAATGTAATCAATTGGTTCAGCACCGGTTAGTATCATGTCCTTACACTTATCTTCACTGGGCACCAGAGAGAAGGAGTGCATGCGTGGATCATCTGGTCTTCTTGCATTTCCCGGGGTGCTCCATATTGCACCTGCGCAAATCATTGTGCTTGGTGCAGGGAGCGCAACCTGAGAAGTGCCTCTACATGGCTGACATTGCTGACCTTATGCGCCGCATATGATACTCTTGGTGCGCCAACACTTACACATTTGTTATGTTATAGAATGGTGTTTGTGGGTGAGATGCATTTCTTTTGCGGGCTACTTATGTCACTTCCTTTCACTGGTAACCTAGATACGGCACAGCCAGTAGTTTATCATTGTCCGGTGACCTGGATACGGCTGGGCCAATAAAAAATCACTGACATCACAGCCCTTCTTTTGTTCCCGCACATCCATTGGCTGTCACTCATTTAAATAGCCACACCTTTCATCCCTTTGGCACGCCCCCGGAAGAAGCTAAGGGCGAAACGCGCGTCGGGGCGACAGGGGAACGCCGGATTACCCGATACCACAGGACACACAGCATTCACTTACCCACGAGTCGCAGCGGTGAGATAATTTGTATTTTGCGATATCTGCACCTGTATGCTAAAACAATATATTATGTATTCCCTATGTGGTCACCGTAGAATGATGTATTTATAAAGACATGCACCAGGCAGATCTGGCTATATACCATACTTTATAATGTCTTAGATCGCTGTAGATTTTTCTATCTGCTTTAACGTGGTGGTATATACATATTTTTAGGGTATTTTTCTGCCCCCCCCCCCCGTGTATTCTTTTGTATTGTATGTTCCATAACCGTCTTTTTTATAAAACTTTTTGATAATAAACAGTGATTTGATTTGGTATCTTGTGGATCTCTTCATTGGACTCAGGGGTTGATGCTACCAGAATGCATCGTCCAAGCACCATTTCTACTGCACCTCGAAGAAAATGGTTTCTCATCATCATTCGGTTTGTACTATGATCTTCAATTGGAGGCATACACAGCTGATTTGCGAGATCTTTCAGGAACTTTCTTCGTTGATCCTTTGTCCTGAAGCTTGGATTGTGTTCTCTGTAGATGATGTAGGATGCTAACCCAGTGGCGTCAATCATATTGTAGAAAAATGCCAGAGGCCAACGTAATGTTCGTCGTTTCACAGTGTACTCTCCCAACTTTTTATCCATAACATCAACTCTGCCTTTTGTTTTGTTGTAGTATTTTATTATCTCTGGCTTGGCTGCTAGTGTCTCTTCAACTTCTCCCGTCTTGTGCATAGATGATAGAAGCAAGACTGATTTGTTCTTCTTTGGTACATATGAACAGACTGTTGCATCATGATTGTAGGCAAAATTTGTCGAGTTTACAGGCCTTTCTTTGGCAGGCTGCATGTTGCTAGGTAGGAACCTTTAGTTTTTTCTCACTGTACCAACTAGTGTTATGTTCCAGGAGTTCAATACCTTAGCTAGTTCCATGGTTGTAAAGAAGTTATCGGTGGTGACATTTCTTCCAGAGCCTTTATACGAGCTCACTATGTCCAATACTGTTCGTTCACCAATGTTTACTTGTCGAGGACCATCAGTTGGTCTCCCAGTGTAGAGCTGACCTTGTAATGGGTAGGTGTTTGACGAGTCACAAGCCCAGAAAATCTTTATGCCATATTTAGCTGGTTTTGAAGGTATATACTGGGTAAATTTAGTATGGCCTCTAAATGGAAATAATTGCAAGTCGACGGTGATACAATTATATGGCTTGTAGGCTCTCTCCAGATTTCTGTTCAGCATTGTCCAGATGTCCCGTATTGGTGCAGCTTTATCTGTTTGCACACGTTCTGCACGTGTATTTTTGTTGTCAAATCTGATAAATCTGAGTATCATCTTGAAGCGGTCAGGAGACATGGCTGCACATATAAGAGGCAGAGCAGCAACATTCCACATTTCCTCCAGATTCTCTTTGTTGTCTCTGTGCACACCAGCAGCAATCAGTATGCCCAAAAATGCATGGAGTTCAGTTTCAGTAAATTGCTTGAATGTTTTTTTGTGGTGGCCGTTCAGAAGAATCAGGAAAACGTTGTACCAGTTCGTTGTTGTAAGCATCACAAACTCTCTTGGCCTTTCGATTCGTTTCTCGTAATATGATGTCACACATCTCGGGAGTCATGATTGACTTGAATAGCTCTTTTGCTGTATACAGGTTGCTGATTACTGCAGGGCCACCTCTTTGTCATAGGACATTACGAGATTTTGTTTGTGCATTTGGCAGTGGATCACTACACCATTGAGATTTATCCTTAGCAGTCCAAATGTCACCTGCACTTTGAGGCATAGACTCATCCTCAACACTTTTGTCTGAGTCATATTCTTTTTCCTGCTCTATGACCATTTCTTGTTCAATGTCTGAATCTTCTTCAGTAACATCCACTTGTGGTACATAGTTTTCATCATCAGATGCAACATATGGTTCTTCCTCATGCTCAGAATCAGATTGATTCTTCTAGCATTCACATTATTTCGTCAGACGTAAATCTGTAAATATGAAAAAATGAAAAATAAATAATTTTCCGAAATACTACACAATACTACATTATTGGCGTTTCACAAAATGATACTAACCTGCAAACATGTTTTCTTGGATTATGGCGGAAACTAGATCCAGCATCACTATCACTCATGATGACTTGGTAGATGAATTTTGGCTTCGTAATTTAGTTCAGTAACACGAGGCAAGTAGAATGAAACTCGATTCTAAAGTGCAGATAAAAAAGTAAATTTTTTCTAGTGATAATTATTTATAAATGTCATTTATATATTATGTAAACCGTATGCTGTTTCAGAATTTTCATTCCATCTTCGACTTGTTTTTTCGACCAATAGGAAAATTGTAACAGAGCCACCATCTTTATTTTGTGCTGAATACAAGTAAAACATCGTAAAATAATATGTAGATACTAATTATTATCCATTTTTCGTATAAAAATCATACCTATAGTGATAAGTTTCATACAAAATATATGTAAGCCAAGTCCAGGCTCAAACACAGTTTCTGACTGTTCTGTCCCCACATAAGGCGAATGAAGGTATAACTGGCTGTTAGATGCTGTGAGACTTTCCTACCTTTGTATCCAAGAAATTGAAGACTTCACAAGCCTAGAAATGTGTGTGCTCACAGCAATGAGATGAACAGCAAAATGGCTACTGAGAGGAGGGAGGCAGGAAGAGAAGTAGAAGCCACTCCCAGTTTGAATCAACTTAATTGACAGCAACATAAGTGAGCAGTAACAACACTGACCAATAGATATCAGCATAACATTTGTAGCTGAATGAACTTTAGTTTCTGAAACCAAGTAAAGGAGAAAGTCTTCCCACAGTGGAGGTATATATGAAGGTACAATTGTACCTCTGCAGCCTGTTAACGTTGTAAAATTATGCAGCCTGATGAAGGTTAAGAAAAGCAGTAATTCAGCCCTCAGTATAGATGATTATAGACTTATTATGATCAACAGCTCCCACCAACAATATAATGTCCCCATTCGCTCCCACACACAGAATGAAGCTCATAGAGCTCTTACACAGTATTATACCTCCAATGCCTCACACACTGTATGATGCACACACAGCCCTCACAAAGTATAAAAAATAACCTCTCCACAAAGAATGATGCTCCAACTGCCCCTAACACACAGTATGATGACTCCACAGCACTCCATAGATTATTATCCATCCATAGTGTCAACACACAGAATTATGCCCACACATCAACTCACACAGTATGATGCCCCCATAGCTCCTCACGGAGTATCATGCCCCCATAGCTTCCAAACACAAGATGATATGCCCACACATCTCTCCAGAGATTATGATGGGCCCCACAGCCCCCCATACATAGTATGATGCTCCCACAGACCTCCACACACAGAATAATATCCCGTACTGCAGCCCATCCCCCCACACACACAGTAATGCAGGATGCAGTATGATGGCATAGTAACATAGTAACATAGTTAGTAAGGCCGAAAAAAGACATTTGTCCATCCAGTTCAGCCTATATTCCATCATAATAAATCCCCAGATCTACGTCCTTCTACAGAACCTAATAATTGTATGATACAATATTGTTCTGCTCCAGGAAGACATCCAGGCCTCTCTTGAACCCCTCGACTGAGTTCGCCATCACCAACTCCTCAGGCAAGCAATTCCAGATTCTCACTGCCCTAACAGTAAAGAATCCTCTTCTGTGTTGGTGGAAAAACCTTCTCTCCTCCAGACGCAAAGAATGCCCCCTTGTGCCCGTCACCTTCCTTGGTATAAACAGATCCTCAGCTAGATATTTGTATTGTCCCCTTACATACTTATACATGGTTATTAGATCACCCCTCAGTCGTCTTTTTTCTAGACTAAATAATCCTAATTTCGTTAATCTATCTGGGTATTGTAGTTCTCCCAGCCCCTTTATTAATTTTGTTGCCCTCCTTTTTACTCTCTCTAGTTCCATTATATCCTTCCTGAGCACTGGTGCCCAAAACTGGACACAGTACTCCATGTGCGGTCTAACTAGGGATTTGTACAGAGGCAGAATAATGCTCTCATCATGTGTATCCAGACCTCTTTTAATGCACCCCATGATCCTGTTTGCCTTGGCAGCTGCTGCCTGGCACTGGCTGCTCCAGGTAAGTTTATCATTAACTAGGATCCCCAAGTCCTTCTCCATGTCAGATTTACCCAGGCACTTACAGTTACACACCTCCCAACCGTCCGGGATCCAGCGGGACTGTCCCGATTTTGACAGTCAGCCCCGCGATCCCGGGCGGGACATTAGTTGTCCCGCACTGGTTGGGAGGTGTGTAATATCACCTGGTCAGCTTCCTGAGTCCCTGCACCCACAGAGCAGCACACCACATATTGGCTGCTCTGTGCGCATAGGACCTGTGATGAAGTCACAGGATGGGAGGAGTCAGAAGGTCACATGATCGGGAGGACCTCCGTGTACAGGACTCTGCTGGTTGTCATGGCGCTGGACGAGAGTAAGCGTATGAAAAAGACCTGGGTGTATGGGTGGATGACAAACTCATATTCAGTGGCCAGTGTCAGGCAGCTGCTTCTAAGGCAAATAAAATAATGGGATGCATTAAAAGAGGCATAGATGCTCATGAGGAGAACATAATTTTACCTCTATATAAGTCACTAGTTCGACTACACTTAGAATACTGTGCACAGTTCTGGTCTCCGGTGTATAAGAAAGACGTAGCTGAACTGGAGTGGGTGCAGAGAAGAGCGACCAAGGTTATTAGAGGACTGGGGGGTCTGCCATACCAAGATAGGTTATTACACTTGGGGCTATTTAGTTTGGAAAAACGAAGACTAAGGGGTGATCTTATGTTAATGTATAAATATATGAGGGGACAGTACAAAGACCTTTCTGATGATCTTTTTAATCATAGACCGGTGACAGGGACAAGGGGGCATCCTCTACGTCTGGAGGAAAAAAGGTTTAAGCATAATAACAGACGCGGATTCTTTACTGTAAGAGCAGTGACACTATGGAACTCTCTGCCGTATGATGTTGTAATGAGTGATTCATTACTTAAATTTAAGAGGGGACTGGATACGTTTCTGGAAAAGTATAATGTTACAGGGTATATATATTAGATTCCTTGATAAGGCGTTGATCCAGGGAACTAGTCTGATTGCCGTATGTGGGGTCGGGAAGGAATTTTTTTCCCCATGGGGGAGCTTACTGTTTGCCACATGGGGTTTTTTTGCCTTCCCCTGGATCAACATGTTAGGGCATGTTAGGCTATGGGTTGAACTAGATGGACTTCAACCTTAATAACTATGTAACTATGTAACTATGTGTGAGGTCAGGAGGTGTTTACAGTGTGGATGTAGCATAGCCGTGTGTACGAGGTGTATGGAGCGGAGCAGCATGTGAAAGGTGTATGGAGCAGAGTCGTGTGTGTAAGACGTGTACGGAGCGGAGCCATGTGTGTAAGAGTTGTGCGGATTGGAGCAGAGTGTGAAAGGTGTATGGAGTAGAGACGTGTGTGTACGAGATGTACGGAGTGGAGCCACATGTGTGCGAGGTGCACAGAGCAGAGCCACGTGTGTACGAGGTGTGCGGAGCAGAGCCATGTGTGTACAAGGTATACGGAGCGGAGCAGTGTGTGCAATTTGTATGGAGCGAAGCCGTGTGTGTACGAGGTGTACGGAGTGGTGCCGTATGTGTACGAGATGTATGGAGAGGAGCCGTGTGTGTATGAGGTGTACGGAGCGGAGCTGTGTGTGTATGAGGTGTACGGAGCGGAGCCGTGTGTGTGCAAGGTATACAGAGCAGAGCAGCGTGTGCAATGTGTATGGAGCGGAGCCGTGTGTGTACGAGGTGTACGGAGTGGAGCCGTGTGTGTATGAGGTGTACGGAGCGGAGCTGAGTGTGTACGAGGTGTACGGAGCGGAGCCGCATGTGCAAGGTGTATGGAGCGCAGTCGTGTGTGTATGAGGTGTATGGAGCAGAGCCGTGTGTGTACGAGGTGTACGGAGTGGAGCCGTGTGTGTACGAGATGTATGGAGAGGAGCCGTGTGTGTATGAGGTGTACGGAGCAGAGCCATGTGTGTATGAGGTGTACGGAGCGGAGCCACATGTGCAAGTGTATGGAGCGGAGTTGTGTGTGTATGAGGTGTATGGAGCGGAGTCGCATGTGTACGAAGTGTACGGAGCGGACGATGGCTGTGTCGGATTGGAGCAGATTTTGCCCCTTGCTCTGACACTGACTGGCACAGGAGACACAGAGAGGTCTTTATCAGTGGCATATCACAGCTGCAGCGACGCGAGCAGTCAGCGGCACAGCTGGATGACACCATTCAGTGCCGTGGGAGTGCAAGCTGCCGGCTGCTGTAAGGGTGCGCGGTGAAAGGTGTGTGTGTGTAGTGATGGAGAAGGCAATGATGGGGGTGGGGTAACCATGTGTGGCCATTATACTGTACCCAGCATCGTGTGGGGCCATTATACTGTACCCAGCATTATATGTGGCCATTATACTGTACCCAGCTTCGTGTGGGGCCATTATACTGTACAAAGCATCATGTGGGGCCATTATACTGTATGAACCATCACGTGGGGCAAGTATACTGTACGCAGCATCATGTGGGGCCATTATACAGTATGAAGCATTATGTGTGGCCATTGTACAGTATGGGGCACTGTGTGGCCATTATTCAGTATGGAGCATCATGTGGAGCCATTATATAGTAAGGAGCATCATGTGTGGCCATTATACAGTATGGAGCATCATGTGTGGCCATTATACAGTACGCAGCATCATGTGTGGCCATTATACAGTACAAAGCATCATGTGGGGCTATTATACAGTATGGAGCATAATGTGGCCATTATACAGTATGGAGCATCATGTGTGGCCATTATACAGTATGGAGCATCATGTGTAGCCATTATACAGTATGGAGCATCATGTGGTCATTATACGGTATGGAGCATCATGTATGGCCATTATACAGCATCATATGGGCCCATTATACAGTATGGAGCACTGTGTGGCCAATATACAGTATGGAGCATCATGTGGAGCCATTGTACAGTATGGAGCATCATGTGTGGCCATTATACAGTATGGAGCATCACGTGGGGCCAGTACACTGTACACAGCATGATTTGAGGCCATTATACAGTATGGAGCATCATGTGGGGCCATTATACAGTATGGGGCATCATGTGTGGCCATTATACAGTATGGAGCACTGTGTGGCCAAATTTTTTTTTTGTTTATAATTATTGTTTTTGAAACGTGATCAGAAGTGCTAAATGGGTGTGGTTGGGGCGTGACTAGTTGTGAAATGGGTGTGGTCAGAGGTGTGGCCTAAAATTCCCTTCCCTTTCCCTTCCTCAAAAGTTGGGAGGTATGCCTTATAGACAGTATATCATTTGAGCCCTAAGTAACTCTGATGTGCTTATTTGGCCAAATACATCTTCATATCATTTTGTTTCTGTACAGGAGCATGACAGACCTCCAGGCAGGCACTGTTATTGACTATATCTGCATTTTCATGTTGTGGATATTAGGGTTGAGCGACTTTTCCTTTTTAGAGGTCGAGTCGGGTTTCACGAAACCCGACTTTCTCAAAAGCCGTGTCGAGTGAAATCGGCCGATCTTCTTGAAAAGTCGGGGTCGGGGATTGGCTGAAACACAAAACCCAATGCAAGATAATGGAAAATCTATGTATGTTTATATTTACTTCAGCGCGATATATGTGAAAAGCCGGTAATTTAATTGCCGGCTTTTCATTTCTCCTGCCTAAACCCGACATGATATGAGACATGGTTTGCATACAGTAAACCATGTCATATCCCCCTTTTTTTTTGCATATTCCACACTACTAATGTTAGTAGTGTGTATGTGCAAAATTTCGGCGCTGTAGCTATTAAATTTAAGGGTTAAATCGCGGAAAAAATTGGCGTGGGCTCCCGCGCAATTTTCTCCGCCAGAGTGGTAAAGCCAGTGACTGAGGGCAGATATTAATAGCCTAGAGAGGGTCCATGGTTATTGGCCCCCCCTGGCTACAAACATCTGCCCCCAGCCACCCCAGAAAAGGCACATCTGTAAGATGCGCCTATTCTGGCACTTGGCCACTCTCTTCCCACTCCCGTGTAGCGGTGGGATATGGGGTAATGAAGGGTTAATGCCACCTTGCTATTGTAAGGTGACATTAAGCCAGATTAATAATGGAGAGGCGTCAATTATGACACCTATCCATTATTAATCCAATTGTGTGAAATGGTTAAAAAAAACCCACACACAATATTGCAAAGTATTTTAATGAAATAAACACACAGGTTGTTGTAATATTTTATTGTTCTCTCAATCCACCTGAAGACCCTCGCTCTGTAACAAAGGAAACATAATAAACCAACAATATACATACCATCCGTAGATCTGTAACGTCCCACGATGTAAATCCATCTGAAAGGGTTGAAATATTTTACAGGCAGGAGCTCTGCTATAATGCAGCTGTGCTCGTGCCTGTAAACCCCGGGGAATGAAGGAAATGTAGGTCAATGACCTATAGTTACCTTCAGTCGCGGTGATGTGCCCTCTGCTGGATGTCCTCATATGACGTCGAGCATGGGAAAAAGTTCCCAGGCTGCAGTTGCAAAAAAAAAGGGGGATATGACATGGTTTACTGTATGTAAACCATGTCTCATATCATGTCGGGTTTAGGCAGGAGAAATGAAAAGCCGGCAATTGAATTACCGGCTTTTCACATATATCGCGCTGAAGTAAATATAAATATAAATATATATATATATATATATATGTGTCTCAATGACATATATATATATATATACATATATATATATATATATATATATATATATATATATATATTAAAAAAAAAACGAAACCCGACTTTGGAGCGAAGATCGCCGACGGCCGACCCAATCCCACAGTGAGATCGGGTCGGGTTTCACGAAACCCGACTTTCCCAAAAGTCGGCGACTTTTGAAATTGGCCGATCTGTTTCGCTCAACCCTAGTGGATACAATTGCAAATTTTGGCAGAATAGTGAGCTCTTGACACTCTGCTCCATTGCTGGCTCTCATAAGTAGTATGCCACTTGTCCTGGGATCAGGGTGAGGCGAGTTGGAATTTATTTTAATTGAAAATTTCAGCTTAGCAGAGCATAATAGATTCTTGTAAATAGGTAAAGCAGAAAGGGGAAGTATATTTTGTAGGGGGGTATTTATTATTATTATTATATGGATCAAAGAGGGCTTCTTATCATTGTACTGTGGCACATATGGGGCATTATTAATGCGATGCGGAGCCTTATTACTATTATGTAGTGCTGCAAACTAGGACCTAATTATTGTATAAGGCACAAAAGGGAACAAAATTATTGCACAGTGCAACAAACAGAGGAAAACTTATTGGATGAGGGTGAAAATTTGAACATTATTATTGTATGAGGCCGCTAAGGGGTGATTGATTATTCTATGAGGCAACAAAAAGGGACATAATTATTGTATGGAGCAAAAACTGGCCACTGCAAATGGAACATGAAGCATAGAAGGGACAATGCAACTGTGATGAGGTAGAGGAGATGTAGTGTTAGTTGTGGGGGGAAAAAAACTGATGTATAACAGTGAGAGATTGAATTATTACTATGTAAGGTGCTGTTTTGTTTATTTATAGTTGGCAAAAAAACAATGAGCTGAAATCAAGATATTGATGGTATGAAGTTGTCTATTGTTCAGGACCAGATACTGGACAGGAGAAATTATTTACTTCAAACATGGAGTACATCACTTGTGAGTTGCTGAACTTTACCTGTACACATATGTAGTATGCGTAGTATACAGAGCACCTGTGTACAACTTGTATCTACCACTTTGTGGTCCCTGTATGGTGATAATATTGTTTTTAGTTCAGTCATTGTTCATGATCAGTAAGTTGGTATTATTTGGTTACTATGTGATGGTATTATATCTCATGGTGGCAATATTATTTGTTCCTTCAATAGCAGAATTGTTGGTAGTATTGGTGGTATGAATTGCTAACTGTAAGGGATCATTCAGACATCAGACATTCGCTCCTCACCCAATCGCCTTCAAGACTTCTCCCGAATATCCCCCATCATCTGGAATTCTGTGCCTCAACACGTTTGGTTATGCACCACACTTGGATCCTTCAAACGGAACCTGAAAATGTGGTGCCCCAAGGTCCAGGTTGTCGCAGTGGTATTGCTTTCCTCTAGGGGAGAGTGATGCTACGTTTGGAAGCAAGGAAGGATAACTGCATCCAGGTATCACAAACATGCAACACATTTCACACTCCAGACCACAAGGGGGAGCTTCTGCTCCTATTTATTGGGTCACTCCCCATATATATAACTGGTAGTCTGTAGATAAAGTTAGTTAGTTGCTGGCTGAGCTCAGCTCAGTTAGTTCAGGACCAGAGTCTGAGGAGAAAAGGTTAAAGGAGCTGTGCATGCCCTCAGAGCTGCAGCTCCCAGAAAGAGACATTGAAAGGCAGAACTGTATTGCAGCGAGCGTGAAGGAAGTCGAAGCAAAGGAGAGGATACCAGAAGGGGACCAGCCCCGCTCAGGCTGCCTCCTTCTGAGGCGCAAAATCCCGGTAGCCGGACATCGAGGGAGTAAGGACCTCTACGCCTTATTTCAAAGACCGGCAGGACAGCTAATTGCAGGTTACCTGTCCGCACCTACACCCAGGAGGCACGGTGACACCTACAGAGCCAGGTTATCTAAGAGACCCTATAAACAGGCTCAAGTCACCAGTCATACGGGTTTTGTCCTATCCTATATGGGGGACAGAGAGAACGAAACACCACATCTGTGAGACCCTTATGTGAAGCCATAGGCAGTAAGGGACTACACCACCGCAGCGCAAGGGAAGGCTACTGATTTCCACCTGGACAAGGGAACTCTGGACTTGCCTCCAAACCGGCCGGACTCTGCCTGCCCCGTGATCTGGTGCCCTGGACTGTGGAAGCTGAAGTCTTCAGTAAAGGTAAAGAGACTGCAACCTTGTGTCCTCGTTCTTCTCTGCGCTTCTCATCATACCACCATCTATACACCGGGAAGCCCTGGGGACATACTTCAACTGTGGGAAGGTATACCAACTAGCTGCCATAACATCACCCCAGCGGACCCCTTAAAGCAGCGTCGGTCACCCTGACCGAATACCACAGGTGGCGTCACGAACATAAACTCTATCCCTTTAAAGACCTTTCCCTTTCAGATGGGCGCCCTGGGCCACGGACTGGGTCGCAGCCACCGTGATATCCCCCTGTGAAATGCAGGACCCGGTCCGAGTACCCCTAGCCCACAGGGTCGACTCAAAAACCCATCTCTTCAAAGAAGCTTACAACCTGTAATGACCACATGACCACCTCAACACCATTGGAGCTACTGCAACCCCCGACCTACTGTATCCTTCCCCACCATCCCGTAGCATGTAAGCCCGCAAGGGCAGGGTCCTCTTCCCTCTGTATCAGTCTGTCATTGTTAGTTTTGTTTACTGTATAGTGATATTTGTATTTTGATATAACCCCGTCTCATGTACAGCACCATGGAATTAATGGTGCTATATAAATAAATAATAATCAGTGATTTTTATTGTGCATAAGAACATGAATCGCTGTTAATCAGTGTTGTTGATCCAATTTTCTTCAGTGTTTGGTTAATGTGTCAGTTTTTGCCATCAATGTTTCCCAAGAGATTGTTCACTAATAAAACAACTGCAAAGACTTGCCTATCCATTAAATGTTAATCCCAGACGTCACATGGACTGCACACAGATACATGTGCTGGCAGTGATTTTAATAGAGCCATAGCTTTGGATATTAGTAATATTGATCTGTAGACTACTCAGTCCGCAAAAATACCATGAACATGTGAACAGCACTATAGACTATAATGGGTATGTGTTCTATCTATAAAAACATAGACAGAACACGTACGTGGCACACAAACACCTGAATGAGGCCTAAGACTGCGTTGTTTATACTGTATGCATGTACATTTGTGGTTTGTCTTGTGCATTTTTAGGAGGGGAGCATATATTTTTAGATTTTAGCATCTTTATCCATAAGGGTACATACATAGAAACAAAACCTAGTAGTTTTATTGGGGCCCAGTTCCGAAAACTGTTGGAACTAAAGCACCAAATAATGCAGTATCTAGAATGGAGACTGAAATTGAGAAATTAATAAGATATGCATACCAAAGCTTATTACAATTCTTACACACAGTTTGTAAGGGTTGCATGGGCCAAGATGTTCTGGTGCTACCCTAGTAACCAGTGAAAGAGGCTCCTTCTATTGTGCGTGAGATGTCAACCTCTGCAAATATTATCTCCTTAGGCCACACCTTCCTACAGGGCCAGTGTCACCACCCAGTGCACCGGGACAAGTGCCGGAGCACTGAGAAAAAGGGGGGCACTCACCATCAGGGACATTGGCTCAATATGGGGTCTATGAGTCGGGGGGCCCAGTGAAAGTGTGAGTGCTGCTACGGCTTCCACCATCGCTCTTTAATCTGTTTGAAATACTTACCTCTTCCTGTTCCTCCGCAGCTCCAGTCTCTTCCGCATCTTCTGACTCTGTGAAGTCTCAGGGCAGAGGGCCCGATGACATCACTACAGTGCCTCCTCTGCACTGAGCAGAGCAGAGTCAGAAGACGCTGAGGAGACCAGAGTTGCAGCCAGCAAGGAACCAGGGAAGGTGAGTATTTGATTATTTATTTTTTTATGTATGGAGCATTATATGGGGCTCATTGTATATGGAGCATTATATGGGGCCAATACTGTATGGAGAATGATGTGGGGCTAGTTCTGTATGGAGCATTATTATTCAAATACCAATTGACAGCTCACTTTGCCAGTGCTGATGCCCAGAACCCAACTGGGCCAAGCTGGAGTGACCTAAATTCAATGCGGGCCATCACTGTCTATGAAATGGTGGTGTGAGATCAGTGGCCAAAAGTCATTTAACCCCTGAAAAATATCAGTTACTTATTCAAATCTGTAAAAGTGGATATTTGCCCGCTTTGATGCCTGTTCTGATGCCAAGAAAACATTGGGGCAGGCTGAAGTGACCTGAATTTGATTTTGGGCATCCTGATCTATGTATCTGCAGTGTGCAATCAGTGGCCCATAGCCATTTAACCCTTTCAATAACGTCCTTCAGTGTCCACTTTGAAGACAATGTTTGTACCTGTTTTATAACTTTTGTAGCTGCTTTTAAGAGTATTCACATCAAGGCACCTCGCTGCATTGTATTTTATTATTGTAGTTTTTCATTTTGGTCATTAAACCTGTAAAAAAAAGCAAAAAAAGAAACTGCCAAATATGAAACCAGCTTCAGCTCTGAATAAGATACCAACTTCAGCATCATGCTAAGTAAGTCAGGGCATAGATCATATACTGCGAGTGGATTGCAGACAGAAGGAAAAAGAAAAAGTGCTATCAAGAAAGAGGGCCAGCTACAGCTAATTAGTATAATTGCTGAATACTGTAAAAGATTGGTGCTGCTACATCTACAGGTCCTTCTCAAAAAATTAGCATATAGTGTTAAATTTCATTATTTACCATATTGTAATGATTACAATTAAACTTTCATATATTATAGATTCATTATCCACCAACTGAAATTTGTCAGGTCTTTTATTGTTTTAATACTGATGATTTTGGCATACAACTCCTGATAACCCAAAAAACCTGTCTCAATAAATTAGCATATCAAGAAAAGGTCCTCTAAACGACCTATTACCCTAATCTTCTGAATCAACTAATTAACTCTAAACACATGCAAAAGATACCTGAGGCTTTTAAAAACTCCCTGCCTGGTTCATTACTCCAAACCCCCATCATGGGTAAGACTAGCGACCTGACAGATGTCAAGAAGGCCATCATTGACACCCTCAAGCAAGAGGGTAAGACCCAGAAAGAAATTTTTCAACAAATAGGCTGTTCCCAGAGTGCTGTATCAAGGCACCTCAATGGTAAGTCTGTTGGAAGGAAACAATGTGGCAGAAAACGCTGTACAACGAGAAGAGGTGACCGGACCCTGAGGAAGATTGTGGAGAAGGACCGATTCCAGACCTTGGGGAACCTGAGGAAGCAGTGGACTGAGTCTGGTGTGGAGGAAATGGGCTACAGGTGCCGCATTCCCCAGGTAAAGCCACTTTTGAACCATAAACAGCGGCAGAAGCGCCTGACCTGGGCTACAGAGAAGCAGCACTGGACTGTTGCTAAGTGGTCCCAAGTACTTTTTTCTGATGAAAGCAAATTTTGCATGTCATTCGGAAATCAAGGTGCCAGAGTCTGGAGGAAGACTGGGGAGAAAGAAATGCCAAAATGCCTGAAGTCCAGTGTCAAGTACCCACAGTCAGTGATGGTGTGGGGTGCCATGTCAGCTGCTGGTGTTGGTCCACTGTGTTTCATCAAGGGCAGGGTCAATGCAGCTAGCTATCAGGAGATTTTGGAGCACTTCATGCTTCCATCGGCTGAAATGCTTTATGGAGATGAAGATTTCATTTTTCAGCACGACCTGGCACCTGCTCACAGTGCCAAAACCACTGGTAAATGGTTTACTGACCATGGTATTACTGTGCTCAATTGGCCTGCCAACTCTCCTGACCTGAACCCCATAGAGAATCTGTGGGATATTGTGAAGAGAAAGTTGAGAGACGCAAGACCCAACACTCTGGATGAGCTTAAGGCCGCTATTGAAGCATCCTGGGCCTCCATAACATCTCAGCAGTGTCACAGGCTGATTGCCTCCATGCCACGCCGCATTGAAGCAGTCATTTCTGCCAAAGGATTCCCGACCAAGTATTGAGTGCATAACTGAACATTATTATTTGATGGTTTTTTTGTTTGTTATTAAAAAACACTTTTATTTGATTGGACGGGTGAAATATGCTAATTTATTGAGACAGGTTTTTTGGGTTATCAGGAGTTGTATGCCAAAATCATCAGTATTAAAACAATAAAAGACCTGACAAATTTCAGTTGGTGGATAATTAATCTATAATATATGAAAGTTTAATTGTAATCATTACATTATGGTAAATAATGAAATTTAACACTATATGCTAATTTTTTGAGAAGGACCTGTAACCGTTAGGCCGTTCCTCTTTTCAACATGGAAGTTGTGACTTACAAGTTTTGTACCTGCTATTCTGTCTATATATGCAATCCTAAACAACAAAGAGATGCTACTTCCATAAATAATATAAAAATCTTTATTCAATCATGATTACAAAAAAATTCCAACAAAAAGACATACAATATAAGGAGAGGATAAAATGATGCGGGATAAAACGTATGATGGCAAGCTCTAATATTAACAAAGCTTCATTCTAGCATAACTCCCAACGATCCTGGATTCAGAAGGACTGCCCCGCTTTGAGGGCTCAGTCATGCCACGTCATTGCTTTATCCTGGCTTCTGCACGCAACTCCCTGAATTGCTCCCATAGCTCCTCCTTTTTGGGGGGTTGGGCCACTTCTCTCTGCTCAGTGCATAAATTAAATTTAATTTATTTACTTCTCCTACTAACTGGTCTCCCCAAGATTGAGCTTTATCTATGAGCTGCATTTCATAATGATATACACAAGAGATTTAGGTAATCTTGACTAGAGATGAGCGAACTTGTTCGGAAACTTTCGCCAATCTCAAATTTGACTCAAACGTAATCCATTCGGATTCAGGTTCAGTTTCCCAAGCATTTTTACTCAGTCGGCAAAATTCAGTCACAGTACAGTAAATCATCACATTTCCACTAATGCTTTTGTTTTCACTTTTTCTAGGAAAGTGGTGCTGTATTATGAGCGGGGAAACGAGGGGATGTGTTTGATGAGGGGAGGGTGTGTGAAGAGGTTAGAAGAGCAGCAGACTGTTTTTTTTATTTTTTTTCTTAACTTAATGTGTGCACATTTCAGCAGCCAATCAGGGCGCTGAAACCATCCATAACTTCATGACAGGTCTTCTGTGATTGGCTTCAAAGTCACATGTCCAAATAAAAAGCTGACATCTTGTTTTGCTCTCGCCATATTCTCAGTGTCACAGTGCTGCTAGTGCAACTGCTGCTGCCGCTGAAAGTGAAATTGTCAGTTCACTAGATAGGATCCTGTCCTGTGTGAAATCAATCTTCTAGCATCTAACTAGATTGTGCTAAAACTCTGTTGCAGTCTCAGGAGGCCCTATTTGCTAATCACAATTGTTTGGACAAAAACTGTGTTGCAGTCAGAAATCAGAAGGCCAGATTTTCTCTTAAAAATCATTAGGACTAATATACAGTAGGTGTTCAGCCAAGAGTCCCTATTTGGTAATCCAAATCATCTGGGATAAAACTGTGTTGCAGTGAGGAATCAGAAGGCAAGATTTCCTTTTAAAGCGGACCTGTCACCCCCAAAATCGAAGGTGAGCTAAGCCCACCAGCATCAGGGGCTTTTCTACAGCATGCTGTAGATAAGCCCCTGATGCCGGTGGGCTTAGCTCACCTTCAATTTTGGGGGTGACAGGTTCCCTTTAAAAATCATTATGCCTAATGTAGCTATTCAGCCAGGAGGATGAATTTGATAATCCAAATTGTTCAAGTTAAAACTGTGTTGCAGTGAAGAATTAGAAGGCCAGAATTCCTCTTAATATAGGCCTAATATAGGGGGACAGCCAGGAAACCGTATTTAGTAATCCAAATCATTTGGGATAAAACTGTGTTGCAGTGAGGAATCAGAAAGCCATATTTACTCATTAAAATTGTTACGTTATATGAGTGTTGTTCAGGCACACTATCTAAGAAAATAAATAACGATTGTTCATTTAGTGACAAGAGACTAACATGTGTGGGCCTAAGGTTGTGAAACTGCAGGTTAAGAGGGGAAGGGTACATACAACATGATTGGGAAAAAGCAAGGGCATGGTGGAAGGGGGTATAGGATTGGTGTTCTACGTGTACGTGAGTTAGTTGTAAATGTTGTATATGAAAGCTCAACTAAACAAACACTGTCTCATCCTATCCAAAGACCACTGACAACATCTGCTACTGGACAGACTACTCCACTCCCTTTCCTTGGCAGCCGCACAGTGGTCCACCTTGTAGATGAGGCTCAGAAAGAGCATGTACTACTGTTGATGGCAAGCGCTGCATCAAGTGGTCTCTCCTCTTGCTTCCACATTAACATCACACACAGTACAATCCTCAGAGGTGGTACCCCAATCACCCTTGTTTCCCCCGTGTCACAAATTTTCAAATGCCAAACTTACTGTGCGCAATCACAGATGGGCCATTCTGCAGAGCTGTTCACACATTCTTTTCCATTGGTATCAGAGGAGGAACACAGGGGAGCAGAGATGCACAGAACACAGAGGAGGAAATCATTCTGCACTGATGCTCAAAATGTTTTTTTGTTGGATCTGGGGCCGGAAGAAGTAGGGTCTGAGCAGAATCCAGACCCTCATCATCAGATGTTAACCACCTGATTGTGGAGGTGATGATGATGAGACTCAGATACCAGAGTCGCACGTAAACTGTACTGTGATGTTAGAACAGGAAGAGGAGTAGGGTGACTCTCAGGGTGAGGAGTGGGAGAACAGAAAAGATGTTGATGAGGTTGTAGATCCCACTTGGTGTGAAACCAGAGGTATGCATCTGAGTAGCTTAGCAGAGCAGGTGCAGAAGGAGGAAGACAAGGAGGTAATGTTGTGGCTTCCCGCACATGCGGCGTAATGCAACCATGACAAGCACAACTCTGTCCAGCACCTGTGACGACTCTTCAGTTCACAGGGGTGACAAGGGCTTCCTAGCCTGGGCCTTTTTTTGGGGACAGCAAAGGATCACCCAACTCATGTTATCTGCCAAATTTGAAAAAAAAAACTCAGTAGAGGTACATGTGCGATCAACATGACTTAGTCTGTGAATATCACTGTGAATAGTGGGCCTTGCCAGCCACTATCCATCCAATCAACCACATCTATTCCTTATTCATCACCATGCCAAGTGTTCTCATACATGTCTCCGGCCACAGAAAATCCACTTATTTATCTGCTACAGGAGGGGTGATTGAGAGCCCATCAGCTGTTATGGAAGTGGAGATACCTGCTGTTTTTGTGAGAAAGATGTCTTGTGCTAGGTTACAATCATCTATGCCTGCACCTCACTAACAGACCAGCGGTTTGTCCAATTTACCTTACTCCACCCTCTCTCTGCACAGCAGCCAGCCTTCGGTCCTGCAGTTGTGGTCATATAAAATAATGTTTCCTCCTATACATGCCACAGCTAAGAGTTTGAAGTCCACCATCTCTAATCTGTTGGCCACAGAAATGCTGCCTTTCCTCCTGATGGATACAGATGGTTTCTAAAAGTTGATGGCCGTACAGTCGCCCAATACCAGTGGCCCAGTTATCATTACTTTTCTAAGAAAGCCGTGCCTGTGCTACACCAGCATGTTGCAGACAATATAACCCTTTCCCTGCAAAAATCTATGTATGCCAGGGTGCATTTCACCACAGACACCTGGACAAGCAAATATGGGCAGGGGCATTACATCTCACTGTCTGTGCACTGGATGACTCTGGTGGCTATGGAGGCAGGCGGACAAGGGGCTTGGAATCCCCAAGGCTTGCAGGACAAACATCTGTATCTAACACTTCTTTCACTACTTCTGCCTCCTCCACCTGTGTCCTCAATCTCTCCCTTAATGAGACACGCTTTCCAACAGTGCAGAGAGGACCCCCTACCTCTGTACTGCACAGCCAGGGCTCACTGCAATCAGGTAGTACTTAAATTAATGTGCCTTGAAGAACACAGTCACACAGCTCAAGAGTTGTATACAGTTATCCATGCTGAGTTAGAGCAATGGCAGTCTTCACTGAACCTTGAGCCAGGGGAGGCCATGTGCAATAATGGTACGAACCTGGTTGTGGCCCTACACTGGGGCAACCTCACACACATGCCTTACATGGTTCACGCCCTCAACCTAGTGGTACAGCAATCTCTTCACCGCAATCCCAGCCTGGATGCGCTGCTGTGGAAAGCACAGCTGCTGTGTGCTCACTTCTGCCTTTCGCACCCAGTAGGTTATCAACTTGCTTCACTCCAGAGGTCTTTTGGCCTACCGGTTAACTGGTTCATATGCCATGTGCTGACACGGTGGAATTTCACTCTGCACATCTTGCAGTAACTGTGGAAGTGCAGTATGTCTTTTTGTATAACTTGGCTACTAAGATGGTTAGCACTGACAATGTCATCATCAGCATTACTAATCCGGTCATTGACATGCTGGAGCACCCTTTAAATAGTCTGCATGAGGAGGTGGTGGTCCCAGAGGAAGATGTGAAAAAGGAGGATGTGGAAGTGATAACAATATCTAAAATTTCTGGACTGTTGTAGCAAAGGCGGGTGCCATGGGAGAGTCATTTACAGTGATTGATGGGGGCTTATGGTACCAGTCAAACTGTTAGTGAAGGTGCAGGAGCAGAGTATAAAATTGAGGCAGACGAGGTGCTGCATGCGCAAATGTCAGGAGATGAAGAGGATAATGATACATTCTCTGTTTTCCATGGTTGGTAGGAGGGGATGGAGGAAGCAACCTTGAGTGTTACCCTGCCACACCATGGATTTGGACCTCATGGAAGCGTCCAATACATGAGCACCTTCTTATTGCACTATCTTCAACATGATGCCCGTATTCTTAGGGTTAGAAATAGTGCTGACTACTGGGTTGACACTCTTTTAGATCCACAGTACAAGAGTAAATGTTGCCAGATGCCATCCCCTTGGAAAGGGACACACGCATGCTGGAGTACTGAAATACACACTTGTAGACAATCTTAAGAGAGGTTTTCCCCAAGACAATAGTGAGACACACACTGTGCATTGAAGTTATAGACTTCCAACCACAGTAACGTCAAGGCATCATCGTAAAAAGATTAGAAGCAGTGTAAGTGGCATAAGCCATTCCTGTGTGGGTTAATTCACCCTTTTTTTAGACCAGGCCATTCACCAACAGAACAGAGTACAAGTCTGACATGTTGTGAAAGACTGGAGAGGATGGTGCAGGAGTACCTTGAGCTCAATATAAATGCCATCAGGGGGAATTTAGACCATTTTGCATTTTGGTCTTCAAAAATGGAAGAGTGGGCTGAGCTCGCCTGTCACACCTTGAAGGTTTTGTCATACCCGCCAGCCAGGGTTCTCTCAGAACGTGTCTTCGGCACTGCTGGTGGTGTCCTGATGGATAAGTACATCCGGCTGTCCCCTGAAAGTGTAGACTGCCTAACTTTCATCAAACTGAACAAGTCTTTGATATCCAATGACTTTTGCACTCCAGTCACAGATTGAATAGACTAGGCGATGGTGTCATTTTTACTGTCATGCATTGATCTTTCATTATTGCAGTCTGTAACATCTTTGTTGTGGCTTCTGTTACAAACAATTTTTTTAAATGTGGAGAATCCAAGTTGTGCCTCCATCTGATGGGTTACCTGTAGTGGAAGGGTTGTCAGAGGCCTATCATAGTGTTTCTACTCTGTGGAAATTGATGCCAATTTAATGGTGTGTGTCAACCATTTTTTGAAATTTGGAGAATTCACGTTGGTTCGACAACTGGTGGGTTGCCTCTGTACTGTCAGAGGGCCATTATACTATTTCTACTCTGTGGAAATTGATGCCACTTTAGTGGTGTGTGACAATAATTTTTTTGAAATGTGCAGAATCCCAGTTGGGTCTTTTTTATGTGTGTTGCCTGTAGAACTAGGGCTCCCAGACAGGCAGGCCTACATTTTAGTGATGAGTGAACGTGCTCGCCACTACTCGTTACTCACCCGAGTATCACTGTGCTCGGTATACTCGGCAAGCACCAAGCATTTCCGGAATTATTTGGCAGTAACTGGTTTCTCCACCCACCATTTTTGGCAGTCTTTAGAGACCCAATCACACTGCAGTGCTTGTCTGCCAGGCCATGAGACACCGCAGCGATCTTTGTTGTGGTCGTGCAGTGATTGGCTTGGCCGCACAGCATCATCCTGAGTATCAGAGACCTGGCACCGCCCTGCTCGCTGCATTCAGCTCTGGATTCAGTGAGAGTAGGGAGAGCTGCTGCCGAGATAGGGTCAAAATCATGGCTTTTATAGTTAGTGTAGGTCTGCAACTCTTAAATCCACAACTCCTGAGAAACCAACAGTCCCTTTTTAGGGCTAATTCGTGGGTCCCGATATTGCAGTGCCAGGTTGGCAGGACACGGCATATCCACATCAGTGCAAGGCCTGCAGGCACTGTATGTGCGAACATAGCTCCTACTGCATCCCTCCCAAAGCTCCATAACTGTCTGCTGCTGCAGCTTTTTTTACTATATACCCAGTTGCAATTTTTTTACCCCAAAAATTAATCCCCCCCCAAAAAAAATATACAGTCTGTCCTGCCAGACTGAGGCCTGTTTAAAAATCATAGTTTTTCAGGCATACGTAGCATAGTTGTGTGTGCTAGCCTTGTTCTAAAAATTTTTTGTATGTGTTTTAAAGTCACCAAAAAAGGCCTCATATAGCTGTGTGCTCCAAGTTTTGGCATTTTAGGCCGTTTTGCCACTGTTTTTGCTGTCTGTTACTCTAAATATATACAGCACTATTTGGCATTTAAAAAAAAAAGGCCACATATTTGCCAGTGTGGTATTTCTGTGACAGTCCTCAAGTATCTGCGTGCTCCAAGTTTGGGCATTGTAGGCCGGTGTACCACTGTTTTTGCTGTCTGTTACTCTAATTATATAGAGCACTATTTAGCTTAAAAAAATATAAAAAGGCCACATATTGGCCAGTGTGGTATTTCCGTGACAGCCCTAATATAACTGCGTGCTCCAAGTCTCGGCATTGAAGGCGGGTGTACCACTTTTTTTGCCGTCTCTTACTCTAAAATTTGGAGAACGCGAGGGTGATGGGAAATGCAGCGTAACATAAATTCAGCCATGCGTGCAAAATTGCTAACAGTCAATACTTCCATTTCCTCACCAAGAGGACAACTGACCATGATCTCCTCCTCCTCCTTGTCTTCTGGCCTCCACGACTTTTGACAAACCTCAGTAATATCATTGTAAATACATCATTGTAAATACATTCCCCTGTAGTTTTTTCTCCCCCACCTCATTGCAGATTGTACGTTGTTATGTGCAGATTTTTTTTTTTTTTGAGGGGGTAATTATTGTTATCGTTGTTACTTAGTGTAGATTGTAAGCTGTCACAAGCAGGGTAGTTTGATTTCTGTTTAATTATTGTATTGTTATCATTGTTTCCTAGGGCTGTTGTGTTTGAAACTGTAAATATGTTGACGCTATATAAATAACTATAAATATTAATATTAGAACACAGAGAAGCAGGATGGCCATGTTAATTAAGGCGTCATTGCCGATCACCATTTTGGTGAATTCCTCAAAGTTTTGGATGATGGCACATATGTCTGACATCCATGTCCACTCCTGAGATCTTATGTGTGAAGTCAGAACTGAATACCGACGGTCTTGTTGATGCTGAGAGTCAACAACTGCCCTCTTCTGCTCACAAATCCTTTCCAAAATATGCAGTGTAGAGTTCCAATGCATGGGGAGGACATGACACATCAGTCGGTGAGCCAGAAGCTGCAAGTGCTGCAGAATCACGGCAAAGGCGGATGAAGCTCTAGCTGACTTTCTAAAATGGGTATGCAGAGCCTCATACTTTTCCTAGCAGATCTGGCACCTCCGTGTCGCTTTTCTGAAAATGTTCAACAATGAGGTTAAGCACATGGGCTAGGCATGGCACGTGTGTGAGCTTGCCTTGACACAGAGCAGCCACCAGGTTCCAGACATTGTCACACACGACCATGCCTGGCTGTAGGTTGAGCGGTGTCAGCCACAGATCTGCCTGTTCTTTCAGAGCTGTCCACAACTCCTCATCATTGTGCGGCTCGTCACAGCATATTACCTTCAGCACAGCCTGTTGCCGCATAGCTGAGGTTAGTGCTACAGTGCTTCCAGCTTGTGAGTGATGTGTTACTTTCAGAGATGGAGGCTGAAGAGGATGCGAAGGAGGAGGAGGTGCAGGAGCTGTAGACTGTAGGGGTAACCCAGATTGACGTAGGGCCTGCAATACTCGGGGTTTGGAGGATGTGCACCATCCCAAGGTTGGACTGGGTCCCGGCTTCCACTATGTTAATCCAGTGTGAAATTAAGGTACAGTCAATTTAGCGACGCTGCAGCGATCTAGACAACAATCCCGATCGCTGCAGCGTCGCTGTGTGGTCGCTGGAGAGCTGTCACACAGACAGCTCTCCAGCGACCAACTATGCGAAGTCCCCTGGTAACCAGGGTAAACATTGGGTTACTAAGCGCAGGGCCACGCTTAGTAACCCGATGTTTACCCTGGTTACCAGCGTAAACGTAAAAAAACAAACAAACACTACATACTGACATACCAGTGTCTGTCCCCCAGCGCTGTGCTTCTCTGCACTGTGTAAGCGCCAGCCGGAAAGCACAGCGGTGACGTCACCGCTGTGCTCTGCTTTCCGGCCGGCCGGCGCTTACACAGTGCAGAGAAGCACAGCGCCGGGGGACAGACACCGGAATGTAAGTATGTAGTGTTTTTTTTTTTTTAAGTTTACGCTGGTAACCAGGGTAAACATCGGGTTACTAAGCGCAGCCCTGCGCTTAGTAACCCGATGTTTACCCTGGTTACCAGTGAAGACATCGCTGAATCGGCATCACACACGCCGATTCAGCGATGTCTACGGGAGATCCAGCGACAAAATAAAGTTCTGGCCTTTCTGCTCCGACCAACGATGGCACAGCAGGAGCCTGATCGCTGCTGCCTGTCAAACTCAATGATATCGCTAGCCAGGACGCTGCAACATCACGGATCGCTAGCGATATCGTTCAGTGTGAAGGTACCTTTAGTGAGATGTACCGTCCCTGACCACAAGCACTTGTCCACGTGTCTGTGGTTAGGTGGACTTTCCCAATAACAGCATTGTGGAGGGCACAGGTAATGTTTTCGGACACGTGCTTGCTTGTGTGATGTCATGGCGGCAGACACGGAAAAATTGTGGCGCGGCTGGGTATCGATTGTGATGGTCACTGCCATCAGATTGTGGAAAGCTTACGTCTTCCACGGGCCTAAAATGCAACATTTCCAGCGCAAGCAGACTACAAATGTGTGAATTTAGTACTGTGGCATTGGCTGCGTATTTTGGATTGCGTTCCAAGGACTGGGGTATGGACAATTGAACGCTGCACTGGTACAAGAACATGGCGTGCTTGCTGAAGGTGCTATTTCAGTTTGTGTGCAACTGCAGATGCAGGGCACAAGGCATCTTAAAATGCACCATGGACAGTGGATTGGCTTGCACGCACAACATCGGAAGAAGCAGTGGTATCACCCGCAGACACTGTTAATGGAACCTTGTGTTCAACCAACAAAGTCAGGTGCTTTGCTGCCATGTGCCTGATCATGCTTGTGGAGGTTAAGATGGGATTTTTGCTACCCCTGCTGCTGCGGGCATGGCCGGTGGTGCAAATGGCCTTTTTGGGTTTATCAGCACAGTCTTTAAAAAACAACCAGGCTGCTTCAGGGACATTCAGTGTCTCCCTCTCCCACACCACCTCCTCACTTTGACCCCGGTCTTTCGATGTTCCCCAAGGCTCAGTTCTAGGACCCCTACTCTTCTCCATCTACACCATTGACCTGGGACAGCTGATGTAATAGCACAGTTTGCTATATCATCAGTACGCTGATTACATGCAGATCTACCTATCTGTACCTGACATCACCTCCTTAGTGACCAAAATCACACGTCTTCACACTATTTCATCCTTCTTTTTTGCTCATTTTCAAAAAGTGGACATGGACAAAACAGAATACATCATCTTTCAACCGTCTCACGCTAAATAGACATGAGAGCTGTGTATGCACAATTCAGTACCTCTTTAGTAAGAGAGAAAGTTTGCCCAAGAGAAAATGATTTTCCAGACATTCTCGGCCTTTTTTGTGCATGTTTTGAAGCTGTGATCTTCATCCTCTTGAGGATGTTGTAAATTTCAAAGTCGTCATCAATACCATCATCGTCCATATCTTGTAAAGAGGAAATCTGGTGTTTCACAGGGTAGTGGTTATCTACGTTTAGTGGCATTCCTTTAACAGTGTTTGTTACACTATAACAAATCATTTTCAACTGTGACATTTGGATATTATTGGTATTATGTATGGGTGAAAAGGAAGAAGCTTGTGCCACTGGTGTGTTTATAGTTACAGACAGTGCACTCCTCTGTAAACTTATTTTTCACAAGCATCCATCAGTTTGTTGGTTTTCCTGCTCACATATCGTGACATATGGTCACATAGGATTGCTCATTCCTGGGAGTACTCAGCCACTGCTAGTACCCGACTCTTATGGACATTTGAGCTTACATCTGGGCCTGTTGGCCATTGAAAACTCCCCTGATGAATCTCTGAGATTGGAGAGGAAACGCGTAGGGAGGCGTTTTGAGATATTTTTCAAGTTGGGGGTGTCCATAGTTAGGCTTACTTGGGCCTGTCCTTGTAAGGACAGGAGCTATTGCTGGGGCACGACAGGGGTTTAAGGAAAAGGTCCCCATATTCCCTACCTCATTTTGCTATCGTGGACCCTCCCTGGACCCTGCACAACTAATGTGGGGACCCTTTCGTCCATAATTGGTGAGATCAAACCAGTTTTTTATTAGAGCACAGTTTTCATCATGAGCACTTGTTTATTTTGTTATATGTGTTTAGTTTGTCCATTTTAAAATTTATTAGTAAAGGTTATGTTTTAATAATTGGGTTAAACTCTTCTGGCTGCTGTAATCTATTTACCCTAAGGGTTGTGCAACAGTTCAGTTATCCTGGACTGAGGCTGATTATTTGTTGGTTTTCCTGCAACACTGATCTGCTTTCTCTAATTCAGCATCTCATGAACATGTTGCACTTTTCCCTTTAGATAGACACATGCGTCTTTGGCAACATGTTTGTGACAGGCATTTTTTAGGCCGAGTCAAACACGCGTATCTGTTACACCGATCTTCTGATGGGCATGAAACACATTCTGGTGACTGGTGGAGGATGAATAAATAATCATTGTAGGCTGTATCCTGGATCTCATGCTGTTAGGGCTGGCGGAACGCACCGAGTAAATAAAGAGATAGTATAGGTGCGTTCGCAGCCCGGGGTCCACCGTGCAGGAGTGGAACCTGCTGCTAGTAAATGGCGGCACTATATGGACACGGGTACCGTCACCTGGTCTGTATAGAAGCGAACTCTGTTGCTTCACAGAGTCGCCAGGATTAAAGATAACGCTGTGCCCTGTTAGCATTCACAGGCGCAACAAACGGATACTAGTGGGATCCCTGAAACTCACCCCCACTATGCTGTTGGTTGATCCCGCTCTGACCCTCGGTGGCTTTTGAGCCCACGCCTGAGGACGCCCTGAGTCAGATGCTGGGATCAAACGGGAGTTCCCACCCTACACTGACAGATTGTCAGGAGACGCTATAGATAGCTGAACTGAGTGTGTACAGTACCGCAGCGGCGTTTACTGCAGGATTGACACAGTATATTTTGTGCCTGGTGCTGGATGGCACTATCTGGCGCTAGACAGCTACAACACTCACGAGCATTCAACAACTCTAGGGATGGGAATGATTCGGAGCTTTCACCAGAACAGGCATACATCCACACACAAATACTGAATTATACTAGTGCATGGCCATGCGGCCATGTGAACCTTTTATAGCTGTAGCACTCAAGGACCTTCCTAGTAGTCCAATAGGAGCTTCTACAGGACCTGAGCTTGTGATCCCCGACCTCCAATGGACATGCTCAGTATGGGAAAAGCAGGACTTAGTCCTTAAAACGCCTGCTCGCTGCTGATCAGTACTGGCTGCAAAGGCAGAATCTGGAAAGGCAGCAATACCCAAACGCACAGTATCAGCTTGAGCCAGACGCTGGGACAAAGTCTCTCCTGAGCAGGCTCCACTGCGGCTGGAGAAGAATGGGAGACCGCAGTGAACATGGTTCGAGATTCCCCCTGTGCAGCTGCGGGAACTCGACTCCTATCTCATACCTCCCATAGCCACCGCTGTTATTAATTATGTATGTTCCCATTCTTGTCATCACCATGCCCCTTTTCCTGATCACTTCATCAAACGATTCGTCCACCATTTTTTTAAATTAAAAAATGCACCTTCCCAGCAGCAACTGTGTAGGAAACCACTTTACAGTTTTGCAAGGTGTTTATGATGCCCGTGAATAATTTTCCAGGTCACCACCTGACAGCACCATGGAGGACGTTCTTCTTATCCACAGTGGGACAGGAAACCACGAGAATTTAAAGGACCCTTCCCCCACCACCCTTCAGTGTTTTTCCTGTCCCACTGTGGATAGGAACGGCGAGAGTGAATCCGACAGGCTCCGCTCGGAGGGAGTGGATCCCCCCGCTCAGCCCTTTCCCTTCCCACCTGAAGATCTCTGTATGTTGAAATTTGATGGAGGGTCCCTCAGCTTACCCAGTGTAGCGCTGCTCCTGGGATATAGGTCACTTCCTCCTGGAGGGTGCTCTCGACCTGTGACATTGCCTCAGATGTTCCCTAAACCGGGGCCGCTTCTGTGGGCATAATGGTCTCATTACGCGGTTCCCGGGGAGAAGTTTATGGCGGGGGATCTTTGAACGCCGAGTGCTGCAATCCGGGGCCGTGGTACGTCACTTCCAGGTTGCAGCCAGCTGCTGGCGGGGCAGCGTCTCTTCCTCAGCACTGGATAGAGGAGGAATGTTTCCAGGGCAGGTCGGTGAGGGTGGCAGGGGCGCTCCAGCTTCCAGGAGGATCCATACAGCATATACTGTAAGAGGTAACAGGTTAGTAGACAGCCACCTTGTTTCAGCCTTTTCATGATGGAGGACACCGCTAAATTGAGATATCAGAAAGCCAGGGGCATGTGAGTACCCAGTGAAAGGGTTTCTCCTAATCTCCATCGGGGTGCAGACCCTTAAAATAGTTACACTTCTGTTTTATAGGGGACTTCTACCTCGGCAGAAAAGAAGATAGTTAAGAAGTCGGGAAAGTATAGGAAGTGTCCTATTTGCACCATAAGCCTCTGTGAGGCATGCACCAGCCGGATTGTGGGGGAAGAGCAGTCCACAGTTATGACTGTGATGACTCAAGGGAGAAAAAATAAAAAGTGGACCCACTAGACCGTGATGACAAACCACCCACAGGCGAGCTGACCGGATGGACCACCCCTATACAGGGAGTGTTAAGGGCTGGCCCATGGGGGACTATCGCCTCGGCAGCTGGGAAACCAAGGTGGAATAGAGAGTGACTCACGGAGACCCTGGGAAAGCCGGTGAGCAAGAGACACTGGACTGGCGGGGTAGGGCAGAGACAAAATAAAGGCGAGAACGGAAAAGACACAGGACAGGCGGGTACTGCTGAGACACAGATCTGGCAGGTACTGCTGAGACACAGGACTGGGTGGGTGCTGCTGAGACACAGCACTGGCGGGTACTGCTGAGACACAGGACTGGTGGGTTGTTGTGAATTTGGATTCTGGGCTCCCCCGGTGGCTACTGGTGGAATTGAACTTGTGACATCATCTTCCCTGTTCACCTGTTCCGATTAGATCTGGGTGTCGCTATATAACCTGGCTTCTCTGTTAGATGCTTGCCGGTCAACAATGTTATCAGAAGCCTCTCTGTGCTTGTTCCTGCTCCCAGACATCTACTAGATAAGTTGGACATTCGTCCATGTTTTGTTTTTGTATTTTGGTTCCAGTTCACAGCTGCAGTTTCGTTACTGTGTCTGGAAAGCTCTTGTTGATCAGGAATTGCCACTCTGGTATTATGAGTTAATGCCAGAGTCCTAAAGTAATTTCTGGATGTGTTTTGTTAGGGTTTTCTACTGACCATGAAAGTATGCTTTCTGTCTTCTGCTATCTAGAAAGCGGACCTCAAATTTGCTAAAACTATTTTCCTGCTGCGTTTGTTGTTTCATCTCATATCACCGCCAATATATGTGGGGGGCCTCTGTCTCCTTTTTGGGCATTTCTCTAGAGGTGAGTCAGGTCTTATATTTCCCTCTGCTAGCATTATTTAGTTCTCCGGCCGGCGCTGGGCATATAGGGATAAAAAGTAGGACATGCTACCTGGCTACTTCTAGATGATGCGGTAGGTTTAGTTCATGGTCAGTACAGTTACATCTTCCAAGAGCTTGTTCCTATAGAGGCTTATGCTAGTTCTCTGGCCATGGAGATCATGACAGTTTGACCGGCCCACTAAAGGGTTAAAATCCTTGGCTGAGAAAGGAGAGAAATAAGAAGTCTGCTGAGAATTTTTTTTTTTTTTTTTTCTCTAGTTGTGAGTGTGCTCTTAATTGGATCACTTGCCAGTCTGTCTATGCTGCAGTCTTTCTTTTTTTTCTCTCTCCTTCTAATCTTTGAATGGCTCTATGTTCACCTGTCTATAATGGATCTACAGAGTGTGACTGCAGGTTTGAATAATCTCGCCACGAAAGTACAAAGTTTGCAAGATTTTGTTGTTCATGCTCCGGTATCAGAGCCGAGAATTCCTTTGCCGGAATTCTTCTCAGGGAATAGATCTAGCTTTCAGAATTTTAGAAATAATTGTAAGTTATTTTTGTCCCTGAAATCTCGTTCTGCTGGAGACCCTGCACAGCAGGTTGGGATTGTGATTTCCTTGCTCCGCGGCGACCCTCAAGATTGGGCTTTTGCATTGGCACCAGGGGATCCTGCGTTGCGCAATGTGGATGCGTTTTTTCTGGCCTTGGGCTTGCTTTATGAGGAACCTCATTTGGAACTTCAGGCAGAAAAAACTTTGATGTCCCTATCGCAGGGGCAAGATGAAGCTGAAATTTACTGCCAAAAATTCCGTAAATGGTCTGTGCTTACTCAGTGGAATGAGTGTGCCTTGGCGGCTACTTTCAGAGAGGGTCTTTCTGATGCCATTAAGGATGTTATGGTGGGGTTCCCTGTGCCTGCAGGTCTGAATGAGTCCATGACAATGGCCATTCAGATCGATAGGCGTCTGCGGGAGCGCAAACCAGTGCACCATCTGGCGGTGTCCACTGAGAAGACGCCAGAAAACATGCAGTGTGATAGAATTCTGTCCAGAAGCGAGCGGCAGAATTTTAGACGGAAAAATGGGTTGTGTTTCTATTGTGGGGATTCTACTCATGTTATATCAGCATGCTCTAAGCGTACTAAAAAGCTTGATAAATCCGTTTCCATTGGCACTTTACAGTCTAAATTTATTTTGTCTGTGACCCTGATTTGCTCTTTGTCATCTATTACCACGGACGCCTATATCGACTCTGGCGCCGCTTTGAGTCTTATGGATTGGTCCTTTGCCAATCGTTGTGGGTATGATTTAGAGCCTTTGGAGACTCTTATTCCTCTGAAGGGGATTGACTCCACCCCATTGGCTAATAATAAACCACAATACTGGACACAAGTGACTATGTGTATTAATCCGGATCACCAGGAGACTATTCGTTTTCTGGTGCTGTATAATCTACATGATGATTTGGTGCTGGGATTGCCATGGCTGCAGTCTCACAACCCAGTCCTTGACTGGAGAGCTATGTCTGTGTTGAGCTGGGGATGTAAGGGGACTCATGGGGACGTACCTTTGGTGTCCATTTCATCATCTATCCCCTCTGAAATCCCTGAGTTCCTGTCTGATTATCGTGACGTCTTTGAAGAACCCAAGCTGGGTTCACTACCTCCGCACCGTGAGTGCGATTGTGCTATAGATTTAATTCCGGGTAGTAAATACCCAAAGGGTCGTTTATTTAATCTGTCTGTGCCTGAACATACTGCTATGCGAGAATATATAAAGGAGTCCTTGGAAAAGGGACATATTCGTCCATCGTCATCTCCCTTAGGAGCCGGTTTTTTCTTTGTGTCAAAAAAAGACGGCTCTTTGAGACCATGTATTGATTATCGGCTTTTGAATAAAATCACGGTTAAATATCAATACCCATTGCCGTTGCTGACTGATTTGTTTGCTCGCATAAAGGGGGCCAAGTGGTTCTCTAAGATTGATCTCCGTGGGGCGTATAATTTGGTGCGGATCAGGCAGGGGGATGAGTGGAAAACCGCATTTAATACGCCCGAGGGCCACTTTGAGTATTTGGTGATGCCTTTTGGTCTTTCTAATGCCCCTTCAGTCTTCCAGTCCTTTATGCATGATATTTTCCGCGATTTTTTGGATAAATTTATGATAGTGTATCTGGATGATATTCTGATTTTTTCGGATGATTGGGACTCTCATGTCCGGCAAGTTAAGAGGGTTTTTCAGGTTTTGCGGTCTAATTCTCTGTGTGTCAAGGGTTCTAAGTGCGTTTTTGGGGTTCAGAGAATTTCCTTTTTGGGATATATTTTTTCTCCCTCTTCCATTGAGATGGATCCTGTCAAGGTTCAAGCTATTTGTGATTGGACGCAGCCCTCTTCTCTTAAAAGTCTTCAGAAATTTTTGGGCTTTGCCAACTTTTATCGTCGATTTATTTCTGGTTTTTCGGATGTCGTTAAGCCATTGACCGATTTGACTAGACAGGGTGCTGATGTTGCTAATTGGTCCCCTGATGCTGTGGAGGCCTTTCAGGAGCTTAAGCGCCGTTTTTCTTCTGCCCCTGTGTTGCGTCAGCCTGATGTGACTCTTCCTTTTCAGGTTGAGGTCGACGCTTCTGAGATCGGGGCTGGGGCAGTGTTGTCGCAGAAAAGTTCTGACTGCGCCGTGATGAGGCCTTGTGCCTTCTTTTCCCGTAAATTTTCGCCCGCTGAGCGGAATTATGATGTTGGGAATCGGGAGCTTTTGGCCATGAAGTGGGCGTTTGAGGAGTGGCGCCATTGGCTCGAGGGGGCCAGACATCAGGTGGTGGTATTGACTGACCACAAAAATTTGATCTATCTTGAGACCGCCAGGCGCCTGAATCCTAGACAGGCGCGCTGGTCATTATTTTTCTCTCGGTTTAATTTTGTGGTATCGTACCTACCGGGTTCTAAGAATGTTAAGGCGGATGCCCTTTCTAGGAGTTTTGAGCCTGATTCACCCGGCAACTCTGACCCCACAGGTATTCTTAAGGAGGGAGTTATCTTGTCAGCCGTTTCTCCAGACCTGCGGCGGGCCTTGCAGGAGTTTCAGGCGGATAGACCGGATCGTTGTCCGCCTGATAGGTTGTTTGTTCCTGATGATTGGACCAGTAGAGTCATCTCTGAGGTACATTCTTCTGCATTGGCAGGTCATCCTGGAATTTTTGGTACCAGGGATTTGGTGGCAAGATCCTTCTGGTGGCCTTCCCTGTCACGAGATGTGCGAGGCTTTGTGCAGTCTTGTGACGTTTGTGCTCGGGCCAAGCCTTGTTGTTCTCGGGCTAGTGGATTATTGTTGCCCTTGCCTATTCCTAAGAGGCCTTGGACACACATCTCGATGGATTTTATTTCAGATCTGCCTGTTTCTCAGAAGATGTCTGTCATCTGGGTGGTGTGTGACCGTTTTTCTAAGATGGTCCATTTGGTTCCCCTGCCCAAATTGCCTTCTTCTTCCGAGTTGGTTCCCCTGTTTTTTCAAAATGTTGTTCGTTTGCATGGTATTCCTGAGAATATCGTTTCTGACAGAGGAACCCAATTCGTGTCTAGATTTTGGCGGGCATTCTGTGCTAGGATGGGCATAGATTTGTCTTTTTCGTCTGCTTTTCACCCTCAGACTAATGGCCAGACCGAGCGGACTAATCAGACCCTGGAGACATATCTGAGGTGTTTTGTGTCTGCTGACCAGGATGATTGGGTTGCTTTTTTGCCATTGGCGGAGTTCGCCCTCAATAATCGGGCCAGCTCTGCCACTTTGGTGTCCCCGTTTTTCTGTAATTCGGGGTTCCACCCTCGATTTTCCTCCGGTCAGATGGAATCCTCGGATTGTCCTGGAGTGGATGCGGTGGTGGAGAGATTGCATCATATCTGGGGGCAGGTGATGGACAATTTAAAGTTGTCCCAGGAGAAGACTCAGCTTTTTGCCAACCGTCACCGTCGTGTTGGTCCTCGGCTTTGTGTTGGAGATTTGGTGTGGTTGTCCTCTCGTTTTGTCCCTATGAAGGTCTCATCTCCTAAGTTTAAGCCTCGGTTCATCGGTCCGTATAAAATATTGGAGATTCTTAACCCTGTTTCCTTCCGTTTGGACCTCCCTGCATCCTTTTCTATTCATAACGTTTTTCATCGGTCGTTATTGCGCAGGTATGAGGCACCGGTTGTGCCTTCCGTTGAGCCTCCTGCTCCGGTGTTGGTTGAGGGTGAGTTGGAGTACGTTGTGGAAAAAATCCTAGACTCCCGTGTTTCCAGACGGAGACTCCAGTATCTGGTCAAGTGGAAGGGATACGGCCAGGAGGATAATTCTTGGGTCACTGCATCTGATGTTCATGCCTCTGATCTGGTTCGTGCCTTTCATAGGGCCCATCCTGATCGCCCTGGTGGTTCTGGTGAGGGTTCGGTGCCCCCTCCTTGAGGGGGGGGTACTGTTGTGAATTTGGATTCTGGGCTCCCCCGGTGGCTACTGGTGGAATTGAACTTGTGACATCATCTTCCCTGTTCACCTGTTCCGATTAGATCTGGGTGTCGCTATATAACCTGGCTTCTCTGTTAGATGCTTGCCGGTCAACAATGTTATCAGAAGCCTCTCTGTGCTTGTTCCTGCTCCCAGACATCTACTAGATAAGTTGGACATTCGTCCATGTTTTGTTTTTGTATTTTGGTTCCAGTTCACAGCTGCAGTTTCGTTACTGTGTCTGGAAAGCTCTTGTTGATCAGGAATTGCCACTCTGGTATTATGAGTTAATGCCAGAGTCCTAAAGTAATTTCTGGATGTGTTTTGTTAGGGTTTTCTACTGACCATGAAAGTATGCTTTCTGTCTTCTGCTATCTAGAAAGCGGACCTCAAATTTGCTAAAACTATTTTCCTGCTGCGTTTGTTGTTTCATCTCATATCACCGCCAATATATGTGGGGGGCCTCTGTCTCCTTTTTGGGCATTTCTCTAGAGGTGAGTCAGGTCTTATATTTCCCTCTGCTAGCATTATTTAGTTCTCCGGCCGGCGCTGGGCATATAGGGATAAAAAGTAGGACATGCTACCTGGCTACTTCTAGATGATGCGGTAGGTTTAGTTCATGGTCAGTACAGTTACATCTTCCAAGAGCTTGTTCCTATAGAGGCTTATGCTAGTTCTCTGGCCATGGAGATCATGACAGTGGGTACTGTTGAGACACAGGACTGGCGGGGACGAAGGAGACACAGGACTGGATCTAAGAGAGCAAGAAGAGAACCAAGTCAGGAAGCAGGGTATGCACAGGATAAACGTGTGGCCAAGAGCACTTGCAAATACAAATGATCATCAGGCACAGGGGAGAGGAAGGAACCAGTTCAAATAGCAGCACTGCGCAGTACTTCTGGGTGGAAGTCCTCCAAGGTAATAGAGAGGACTAGAAGGAAGCGCCAGAAGGGAGTTAGAAGTGCGCACGCGCAGAACTGAATCTGGCGTGCCCGCATACCCGACGAGCAGCAGAAGCCGGAAGTGAGCACTGAGGAGAGGATGATGCAGCTGAGGAGGCACGCGCCGGGACGCCGAAGACAGGTGAGTATGACAGGGCACGGGGAGCGGCAGCGGCAGTGGCATAACAATGACAAATATGAGGGCTATGATCAGAGAGGAGGTGCAAGCATCTCTTTCTGGTCTAGTTTTTCCTCAACACACGCAGTCCGATGCCCAGTCCAGGAAAAGATTGAGGGATTCAGTCTCCTCTTCAGAAGGGGCCTTTTCCGAGTCTGAACTGGAGGAAGATGAATATAGGAATCCTCCAGAAAGAGGGAAGAGGTACTTATTCTCTTCTATGGACACAGGTGAGCTGCTGGGGGCAGTAAGACACACTATGCAGATTGAGGAGCCCCCAACAATTTGCTCAGAACAGGATGAGATGTTTGGGGGGCTACGTATGCAGACCTCAAAAGTCTTCCCAGTGAACCCCCATATTCGATGTATGATCTTGGAAGAATGGGAGGAGGCAGAAAAGAGACTAACAATTCCCAAAGACTTTAGACTTTGTCTGCCGTTTGACCCGGACGAAGTCAAGGACTGGGAAGACATTCACAAAATAGACATTCATTTGGCCAGAGTATCCAAAAGAATGGCCATCTCCTTTGAAGACTCCTCTAATCTAAAGGAGCCTCTGGATCAGAAGGCAGAAGGGCTCTTAAAGAGATCCTGGGAAAGTTCGGCGGCTGTTATCCGCACAAATATAGCTGCAACATCAGTTGCACGATCAATGCATTTCTGGGTAGACGATCTGCGGGAGCAGCTATCAGCCAAAACCCCTAGAGAAACTATACTAAAATCCCTTCCTCTTCTAAAACTGGCAACCGACTTCCTAGCAGACACTTCTGTGGAATCGGTGAGATTCACGGCTAAGAGTAAATCTTTGTCAAATGCAGCCAGAAGAGCCATTTGGCTTAACCCCTTCATGACCTTGGGATTTTTCGTTTTTCCGTGTTCGTTTTTCACTCCCCTCCTTCCCAGAGCCATACCTTTTTTTATTTTTCCATCAATTTGGCCATGTGAGGGCTTATTGTTTGCGGGACGAGTTGTACTTTTGAACGACATCATTGGTTTTACCATGTCGTGTACTAGAAAACGGGAAAAAAATTCCAAGTGCGGTGAAATTGCAAAAAAAGTGCAATCCCACACTTGTTTTTTGCTTGGCTTTTTTGCTAGGTTCACTAAATGCTAAAACTGACCTGCCATTGTGATTCTCCAGGTCACTACGAGTTCATAGACACCTAACATGACTAGGTTATTTTTAACCTAAGTGGTGAAAAAAAATTCCAACCTTTGCTAAAAAAAAAAAAAAAAAATTGCGCCATTTTCCAATACTCGTAGCGTCTCCATTTTTCATGATCTGGGGATGGTTGAGGGCTTATTTTTTGCATGCCGAGCTGTCGTTTTTAATGATAGCATTTTGGTGCAGATACGTTTTTTTTGATCGCCCGTTATTGCATTTTAATGCAATGTCATGGCAACCAAAAAAACGTAATTCTGGCGTTTCAAATTTTTTTCCCGCTACGCCATTTAGCGATCAGGTTAATGCTTTTTTTTATTGATAGATCAGGCGATTCTGAATGCGGCGATACCAAATATGTGTAGATTTGATTTTTTTTTATTGATTTATTTTGAATGGGGCGAAAGGGGGGTGATTTAAACTTTTATATTTTTTTTTTATTTTTTTCACATTTTTTTTTACTTTTTTTTTTTTACTTTTGCCATGCTTCTATAACCTCCATAGGAGGCTAGAAGCAGGCACAACCCGATCGCCTCTGCTACATAGCAGCGATCTGCTGTTCGCTGCTATGTAGCAGAATTGCAGGTGTTCTGTGAGCGCCGACCACAGGGTGGCGCTCACAGCTACCGGCGATCAGTAACCATAGAGGTCTCAAGGACCTCTATGGTTACTATTCTGAAGCATCGCCGACCTCCGATCATGTGACGTGGGTCGGCGATGCGCTCATATCCGGCCGCCCGGCCGGATGCGGTAGGTAAATGCCGCTATCAGCGTTTGACAGCGGCTATTTAGTTAATAGCGGCGGGTGAATCGCGATTTCACCCGCCGCTATTGCGGGCACATGTCAGCTGTTCAAAACAGCTGACATGTCCCGGCTTTGATGCAGGGGAGCTGACCTCAGACGTACTATCCCGTCCGAGGTCAGTAAGGGGTTAAAAACTGGTCAAGTGATATGCATTCCAAAAATAAACTTTGCACTATACCTTTCTCAGGGGGAAAAGTGTTTGGGCCGATCCTCGATGATATTTTAGAGAAGGCCTCAGATGAAAAGAAAGGGTTTCCGGTGGAGAAACGCAAAAAAATTTCAGCCATTTCGTTATAGTCAGAGCTACAGACTACAGGGGGAAAGGGAAACAGGGGAGATGAAGCTATCCCAAAGGAGGGGATACTAGAGCCAGAAATGGGTCTCAGGTTCAGGTTCAGGGTATCAGAGAAAATGACGCCACCAGAGTAGGGGGGTGCCTAACCAGGTTTCTGGGGGGTTGGCAAGAAGTTACCACAAGCCTTGGGTCCTGCAGCTGATCTCCCAAGGATACAAAATAGAATTATCTTCTTTACCTCCAGATAGATTCCTTATATCCAGCTCCCATCTCGTTTCAACCTTTCCCATGTGGGTAGACATTCAGAACCTCCTAGAGGTAGTGGCAATTATTCCGGTACCTCCCCGAGAAGTAGGGAAAGGGTTTTATTCAAGTCTTTTTTCCATAATAAAAACCTTCTGGGGAATCAGTAATGATAATAAACTAGGGTTGAGCGACTTATTTTTATAAGATCGGGTCGGGTTTCCCGAAACCCGACTTTCTCAAAAGTCGGGTCGAGTGAAATCGGCCGATCCTATAAAAAAGTCGGGGTCGGCCGAAACACGAAACCCAATGCAGTGCAATGGGATACTATGGTTCCCAGGGTCTGAAGGAGAGGAAACTCTCCTTCAGGCCCTGGGATCCATATTTAAGTGTAAAATAAAGAATTAAAATAAAAAATATTGATATACTCACCTGTCTGACGCAGCCTGGACATCGCCGCTGGTAACCGGCATCTTCCGTTCCTAAGAATGGCGCTTGAAAGACCTTTCGATGACGTCACGGCTTGTGATTGGTCGCGGCCGCCCACGTGACCGCTCAGCGACCAATCACAAAGCCGTGACGTAATTTTCAGGTCCTAAATTCCTCATTCTAGGAATTTAGGACATGAGAATTACGTCACGGCTTGTGATTGGTTGCTGAGCGGTCACGTGGGCGGCCGCGACCAATCACAAGCCGTGACGTCATCGAAAGGTCCTTCACGCGCTCATTCTTAAGAAGGAAGGCTGCCGGAAAGAAGCCGAGGGTGAGTATATTCCTATTAGGTATATACTCACCCTCGGACGCGCCCTGCTTCTTTCCGGCAGCCTTTTTGCTAAATTCTCCCTTTTCCCAAAAAAAAATTAGTGGGAGATAAATATTGGCAAGTCTGCCTCCGTGCCATTGCTGTTTGTGGCATCTGTCTCTCATTGTGTGGCACCGAAAACACTGTGTTATACTTGGCCATTTTTTTTTTTTTGGGGGGGTACATTCTCCCTTTTACCACAAAAAAAATTAGTGGGAGATAAATATTGGCAAGTCTGCCTCCATGCCATTGCTGTGTGTGGCATCTGTCTCTCATTGTGTGGCACCGAAAACACTGTGTAATACTTGGCCATTTTTTTTTTTGGGGTACATTCTCCCTTTTCCCAAAAAAAAATTAGTGGGAGATAAATATTGGCAAGTCTGCCTCTGTGCCATTGCTGTGTGTGGCATCTGTCTCTCATTGTGTGGCACCGAAAACACTGTGTAATACTTGGCCATTTTTTTTTTTGGGGGGGGGTACATTCTCCCTTTTCCCCAAAAAAAATTAGTGGGAGATAAATATTGGCAAGTCTGCCTCCGTGCCATTGCTGTGTGTGGTATCTGCCTCTCATTGTGTGGCACCGAAAACACTGTGTAATACTTGGCCATTTTTTATTTTTTTTGCTAAATTCTCCCTTTCCCCCAAAAAAAAATTAGTGTGAGATAAATATTGGCAAGTCTGCCTCTGTGCCATTGCTGTGTGTGGCATCTGTCTCTTATTGTGTGGCACCGAAAACACTGTGTAATACTTGGCCATTTTTTTTGGGGGGGGTACATTCTCCCTTTTCCAAAAAAAAATTAGTGGGAGATAAATATTGGCAAGTCTGCCTCCGTGCCATTGCTGTGTGTGGCATCTGTCTCTCATTGTGTGGCACCAAAAACACTGTGTAATACTTGGCCATTTTTTTTTTTTTTTGCTAAATTCTCCCTTTTCCAAAAAAAAAATTAGTGGGAGATAAATATTGGCAAGTCTGCCTCCGTGCCATTGCTGTGTGTGGTATCTGTCTCTCATTGTGTGCCACCGAAAACACTGTGTAATACTTGGCCATTTTTTTTTTTTTGCTAAATTCTCCATTTTCCCCCCAAAAAATTAGTGTGAGATGAATATTGGCAAGTCTGCCTCCGTGCCATTGCTGTGTATGGTATCTGTCTCTCATTGTGTGCCACTGAAAACATTGTGTAATACTTGGCCATTTTTTTTTTTTGCTAAATTCTCCCTTTTCCAAAAAAAAATTAGTGTGAGATAAATATTGGCAAGTCTGCCTCTGTGCCATTGCTGTGTGTGGCATCTGTCTCTCATTGTGTGGCACTGAAAACACTGTGTAATACTTGGCCTTTTTTTTTTTGGGGGGGGGTACATTCTCCCTTTTCCAAAAAAAAATTTAGTGGGAGATAAATATTGGCAAGTCTGCCTCTGTGCCATTGCTGTGTGTGGCATCTGTCTCTCATTGTGTGGCACCGAAAACCACTGTGTAATACTGGACCTTTTTTTTTTTTTTGCTAAATTCTCCCTTTTCCAAAAAAAAAAATAGTGGGAGGTAAATATTGGCAAGTCTGCCTCCGTGCCATTGCTGTGTGTGGCATCTGTCTCTCATTGTGTGGCACCGAAAACACTGTGTAATACTTGGCCATTTTTTTTTTTTTTTGCTAAATTCTCCCTTTTCCAAAAAAAAAATTAGTGGGAGATAAATATTGGCAAGTCTGCCTCCGTGCCATTGCTGTGTGTGGTATCTGTCTCTCATTGTGTGCCACCGAAAACACTGTGTAATACTTGGCCATTTTTTTTTTTTGCTAAATTCTCCCTTTTCCCCAAAAAAAATTAGTGTGAGATGAATATTGGCAAATCTGCCTCCGTGCCATTGCTGTGTGTGGTATCTGTCTCTCATTGTGTGCCACTGAAAACACTGTGTAATACTTGGCCATTTTTTTTTTTTGCTAAATTCTCCCTTTTTCCAAAAAAAAAATTAGTGGGAGATAAATATTGGCAAGTCTGCCTCTGTGCCATTGCTGTGTGTGGCATCTGTCTCTCATTGTGTGGCACCGAAAACCACTGTGTAATACTGGACCTTTTTTTTTTTTGCTAAATTCTCCCTTTTCCAAAAAAAAAATAGTGGGAGGTAAATATTGGCAAGTCTGCCTCCGTGCCATTGCTGTGTGTGGCATCTGTCTCTCATTGTGTGCCACCGAAAACCACTGTGTAATACTGGGCCTTTTTTTTTTTTAGGGTAAATTCTCCCAGAAAAAAAAAAATAGTGGGAGATTAAGATTGGCATTTCTGCTTGAGTGCTGGTCCTGTGTGTGCCATCTGTCTCAAATTATTGGGGCACAGAAAACCTAGTGTGTAACATTGGGCCTGATTTTCCTTTCAGTGTCAGGCACCTATAAAGGTATATATAAATCCTACAGAAGTTTGAGTTCACCTGATAAGTTGTTTTACAGTAACAAATAGCGTTACTTTGGTTACATTTTGCAAACAATGAGGAAGTCTAGTGGAAGAGGTCGTGGCCGTGGGCGGTCATTGTCAGCTGGTAATGATGGTAGTGGTGGTGGAGCATCAGGTGGTCGTGGTAAAAGCAGTACAGCACCTAAGTCTCGAGTTGTTGAGCCAGGTTCGTTGTCTGGCTACACAAGGCCTCGAACGCTCTCTTTTCTGGGAGTAGGAAAACCACTTTTGAAGCCGGAGCAGGAGGAACAAGTATTGGCTTTCATTGCTGACTCTGCCTCTAACTCTTTCGCCTCCTCCTCGGAAAGTGCCAAATGTCAGAGCAGTGCATCGTCAGTGGATGCTCCCGGTCAGGAACAAGTCGCTTCCTTGTGTCCTTCACTAAAAACAACAGTTAAGGATGCGTCAGTCGACACAACAGGTTACTCCATGGAGCTCTTTACACATACCGTTCCTAGGTTAGACAGTGAAACAGTTAACAGGCCATACCCATTAGAAGTTGAATCGGACATGGAGTGCACAGATGCACAGCCACAGCCAGATTACTATGCTGTTCCTTTGCCTCAGACCAGAACATTGCCCTCGCAGTGTACTGAGGCAGAATCAAAACCAGCGGAGACTATGGTGCCCCGTCACGAACGCTATACCACCGGCTTACACGGTGACACAGACGAAATTGCACACGACATAGAAGAGGAGGTCATAGATGACCCAGTTGTGGACCCCGATTGGCAGCCATTGGGGGAACAGGGTGCAGGCGGCAGTAGTTCTGAAGCGGAGGAGGAGGAGCCGCAGCAGGCATCAACATCACAACGGGTTCCATCTACCGGGCCCGTATCTGGCCAAAAATGCGTGGCAAAAACAAAACCAGTTGGAGGACAGCGTGGCCATCCGGTTAAAGAAGCTCAGTCTGCAATGCCTAAAAAGGTATCCGATAGTAGAAAGAGTGCAGTCTGGCATTTTTTTAAACAACATCCAAATGATCAGCGCAAAGTCATCTGTCAAAAATGTTCAACTACCTTAAGCAGAGGTCAGAATCTTAAAAGTCTAAATACAAGTTGCATGCATAGACATTTATCCACCATGCATTTGCAAGCCTGGACTAACTACCAAACGTCCCTAAAGGTTGCAGCACCCTCGGCCAATGAAGCTAGTCAGCAACGCTACATCCCTTCCCTCCCTGTAAGCCCACCATTTCCCGCACCACCTGCAGTATCTGTGCAGCTTTTGTCGCCAGGCCAAAGCAGTCAGGGAATCACCAGGTTAGTAGTAGGAAACACTGCATGTAGGGCACCGGCAAGAATACCATCTCCAACCCTCTCTCACTCACCCATGTCCACCGGCACCACCGCTAGTTCCACGATCTCCAGCTCTCCAGTCCAGCTCACCCTACATGAGACTCTTGTTAGGAAAAGGAAGTACTCATCCTCGCATCCGCGTACACAGGGTTTGAACGCCCACATTGCTAGACTAATCTCATTAGAGATGATGCCCTACCGGTTAGTTGAAAGCGAAGCTTTCAAAGCACTGATGGACTACGCTCTACCACGCTACGAGCTACCCAGTCGGCACTTCTTTTCTAGAAAAGCCATCCCAGCCCTCCAACAGCATGTTAAAGACCGCATCGTCCATGCACTCAGGCAGTCTGTGACTACAAAGGTGCACCTGACAACAGACGCATGGACCAGTAGGCATGGCCAGGGACGTTACGTGTCCATCACGGCACACTAGATGAATGTGGTAGATGCAGGGTCCACAGGGGACAGCAATATTGGGACAGTTCTGCCTAGCCCACGGTCAAGGAAAGAGTTGGCTGTAGGCGTTCGCCCCCCCTCCTCCTCTTCCTCCTCCTTCTCCTGCAGAAGCGAGAGCTCGTCCACAGACCGCAGTCGCACATCCACTCCATCCGCAGCTGCCACTGTTGCACACCAGGTGTGCCATTATGGGACAGCTAGTGGCAAGCGTCAGCAGGCTGTATTGGCAATGAAGTGTTTGGGCGACAACAAACACACCGCGGAAGTTCTGTCCGAGTTCTTGCAGAAAGAAACTCAGTCATGGCTGGGCACTGTACATCTTGAGGCAGGCAAGGTAGTGAGTGATAACGGAAGGAATTTCATGGCTGCCATAGCCCTTTCCCAACTGAAACACATTCCTTGCCTGGCTCACACCTTAAACCTGGTGGTGCATTGCTTCCTGAAAAGTTATCCGGGGTTACCCGACCTGCTCCTCAAAGTGCGCAGACTTTGCTCGCATATCCGCCGTTCGCCTGTACACTCCAGCCGTATGCAGAACTATCAGCATTCTTTGAACCTTCATCAGCATTGCCTAATCATCGACGTTGCAACAAGGTGGAACTCCACACTGCACATGCTTCAGAGAGTGTGCGAACAGAGGCGTGCTGTTATGTATTTGTGGGAGGATACACGGGCAGGCAGTTGGATGGCAGACATGGAGTTGTCAGGTGTGCAGTGGTCGAAGCTACAAGACCTGTGTCAAGTCCTTCAGTGTTTTGAGGAATGCACATATCTGGTTAGTGCAGACAACGCAATAATAAGCATGAGCATCCCCCTAATGCGTCTGCTGATGCAAAGTTTGACGCACATAAAGGAGCAGGCGTCTGCAGCCGAGGAAGAGGAAAGCCTTGATGACAGTCAGCCATTGTCTGGTCAGGGCCGTGTAGAGGACGTGGTAGCGGGCGAAGAGAAGGAGGAGGACAAGGAGGATGATGGGGATGAGTACTTTTTTACTGAGGAAGCTTCTCCTGGGCCAACAGAAATTAGTGGCGTTGCAAGGCCGGGTTCTGTTTTTGTAAGGGAGACAAGTGACGTAGATTTGCCTGTAACTGCCCCTCAAACCAGCACAACCGCAGATTTGCCAACTGGAACTTTGGCCCACATGGCGGATTATGCCTTACGTATCCTCAAAAAGGACCCACGCATTATTAAAATGATGAGCGATGACAATTACTGGTTGGCCTGCATCCTTGACCCTCGCTATAAAGGCAAATTGCAAAATATTATGCCACATGAGAACCTCTAACAAATATTAGCAACCAAACAAGCTACTCTTGTAGACCGTTTGATTCAGGCATTCCCAGCACACAGCGCCGGTGATGGTTCTCACACGAGCTGCAGGGGGCTACAGGGCAGAGGTGTTAGAGGTGCACAGATCAGAAGTGGCATTAGACAGAGGGGTTTTCTGACCAGGTTGTGGAGTGATTTCGCAATGACCGCAGACAGGACAGGTACTGCAGCATCTATTCAAAGTGACAGGAGACAACATTTGTCCAGTATGGTTTCTAACTATTTTTCAGCCCTTATTGATGTTCTCCCTCAACCGTCATTCCCATTTGATTACTGGGCATCCAAATTAGACACCTGGCCTGAATTGGCAGAATATGCGTTGCAGGAGCTTGCTTGCCCAGCAGCTAGTGTGCTATCAGAAAGAGTATTCAGTTCTGCTGGTTCAATATTAACCGAAAAAAGGACTCGTCTGGCTACCCAAAATGTGGATGATCTCACCTTCATTAAAATGAACCACTCCTGGATTTCAAATTATTTTGCCCCACCTTTCCCGGCTGACACCTAGCTTTCCTATAAAAAGGTCTTGCTTGTGGACGGGTCTTACTGAGTGTTAAAATCTCTTAATTTGCAGCAGCTGTTTGACCAGCATACGACATGTTTACACATCCCCCAATGGGAAAACTCCCCCCACGGGGCCGTTGTCTCACTCTCGACACTTGGCGCAAGCACCCGTTAGTTACAGTGCTGTTTGTCAGAAGAGGTGGGTGTGCTCGCTTTTGGTCGACGGCATTGCCACTGGGTCCCTCATAGTACAATGTAGTGTCTCTGGCGGTGGTGGTGCGCACCCAACGTCAGACACACCGTTGTAACATGAGGGGCCCTGGGGCGGTACCGCCGGCCACAAGAGAGTTCCCCCCCCCCCCAGCTCAAACTTTGCTCTACCACGTGCAAAATTATCTCGCACAGCTCCACCAATGTTTAGTCTATGCGCTGACATCATTCAATGCCTGGCACTGACAAACAATACCAATTTGTTGACATCTATGATGCTAGTTAAAGTAGTCTGGGTCAGTGTCCTATATTGACACCAGTAAATACTAATTTACTGCCAAATTACTTTGTCATAAACTCTGCAGATGAGCCCACCCCTGTACCTAAGCATGCCACCCTTTTTTTTATTTATAGTTGTTTTGCGAGACATTAACATCTATTTATTTTTTGGGAGTACTAACTGTGTCACACACTTCTTGCAATACTCCTCCACTGACCACAATGCTGCCTGCCTGTGTATCCATGTAACCGATTTAAAACTGCCATGCCTGACTATTGTTTGTTATTTAAGGCCTTTGATAGCCTGTCTGCGGCCCCTACTTGCAATACTCCTCCACTGACCACAATGCTGCCTGCCTGTGTATCCATGTAACCGATGTAAAACTGCCATGCCTGCCTATTGTTTGTTATTTTAGGCCTTTGTTAGCCTGTCTGCGGCCCCTACTTGCAATACTCCTCCACTGACCACAATGCTGCCTGGAGTGCCTGCCTGTGTATCCATGTAACCGATTTAAAACTGCCATGCCTGCCTATTGTTTGTTATTTAAGGCCTTTGATAGCCTGTCTGCGGCCCCTACTTGCAATACTCCTCCACTGACCACAATGCTGCCTGCCTGTGTATCCATGTAACCGATTTAAAACTGCTATGCCTGACTATTGTTTGTTATTTTAGGCCTTTGTTAGCCTGTCTGCGGCCCCTACTTGCAATACTCCTCCACTGACCACAATGCTGCCTGCCTGTGTATCCATGTAACCGATTTAAAACTGCCATGCCTGCCTATTGTTTGTTATTTTAGGCCTTTAATAGCCTGTCTGCGGCCCCTACTTGCAATACTCCTCCACTGACCACAATGCTGCCTGGAGTGCCTGCCTGTGTATCCATGTAACCGATTTAAAACTGCCATGCCTGCCTATTGTTTGTTATTTAAGGCCTTTGATAGCCTGTGTGCGGCCCCTACTTGCAATACTCCTCCACTGACCACAATGCTGCCTGCCTGTGTATCCATGTAACCGATTTAAAACTGCCATGCCTGACTATTGTTTGTTATTTTAGGCCTTTGTTAGCCTGCCTGCGGCCCCTACTTGCAATACTCCTCCACTGACCACAATGCTGCCTGGAGTGCCTGCCTGTGTATCCATGTAACCGATTTAAAACTGCCATGCCTGCCTATTGTTTGTTATTTAAGGCCTTTGATAGCCTGTCTGCGTCCCCTACTTGCAATACTCCTCCACTGACCACAATGCTGCCTGCCTGTGTATCCATGTAACCGATTTAAAACTGCCATGCCTGACTATTGTTTGTTATTTTAGGCCTTTGTTAGCCTGTCTGCGGCCCCTACTTGCAATAATCCTCCACTGACCACAATGCTGCCTGCCTGTGTATCCATGTAACCGATTTAAAACTGCCATGCCTGACTATTGTTTGTTATTTTAGGCCTTTGTTAGCCTGTCTGCAGCCCCTACTTGCAATACTCCTCCACTGACCACAATGCTGCCTGCCTGTGTATCCATGTAACCGATTTAAAACTGCCATGCCTGCCTATTGTTTGTTATTTAAGGCCTTTGATAGCCTCTCTGCGGCCCCTACTTTCATACTCCTCCACTGACCACAATGCTGCCTGCCTGTGTATCCATGTAACCGATTTAAAACTGCCATGCCTGACTATTGTTTGTTATTTTAGGCCTTTGTTAGCCTGTCTGCGGCCCCTACTTGCAATACTCCTCCACTGACCACAATGCTGCCTGCCTGTGTATCCATGTAACCGATTTAAAACTGCCATGCCTGACTATTTTTTGTTATTTTAGGCCTTTGTTAGCCTGTCTGCGGCCCCTACTTGCAATACTCCTCCACTGACCACACCAATGCTGCCCGTGTACCCCTGGAACCTATTTAAAAGTTCATAGAACCTAGTTATATATTTTATTTACTATTAATAAGGCCATGATGGACTACGCTGTACCACGCTACAAGCTAACCAGTCGACACTTCTTTTGCGAGAAAAGCCATCCCAACCCTCCACCAGCATGTAAAAGACCGCATTGTCCATGCACTCTGGCAATCTGTGAGTACAAAGGTGCACCTGACAACAGATGCATGGACCTGTAGGCATGGCCACGGAAGATTACGTGTCCATTACGGCGCAATGGGTTAATGTGGTGGATGCATGGTCCACAGGGGACAGCCTACTAAGTCTGTCTGCAGTCCCTAATTCAAATTGTCCTCCACTGTCTAAATCGGAGCTTCCACCTTCTGGCTTTCGGCCTATAGTATCAGATATTAAACTGCATTTGGCCTTCAACTTTGGTTAAGGCCTACTAACGGTGTCTGCCCCTGCCTGGTGTTTTTCCTCAACTGAATAAAGCTGAGCTTCAACCTTCTGGCTCTCATTAAGTGCTGTGTTTTTAAAAATTGGTGGTTAGGGCCTACTAACGGTGTCTGCCCCTCCCTGGTGTTTGCCCTCAACTGAATAAAGCTGAGCTTCCACCTTCTGGCTTTTGGCCTATAGTATCAGATATTAAACTTCATTTGGCCTTCAACTTTGGTTACGGCCTACTAACGGTGTCTGCCCCTGCCTGGTGTTTTTCCTCAACTGAATAAAGCTGAGCTTCAACCTTCTGGCTCTCATTAAGTGCTGTGTTTTTAAAAATTGGTGGTTAGGGCCTACTAACGGTGTCTGCCCCTCCCTGGTGTTTGCCCTCAACTGAATAAAGCTGAGCTTCAGTCTTTAGGCTTTTGGCCTAAAGTATCAGATATTAAACTGCATTTGGCCTATTAGTGTGTTTGGACCCTTAAAACAGTGTCTGCTGCTCCTGGGTTTGCTACTCCACTGAACAAAGCAATGCCGCCTGTTTAGTCCTGTTCAATTTTGAACTGCATTTAGCCTACTTTATTCTTTGGCCCTATATCTGTTTCCTCCTCATCCTGCCCATTGCCCAGCCACTGCTAGATGAGTCTGCTGGTACATTGACCTAGACCACTACATTCCCCTTGCACTCTACACAGCCAGAATCTGACCCTGCTGAAAGTAAGGTTCCCCTTCCCGCATGATATATATCACCTTACACAGGGACAAAGAGGAAGGTGCAGATGAAAGTGCAGGTTCCTTCATCAGGTGGGGGGGCATACTCGTTGGCGACGTCACTGGCACAGGGTTCCTCAGAGTACGCAAAAGTGTCGCTGCTGGTGGGAGGCGCCCCCGCCGTGCAAACACACCGCTGTACTTTGAGGGGCCCTGTGCCAGTGCCAATGCGAACGAGTGTGCCCCCCTGCTTGCTCAGGATCACAGCACTTGCAACGTTGAAATACTTACCTCTCCCTGCTCCATCGCCGTGACGTAGTCCACGATTCCTGGGCCCACTAAAACCTTGAACCAGCCCTACCCCCCACAACTTTTGCCAAATGACCCCCAAGTTCCATTGAACAACTATTATTATAAAGGTAATTAAGATTGACAAGCTTCAGAAACAAGAATGGATGTTTTTGGCATTAAAATGGGCACTGTAGGTGTTTTCCTGGCCTCCACTCACTGCCGACTATGCTTCCCCATTGACTTGCATTGGGTTTCGTGTTTCGGTCGATCCCCGACTTTTAGCGATAATCGGCCGACTGCACTCGACTCGACTCTGGACAAAGTCGGGTTTCACAAAACCCGACTCGATCTTTAAAAAATGAAAGTCGCTCAACCCTAGTCGTCTGCACTTACCAGCCAAGTGCATTCCTCAAAACACTGAAGGACTTGACATAGGTCTTGTAGCTTCGACCACTGCACACCAGACAACTCCATGTCTGCCATCCAAGTGCCTGCCCGTGTATGTGTATCCTCCCACAAATTAATTACAGCACACCTCTGTTCGCACAGCCTCTGAACCATGTGCAGTGTGGAGTTCCACCTTGTTGCAACGTCAATTATTAGGCGGAGCTGGGGAAGATTCAGCGATCGCTGATGGTTCAGCATACAGCTGGAGTGTACAAAAAGTAGAAAGTGGCTGGCTGATATACAACAAACTAACAGGACTGAAGTATATCCACTTTGTGAGAATTTGAATCTCACTTTTTTTTGGAGACTGAACCAAAACAGGCCCAGTGTATAAAACAACACAATGTAAATGGCAGAAAGTGGCTGAAAGACATATGAAAAAATACAAGGACTGTAGTACAATTACAATTTCAATCTCCCTACAATGATCTCAGGACAAGTATGGCAGCAATAAAAAGGACTGCTGCACACAAAAGTGTGGACAAATGAACAAGATAACTGTGCAGAAAGGAGCTACAGGATTTTTGCTTTTAAAAAAGCAGTTGGTTTGCACAGCAGTGTGCAAACAGCAATGCAGCTATCAGGGAGCCTTATAAGGCAGCCTAATAAGCTACAGAGCTGATGCACAAAAATATAGCCTCCACTGTACCTGCAAAAAAAAGGTGGTGTTGGACAGTAGAAATCGCTACAGCACAAGCAGTTTGGGGGTTAATCTTCCCTCCCTAACTATATCCCTTCTTCTGATGAAGCTGCAGCAACCTCTCCCTATGCTAAGATCGGCAGAAGTAAGATGGCGGTCGGCGTGCACGCCCCTTTATAGCCCCTGTTACGCCGCAGAAAGAAAGCCAATCACTGTCATGCCCTTCTCTAAGATGGTGGGGACCGAGACCTATGTCATCACACTGCCCATACTATGCGTCCTCCTTCATTGGCTGAAAAATGGCGCTGAAAGCGTCATATGAAACTTTACTTTTGCCCGCAGATCGCCTACCTCATGGACTATCCCACACTAGGATCGGGTCGGGTTTCATGAAACCCGACTTTGCCGAAAGTCGACGATTTTTTAATTTGTCGGATCCGTTTCACTCAACCCTAGACTAGATGCCTTTCTTCAAAAGTATAATGTTACAGGTTATATACTGTATACTAGATTCCTTGATAGGGTGTTGATCCAGGGAATTAGTCTGACTGCCGTATGTGGAGTCGGGAAGGAATTTTTTCCCCAATGTGGAGCTTACTCTTTGCCACATGGTTTTTTTTTGCCTTCCTCTGGATCAACATGTTAGGGCATGTTAGGTTAGGCTATGGGTTGAACTAGATGGACTTAAAGTCTTCCTTAAACCTTAATAACTATGTTACTATGTTACAGTCCCTCTATTTATTCCCTAGTGGAATTTGAGCACCATGCACAGATCACTTGTTAATGCACTTTATTTTATATGTTGATCCATTGCACTTGCACCTTATTTTTTGTGCCTCCTAGTTACAGTGCCCATTGTAGCAAATAGGATATGTAAATCACTGCTGGTTGCACTTTGCACTTTATTTCCTGCGTTTCCTATCTATAGTGCTCATTGCAGCACATAGGATATGCAAACTCCTTTATGGGGCACAGCTTTTTGATTGCTGCACTATGTGATTTAGTATATATAATTTTTTTATTATATACAGGTATATCAAAACATATTTGCTTTTGATCACACATTGTGTTTTTTTCAGATTTTTTTTGTCACATTTAGCATCTATTTTTTCTGTTTAAGTGGTGCTTATCATTCCTAGGTGAAATAGTATAAATAGAGTCATTTCTTCTTTGTCACCTTATCCGTTTGACGCAAAATTGGTTCATATATATATATATATCATATTTTTTATCCACATCTTGATACGTGCACAATTTTTGAATGTTGTTACTGTATATACTCGAGTATAAGCCGAGATTTTCAGCCCACTTTTTTGGGCTGAAAGTTCCCCTCTCGGCTTAGGCTACTTTCACACTGGCGTTTTTCTGTAGACGTCGAAATGCGTCGTTTTGTGAAAAAAACGCATCCTGCAAAATGTCCCGCAGGATGCGTTTTTTTCCCATAGACTTGTATTGGTGACGCATTGCGACGGATTGTCATACGTCGTGTAAATCGTACAACGGATGCGTAGAAAATTGGCGACACGTCGTCGGCAAAAAACGTTGATTGTAACGTTTTTTTCTCTCCACCTAAAAAATGTGTCGCGACGCATCTTGCGGCATGCGTCGTTGGCTACAATGGAAGCCTATGGATGCAGGATCCGTCGAGACACGTCGTACGACGCAATGCAGTGCTGCAATACGTTTTTTTACACTGAGCATGCTCAGAAGCAGGATTTTGTAGCCAATTGGCCAGACACCCCCAAATCTATATAAACCTGGCTTGGGCCTTCAACCCCACATATGCAAGCAAGAAGCCTACATGAAAGAAGACAGAGAAGACTGCAGCCAACATCTGCCCAGCATCTGCCCAGCATCTGCCCAGCCAGCAAGACTCCAGCTTGCAGGAAGACTCTGGCCTACAATCAACACTCCAGCCTGCCAGCTAGACTCCTGCCACACACAGACTACAGCCACCATAGAGCCAGTGTGAGTATTGCCATTTTTGTGTGCGCCTGTGTGCATGTCTGTGTGTGCGTGTGCATTTGATGTACTGACTACAGCAAGAGCTAAAAACCTGAATATAGCCAGAGGCCTGCCATCGTCCTGCAACAGCCAGTGTCCTGCTAGAGTCCAGATCCTGTCTGAGGCCTGCCACTGTGAAGACATCCAACTCCAGCCGGAGGATTGCCAGCCTTTTTTACGTGTGCGTGTGTGTATGCGTCTTGTGTTTGGGTCTGCCTGTGTGCTTTTGTGTATATGCCTTCACCTGCCTGCACCTTATGCCTTAGCCAATCTTATGCCTGTTCATGTGTTATGCTTGTGTTATGCCTGCGCCTGTGTGCTTTTTGTGTGTGTGCATGCACCTGTGTGCTTTGAGGCATGTTTGTGTGCGTCTTGGTGATTGCATGTGCATGCATCCATGCCTTTTGATTAATTCCCTTTTTCTTATGTATTCACCAAGTATAGTGGTCTGTGCAGCATGTGGTTTCAATGTGTGAGCGTGTGTCTGGCATTTTTTATTGTTTCTTTTTAAAGGGAACCTGTCACTCCGTTTTTTCCATATGAGATAAAAATACTGTTAAATAGGGCCTGAGCTGTTCATTACAATAGTGTATTTTGTGGACCCTGATTCCCCACCTATGCTGCCGAAATACGTTACCAAAGTCGCCGTTTTCGCCTGTCAATCAGGCTGGTCTGGTCAAATGGGCGTGGTGGCATCGCTGTTCCTTCCCCCAGATTTTGATTAGTTTTCCGTTGGTGGCGTAGTGGTTTGCGCATGCCCAAGGCCCGAATCCACTTCATAGGTGTGGAAAAAGAGCGCGATCTGCGCTATTCCCCTGATGATCGGTGGGGGCGGCCATCTTCCTGTGGCCGCGCGTGCGCAGATGGAGCGCTCTGCTGCCCGGGGCTTCAGGAAAATGGCCGCGGGATACCGAGCGTGCGCAGATGGAGATCGCGGCGGACATTTTCCTGAAGCCGAGATGCGAGCTCTGCTTCAGGAAAATGGCCGCCGCGATCTCCATCTGCGCACGCGCGGCATCCCGCGGCCATTTTCCTGAAGCCCCGGGCAGCAGAGCGCTCCATCTGCGCACGCGCGGCCACAGGAAGATGGCCGCCCCCACGATCACCAGGGGAATAGCGCAGATCGCGCTCTTTTTCCACACCTATGAAGTGGATTCGGGCCTTGGGCATGCGCAAACCACTACGCCACCAACGGAAAACTAAGCAAGATCTGGGGGAAGGAACAGCGATGCCACCACGCCCATTTGACCAGACCAGCCTGATTGACAGGCGAAAACGGCGACTTTGGTAACGTACTTCAGCAGCATAGGTGGGGAATCAGGGTCCACAAAATACACTATTGTAATGCACAGCTCAGGCCCTATTTAACGGTATTTTTATCTCATACGGAAAAAACGGGGTGACAGGTTCCCTTTAAAATTGTTGTTTTTTAAAGATAGGATGTATTTTTACCAAGTATAGTGGTCTGTGCAGCATGTCGTTTCAATGTGTGAGCATGTATTGTGTGTTGTTTTTTTTTTCTATTTTTTTTTTTTTCATTTCAGAAATGAAAATTTAAAAATGGTTTATGTACAAATGGTAACACATGCAATAGAGTTGCTTGAGAGCTTATTTTAGATTAAAGGTAATACTTTAATTTTTTTTTTGGGGGGAGGTGAATTTTTCAAGTGATTTTTGGGAAAAAAAATATGTGGTAAATATATTTTAACATGGTGGGTTCACATTTCAATTTTTTTTTTTTGGACATGGAAATGGTTAGGTGCACCGGGTGTATTTGTTTTTGGGTTTGGGTGTTCACCTTCCTGAACATTGCTCTCATCATTTTAGCAGGGTTCTTATCGTTAAACATTACCTAGTTTGGGGGGTGGTCTAACTATAAATTCATTATACTTACAGATACACCAGGTACCAAAGCCCTCCTACAGGGACCACCCAAACACACCCAGACGTGCCCACATCTTGAAATCTTTCAAAGTAAGTTTTGAAGACCCTAAATCTGCTACTTCAATGTGTATAGCAGATTGCAAGTGTTTTTTAACTTACAGAACCACCAGGACCACAGCCACCGGTCATCCCACAGGACCACAGCCACCGGTCATCCCACAGGACCACAGCCATACCCACATCTTGAAATCTTTCAAAGTAAGTTTTGAAGACCCTAAATCTGCTACTTCAATGCGTATAGCAGATTGCAAGTGTTAGTGCAAGTTTTAACTTACAGAACCACCAGGACCACAGCCACCGGTCATCCCACAGGAACACCCAGTGATCCCACAGCCACAATGTCCTCTTCTGACAGCCCTCCTCCACAGCAACAGCATGTATCGGTAAGTTAACCAAAAATTTATTTATTTATTTATTTTTTTACATTTTTGTTAATAACAACTACATGCATTAATTATGTTTAAACAGGAAGCTGAATCACATGAGGAGCTATCAGAAGGGGACGAGATGGGTGGAGAGATGCAAGTTGTGGAGGAACCAAGTGTAAGTAGTGGCGAAACAGTTGCTTCACACATCACACTGCACCAAACACAAAACAGATCTTCATACATAGCTAAACACATAAAAAATATGCGTACATTATAGATAATAATTTTCATTTTTTTCAGTCTCCTGCTGCTGCTGCACATTCACAACATTGTGAAGGTTCTCCCAGCCGCTCCCAGAGTCGGCGTAATCGTCGCCGCGGTCGGCCATCAATGAGTTGTAATTTTTGGGGGATTCTATTGGTACTTTTGTGTTTCAGTATACTAATTTTTTTTTTATTCTTCTTTATTTTCACAGTCTTCACAGCGTGCTCCCGACGAAGACCTTGACGATGCAATAGATGTGGACCGCCTCATTGAGGAGGTTCGTGAGCGGGAGCCGCTGTGGAATATGGCTGACCGCAGGCATGCTGATACCAATGTCAACCGTCGGCTCTGGGAGGAAGTATGCCAGAATGTATTGCCGAGGTGGGAGGACCTTCATCCACAGCAGCAGAGCAAAGAATGTAAGTATTCACTTTTCAGTGATGTTTTGAGCTGAATGTAATGTATTGTAATTAACAATTTTTTTTTCTTTTCATTCTTGTCTTCACAGGTGGAAAGGTTAGGAAGCGGTGGCGGTCACTGAGGGATTGCTTCAAGAGGGAGTTTAACCTGGAGATGCAGGCCCCGAGTGGCTCAGCAGGAAGGAGGACTCGGTATAAACACGGCCCTGCCCTCTCCTTCCTCAGGCAAACCATGCTGAGTAGAGCGTAAGTATTCTACAGCCCACTAAATAACCATGTTAACCTGTCTAACTTAGTTTGGTTTCAGTCAGGGCTTTTTCATATCAATATATTAATTGTTTTTGTTTTTTCTTTCACAGCACCTTCTCCAGCCATCGGGCGCCTGCATCTTCCTCGGCACCCTCTGGAGCGATCTCTCACGAGTCCGCCACCGAGGGCCACGTCGGTAGGCCCCACACCTCTGACCCCTCATCTGACCCCTCTGTCCCCTCCACTTCAGCCGCCCCAAGTACTGGAGCATCATTGCAACCTTCCTTACTTGAATCTGATGCTCAACAGTTAGCATTCCCTTTACCCCACCCCTCTGATCCTGCCACCTCTAGACCACCATTAGGTTTGTGGTGGCAGCTACAGAGGGGTCAGGAAAGGAGCTATGCTCCTGAGTTCTTACATCTGAATGCAGCCTTCCAAAGCTCTTTCAAAATTTTGGGAGAGCAAGTGACTGCTGGTTTCAACATGGTGCAATCACGCATCAGTGAAACAAGTCGCTTGGATAGGCTGCATTCAGATGTAAGTCAATCTCCACCCAACCTTTTTTTCCAATCCATGCTCAGGAGTATGGAAAAGCTTTCTTTTGAGCAACAGATGCGGGTAATGAATAGCTGCCATGATGCTCTACTTAAGGCCCTGTCCGAATCCCAAACTACCCCCACACCTCCCCACTCAGCCACTACATTTCCACCCCAGGCCCCATTTCAACACCATGCCCCACCCCAGGCCCCATTTCAACACCAGGCCCCATTTCCACACCAGGCACCCCATTACCAAACCCATTCCCAATACACACGGCAATCCCAATACCCAACCCAGTCCCAATACCCAACCCAGTCCCAATACCCAACCCAGTCCCAATTCCCATCCCGGCCCCCAAACCAAATGTCTTCCCCACTGTTTTCTTCCTTGCCCAGCTTTCCTTCCCCATTAAGTATGCCACCTACCCCAACACCACCCCCCTCTGGTCAGCCTCCTGTTTTTACCCCCCCTTCCACTGCACCCCAACCAAGTAGGCTTTCCCCACCTATCGACGTGGTCCAACCTTCCAGCCCCTCCTCTGCTCGTATCTCCACCCCACATTTTGAGGATTTATAAAAAGTGTTTTGTACAAATGTTTAATTTTTTGACAAGTTTTTAAGAAAAAAAAAGTTGAAAATAACCCCAAAATATATTTTTTTTTACCCAAAAAAAGATATTTAAAAAATAAAAATAAAAATAAAATTCTGTTTGATTTAAACTCTACTCTTTGTGTCTGTGCATTCATTTAAGTAATATGTATAACAAAAAAAAAAAGGTAAAAAAAATTTAAACAACACACGTTTCAAGGTATAACATATTGGGTTTAATACCAAGAAAACCACACTTTTGGAACCTTTTTTTTTTGGGGGGGGAATACAATTTTGTACAGAAACATACATCCATGAAACATGAAATAAACATTTCACACAATGGTGTCTTGCCATGGAACCCGCCCAACAGGTGACACAAAATAATCCGCAAAGTGGTCCCTCATTCTGGTAACAGAACCTGTGGAGCGAACAGAGATGCTGCGGTAATCCCACAAGGTTGTCTCCAATTCTTCATCATCAACGGAAACAGGCTCCTTGGACAGTATAAAGTTATGGAGCACCACACAGGCCTTAACAACCTTGTCTACTGTTTGGGTTTGCAGTTTTATTGCAGTCAGCCGAACTCTCCACTTTGCCAGCAATACGCCAAAAGCACACTCGACTACTCTTCTGGCTCGAGTAAGGCGGTAATTAAATACCCGTTTTGTACAGTTTAAGTCACGGCTACCATATGGTTTAAGTAGGTGTGGCGATAGCTGAAAAGCCTCATCACCTACACATACATATTGCATGGGTGGTCCACTTGTTCCCGGGAGTGATCTGGCTGGCGGAAAATCATATGCATCTGCATACAAGCAACGGCCCATCTGAGAGTTTTTAAATACTTGTGAGTCGTTGGACCGTCCATATGCTCCTATGTCCACAGCCAGGAATTTGCAGTTGGCGTCTGCTATAGCCATGAGTACAATAGAAAAGGATTTTTTATAATTGTAGTACTCAGAGCCTGTTCCTGCCGGTTTAGCAATCCTGATGTGTTTTCCTGTCGATGGCACCAACACAATTTGGGAAATGGCAAATTTGCTCAAACTGTTCGGCACTTGTCAGCCAGATGTTCATTGTTGGTTGGGGGATATACTCCTGCTGTAAAGTATCCCAGATAGCCCGACAGGTCTCTTTAACTATTCCGGAAATTGTCGAAATGCCAAGCCTGAATTGATAATGGAGTGAAGTCAGGGATTCACCCGTAGCAAGGAAGCTGTTGAAAAAAAATTAATATGTTAGAAAAAATAGCACAGACCAACAACATTTTAAATTTTTTTGGTTTCATGTTAAAGTTTCAATAAATGGCACTGTGGAATTTTTGGTTCTGACGGGATGCACAATAAAAACTGCATGAAACAGGTGTAAAACAGTGGAATGGCCACAAACAATAAAAAAAAAAAAATAACATGCTGCAGAAAATGCTACGCAATGTTTCAGCGCAGTATTTTCTGCAGTATGTTATATGACATTAAATATGAGCAATGACATAATAAAAAAGGCAGTGGAATGGCCACAAACAATAAAAATAAATAAATAACATGCTGCAGAAAATGCTACGCAATGTGTCAGCGCAGTATTTTCTGCAGTATGTTATATCACATTAAATATAAAAAATGACATAAAAAAGAGGCTTACCGCAGTGTAACCATCAGCCGCTCTGCCGGTGTGATGGCAAGCCTCATCCGTGTGTCCTGCCTTTGGATGACATCCTCAAGTTTTTCCAGCAAATAATCAAAATGTTCCTTCCTCATCCGTACATAATTGAAAAATGTGTCTGGATTGTGCCGCAACTCCAGGTAGAGAGTGGACTGGACACCCCTGGTCATCCGCAGTTCATTTATCGGATGTATCCATAGTCGTCTCCGTCTCCGTTGCTGCAGAAGCATCCTCCGTCTTTCTGCTGCCGCCTCCTTCTCCCGCACTATGATATCCAGGCGATTCGTCTCAAATATAACGTCAGTTACCAAACTCGCAATCCTACCAAGTACTCCTTCCATCTCTGCCACTAACTAAAACCCTCAAAGATGGGCTGTAAAAACAGTCAGTATATAGTTTTCCATATTTTCCAGTAGCCAATCAAATTTGGGAGCCTCCCATTTTAAAAATGGATCCGTCATAAAAGCGGATGCAACGGATGGTAAAAACGGATGCAACGGATGCAACGCATACAGTATTTCGACGGAACCGTTTAGCGTATTTGCGACGGATCCGTCGAAATGCTGTATGCGTTGCATATGTTTTTCACTATTTTTGACGCATCCATTTTTAAAAAAAACGACGCATTTGGACGTCTGCAGAAAAACGCTAGTGTGAAAGTAGCCTTATACTCGAGTCATACCCGGGGGTCGGCAGGGGAGGGGGAGCGGGGGCTGTCTAGTTATACTCACCTACTCCCGGCGCGGTCCCTTGAGTCCCTGCTTCTTCCAGCGCTGCATCTTCTTCCTGTACTGAGCGGTCACATGGTCCCACTCATTACACTCATGAATATGCGGCTCCACCTCCCATAGAGGTGGAGCCGCATATTCATGACTGCAATGAGCGGTAACGGTGACCGCTCAATACAGGAAGAAGATGCAGCGGTGGAAGAAGCAGGGACCGCGCCAGGAGCAGTAAGTATACAGGGAGGGGAGCGCTGCACGATATTTACCGCTCATCATTCCAGTGCGGCTCAGTCATCAGCGTCCTCAGGCTGTGATGCTCAGGTCAGTGGGCGCGGTGACGTAGTCAGTGCGCCCCCTCTGCTGAGTGTCAGTGCTGGAGACTGAGCCGCACGAGGAGCAAGTAAAGATTGAAAGCGCCGGCGTCCTGAGCGAAGAGAGCTGAGTATGTGATTTTTTTTTTTTTTATTGCAGCAGCAGCATTATATATTGCACAGCTTTATATGGAGTATCTATGGGGCAATAATCAACGGTGCAGAGCATTATATATGGCACAGCTTTCTATGGAGCATCAATGAACGGTGCAGAGATTTATATATGGCACAGCTTTCTATGGAGCATCTATGGGGCCATAATGAATGGTGCAGAGCATTATATATATGGCACAGCTTTATATGGAGCATCTATGGGGCCATAATGAATGGTGCAGAGCTTTATATATGGCACAGCTTTATATGGAGCATCTATGGGGCAATAATCAATGGTATGGAGCATTATATGTGGCACAGCTTCATATGGAGCATCTATGGGGCAATAATGAACGGTATGGAGGATCTATTTTTATTTTTGATTTTCACCGGTAGCTGCTGCATTTCCTACCCTAGGCTTATACTCGAGTCAATAAGTTTTCCCAGTTTTTTATGGCAAAATTAGGGGGGTTGGCTTATACTTGGGTCAGCTTATACTCGAGTATATACGGTATATTTGTCATAGTATTTTTCAATAAATATATATTTTATTGCACATTCTCTGTTATGGTGGTTCTTGGTTGGATCATGTTGTGGTGCACTGATTAGTTCTACTCTACAAGTGGTTTCCACTTGATGTTCGCACATAAGGTGAATCTATGGTGTTTAAATTAAATATTTACTATACATACAAAAATACTAACTTTATTTGCCACTTTTGTATAGTACCAGTGGATGTCATACTTTGTGTCATTCTAATAACCCTGCCAGAGTCTGGAAGAAAAAGGGGATTGTTAAAGTTAGCATTGTTATTGTAAATATTGTTCTCATTAGAAACTACATATTTCTAACGCATTGACACATTGATACAAGAATCATAGTGTGCTGATAACAACCTTGATATTATTGTATATTAAAGATTGTACCATGAAAATGCCCTGTTATTGACTTGATTATCATTTGTACCAAACACCCCCCCTTCCCGTATTCACACTCAGAGTATAAATAGTTAAGTTGGTTACTTCCGCCTTGTACTTATCTGCGTGTTGCATACAGTGACCTGCTTACAAAGGTCTATGTTGAACTGTCTGGAATTTTTGTGGTCTACTTTTGGGGTGAGATTATATTTCCATTTAAAAAGTTGTTTAATACCATCATAATCACAATTCTAGTCTCAAGAAAGAACATTTCCTAAACTTTGCCCCTTAACCATGGTGTAAAGTACTTGGCTTATTGCTCACTCTTTAGCTGGTATTGTCTGCAGAACTTCTCAAATCCTCTTAGAAAAGTGTCCAGGGCTCCTTCTTTTTCATAGCAGAAATGTGATCCAAAAGGTGTTTAATTGTTTTGGGTTCTCTGGTAGAGATAAGTGAGCCTTTTTTAATCAATGGAAGGCCAAACCAAACGTTTACACAACACTTTTAGGGTACTGTCACACTCTGCAACTTTCCAACGATCACGACCAGCGATATGACCTGGCCGTGATCGTTGGAAAGTTATTGTGTGGTCGCTGGAGAGCTGTCACACAGACCGCTTTCCAGCGACCAACGATGCCGAAGGCCCCGGGTAACCAGGGTAAACATCGGGTTACTAAGCGCAGGGCTGCGCTTAGTAACCCGATGTTTACCCTGGTTACCATCGTAAAAGTAAAAAAAAAAAAACAGTACATACTCACATTCCGGTGTCCGTCAGGTCCCTTGCAGTCTGCTTCCCGCTCTGACTGAGTGCCGCCGTAAAGTGAAAGCAGATCACAGCGGTGACGTCACTGCTGTGCTCTGCTCTTACATTCCTGCAGACTGCAAGGGACCTGACGGACACCAGAATGTGAGTATGTACTGTTTGTTTTTTTTTACTTTTACGATGGTAACCAGGGTAAACATCGGGTTACTAAGCGCGGCCCTGCGCTTAGTAACCCGATGTTTACCCTGGATACAAGCGAACACATCGTTGGATCGGTGTCACACACACCGATCCAACGATGACAGCGGGAGATCCAGCGACGAAAGAAAGTTCCAAACGATCTGCTACGACGTACGATTCTCAGCAGGGTCCCTGATCGCTGCTGCGTGTCAGACACAGCGATATCGTATGGATATCGCTGGAACGTCACGGATCGTACCGTCGTAGCGACAAAAGTGCCACTGTGTGACAGTGCCCTAAGAGGTGGCCAAAAGCTTCCCAAGCAGGTAAAGATAGGGGCAGACACAATGAAAAGTGGCATCAAGTGACCCACAGTAGAGATGTGCAAATGGCACAGCAGCAGTTGGCCATGAGCCATGCATGAGATATCAGGGTCTGGGCCAGTATTTACAGCTTTGAATTGAAGTGTCAATGAGGACCTGGTGGTTAAGGGAGTGGTGTAAACATTTCTAGCTGGGAGCCCTTAGAGCTGGAGTTACACTAAACGACTTACCAATGATCACGACCAGCGATACGACCTGGCCGTGATTGTTGGTAAATCGTTGTGTGGTCGCTGGGGAGCTGTCACACAGACAGCTCTCTCCAGCGACCAACGATCAGGGGAATGACTTCGGCATCGTTGAAACTGTCTTCAATGATGCTGAAGTCCCCCTGCAGCACCCGGGTAACCAGGGTAAAAATCGGGTTACTAAGTGCAGGGCCGCGCTTAGTAACCCGATATTTACCCTGGTTACCATTGTAAAAAAAAAACACTACATACTCACATTCTGATGTCTGTCACATCTCCCGCCGGCGTCCACAGGGTTGACGCTGCTGCCGAGAGCTTCCCTGCACTGAATGTGTCAGCGCCGGCAGTAACAGCGGTGATGTCACCGCTGTGGTCTGCTTTATGGCCGGCGCTGACACAGTCAGTGCAGGGAAGCTCTCGGCAGCAGCGCGTGCATATTAGCAGCGCTCTTGCCGAAAGCAATTTTAACCCTGTGGACGCCGGGGGACGTGACAGACATCAGAATGTGAGTATGTACTGTTTTTTTTTTAACTTTTACAATGGTAACCAGGGTAAATATCAGGTTACTAAGTGCTGCCCTGCGCTTAGTAACCCGATATTTACCCTGGTTACAAGGTAACACATCGCTGGATCGGCGTCACACACGCCGATCCAGCGATGACAGCGGGTGATCAGCGACCACAAAAAGGTCCTGATCATTCCCTTCAACCAACGATCTCCCAGCAGGGGCCTGATTGTTGGTCGCTGTCACACATAACGAGATCGTCAGCGGGATCGTTGCTACGTCACCAAAAGCGTGACGTTGCAACGATATCGTTAATGATATCTTTATGTGTGACTCAGCCTTTATACCTCATGCAACACCTCCAATTGTTTTTTTCAAGCCACACTCAGATGACACAAAAATAATTTTCATACAGTACTATTGGTAGAAAAATGTAAGGAAAGTAACACAGGCTGCTGACTGAAAGTACATGCAAGCCTGCCTGTCTGGGAGCCCTACTTACACAGGCAACCCACCAGATGGAAACCCAACTTGGCGTCTCCACATATCAAAAAATTTTTGTAACATCAGCAGCAGTAGCCACTGCAGGCACAGAAGCCGTGATAAAGGTGTCACAGAATGCAACAACACGAGATCAGTGCATGACACTGAAAACGAAACCTTCGCCTAGTCTACCCATTGGTAAAGCCATGACTTGTTCACTTTGATGAAAGTTAGGCAGTCTACATTTTCATGACAAAACGGGATGCACTTATCCACCAAGACAACACCAGCAGCGCTGAAGACACATTCTGAAAGAACGCTAACTTCCGGGCATCACAAAACCTCTAAGGCATGGCAGGCAAGCTCAGGCCACTCTTCCTTTTTTGAAGACCAAAATACAAAAGGGTCCAAACCCCCCTTATGGCATTCATTTTGAGCTCCAGATACTCCTACACCATTCTCTCTAGTCGTTCTCAATGTGTTAGGGCTCATCTCCACTTGCGAGAAACACGTCCGTGTCTCGCATGTGGAAACCAAGCTGTGGCGCTGGCACTCCAGAGCTGAGCGTGCGGCCACATAGGAACACATGGAGCTGCACGCTCCGCTCCAAAGTGTCAGCGCCAGAGCTTGGTTTCCACATGCGAGACACGGACATGTTTCTCGCAAGTGGAAATGAGCCCTAAGACTTGCACTCTGTTCTGCTGGTGGACTGGCAGGTCTGAAAAATGAGTGAAAGGACTCACAGAAATTGGTTATGCCACTTACGCTGCTGCTGCTTTTGTTTTTGTGATTATGCCATCACGTACCTGGGGTTGAACGTCTACAGCAGAGATGCATACTGTGTGCCTCACTGCTGTCTTGGGGAAACCACACTTAAGATTATGTACAAGCATGCTTCGATATTCTAGCATGTGCATCCTTTTCCAGAGGGGGAAGCATCTGGCTAAATTTACTCTTGTATCGTGGATCTAACAGAGGGGCAACCCAGTACTCAGCACTAATTCTAAACCTAACAAAAATGGGTATCATATTGAAGACAGTGCAGCAAGAAGGCACTCATGTGTTGGACCCTTCAATGAGTTAAAAGTCCATGGTGTGTTGGTGGCGGGGTAAGACTCAAGGTTGCTTCCTCTGTCCCCTCCGGCCAATCACGGACAACAAAGAGGGGATATGTATCCTCTTCATCTCCATTCAGTTGCGCATCCATCATCTCTTCATACTCCTATTTATTCATTGAATCCTGCACCTTCACTAACAGTTTGTCTGATACCATGAGCCCCCCTCGATCACTGTGAGCCACCTTCTCATGGCACCTGCCTGTGCAACGACAGTTCAGAAATTTAAAATATTCTTATCCTTCTGCATCCTCCTCTGCTTCCACCTCTTCCTCTGAGACCACCACCTCCTAATGCAGACTATACAAAGACAATAGATATCACTCATGTAATGTAAAAAATGAAATATTTGGCGATATACTATACCTATATTTATCTGCCATATCTGTACATCATAAATTGCGATATGTGTTAAAGGGTCCCACTGGGACTCATTCACCCAGGGCCCAATAAAACCTGCAGCAGGCCCGGATTACATGTATTGCCATCACACTTGTAAAAACATTTGAGTGATATTCACGGTGTGGTGTGGGAGTTTGAACCTGGTGCAACATGCTGGGAGAAAGCATGTTGCCAGGTGTGCATCCTCTTTAAGCCACTACTCTATACCAATTTGAAGGATAGTACATAATTATTTATACTGATTGATGATGGGAAGATATTCGGTTATCTACTTGATATTATTGTACTGGCAGAAGGGCAGATTTTAGGCAAAGTGGGGCACTCAGCAAAAGTTTAAAATGGAGCCCCAAATGCTAACATGTTCCACCATCACACAAAAACATTTCGGCTGTATTTACATGCGCTGATTTCAGGCCACTAAATGAGTGTGATTGACAATACTGAAGTCGTTCGATGCTTGTTTCCCAACCTCTTTACACCGACTGAGGAACAATGAAGGAGACAGAATGATCACTAATTGATCAATCTGTCCCCATGCAGTATCATGTTATCAGCAGCATGTATGCAGTTTTCTCCACATAATGTGCTGCTGAGAACAATTATTTTTGTTACGGTATAACGAATCTAATTACTTGATGAATAGGCAGCATTTTGCTTGTTTACTATAATCCACCACATAATATAATACACACCCCATAGTGCACCATATGGTATAACGTGCAACCCATAGTCCTCTATACAGTATAATACACTTCTCACCATAGTCCTCCATATAGTATAATACACTCCTCATAGATCTCCATATAGAATAATACACTCACCATAGTCCTCCATATAGTATAATGCACCACCGATATTCTTCCATGTAGTACAATGCACTCCCCATTGTATAATGCACCCCATAGTTCTTCATATAGTATAATGCATTCCCCATAGTCCTCAATACAGTATAATGCAGGTCCCATATAGTATAATGCACTGCCCATAGTCCTCGAGTATAAAACAGCCCTCCTAAGAGTATGATGCAGCCCCCACATAGTATAACGCAGCCGTCCCATAGGAAATAATGCAGCCCCCATATAGTATAATTCAGCCCCCTCACACAGTATGATGTAGCCTCCTATAGAATATAATTTAGCCTCCATATAGTATAATGCAGCCCCCATATAATATAATGCAGCCCCAATATAGTATAATGCAGCCCATCATAGAACATAATGTATTCCCCCTTATAGAGTATAATGCAGCCCCCCATAGAATATAATGCAGCCCCCAAATAGTATAATGCACTCCCATAGAATATAATGTAGCTCCCCCACAGAGCAGTCTGCGTAATGCCCTACCACAGGAGATAGTAATGGCAGATACTATAACAGCTTTTAAAAAAGGGCTGGACAATTTCCTTGATACACATAACATGTGGGTTATAGCTAGATTAGTGACAAAATGTACAGCTGGTAAAGAAAGGTTGAACTTGATGGACCTAGGTCTTTATTCAACCTACGTAACTATAGAATATAATGTAGCCCCCATACAGTATAATGCAGGTCCCCCATAGAATATATGATAGTGATTATATCTCATATATATATTCAGTATATATATATATATGTGTGTGTGTGTGTGTGTATATATCTATCTATATCTATATCTATATCTATATAGAGAAAGAGAAATATAAAAGGAAAACTGAGAAAGGATATCACATCTGAAACGTTGCCACGCCGTTTGGGCAATAAAGTCAATCAAAGTAGTATTTGATGCTGTTCCTATATATATATATATATATATATATATATATATATATATATACTAGGTGTTTCCAGCAAGCTAACGCTCGGCACGCTCGTTGCTATCTAATTAACGATGCTGGTGATTAAACTAAAGTAAATAATGAAAACATTAAATAGCGCTTAACCAGGTGGTAAATTAACGTGTGGTAATGTGTGGGGACGGAGCCTCGTGTGGTGATGTGTGGGTACGGAGCCTCGTGTGGTAATGTGTGAGGACGGAGCCTCATGTAGTAATGTGTGGGCACGGAGCCTCGTGTGGTAATGTGAGGGGACGGAGCCTCGTGTGGTAATGTGTGAGGACGGAGCCTTGTGTGGTAATGTGTGGGGACGGAGCCTTGTGTGGTAATGTGTGGGGACGGAGCCTTGTGTGGTAATGTGGGGGGCTGAATTATGTGTGGTAATGTGGTGGGTGGCGGGATTATGTGTGGTAATGTGGTGGGGGGCGGGATTATGTGTGGTAATGTGGTGGGGGGCGGGATTATGTGTGGTAATGTGGTGGGGGGCGGGATTATGTGTGGTAATGTGGTGGGGGGCGGGATTATTTGAGGTATTGTGGTGAGGGGCGGGATTATGTGTGGTGATGTAATGGGGGTGGGATTATCTGTGGTGATGTGGTGGGGGGCGGGATTATGTGTGGTAATGTGGTGTGGGGGGGTGGGATTATGTGTGGCAATGTGGTGGGGGGTGGGATTATGTGTGGCAATGTGGTGGGGGGTGGGATTATGTGTGGCAATGTGGTGGGGGGGCGGGATTATGGGTGGTAATATGGTGGGAAGCGGGATTATCTGTGGTGGTGTGGTGGCGGGATTATGTGTGGTGATGTGGTGGGGGGCGAGATTATGTGTGGTGGTAGGTCGGGATTATGAGTGGTAATGTGGTGGGGGGCAGGATTATATGTAGTGATGTGGTGGGGGGGCGGGATTGTGTGGTGATGTGGTGGGGGGCGGGATTATGTGTAGTGATGTGGTGGGGGGCGGGATTATGTGTGGTGATGTGGTGGGGGCGGGATTATGTGTCGTAATGGGGTGGATGGTGAGATTATGTATAGTGATGGGTTTGGGGGGGGCGGGATTATGTGTGGTGTTGTGGTGGGGAGGTGGGATTATGTGTGGTAATGTGGTGCGGGGGCAGGATTATGTGTGGTGATGTGGTGGGGGGCAGGATTATGTGTGGTGATGTGGTGGGGGACGGGATTATGTGTGCTGATGTGGTGGGGGGGCGGGATTATGTGTGGTAATGTGGTGAGATTCGAGATTATGTGTGGTGGGGGGCGGGATTATGTGTGGTGTTGTGGTGGTGGGGAAGGATTGTGTGTAGTGATTTGGGGGTGGGATTATGTGTGGTGATGTGTTGGGGGCAGGAATATGTGTGGCAATGTGGTGGGGGGTGGGATTATGTGTGGCAATGTGGTGGGGGGGCGGGATTATGGGTGGTAATATGGTGGGAAGCGGGATTATCTGTGGTGGTGTGGTGGCGGGATTATGTGTGGTGATGTGGTGGGGGGCGAGATTATGTGTGGTGGTAGGTCGGGATTATGAGTGGTAATGTGGTGGGGGGCAGGATTATATGTAGTGATGTGGTGGGGGGGCGGGATTGTGTGGTGATGTGGTGGGGGGCGGGATTATGTGTAGTGATGTGGTGGGGGGCGGGATTATGTGTGGTGATGTGGTGGGGGCGGGATTATGTGTCGTAATGGGGTGGATGGTGAGATTATGTATAGTGATGGGTTTGGGGGGGCGGGATTATGTGTGGTGTTGTGGTGGGGAGGTGGGATTATGTGTGGTAATGTGGTGTGGGGGCAGGATTATGTGTGGTGATGTGGTGGGGGGCAGGATTATGTGTGGTGATGTGGTGGGGGGCAAGATTATGTGTGGTGATGTGGTGGGGGACGGGATTATGTGTGCTGATGTGGTGGGGGGGCGGGATTATGTGTGGTAATGTGGTGAGATTCGAGATTATGTGTGGTGGGGGGCGGGATTATGTGTGGTGTTGTGGTGGTGGGAAGGATTGTGTGTAGTGATTTGGGGGTGGGATTATGTGTGGTGATGTGTTGGGGGCAGGAATATGTGTGGTGAAGTGGTGGGCGGGCGGGATTATGTGTGGTGATGTGGTGGGGCAGGATTATCTGTGGTGATGTGGTGGGGGTGGGATTATGTGTTGTAATGTGGTAGGGGCAGGATTATGTGTGGTAATGTGATGTGGGCGGGATTATCTGTGGTAATGTGGTGGGGGGCGGGATTATGTGTGGTGATATGGTGGGGGCGAGATTATGTGTGGTAATGTGGTGGGGGCAGGATTATGTGTGGTGATGTGGTAGGGGGTGGGATTATTTGTAATGATGTGAGGGGTCAGGATTATATGTGGTGATGTGGTGGGGGACAGGATTATGTGTGGTAATGGGGTAGGGGGGCGGGATTATGTGTGGTAATTGGGTGGGGGTCCGGATTATGTGTGGTGATGTGTTGGGGGGTGGGATTATGTGTGGTGATGTGTTGAGGGGGCGGGATTATGTGTGGCGATGTGGAGGGGGGCGGGATTGTGTGTGGTAATACGGTGGGGGGGCGGGATTATCTGTGGTGATATGGTGGGCGGGATTGTGCGTGGTAATGTGGTGGGGGGGCAGGATTGTGTGTGGTGATGTGGTGGGGGGCGGGATTATGTGTGGTGATGTGGTGGGGGCAGGATTATGTGTGGTAATGTGGTGAGGGGGCAGGATTGTGTGTAGTAATGTGGTGGGGGGGGCGGGATTGTGTGTGGTGATGTGATGGGGGGCGGGATTATGTGTGGTGATGTGGTGGGGGCAGGATTATGTGTGGTAATGTGGTGATGGGGCAGGATAGTGTGTGGTAATGTGGTGGGGGGGGCGGGATTGTGTGTGGTGATGTGATGGGGGGCGGCATTATGTGTGGTGATGTGGTGGGGCGGAGCTACTGTGCAGGGGGCGGGATTAACGAGTAATCACGATGCCTCTTATATATATATATATATATATATATATATATGTATATATATATATATATATATATATATATATATATATATATATATATTTATTTATTTTTTCAAAAGTTTACATACCCCAGCAGAATTTTTGCTTTCTTGGCCTTTTTTTCAGAGAATATGAATGATAACATCAAAACTTTTACTCCACTCATGGTTAGTGATTGGGTGAAGCCTTTTTATTGTCAAACTGTCATGCCGGCTTCGGACTCTGTTCACACTGGGGAGTCTGTTGTGCAGTCTTAGACCTTCCTGTTTCTCAGCCTGAGATTAGGCATCGGCGGTGGTTTGTTCACTGATATTCAGCTTGGCAGGAGTTAACTTTTTGATTAGTGGCTGAGGCTGCTGGGAACACCCTCTCCCTTTTAGTATGGTTCAGAACATTTCTGGATGCTGACTATAGCATTGGCGTGTCTCTTGCATACCGGTTCTGTGTTGGAGTAGATGTTGATACTCAAGTCTTTATTTGGGAGTTTGATAAAGTATACTTTGTTGTTTGTTCATTTCCCTATTGGTATTGTGTTCCCTCTCACACATATTGTGTCATCCTGCTAGTTTGCTTTGCGGTGCAGTTTAGTTTGTTCCATGTCGTTCTTTATCTGTGGTTTCCATTATTCTTCATCTCCTGGGGTGGGGTTTGGGGTTTAGCTCAGGGAAGGACAGGGGATAGGGACATTTTGGTGACTTGGGCCTCCCTATCATTAAGGAAAGACAGGACCCACCCTAGTCTGAGGGGCAGTACAGTGGCCCAGGTTCCTCATCTCCTGTTTTCCCATTGCTTCCCGTGACACAAACTACTGTGTTTTCTCTTTTTAAATCATAATGACAACCCAAAATATCCAAATGACACTGATTAAAAGTTCACAGTCCCCATTTCTTAATAATGTGTTGTGGGAATACGCTACCTGAGTGGGTTGGGGAATACTCGCTTGGCAGCAGGATATTCACTTCAGGCATGATATCTCACACATATCAGTCTTATTTGGTTTATTACACATCATAAACCACATGACGTACAGTCCATTGCGCTATATATCATGAACTTATCATGACCCTCAGTCAGTTCATGCAGCCGATAGCCTTCTATGCTAAATATTACAATCCCATTGTCCGGGGTTACCTCTCAGGAGTACCAGTTCACACGCTGACTTCACATCAGTCCGAGGTCCTCAACACGGACTGTCCAGGTTGACGGTCTCACAGTGCTTCTAGGATGACTCCACCAGCCAGGAGCATCCAACACTGACCATACAGGACCTACAGCACCCAGGCCACTCAGCAGTGTCCAGCCAGGACACATGGAAGTCTGTCCACACTTGCAGACTACCAAACACTCACACTGCTTGAGCTACACACACCTCCTTTTCATAGGTGTAACCACACCCAGGTACCTGTCAAATGGCTAGTCAGGTGAGCGTGACATCACTACAGGTCCTCATACTCCTACAGGGAAAAGGTACAGTGAGTGCCCTCACCCAGTGGTGAGGTATGTGGGTAGCCAGACCCTCCCATCTCTCATAGCTACCCGTAACCCGGACCCAAATATACTAAGCAATTCCTTATTGCTTTATGTGCATTAAAGAAAACACTCCGGGTTACATCACAGCGACAAGTCTTCTCTGTGATACATACCGTCCATCAATCACATGACCAGTCGTTGTTTCAATACAATTATGTCTCCAAGTGCATCTTGAAGTGCACACACAGCGCCCCCTGGCGGTAACATTGGTCACTGCACCACAGTGTACTGCCCTCTCTAACATCAATGACAGCTTGAAATCTTTTGTGGTAGTTGTAGATGAGGTTCTCTATTTTCTCAAATGGTAAATTTGCCCACTCTTCCTGACAAAAATCCTCCAGTTCCTGTAAATTCCTGGGCTGTCTAGCATGAACTGGGCGCTTGACATCTCCCCAGAGTGGCTCAATGATTTTGAGGTCAGGAGACTTGTTGGCAGAAGGAAGCATGAAGTGCTCTAAAATTTCCTGGAAGACAGCTGCGCTGACTTTGGTCTTGATAAAACACAGTGGACCTACAGCAGATGACATGGCTCCCCAAACCATCAACGATTGTGGAAACTTCACACTAGACCTCAATCAGCTTGGATTGTGTGCCTCTCCATTCTTCCTCCAGATTCTAGAATCTTGATTTCATCTGAAAACAACACCTTGGACCACTGAGCAACAGTCCAGTTCTTTTTCTCCTTGGCTCAGGTAAGACACTTCTGGCCTTGTCTATTGGTCATGAGTGGCTTGACACAAGAAATGCAACTCTTGTAGCCCATGTCCTGGATACATTTGTGTGTGGTGGCTCTTGAAGAAATGACTCTAGCAGCAGTCTACTCCTTGTGAATCTCTCGCAATTTTTTAAATGGGCTTTTCTTAACAATCCTGTCACAATACCAAGGTATTAATGCTGCAGGGAAAACTGCACCCAGCAGCAACGGAGCTGGACTAGACACCCAGTTACTAACCTGATCACCAACAGGACCTTACGCATGTGACAGAGTGATCAGGTAAAGCAACAGGACCTTAGACCATGTGACAGAGTGGGAGGCGGTCAGGGGACAGAGCCAGACGCCGGGAAACAGAGAAGGGACAAGCATAAAAGAATAGTGAAACAAGCAGAGGTCATAACCAGGAGATTAAAAGATACCAACAGGGAAAGTCAGGGAATAGTCAGAAGCCAAGCCAGAAGTCAGTAATCCAGGAAAACGAATAAAGAACATGACAGCAAGACACTATGCAAGCCAGCACACACTTCAGAGGTCAAGCATACAGACTGCAGAAAACCTATAGCTGACAAGGATACCAAGTGAGGAGCAGGTATAAATAGCCCTCCCATCTTGAAAGAGAGGCCAACAACATTAACCCTGAGAGAACATGACATTATCCTTGTCCTAACCATGACAAATCCTTTCAAGGCTGCAGTTATCCTGGTTGCTTTTGCACCTTTTTCTACTACACTTTTCCTTCCACTCAACTTTCCATTAATATGCTTGGATACAGCACTCTGAACAGCCAGCTTCTTTATAAATTAATGTTTGTGGTTTACCCTCCTTGTGGAGTGTGTCAATGACTGCTTTCTCAACATCTGTCAAGTCAGCAGTCTTCCCCATGATATTGGAGCCTACTGAAACAGACTAAGGGGCCTTTTTAAATGCTTAGGAAGCCTTTGCAGGTGTGTTTTTTTATTAATCTAATTTACTGAGATGACTTTTGGGCTTTAATTTGCTGTAAGCCATAATAGTAACATAGTAACACAGCTATTAAGGCTGAAGGAAAACTTTAAGTCCATCTAATTCAACCCATAGCCTAACCTAACATGTTGATCCAGAGGAAGGCAAAAAAATACCATGTGGCAAAGAGTAAGCTCCACATTGGGGAAAAAAATTCCTTCCCGACACCACATACGGCAATCAGACTAGTTCCCTGGATCAACGCCCTATCAAGGAATCTAGTATATATAACATTATACTTTTCAAGAAAGGTATCCAGTCCCCTCTTAAATTTTAGTAATGAACCACTCATTACAACATCATACTGCAGAGAGTTCCATAGTCTCACTGCTCTTACAGTAAAGAATCCGCGTCTGTTATGCTTAAACCTTCTTTCCTCCAGACATGGAGGATGCCCCCTTGTCCCTGTCTTGGGGCTATGATTAAAAAGATCATCAGAGGGGCATGGCCAGCAGCTGAAGGAGCAAGACGTGCTCCCCTTGAGCTCCTCTGCTGGTCTTTATAATCTAACCAAATCAAAGTTTTGGAAGATCTATCCACTGAACTGGAGGACACTAATTGATAGCCCATCATCTCAGGAGGGCTCCCTGCTCGTTTGGAGTGTGGACCCTTGTGCTGGGACGCAGTTAGTTTCGGTGACATACAGGTGGTCTTGGGGCCTGCCAAGGGATCGCTTCTCCTGCTGGCTGGCTGCCTGTTCAGGTGCGGGGTCTGTGTCGAGGCGGCCTGCAGAGGTGAATACCCTCCCATGTCGCAGGGACCCCGTGATTTGCCCGGAGTGTGCTGCGGTGCCTGAGGGGCTGCCTTCTCCCATGCCCCGGCCGATGTGAGTGGTGAGCGGGGTGAAGAGGCGCCATCTTGTGATCTGCCGTGCTGTGAGGGGAGCCGCTGAGAAGAAGCGCTGCCTCGGAAAGTCGTCCCCGCTCCCTCCATCTAAGGTACAGCGGCGCCGGCACCTGGAGATCAAAGAGCACGCCCCGGTGTCCAATCCCCGCAGGCACGCCCGCTGCTGAACCTCGCGGTCTCCTCCATCACCCACCTCGGTCTTCCTGCGTGGGTGGCTCCGGGAATCTGGCCAGCCCTTGGACATCTGAGGTGTAGGTCGGTAACTTACCTGCCACGGTGTACACCGCCTCCTCGAGCCTGACGCTGGGCCCTGGTGAGAAGTAGTCTGCAGAGACTCGGGGGGTCCCTTCATCCTCTCAGCCTTCTCCTTTCCCGCCATACGCCGCCTTCTTGGACCTTCTTTCCGGACCGCGACTGTTTGTGCTCCACAAGTGGGGGAGACTGTTCAGCCTGGACCGAATACCTACCTCCTGCTGCCCCATACCCTAAATACCTACAAACACATCGTCTGTTGCCTGCTCTGTGCCCCCTGCTGCCCCATACCTAGCAAAGCAGACACTTCACTTTCACTTTTCTTTGTGCGATATATGACTGCCTGTTGTGTCTACTCTATGCCTCCAAAACTATTCATACCCAAATTATTTTTAGAGTGACACACTTTCTTTTCACCGCAATAAACTGTCTCATATAAGTTTGAAACTAAAAATCCCTCTGCTGAACCGATCTAATACAAAAGAATTCCCTACAGGGTACTTCACTGCCACCTAGTGGTGACATAACAGAAGGATTATCATATCTCTGTTATAACTCTCCTGTATTCCACTTACAATTGCAACCGGAGAAACTGGAGAATTAAATCTGCTATACTCCACTGACATCTACTGGCGATTTATAAGAACTGCTGCCTGTGCCTAATTCATACCTCTAGTTTTTATAGATTTCTGACACAGCTTAACACTGGGGTGATACCCCCTAACAAGTGCAAAGAATTAGCCCTACACAAACAAATGAATATCTGATTTTTCTCTGAATGTTCAAGTGGTGATCATTGCACATCACGCTTTCAGAAGCTTTATCATGGGCAAATCAAATTAGGAGCGTGAAAAAAGTTCGATTAAAGCTCTAACGGGAAGCCAGAGCCGTAACACATATGGTGACCTTGATAAATATCTCAAAAAGAAACCTGATACTATCCAGACTCCTTCAAAAAAACCACCTAAGAGAACTCTCTCCCCCGACAACTTGGGTGACACAGCGAGGACGATTCAGACTGCGAATCTAATGTGGATGACTCTGTGCCAATATCCAGAGCCTTCATGAAGAAGCTGATGGCTCAAAGCATGCAACCACTCTTAGAGGAAATAGCTGGCTTGCGAGCAGACGTACAACAAATGGGCCAGAGAGTGGAGACCTTAGAAGCGGCTAATGTGGAAGCGACCAAAGCAATAATTTGCTTACAAGACCAACTCCTTCAACAACAACACCAACTAAACACAGCCCTGTTGGCAGCGGAGGACCAGGAAAACCGCAGTAGGAGGAAGAATATCAGATTAAGAGGTATCCCCGAATCCTTTGCTCGCGAATCCCTGGACAATGTCTCCAGAGAAATTTTTTCTAACATCCTTGGCAAAGAGAGGGCCGACATAATGGTCATCGAAAGAGTCCACCGTGCTCTCAAGCCCAGACCTAAACAGAACGACCCTCCAAGAGATGTCATATGTGGCCTTCTGAGTTTTGTGGACACCACGGCCATTTTGGCCAACGCTAAGGAGAAAGACAGTCTCTCATATGGCGGCTCCCAGCTTCAAATTTTCCAAGATTTGGCCCCATCCACCCTCGCAAAGAGACGAATTCTCAAACCTCTTCTGACAAAACTGAGAGCAAAAGGCTTACTATACAAATGGCTCTTCCCGTTTGGCCTTGCTATTACATTAGGGAATCGCCAGATCACAATACGCTCCCCTGCAGACCTGGAAGACGCCTGGAAAGCTCTCGATATTACTCCAATAGACATTCCTTCCTGGATGCCAGTCGACACAGGTTGGAACCTCTCTCCATTGTCGAAACCACAGGAGTGGACTGTAAAGAAGAAGCATGCTTCCCCAAAATCAAAGAAGACCGTCCCACTTGAACTCTTTCAAGCAATGAGGCGGGTCATACTTAATAAACTACCTTGAATAAGTGAAGTTTTCTTTTTGAAGTTAAAACTATTCTTCCTCAGGTCACTTTTTTGCTTGGAACGGAGATCGACATATTTGATCAAGAGGTCTCCTTCTACCACCTGATATGGTTTTTTGCTCTTCTTTCTTGCTTTTCAGGTTATTAGGAAACGTTTCCCCATTTTCTGTCTGTCTTTTTTGATATCTTTATCCTAAAGATCACCACTAGTGTTGAGCGATACTTTCCGATATCGGAAAGTATCGGTATCGGAAAGTATCGGCCGATACCGTCAAAATATCGGATCCAATCCGATACCGATACCCGATCCCAATGCAAGTCAATGGGACGAAAATATCGGAATTAAAATAAACCCTTTATACACTTGTAGGTTCATTCTACATGAAGGAAAACAACTAAGAATAATGTAGGATGTATTGGGGGACGTGGCGGAGACATTAAAGGCACAGAGGTTTAGCCCAATGTAATAGAATAGCAGGATTTTTTTTTTTTTTATGACGTTCGGCGTTAGAAAGAATTTGACTATGTTAATTTTTTTTTTTTTTATGTCACATGTTGATGTTTCACTACTTCAACGCCCTTCACCTTCTTTTTTACTTCTCCCATGCTTTCTTCTTCATTATCCTCATCATCAGCTTCTTTGACATCAACTTCTTCACCTTATTCATCTTCTTCTTCATCTTCTACCTATTATTTTTTGGGTTACATTGTTCATATTCTTTTTATTTTACTATTATCTTCATCATATTCTACTTCTTCATCATATTCTTATTTGTGACAGGCATTCCCGTAGTTGTTATCTATAAAAGTTTGAAGATTACACCTTCCGTTCTGCCTGTCACAAAACAGTTACATTTGTCCGCGTTCAGTTTGGCCTGCAGCATCAGGCTTTATCCAGGGGCACCACGAGGAGGAACGGACTCACCCCCATACACTGCTTAGTCTTCTTCTGCTTATAATTTAGATAATATTTTTTGCTCTGATATTTAGTGTTATGCTTCATGTTCTTCTGCTCTTTGTTCTGCAGCCTCTTGTTCTTCTGCTTCTCGGTCTTCCAGGTCGTCGTCGTCTCCAGGGTCGTCGTCTCCGGGGTCGTCGTCATCGGGGTGGTCTTCAGGGTCGTCGTCTCCGGGGTCGTCGTCATCACGGTGGTCTTCAGGGTCATCGTCTCCAGGGTCGTCGTCATCACGGTGGTTGTCGTCTCTGGTGTCGTCGTCATCTTAGGGGTGTTCTTCCGGGTCATCGTGTTTAGTCTCTTGAACTTGGAAATGTAGCAGAAGGTACAAGAAGGCTGAGAAAATGCCGAGAACCAGCTGATGGAACTGGAACTCGGATGGCTACCCGAAGGTCCAAGAGCCAATGGAACTACCGAGGACCAGCTGACGTTACTGGAACCCGGTTACTAAGCAGGAGGTACCCGTGCCTGAAAGCACTACCAAGGACCACCTGACGTTGGTGGAACTCGGATACCCAGAGGGAGGCACCTAAGCCAAAGGCTCTGCCCGGAACCAGCTGACGGTACTGGAACCAGGATGGGGAGCAGAAGGTACAAGAGCAAAAGACACTGCCGAGAACCAGCTGACGGTGCTGGAACCCGGATGGGTAGCCGAAGGTCCAAGAACCAATGGAACTACCGAGGACCAGCTGACGTTACTGGAACCCGGTTACTAAGCAGGAGGTACCCGTGCCTGAAAGCACTACCAAGGACCACCTGACGTTGGTGGAACTCGGATACCCAGAGGGAGGCACCTAAGCCAAAGGCTCTGCCCGGAACCAGCTGACGGTACTGGAACCAGGATGGGGAGCAGAAGGTACAAGAGCAAGTGTCTGCGTGGCTTTTGCAGGACACGATGCCGGCTGCACAGCAGGGGAACAGCTGGCGGTGCTGAACCCCACTGACACATTGGCTGGTGTTTTTCTCTGTGCAGCTAGCAGTACCGGGCCCCAACTGGCGGTGTTGGAGCCCGGGGTCAGCAGGAGGAGGAGATGGAGCAGAGTGTAGGCCGAAGCCTGCACTGGCGGCAGCTTTTGGGTCTGTTGTGCCTGCGTGGCAGTTGCAGGACACGTTGCCGGCTGCACAGCAGGGGAACAGCTGGCGGTGCTGAACCCCACTGACACATTGGCTGGTGTTTTTCTCTGTGCAGCTAGCAGTACCGGGCCCCAACTGGCGGTGTTGGAGCCCAGGGCTCTGCAGGGGGAGCAGAGTGTAGGCCGAAGCCTAATTGAACCAATTTCAAAGGTAACCTTTAACCCCCCCTCAGGGGTTACAAAGTAGAAGAGCCACAGCTTATGCAGCAGTAGTGCTGCACAAGTCAAAGGTTGCTCTTTTAATTTCGCTCCTTGCACACGCTGAATGAAACACGTATAACATTTAGCCCTTTATACAGTCAAACTGTGTTGGAGGCGCGAGTTCCCTTTGTAATGAGACGCAGCACAGATGTCAAGAATCCCACCTTGGTGCTGGGTGCAGCCTCCTGAGCGTTGTTATTTGCTGTACAGGAGTCTGCGCTGTCGTGTTATCCCCTGGCCTAGCGCTGTTAGCGCTGCCCATGTTCTGGCATCATTTAATGTCGGCTGGTGCGGTTCGCGATGACCATGAATCCCAGCCCCGCAGTGTCTTAACATTGTTAAAACACTGCGGGGCTGGGATTCAGGGCCTGGTGCAGCACATATGTTCGCCTCTCACACTCGGGTCCTTACACCCGCTTCAGACTGTGCGGCGTCATCTGATCCCTTATCGCATGCCACGGCCATGAAGCCGCACAGTCCGCAGAAGGCGGAAGGAGATGAGGGACAGGCGAACTGATGCACTGATCATGCCCATCAATCACACCCTCGCAGTCCCAATAACTAAGACAACGAGGGGCGTTGTGTGGGTCAGGGCGGCCGCAGAGGCGCAGGCAGCCAAACAATGATGCCAGAAGACGGGCAGCGCTACCAAGGGGGTTGCAGCGTGTCATTACAAAGGAAAGTCACACCACCGGGAAAGTTAAATGGTCACACAGAGGACACATTTTAGACGTGTTTTCAGTTCCACATGTGCGAGGAGAATACGTTTATGAGCCACCTTGCACACATGCAGCATTACCGCTGTACAAGGTGGGCTTTAAAACGTACAAACGCCTGGGGGAGGGGGGACAGGTTCCCTTCAATTTCAGTTCTTGTGTCTGCGTGGCTTTTGCAGGACACGATGCCGGCTGCACAGCAGGGGAATAGCTGGCGGTGCTGAACCCCACTGACACATTGGCTGGTGTTTTTCTCTGTGCAGCTAGCAGTACCGGGCCCCAACTGGCGGTGTTGGAGCCCGGGGTCAGCAGGAGGAGGAGATGGAGCAGAGTGTAGGCCGAAGCCTGCACTGGCGGCAGCTTTTGGGTCTGTTGTGCCTGCGTGGCAGTTGCAGGACACGTTGCCGGCTGCACAGCAGGGGAACAGCTGGCGGTGCTGAACCCCACTGACACATTGGCTGGTGTTTTTCTCTGTGCAGCTAGCACATCTGGGCCCCAACTGGCGGTGTTAGAGCCCAGGGTCAGCAGGAGGAGCAGGGGGAGCGGAGTGTAGGCCGAAGCCTGCACTGGAGCAAGTTGAAAGGAAACCTTTAACCCCCCCCCCCAGGCGTTTGTAGCTGGAAGAGCCATCGTGTACAGCACTAATGCTGGAAAAGGTAAACTTAGCTCTTTTAATTATGGTCCTTGCAGATGCTGAACCTAACACTTATGAAATGTGTCCCCTCACAGCGTTCAACCGTCCGGTAGGTGGAACTTTCCTTTGTCATGTGACGCAGCACAGCCGTCATTTTTACCCCCTTGGCGCCGTGCGCCGCCTCCTCAGCGTTGTTTGAATCTGTCCCGGAGCCTGCGCTGTTAGGTTACCCCTTGGCCATGCACACATTTTGCGCTGCCCGTCTTCTGACATCATTTGCTGTCAGGCTGGCTGCGCCTGTGTGGGTGCGCTGTCCGAGATTCAGCCTCGCGGTGTCGTGTAATGTAATCCCACCGCGGGCCTGTGATCCGTGGCCATGCGCAGTGCATATCCTCGCCTCTCACTCCCCTCCCTACGGCTTCTTAAGACTGTGCGGTGTCACGGCCGTGGCATGCTATTAGGGACCAGCTGACAACGAACAGTCTTTAGAAGCCGTAGGGAGGGGAGTGAGAGGCGAGGATATGCACTGCGCATGGCCACGGATCACAGGCCCGCGGTGGGATTACATTACACGACACCGCGAGGCTGAATCTCGGACAGCGCACCCACACAGGCGCAGCCAGCCTGACAGCAAATGATGTCAGAAGACGGGCAGCGCAAAATGTGTGCATGGCCAAGGGGTAACCTAACAGCGCAGGCTCCAGGACAGATTCAAACAACGCTGAGGAGGCGGCGTACGGCGCCAAGGGGGTAAAAATGACGGCTGTGCGGCGTCACATGACAAAGGAAAGTTCCACCTACCGGACGGTTGAACGCTGTGAGGGGACACATTTCATAAGTGTTAGGTTCAGCATCTGCAAGGAGCACCACGAAAAGAGGCACTTTTTCCCTTTGCATCATTACTGCTGCACAAGGTGGCTCCTTCAGTAACAAACGCCTGGGGGGGGGGGGACAGGTTCCCTTAAATTTAACTTGTTGTGCCTGCGTGGCGGTCGCAGTACACGTTGCCGTATACACAGCAGGGGAACAGCTGGCGGTGCTGAACCCCACTAACACATTGGCGAGGTGTTTGGCTCTGTGCGTACAGCACTTCTGGACGGCAACTGGCGGTGTTGGAGCCCAGGGACAGGTGGAGGAGGAGGAGGTTGGAGGAGGTAGGAGGAGGTAGGAGGGATTGCCACACACACAGCAGGGGAACAGCTGACGTTACTGAACCCCAATAACAGAGGAGGGACTGTTGACTGTGCGTACAGCACTTCTGGACGGCAACTGGCGGTGTTGGAGCCCAGGGACAGGTGGAGGAGGAGGAGGTTGGAGGAGGTAGGAGGGATTGCCACACACACAGCAGGGGAACAGCTGACGTTACTGAACCCCAATAACAGAGGAGGGACTGTTGACTGTGCGTACAGCACTTCTGGACGGCAACTGGCGGTGTTGGAGCCCAGGGACAGGTGGAGGAGGAGGAGGTTGGAGGAGGTAGGAGGAGGTAGGAGGGATTGCCACACACACAAAAGGGGAACAGCTGACGTTACTGAACCCCAATAACAGAGGAGGGACTGTTGACTGTGCGTACAGCACTTCTGGACGGCAACTGGCGGTGTTGGAGCCCAGGGACAGGTGGAGGAGGAGGAGGTTGGAGGAGGTTGGAGGGATTGCCACACACACAGCAGGGGAACAGCTGACGTTACTGAACCCCAATAACAGAGGAGGGACTGTTGACTGTGCGTACAGCACTTCTGGACGGCAACTGGCGGTGTTGGAGCCCAGGGACAGGTGGAGGAGGAGGAGGTTGGAGGAGGTTGGAGGGATTGCCACACACACAGCAGGGGAACAGCTGACGTTACTGAACCCCAATAACAGAGGAGCGACTGTTGACTGTGCGTACAGCACTTCTGGACGGCAACTGGCGGTGTTGGAGCCCAGGGACAGGTGGAGGAGGAGGAGGTTGGAGGAGGTAGGAGGGATTGCCACACACACAGCAGGGGAACAGCTGACGTTACTGAACCCCAATAACAGAGGAGGGACTGTTGACTGTGCGTACAGCACTTCTGGACGGCAACTGGCGGTGTTGGAGCCCAGGGACAGGTGGAGGAGGAGGAGGTTGGAGGAGGTTGGAGGAGGTAGGAGGGATTGCCACACACACAGCAGGGGAACAGCTGACGTTACTGAACCCCAATAACAGAGGAGGGACTGTTGACTGTGCGTACAGCACTTCTGGACGGCAACTGGCGGTGTTGGAGCCCAGGGACAGGTGGAGGAGGAGGAGGTTGGAGGAGGTTGGAGGAGGTAGGAGGGATTGCCACACACACAGCAGGGGAACAGCTGACGTTACTGAACCCCAATAACAGAGGAGGGACTGTTGACTGTGCGTACAGCACTTCTGGATGGCAACTGGCGGTGTTGGAGCCCAGGGACAGGTGGAGGAGGAGGAGGTTGGAGGAGGTTGGAGGGATTGCCACACACACAGCAGGGGAACAGCTGACGTTACTGAACCCCAATAACAGAGGAGGGACTGTTGACTGTGCGTACAGCACTTCTGGACGGCAACTGGCGGTGTTGGAGCCCAGGGACAGGTGGAGGAGGAGGAGGTTGGAGGAGGTTGGAGGGATTGCCACACACACAGCAGGGGAACAGCTGACGTTACTGAACCCCAATAACAGAGGAGGGACTGTTGACTGTGCGTACAGCACTTCTGGACGGCAACTGGCGGTGTTGGAGCCCAGGGACAGGTGGAGGAGGAGGAGGTTGGAGGAGGTTGGAGGGATTGCCACACACACAGCAGGGGAACAGCTGACGTTACTGAACCCCAATAACAGAGGAGCGACTGTTGACTGTGCGTACAGCACTTCTGGACGGCAACTGGCGGTGTTGGAGCCCAGGGACAGGTGGAGGAGGAGGTTGGAGGAGGTAGGAGGGATTGCCACACACACAGCAGGGGAACAGCTGACGTTACTGAACCCCAATAACAGAGGAGGGACTGTTGACTGTGCGTACAGCACTTCTGGACGGCAACTGGCGGTGTTGGAGCCCAGGGACAGGTGGAGGAGGAGGAGGTTGGAGGAGGTTGGAGGAGGTAGGAGGGATTGCCACAAACACAGCAGGGGAACAGCTGACGTTACTGAACCCCAATAACAGAGGAGGGACTGTTGACTGTGCGTACAGCACTTCTGGACGGCAACTGGCGGTGTTGGAGCCCAGGGACAGGTGGAGGAGGAGGAGGTTGGAGGAGGTTGGAGGAGGTAGGAGGGATTGCCACACACACAGCAGGGGAACAGCTGACGTTACTGAACCCCAATAACAGAGGAGGGACTGTTTGTGCGTACAGCACTTCTGGATGGCAACTGGCGGTGTTGGAGCCCAGGGACAGGTGGAGGAGGAGGAGGTTGGAGGAGGTTGGAGGGATTGCCACACACACAGCAGGGGAACAGCTGACGTTACTGAACCCCAATAACAGAGGAGCGACTGTTGACTGTGCGTACAGCACTTCTGGACGGCAACTGGCGGTGTTGGAGCCCAGGGACAGGTGGAAAAGCAGAGGAACACAATGTAGGCCGAAGCCTGAGAAAGTCGAAAGGGAACCTTTAACCCCCCCCCAAGGCGTTTGTAGCTGAAAGAGCCAGCTTGTGCAGCACAAAAGATGCAAAAGGAAAAGGTGGCTCTTTTCATCATGCTCCTTGCAAACACAGAACTAAACACTTATAAAATGTGTCCCCTGCAACCGTAAAACCGTCCCGGAGGTGGGACTTTCCTTCGTAATGTGACGCAGCACAGTACCGTCATTCCTACCCCCCCGGCGCCGCGCACCGCCTCCTCAGCGTTGTTTCATTCCGTCCCGGAGCCTGCGCTGTTATGTTATCCCGTGGCCAGGCACACTTAGCGCTGCCCGTCTTCTGGCATCATTTGGTGTCAGGATGGCTGCGCCTGTGCGGCCGCGCTGGCCGAGAGCCCGCCTCGCAGTGTCTTCTGATTTAATCCCACTGGGGGCCTGGGATCCATGGACATGTGCAGTGCATATCCTCGCCTCTCACTCCCCTCCCAACGGCTTCTTAAGACTGTGCGGTGTCACGGCCGTGGCATGCTATTAGGGACCAGCTGACACCGAACAGTCTGAAGAAGCCATAGGGAGATGAGTGAGAGGTGGAGGTTCAGATATGCACTGCGCATGTCCATGGATCCCAGGCCCCCAGTGGGATTAAATCAGAAGACACTGCGAGGCGGGCTCTCGGCCAGCGCGGCCGCACAGGCGCAGCCATCCTGACACCAAATGATGCCAGAAGACGGGCAGCGCTAAGTGTGCCTGGCCATGGGATAACATAACAGCGCAGGCTCCGGGACGGAATCAAACAATGCTGAGGAGCCGGTGCGCGGCGCCGGGGGGGTAGGAATGACGGCTGTGCTGCGTCACATTACGAAGGAAAGTCCCACCTCCGGGACGGTTTTACGGTATCAGTGGACACATTTTATAAGTGTTAAGTTCTGCGTGTGCAAGGAGCTAAACAAAAATAGCTACCTTTTCCTTGTGCAGCATTACTGCTGCACAAGGTGGCTCTTTCAGTAACAAACGCCTTGGGGGGGGGGACAGATTCCCTTACATTTCAGTTGTTGTGTCAGCGTGGCGGTCGCAGGACACATTGCCGGCTACACAGCTGGGGATCAGCTGACGTTACTGAAACCCAATAACACTGGGTCGTATGTTTTGACTGTGCAGACGGCACTTCTGAGCCTCAACTGGCGGTGTTGGAGCCCAGGAATTTAAGTTCAGGTGGTAGAAAGATGAACACAACAGGAGACCTGGATAACGTATACAGTGACCTAATTATTTAATCAGGAGGAGGAGTGGCAAATTCCTGCGAGATCCAGGCCTTGTTCATTTTCAGGAAAGTAAGCCGGTCAACGTTATCGGAGGATAGTCGCATGCGACGGTCAGTTAGTACACCACCTGCAGCACTAAAGACACGTTCCGATAATACACTGGCCGCAGGGCAAGACAGCACCTCCAATGCATACTGGCTTAGCTCTGGCCATGTATCCAGCTTTGAGACCCAAAACTTGAAAGGGGAAGAGCCGTCTGGGAGTACAGCAAGAGGGCAAGACATGTAGTCTGTCACCATCTGACGGAACCGTTGCCTCCTGCTGACTGGAGCCGTCTGTGATGGTGTAGACTTTTGTGGGGGGCACAGAAAACTGTGCCACAGTTGGGCCATACTGGTCTTGCCTTGGGCAGAGGCACTGCTTCTGCTCCCTCTTTGTGCAGAGCCTCCACCACTGCCTGGACGCACTGAGCTGCTTTGGAATGCACTAGCAGCACTTCTCTCAGTTGGAATGGAGAAGATGATGGAATTGACCAGTGTGTCTTGGTACTCCCGCATTTTTCGCTCCCGGTTCAACGGTGTGATGAGGCTTTCTACGTTGTCCCGGTAGCGAGGATCGAGGAGGGTGTACACCCAATAATCAGACATGTTGAGAATGTGGGTGATGCGGCGGTCGTTTCTCAGGCACTGCAGCATGTAATCCACCATGTGCTGCAGACTGCCAACTGCCCAAGAAACGCTGTCCCCTGCTGGAGGCGTGATCTCTGCCTGCTCGTCATCACCCCACCCTCGCTGTACACACTGAGTACTGGACAATTCGGTAACTCCCTCCTCTGGACGGACGTCTTCCTCCTCCATTGACTCCTCCTCATCCTCCTCACAAACTGTCCCCTGCCTACGCGTTTGTGAGGAACCACGTGGCGCTGACTGTCCATAAGATGATGGAAATGGTGAATCCTCATCCTCCACCTCTTCCACAACATCATCCCTTAGCGCTTGCAGTGATTTTTCAAGCAGGCAGATAAGGGGGACAGTCATGCTGACTAGTGCATCATCTGCACTCGCCATCCGCGTGGAATAATCAAAGGGACGCAAAACCTGGCAGACGTCATTCATAGTGGCCCACTCTGTGGTTGTGAAGTCTGTACGGCGCTGACTGCGACTTTTTTGCGCCTGAAGCAGCTGGTACTCCATTACAGCTTGCTGCTGCTCACACAACCGCTCCAACATATGTAACGTGGAATTCCACCTGGTAGGTAGGTCACATATGATGCGATGTTCCGGCAGGCGGTGTCGGCGCTGCAGAGCCGCAATGCGCGCTTTTGCCGTGCTGGAACGCCGCAAGTGAGCACACTCTAGGCGGACCTTGTGCAGCAGTGCATCAAGATCCGGATAGTCCCTCAAAAAGCTCTGCACGACCAAATTGAGCACATGTGCCAGACATGGGATGTGAGTGAGGTTGCCGAGGCCCAGAGCTGCCACCAGATTTCGGCCATTATCACACACTACCATGCCTGGCTGGAGATTCGCTGGCACAAACCACACATCACTCTCCTGCTTGATGGCATTCCAGAGCTCCTGCGCTGTGTGGCTACGATTCCCCAAAAAAATTAATTTCAAGACGGCCTGTTGACGTTTGGCCACGGCTGTGCTCATGTCGGTCGTAACAGGTACACGTTCATCACGGGTCCATGTGGAGGTGGACTGTGACGGCTCCTGCAGCGATGATTCTGAGGAACTGGTGTAAGAGGAGGAGTCAATGCGTACAGAATGGATTCCTGCAATCCTTGGAGTGGGCAGGACACGTCCTGCGCCACTCGCACGGTCTGTACCTGGCTCAATGACATTAACCCAATGGGCAGTGAGGGAAAGGTATCGCCCCTGTCCATGTTGACTGGTCCACGCATCGGTGGTGAGGTGGACCTTGCTACTGACGGCGTTCAGTAGCGCGTGTTTTATGTGTCCCTCCACATGCTTGTGCAGGGCAGGGACGGCTTGCCTGCTGAAGTAAAAGTGGCTGGGCACATTGTACTGTGGGACTGCCAATGACATCAAGTCACGGAAGCTGTCAGTCTCCACCAGCCTGAATGACAGCATTTCCAGTGACAGAAGTTTGGCAATGCCTGCAGTCAGAGCCTGTGCTCGTGGGTGGTTTGACGAGAAAGGCCGCCTTTTCTCCCATGCCTGTACTACCGATGGCTGTAGACTGGGCTGGGAGTGTGTGGATGACTGGGAAAGTGGCGCTGCGGGTGGAATTACAGCGGGTCTCTGGACAACAGGGCCAGAGGTTCTTCCACGGCGATCCTGGGAGGAAGCCGAACCAGCTGCGTGTGAGCTAGAGGAAGAGGCAACACGAGCTGAAGAGGTGGTAGCTGCCGCTGTTGGTTGGCCTACCTCTTCAGTGTGTTTTTCTAACTCCGCCGGGTGCCTGTTGCGCACATGTTTCCACATGTTGGAGGTATTGAGGTTGCTGACATTTCGACCTCTTTTGACTTTTTGATGACACACGTTGCATCTGACATAGCAAATGTCATCTGCAACTGTGTCAAAAAAGGACCAGGCACTGCAAGTCTTGGGAGCGCCCTTTTTGGCTTTTGGAAGAGACATGCTCCTAACGGGTGCCAAAGCGGAGGCTGCAGGATCCGCAGTCTTCCCCCTCCCTCTCCCTCTTTGGGCCGTACGGGGAATCTCTTCCTCAGAGCTGCTCCCACCACCTTCCTGTCCCTCACGCCAAGATGGGTCGAGGACCTCATCATCTACACTACCCTCTGCCCCCAACTGCTCCTCCTGGGTAGTCTCAGCAGCAGAGCACGCACCAGTAAGTGGCACCTGAGTGTCATCATCAGCTGATGCGGCCTGCGATGTGGTGACCGGAGCCACTGGCCCACCCGCCTCTTCAGAGGAAGACAGAAAAAGCTGTTGGGCATCACTGCACCCTGCCTCTTCTTCCATTTCTCCAATGCTGCTTGGCTGGCCCCCTGTTTCCAAGCCAAGAGATTCAGAGAACAGAAGTAGAGACGGCTCCTGTCCTGGGCTCTCTGTCTGCCTGGGCAATTTGGCAGGTGGTGAAGAGACAGATGGCTGCTCTCCAGTGCTCTGTGTCTGAGAGGATGTGGCACTAATGGAAGTTGATGCATTAGCTGCCATCCATCCGACAACAGCTTCAATTTGTTCTTCACGCAGCAGCGGTGTACGGCGCTCTGACACAAAGCTACGCATGAATGACTGTTGCCTGGTGAAAGTGGGTGCTGATGAGTCACCGGTGCCCGCAGCAGGCACAGAATCCCCACGTCCCCTCCCTGCTCCGCGACGGCTCCCACGCCCACGTGCCTTACTCACTGCCTTCTTCATCTTGGTTGACTGATAAAGATAAGCATAAAAGTACTAACGGATTTGTGTGCTTATTCCTGAGCAACTCCTCCTAACAGGTATAAGAAACACTAATTTTCTAAAGTGTGGACTAGACTTTAATATGAGCTAATGTGGCCTACACAAATGTAAAGTGGTGTAACTGGTGTGTTTGGTGAACTTTATTTTTTATTTTTTGGGGGGGGGCTGAACTGACAACAGATAGAGCTGCAGTCACACGGAGACCGTGCAGACAGACGTAAACGGCGCTGCAAGGCCCAAAAACCCTCCTCTACGTTATCCTATGTAGTGTTTTTCCACAAGTTAGCTGGAGACGGGTGGAAAGACACTAATAGGATTTTTTTAAATAAATTAGCAGCAACCTACACTACTTGAAAAAAAAAGAAAATTGATTTGGCGGTATGACGCAGTGAACAACCCTGAGCTGGAGACAACCAGGCTATGGCTGCTCACAGACTACAGGGCGAGCTGCAATCACACGGAGACCGTGCAGACAGCCGTAAACGGCGCTGCAAGGCCCAAAAACCCTCCTCTACTTTATCCTATGTAGTGTTTTTCCACAAATTAGCTGGAGACGGGTGGAAAGACACTAATAGGATTTTTTTAAATAAATTAGCAGCAGACTACACTACTTGAAAAAAAATTAAAATTGATTTGGCGGTATGACGCAGTGAACAACCCTGAGCTGGAGACAACCAGGCTATGGCTGCTCACAGACTACAGGGCGAGCTGCAATCACACGGAGACCGTGCAGACAGCCGTAAACGGCGCTGCAAGGCCCAAAAACCCTCCTCTACTTTATCCTATGTAGTGTTTTTCCACAAATTAGCTGGAGACGGGTGGAAAGACACTAATAGGATTTTTTTAAATAAATTAGCAGCAGACTACACTACTTGAAAAAAAATTAAAATTGATTTGGCGGTATGACGCAGTGAACAACCCTGAGCTGGAGACAACCAGGCTATGGCTGCTCACAGACTACAGGGCGAGCTGCAGTCACACGGAGACCGTGCAGACAGCCGTAAACGGCGCTGCAAGGCCCAAAAACCCTCCTCTACTTTATCCTATGTAGTGTTTTTCCACAAATTAGCTGGAGACGGGTGGAAAGACACTAATAGGATTTTTTAAAATAAATTAGCAGCAGACTACACTACTTGAAAAAAAATTATAAATTGATTTAGCGGTATGACGCAGTGAACAACCCTGAGCTGGAGACAACCAGGCTATGGCTGCTCACAGACTACAGGGCGAGCTGCAGTCACACGGAGACCGTGCAGACAGCCGTAAACGGCGCTGCAAGGCCCAAAAACCCTCCTCTACTTTATCCTATGTAGTGTTTTTCCACAAATTAGCTGGAGACGGGTGGAAAGACACTAATAGGATTTTTTGGAATAAATTAGCAGCAGACTACACTACTTGAAAAAAAAAAAAAAAATAAGAACAGTATGAGGCAATGAACCACCCTCCCTGAACTGAATACAACCAGCTATGGATGGCCTATGTGGCTGCACTCAGACTAGAGAGTGGGCTGCACTCACACACACACACACACAGACCTTGCAGATCGCTGTGAAAACAGCGCTACAAGGCAAAAGCAAGGTGAATAGTAGGTGAACACAGCGGTTGCTAAATTAGCCTTTGGAAAGCACAAAGAAGCAAATCGCTATCTCTAAACTGTCCCTCAGTCAGCAAACAGCGTCCTGTCACTAACTGAATTCACAGCAGAGTGATCGCAAAATGGCGCCAGCGACTTTTAAACTGCATCATGACATCAATTCAGCAGCCAATCACAGCCTTGCCAGTAGTTTCATGCCCTCCATGCTAAACAGGATGTGCCCACACTTGGAATCATTCTCATTGGCTGAATTTCGGAATTTTGAATCTGGGAACTTCCGATTCCGGTATCCGATACGCGGCAAGTATCGGAATCCCGGTATCGGAATTCCGATACCGCAAGTATCGGCCGATACCCGATACTTGCGGTATCGGAATGCTCAACACTAATCACCACTTGAACAATTCTCGCTCATGTTTGGGATCTTAAACCCCCCCTGTGGTGGGCGAGTCTTAAGGCCCCGTCTCACATAGCGAGATCGCTAGCGAGATCGCTGCTGAGTCACAAGTTTTGTGACGCAACAGCGACCTCAGTAGCGATCTCGCTATGTGTGACACGTACCAGCGATCAGGCCCCTGCTGCGAGATCGCTGGTCGTGTCGGAATGGCCTGGACCTTTTTTTGGTCGTTGAGGTCCCGCTGACATCGCTGAATCGGTGCGCTTAGTAACCCGATGTTTACCCTGGTTACCAGCGTAAATGTAAAAAAAAACAAACAGTACATACTCACCATCTGTTGCCCGTCAGGTCCCTTGCCGTCTGCTTCCTGCTCTGACTGCCGCCGTAAAGTGAGAGCACAGCAGTGACGTCACCGCTGCGCTCTGCTCTCACTGTACGGCGGCTCAGTCAGAGCAGGAAGCAGACGGCAAGGGACACCGAAAGGCGAGTATGTACTGTTTGTTTTTTTTGGTAACCAGGGTAAACATCGGGTTACTAAGCGCGGCCCTGCACTTAGTAACCCAATGTTTACCCTGGTTACCCGGGTGCTGCAGGGGGACTTCGGCATCGTTGAAGACAGTTTCAACAATGCCGAAGTCGTTCCCCTGATTGTTGGTCGCTGGAGAGAGCTGTCTGTGTGACAGCTCCCCAGCGACCACACAGCGACAAAACAGCGACGCTGCAGCGATCAGCATCGTTGTCTGTATCGCTGCAGCGTCGCTGTGTGAGACGGGGCCTTTATACTGTACAAAGTTGGTTGTTTACCTTGTTATATGGTTTTTTCAGGCTCTATGGTGTGACGGAGGATCTTGAGGACAGGACTGATGGCTGAAGATAGGACTGATGTGGGCTCGGTCACGGTGGCATCCTTTAATGTGAAGGGCCTTAATTCCCCCGCGAAGCGCAATCAAATCCTCTCATTGCTTAAAAACAATCTGCACAAATAGTGTTTCTACAAGAAACACACTTTAAAATGGGTAGAGCTCCGAATGTGTCATTCTCCTCTTTCCCCACTTGGTATAATAGCTGCTCCTCCTCTGCTTCTAAAGGAGTTAGCATAGTGCTTAAAAAGGGTCTTCCCTTTACAATCGGGGATAGTTTGGCAGATTCGGAGGGCAGATATATCTTTGTAAAAGAACTATTGGCTAACACCAAAATTACCCTAGCTAACTTATACGCCCGCAAGTCCAACCAAACTCAATGGCTCATTAAAACTTTAGATACTCTCCATCTTTTCCAGGAAGGGCTACTGATCCGTGGGGGGCGACCTAAACTTAACGCTACAGCCCAGTATAGACGCTTCCAGTGGCTCCTCCCCCATATCACAGAAAGCGAGACAAAAATTTTTAAATAAATTAAGATCTCTACAGTTAGTGGACCCCTGGTGTAACTTTTTTCCCACCACAAAAGATTACACCTTCTTTTCGTCTCCACATAACTCATACCACCGCATAGATTATTTACTTGGGCAATCCCGCACTCTACATCTAATCAAATCATCCCGAATTGGGGAAATTACAATTTCGGACCATGCACCTGTCTTCCTGGAGATAGTAATCTGCACCTTACCCAGAGCTACCATGACTTGGCGATTAAACGAATCACTGCTTGACAACCCTAAACATGTGAACAGTCTAAAAACCACCATCTCTAGATTCTTTGATGAACATATTAATACTGGGCAAATTTCTCCCATCATCTGGGAAACACATAAGGCCGTCCTCAGAGGGGAACTTATTTCTTTAAGTTCGTATATTAAAAAGCAGAGAGATAAAGAAATTCAGTCTCTTCTCCATCAAATTAACATTTCAGAGCGTACCCACAAAACCACTAGATCGAGTGAGTCTCTCCAAGAACTTATTTCCCTCTGCAACAAACTCAAAGATTTGTTAAACGTGAAATCAGCAAAACTGTTCATGTATTGCAGACATCGCTTCTACATGCATGGTAATAGAAGTAGCAAACTTACAACCCAATTGCTTAAACAGCAAAAAGAAAAGAAATTCATTAAACATATTTTCACTAAGACAAACAGGAGAGTTGTGGACTCTAGGGAAATTGCAGAGACCTTTCGCCAATATTATGAATCTCTTTATAACCTGCCTCCCTCTGACGACATGAAAGACTGCTCAACGGCTATAACCAAAATTCAAAACTTCTTGGCCCGTCTCTCCCTTCTGACAATTTCCCCTAAGGATTGTAATACACTTCTTGCCGAAGTCACACTAAAAGAGGTGGAAGACATTTTAAAAGTTACCCCCAATGGTAAATCTCCCGGCCCTGATGGGTTCCCAGTGGGATACTATAAAAAATTCTCTGACGTCCTTCTCGCGCATCTAGTAAATCTCTTCTACTCCTTCTTTGAAGGGAAGACCCCACCCTGTCAGGCGCTGGAAGCCTACATTGCCATTATACCAAAAAAGGGGCTGCCTTCGCTGACGATCTCCTACTTTTAACCACTAATCCAAGATCATCTTTCCCCAGACTTATGTCATTATTTGCAGAATTTGGAGAGCTTTCTAATTTCAAAATAAATATGAATAAGTCAGAAGCATTAAATATCTTGGCCAAAACGTCAGATATCTCAATATTAAAAAAAGACACCCCCTTTAAGTGGCCTGCAGAAAAATTAAAATACCTCGGAATTTACTTAACGGCTGACCCTTCCTCCCTTTATAAATATAATTACATTCCCCTTCTAGATAACTTACAACTAGACTTTAAAAAGTTCGACCTACCATATCTATCTTGGATAGGTAGGATAAACGTCATAAAATCTTATATCTTCCCAAAAATTTTCTACACCATGAATATGGTACCTACACTCACCGGCCACTTTATTAGGTACACCATGCTAGTAACGGGTTGGACCCCCTTTTGCCTTCAGAACTGCCTCAATTCTTCGTGGCATAGATTCAACAAGGTGCTGGAAGCATTCCTCAGAGATTTTGGTCCATATTGACATGATGGCATCACACAGTTGCCGCAGATTTGTCGGCTGCACATCCCAAAGATGCTCCATACAAGGCAGGATGGATCCATGCTTTCATGTTGTTTACGCCAAATTCTGACCCTACCATCCGAATGTCGCAGCAGAAATCGAGACTCATCAGACCAAGCAACGTTTTTCCAATCTTCTACTGTCCAATTTCGATGAGCTTGTACAAATTGTAGCCTCAGTTTCCTGTTCTTAGCTGAAAGGAGTGGTAACCGGTGTGGTCTTCTGCTGCTGTAGCCCATCTGCCTCAAAGTTCGACGCACTGTGCGTTCAGAGATGCTCTTAGGCCTACCTTGGTTGTAACGGGTGGCGATTTGAGTCACTGTTGCCTTTCTATCAGCTCGAACCAGTCTGCCCATTCTCCTCTGACCTCTGGCATCAACAAGGCATTTCCGCCCACAGAACTGCCGCTCACTGGATTTTTTTTCTTTTTCGGACCATTCTCTGTAAACCCTAGAGATGGTTGTGCGTGAAAATCCCAGTAGATCAGCAGTTTCTGAAATACTCAGACCAGCCCTTCTGGCACCAACAACCATGCCACGTTCAAAGGCACTCAAATCACCTTTCTTCCCCATACTGATGCTCGGTTTGAACTGCAGGAGATTGTCTTGACCATGTCTACATGCCTAAATGCACTGAGTTGCCGCCATGTGATTGGCTAATTAGAAATTAAGTGTTAACAAGAAGTTGGACAGGTGTACCTAATAAAGTGGCCAGTGAGTGTATAAGTCTCCCTAATTCTTTCTTCCTCTTGATTAACCAATTGGTATCTCAATTTGTGTGGAAGTATAAAAAAGCTAGACTCCCTCTAAAAATCCTTTCTTTACCCAGAGGCGAAGGCGGCCTCGGCTTGCCAGATTTTCGCACCTATCATAAAGCAACCCATCTTGCTAGATGGATAAACCTAGTAAAACCTAAACCAGATAACTTAAACGCGCAACTCGAACTGTCCCTGTTGGGGATGGAGGCAGATCTTTATCTCTGGACATCTACTATCCCCCCGAAACAAAAACTGGATGACATAATTCTCAACACCTTATCCATTACACGTACCCTTATCCCAAACCGTCCTCCGTTTTGCCTTTTTCTTGACAATATCCCGCTCAAAGTTGCTCCCTGGCTAACGGACCCCAACTATAAAGATGCCTTCGGACTTTGGGACTCCCTGCCTAATGTTACAATTTCCCAATTTCTGTCTAACAAGGTTCCATGCACTGACAATTGGCCGTCAAGCGCGTCAAAACAACCCTCCAACCTCCTTCAAAAATACCATATTCGCCATATCATGTCGAAACTCAAGTCAATCGAGAGTCAACCCCCTGACTGGTTATGGCTTGAATTCCTGGTTAGGTTGAAATCGCCAATTACCAGATTAGTTTCTAAACTATATGCAAACCTCTTAAAGTCCCCAAACCTATTTAAACCTCTTCATTTCTCTTCCTGGGAGACAGAACTAAAAATCACACTTTCCCCCCAGGAAACTCAACAAGTACTTGCTAACTCCCACGGTTTCTCTAGATGTATTCTAGTTCAAGAGAACGCGTATAAAATTCTTTCTAGCTGGTACAGAACCCCAGAGCGACTTTTTCACCTAGGGCTAACGGACTCTCCGCTGTGCTGGAGATGTTCCCAATCTATAGGGACTCTTCTACATATCTTTTGGCTATGCCCGGGACTATCACATTTCTGGTCCGGCATAAATAAATCTTTACAAAGCATGGGCCTAATGTCGCGTGATCTGACTCCCCAGGATGTAATACTCTCTCTCCCTTCCTCAACTTTTAAACCAGGGAAACATGGGCTGCTTCCCATCCTAGTTGCAGCCGCCAAACATTTGATTTCTTCATATTGGAGGCAAGTAACTCCCCCAACGCTGAAAGGATGGACTTCAAAGGTTCAGGACCTATTTCGCTTGGAGGAACTTTCTAGTTGGGAAACTCGCTCCCATGAGAAATTCCAAAACTCTTGGCTTCCCTGGATTAAATTTTCACCCCATTCTGATGGTCTTAGCCACCCCTCCACCTGAATTCCATCTCTACCTACGATACGCTATGCTAAGTACGACTTTTGTTTTCCCCCTCTCCTCCTTCCAAGGTTCTACTATGCGATGCCGTGACCGTGCCCACCATTTTGGTTGCCTTGCCTTGCCACGCCACTTTGTCTCACCCATCTTCTAAATGAGCCTTTTTGTCCTTCCTCACTTCCAGTAACAAATAAATTGCTTAAAGTTAAATCCTACCGTCACACCCTGTGGCCTTTATTCATTTTACAAGCTTATTATTTCGTTTTTAGGCTACTTTCTTTAGGCCTGAACCAGTTTGTTCATGTTTTATGCTCACTTGTCTTTTTTCAGTTATATTTGCATTGATTTCCTGTATCCTCTAGTGCATCTAAGGCTCTCCTGAATCAATATATACTTGAGATCTACCTGTGAGCATTTCTGTTCTGATATTTGTCTTTGTAATGTAAAAACTTAAATAAAGAATTTAAAAAAAAAAATCATCAGAAAGGTCTTTGTACTGTCCCCTCTTATATTTATACATTAAAATAAGATCGCCCCTTAGCCTTCATTTTTCCAAACTAAATAGCCCCAAGTGTAATAATCTATCTTGGAATTGCAGACCCCCCAGTCCTCTAATAACCTCGCTTGCTCTTCTCTGCACCCGCTCTAGTTCAGCTATGTCTTTCTTATACACCGGAGACCAGAACTTGACACAGTATTCTAAGTGTGGTCGAACTAGTGACTTGTATAGAGGCAAAATTATGTTCTCCTCATGAGCATCTATGCCTCTTTTAAGGCATCCCATTATTTTATTTGCCTTTGTAGCAGCTGCCTGACACTGGCCACTAAATGTGAGTTTGTCATCCACCCATACACCCAGGTCTTTTTCATTGACGGTTTTGTCCAGTGTTTTACAATTAAGCACATAGTTATACTTCTTATTACTTCTGCCCAAGTGCATGACCTTGCATTTATCCCCATTAAAGCTCATTTACCATTTATCAGCCCAAGCTTCTAGTTTACATAAATCCTCCTGTAATATAAAATTGTCCTCCTCTGTTGTGATTACCCTGCAGAGTTTAGCGTCATCTACAAATATTGAAATTCTGCTCTGTATGCCCCCTAGAAGGTCATTAATAAATATGTTAAAAAGAAGAGGGCTCAATACTAACCCCTGTGGTACCCCACTGCTAACCGCGACCCAGTCCAAGTGTGCTCCATTAATAACCACTTTTTGTTTCCCATCCCTAAGCCAGCTCTTAACCCACTTACACATATTTTCCATTATCCCCATTATTCTCATTTTATGCATCAACCTTTTGAGGGCACTGTATCAAAAGCTGTTGAAAAGTCCATATACACCACGTCCACTGCGTTCCATTGGTCCAGTCCGGAACGTACTTCTTCATAGAAACTGATAAGATTAGTCTGACAGGAACGGTCCCTAGTAAACCCATGCTGATATTGGGTCATGCGGTTATTCCTCTTCAGTGTTTTGAAACTGCAGCACAGAACTAGAGCAGGGGGAAAGCTGACCCTGCACTAAGACTAGGCTGAAACCCTATGATGGAGTGGGCGACCCATTCCTTGCGAATAGACCCACCCACGATCCTAGTTTAAACTCAGCGAAGACCTATAGATAAGGGGAAGGAGGTCCCTAAAAGATCTAAGGACTGGGTATACAAAACAGGTCACCTCCTAATAGGAAATACAGAGAAAGCTGCAGAAACAAACTGAAAACAGAAACAAAAGATAGCAGAACCAGAGATCCCAGAACTGCAAAATATCAAACACAGAACGCTGTCAAATCACCTAGCCAGAACTATAGCGGATTAACACTGTTGTCCGGCAAGGAATAGGAGCTAGGTGCTGGGTAATAAAGGGTGATACAATCACCTGACCAAGACAACCCAGCACCAGGGGAAAAAGCCATCAACCAGAAAACCACAACAAGATGGCGGATGGTCAAAACAAAACAGATTCTAGCATTCAGATTCTCCAGTATAGCATTTCTTAGAATACCCTCCAGGATTTTACCCACAGTAGAGGTTAGACTTACTGGCCTATAATTTCCTAGTTCAGTTTTTGTCCCCTTTTTGAATATTGGCACCACATTTGCTACACGCCAGTCCTGTGGTACAGTCCCTGTTATTATGGAGTCTTTAAAGATTAAAAATAATGGTCTATCAATGACTGTACTTAATTCCTGCAGTACTCGGGGATGTATCCTATCAGGGCCCAGAGATTTGTCAAGTTTAGTGATTTTTAGACGCCGCCATACTTCCTGCTGGGTTAAGCAGGTGAGATTTAATGGGGAATTTTTGTTATCACTGATCATACTGTCTGCCATGGGATTTTCTTGTGTAAATACTGATGAAAAAAAGTCATTTAGCATATTGGCTTTTTCCTCATCCTCATCCACCATTTCCCCCAGACTATTTTTAAGGGGGCCAACTTTATCAATTTTTAGTTTCTTACTATTATAATCGTCAACATTAATAGAAATAAACATTTGAAATTGGTCACGCTGTTTGCAATGACTCTATATATGAGTTTCACTTTTTGTATTGAAGAACTGAAATAAATTAACTTTTTGTAGATATTCTAATTTTCTGAGAAGCACGTGTGTGTATGTGTGTAAACAGTTAAGTCCATATATATTTGGACAGAGACAACCAGGGGTGGATTAAGGGTAGCCAGGGCCCCGGGCTGTTCAGACACTGTGGCCCCCGGTCATTTGACGGGGTCATGTGATGGGGTCATGTGATGGAGTCATGCAACGGGGTCATCATATACCTGAGCCAGATTATTCCAGAAAAATAGTTGCTGTGTGAAACTATAACCTATCAAACATCCATTGATCTATTCAATTTACCCTTCAGTTAGGAAGAAAAAAACAACAACAAAAAACAAAACACAGTACTATCACTATAAGTGCCAGTATTCACAGGAGATCTGAACTTAGTATGCAATGTATGTGTAGAGGTAATACAGTGATAACCGGTGAAATTGTACACAGGACCTCTGTATATAGTATACAGTGTATAGTGTCAGTGTCTCTTTCCTGGCTCCAGCCATATGTTCTCCCATCCTGCCCTCATGAGTATCCATTCTGCCCCATATGATCTCTCCATCCTGCCCCATCAGTCTCCATCGTATCCATCCTGCCCCATGATCCTGCACAATCTGTCTCCAATCCTGCCCCATGTCTTTCATTCTGCCCCGTGTCTCCAATCATGCCCCGTATCTACATTCTGCCCATGTCTCCAATCCTGCCCCATCTGCCCCCAGTGTGTCCAGCATCTCTGCCCCCAATGTCCAGAATATCTGCCCCCAGTGTCCAGCATCTCTTGCCCCCAGTGTCAGCATCTCTGCCCCCAATGTCCAGCATCTCTGCCCCCAATGTCCAGCATCTCTGCCCCCAGTGTAAAGCATCTCTGCCCCCAATGTGTCCAGCATCTCTGCCCCCAATGTGTCCAGCATCTCTGCCTCCAGTGTCCAGCATCTCTGCCCCCAGTGTCCAGCATCTCTGCCCCCAGTGTCCAGCATCCTGCCCCCAATGTCCAGCATCTCTGCCCCAATGTCCAGCATCCTGCCCCAGTGTGTCCAGCATATTGCCCCCAGTGTGTCTACCAATCTGCTTCAGGGTCTCCAGCATATTGCCTCCAGTGTGTCCAGCAATCTGCCCCGGTGTCTCTAGCATATTGCCCCCAGTGTGTTCAGCATTCTGCCTCCAGTGCTCCAGCATATTTCCCCCAATGTGTCCAGCATATTGCCCCCAGTGTGTCCAGCATATTGCCCCAGTGGCTCCAGCATATTGCCCCCAGTGTGTCCAGCATATTGCCTCCAGTTTGTCCAGCATATTGCCCCCAGTGTGTCCAGCATATTGCCCCCAGTGTGTCCAGCATATTGCCCGCAGTGTCTCCAGCATATTGCCCCCAGTGTGTCCAGCATATTGCCCCCAGTGTGTTCAGCATATTGCCCCCAGTGTGTCCAGCATTCTGCCTCCAGTGCTCCAGCATATTTCCCCCAATGTGTCCAGCATATTGCCCCCAGTGTGTCCAGCATATTGCCCCCAGTGTGTTCAGCATATTGCCCCAGTTTCTCCAGCATATTGCCTCCAGTGTGTCCAGCATATTGCTCCAGTGTCTCCAGCATATTGCCCCCAGTGTGTCCAGCATATTGCCCAGTGTGTCCAGAATATTGCCCCAGTGTCTCCAGCATATTGCCCCCAGTGTGTCCAGCATATTGCCTCCAGTTTGTCCAGCATATTGCCCCCAGTGTGTCCAGCATATTGCCCCCAGTGTGTCCAGCATATTGCCCCCAGTGTCTCCAGCATATTGCCCCCAGTGTGTCCAGCATATTGCCCCCAGTGTGTCCAGCATATTCCCCCCAGTGTGTTCAGCATATTGCCCCAGTGTCTCCAGCATATTGCCTCCAGTGTGTCCAGCATATTGCCCCAGTGTCTCCAGCATATTGCCCCCAGTGTGTCCAGCATATTGCCCCAGTGTGTCCAGAATATTGCCCCAGTGTCTCCAGCATATTGCCCCCAGTGTGTACAGCATATTGCCTCCAGTTTGTCCAGCATATTGCCCCCAGTGTGTCCAGCATATTGCCCCCAGTGTGTCCAGCATATTGCCCCCAGTGTCTACAGCATATTGCCCCCAGTGTGTCCAGCATATTGCCCCCAGTGTGTCCAGCATATTGCCCCCAGTGTGTTCAGCATATTGCCCCAGTTTCTCCAGCATATTGCCTCCAGTGTGTCCAGCATATTGCTCCAGTGTCTCCAGCATATTGCCCCCAGTGTGTCCAGCATATTGCCCAGTGTGTCCAGAATATTGCCCCAGTGTCTCCAGCATATTGCCCCCAGTGTGTCCAGCATATTGCCTCCAGTTTGTCCAGCATATTGCCCCCAGTGTGTCCAGCATATTGCCCCCAGTGTGTCCAGCATATTTCCCCCAGTGTCTCCAGCATATTGCCCCCAGTGTGTCCAGCATATTGCCCCCAGTGTGTCCAGCATATTGCCCCCAGTGTGTTCAGCATATTGCCCCAGTGTCTCCAGCATATTGCCTCCAGTGTGTCCAGCATATTGCCCCAGTGTCTCCAGCATATTGCCCCCAGTGTGTCCAGCATATTGCCCCAGTGTGTCCAGAATATTGCCCCAGTGTCTCCAGCATATTGCCCCCAGTGTGTACAGCATATTGCCTCCAGTTTGTCCAGCATATTGCCCCCAGTGTGTCCAGCATATTGCCCCCAGTGTGTCCAGCATATTGCCCCCAGTGTCTACAGCATATTGCCCCCAGTGTGTCCAGCATATTGCCCCCAGTGTGTCCAGCATATTGCCCCCAGTGTGTTCAGCATATTGCCCCAGTTTCTCCAGCATATTGCCTCCAGTGTGTCCAGCATATTGCTCCAGTGTCTCCAGCATATTGCCCCCAGTGTGTCCAGCATATTGCCCAGTGTGTCCAGAATATTGCCCCAGTGTCTCCAGCATATTGCCCCCAGTGTGTCCAGCATATTGCCTCCAGTTTGTCCAGCATATTGCCCCCAGTGTGTCCAGCATATTGCCCCCAGTGTGTCCAGCATATTGCCCCCAGTGTCTCCAGCATATTGCCCCCAGTGTGTCCAGCATATTGCCCCCAGTGTGTCCAGCATATTGCCCCCAGTGTGTTCAGCATATTGCCCCAGTGTCTCCAGCATATTGCCTCCAGTGTGTCCAGCATATTGCCCCAGTGTCTCCAGCATATTGCCCCCAGTGTGTCCAGCATATTGCCCCAGTGTGTCCAGAATATTGCCCCAGTGTCTCCAGCATATTGCCCCCAGTGTGTACAGCATATTGCCTCCAGTTTGTCCAGCATATTGCCCCCAGTGTGTCCAGCATATTGCCCCCAGTGTGTCCAGCATATTGCCCCCAGTGTCTACAGCATATTGCCCCAGTGTCTCCAGCATATTGCCTCCAGTGTGTCCAGCATATTGCCCCAGTGTCTCCAGCATATTGCCCCCAGTGTGTCCAGCATATTGCCCCAGTGTGTCCAGAATATTGCCCCCAGTGTCTCCAGCATATTGCCCCCAGTGTGTCCAGCATATTGCCTCCAGTGTGTCCAGCATATTGCCCCCAGTGTCTCCAGCATATTGCCCCCAGTGTGTCCAGCATATTGCCCCCAGTGTGTCCAGCATATTGCCCCCAGTGTGTCCAGCATATTGCCCCAGTGTCTCCAGCATATTGCCCCGTGTGTCCAGCATATTTCCCCAGTGTGTCCAGAATATTGCCCCCAGTGTCTCCAGCATATTGCCGCCAGTGTGTCTAGCATATTGCCTCCAGTTTGTCCAGCATATTGCCCCCAGTGTGTCCAGCATATTGCCCCCAGTGTGTCCAGCATATTGCCCCCAGTGTCTCCAGCATATTGCCCCGTGTGTCCAGCATATTGCCCCCAGTGTGTCCAGCATATTGCCCCCAGTGGCTCCAGCATATTGCCCCCAGTGTGTCCAGCATATTTCCTCCAGTTTGTCCAGCATATTGCCCCCAGTGTGTCCAGCATATTGCCCCCAGTGTGTCCAGCATATTGCCCGCAGTGTCTCCAGCATATTGCCCCCAGTGTGTCCAGCATATTGCCCCCAGTGTGTTCAGCATATTGCCCCCAGTGTGTCCAGCATTCTGCCTCCAGTGCTCCAGCATATTTCCCCCAATGTGTCCAGCATATTGCCCCCAGTGTGTCCAGCATATTGCCCCCAGTGTGTTCAGCATATTACCCCAGTTTCTCCAGCATATTGCCCCCAGTGTGTCCAGCATATTGCCCAGTGTGTCCAGAATATTGCCCCAGTGTCTCCAGCATATTGCCCCCAGTGTGTCCAGCATATTGCCTCCAGTTTGTCCAGCATATTGCCCCCAGTGTGTCCAGCATATTGCCCCCAGTGTGTCCAGCATATTGCCCCCAGTGTCTCCAGCATATTGCCCCCAGTGTGTCCAGCATATTGCCCCCAGTGTGTCCAGCATATTGCCCCCAGTGTGTTCAGCATATTGCCCCAGTGTCTCCAGCATATTGCCTCCAGTGTGTCCAGCATATTGCCCCAGTGTCTCCAGCATATTGCCCCCAGTGTGTCCAGCATATTGCCCCAGTGTGTCCAGAATATTGCCCCAGTGTCTCCAGCATATTGCCCCCAGTGTGTACAGCATATTGCCTCCAGTTTGTCCAGCATATTGCCCCCAGTGTGTCCAGCATATTGCCCCCAGTGTGTCCAGCATATTGCCCCCAGTGTCTACAGCATATTGCCCCCAGTGTGTCCAGCATATTGCCCCCAGTGTGTCCAGCATATTGCCCCCAGTGTGTTCAGCATATTGCCCCAGTGTCTCCAGCATATTGCCTCCAGTGTGTCCAGCATATTGCCCCAGTGTCTCCAGCATATTGCCCCCAGTGTGTCCAGCATATTGCCCCAGTGTGTCCAGAATATTGCCCCCAGTGTCTCCAGCATATTGCCCCCAGTGTGTCCAGCATATTGCCTCCAGTGTGTCCAGCATATTGCCCCCAGTGTCTCCAGCATATTGCCCCCAGTGTGTCCAGCATATTGCCCCCAGTGTGCCCAGCATATTGCCCCCAGTGTGTCCAGCATATTGCCCCAGTGTCTCCAGCATATTGCCCCGTGTGTCCAGCATATTGCCCCAGTGTGTCCAGAATATTGCCCCCAGTGTCTCCAGCATATTGCCGCCAGTGTGTCTAGCATATTGCCTCCAGTGTGTCCAGCATATTGCCCCCAGTGTGTCCAGCATATTGCCCCCAGTGTGTTCAGCATATTGCCCCAGTGTCTCCAGCATATTGCTCCCAATGTGTCCAGCATATTTCCCCCAGTGTGTTCAGCATATTGCCCCAGTGTCTCCAGCATATTGCCCCCAGTGTGTCCAGCATATTGCCCCCAGTGTCTCCAGCATATTTCCCCCAGTGTGTCCAGCAATCTGCCCCGGTGTCTCTAGCATATTGCCCCCAGTGTGTCCAGAATTCTGCCTCCAGTGCTCCAGCATATTGCCCCAGTGTGTCCAGCATATTGCCCCAGTGTGTCCAGCATATTGCCCAGAGTGTGTCCAGCATATTGCCCCCAGTGTGTTCAGCATATTGCCCCAGTGTCTCCAGCATATTGCCTCCAGTTTGTCCAGCATATTGCTCCAGTGTGTCCAGCATATTGCCCCAGTGTGTCCAGAATATTGCCCCAGTGTCTCCAGCATATTGCCCCCAGTGTGTACAGCATATTGCCTCCAGTTTGTCCAGCATATTGCCCCCAGTGTGTCCAGCATATTGCCCCCAGTGTGTCCAGCATATTGCCCCCAGTGTCTACAGCATATTGCCCCCAGTGTGTCCAGCATATTGCCCCCAGTGTGTCCAGCATATTGCCCCCAGTGTGTTCAGCATATTGCCCCAGTGTCTCCAGCATATTGCCTCCAGTGTGTCCAGCATATTGCCCCAGTGTCTCCAGCATATTGCCCCCAGTGTGTCCAGCATATTGCCCCAGTGTGTCCAGAATATTGCCCCCAGTGTCTCCAGCATATTGCCCCCAGTGTGTCCAGCATATTGCCTCCAGTGTGTCCAGCATATTGCCCCCAGTGTCTCCAGCATATTGCCCCCAGTGTGTCCAGCATATTGCCCCCAGTGTGTCCAGCATATTGCCCCCAGTGTGTCCAGCATATTGCCCCAGTGTCTCCAGCATATTGCCCCGTGTGTCCAGCATATTGCCCCAGTGTGTCCAGAATATTGCCCCCAGTGTCTCCAGCATATTGCCGCCAGTGTGTCTAGCATATTGCCTCCAGTGTGTCCAGCATATTTCCCCCAGTGTGTCCAGCATATTGCCCCCAGTGTGTTCAGCATATTGCCCCAGTGTCTCCAGCATATTGCTCCCAATGTGTCCAGCATATTTCCCCCAGTGTGTCCAGCATATTGCCCCCAGTGTGTTCAGCATATTGCCCCAGTGTCTCCAGCATATTGCCTCCAGTGTGTCCAGCATATTGCCCCCAGTGTCTCCAGCATATTGCCCCCAGTGTGTCCAGCAATCTGCCCCGGTGTCTCTAGCATATTGCCCCCAGTGTGTCCAGAATTCTGCCTCCAGTGCTCCAGCATATTGCCCCAGTGTGTCCAGCATATTGCCCCAGTGTGTCCAGCATATTGCCCAGAGTGTGTCCAGCATATTGCCCCCAGTGTGTTCAGCATATTGCCCCAGTGTCTCCAGCATATTGCCTCCAGTTTGTCCAGCATATTGCTCCAGTGTGTCCAGCATATTGCCCCAGTGTGTCCAGAATATTGCCCCAGTGTCTCCAGCATATTGCCCCCAGTGTGTCCAGCATATTGCCTCCAGTTTGTCCAGCATATTGCCCCCAGTGTGTCCAGCATATTGCCCCCAGTGTGTCCAGCATATTGCCCCCAGTGTCTCCAGCATATTGCCCCCAGTGTGTCCAGCATATTGCCCCCAGTGTGTCCAGCATATTGCCCCCAGTGTGTTCAGCATATTGCCCCAGTGTCTCCAGCATATTGCCTCCAGTGTGTCCAGCATATTGCCCCAGTGTCTCCAGCATATTGCCCCCAGTGTGTCCAGCATATTGCCCCAGTGTGTCCAGAATATTGCCCCCAGTGTGTCCAGCATATTGCCCCCAGTGTGTCCAGCATATTGCCTCCAGTGTGTCCAGCATATTGCCCCCAGTGTGTCCAGCATATTGCCCCCAGTGTGTTCAGCATATTGCCCCCAGTGTCTCCAGCATATTGCCCCCAGTCTGTCCAGCATCTCTGCCCCCAGTGTCTCCAGCATATTGCCCTTCAGTGTGTCCAGCATCTCTACTCCCAGAGTCCAGCATACTGGCTCAGGTCCCCCGGATCGCCGTTCACATCGGGGTGGTCCGGTGTCCCCTGCGTTGGCCCAGGTCCTCCACATTAGGTAATTTGTATATTACATTGCTTCTTGATGTCTGTAGCTACACCAGTGCCTAACGATATGGGAGATATAAAGATATAGATGCTGTGGCTACTTTTCACTTGCTGTATACTGTTTTTTATGACATGTTGTATACTTCGGTATACCCTTGTGCCGCATCTGGGCTACCGTTGGAGCAACTAAACCTTGGGTGACTACTAGTGTTGAGCGATACTTTCCGATATCGGAAAGTATCGGTATCGGAAAGTATCGGCCGATACCGTCAAAATATCGGATCCAATCCGATACCGATACCCGATCCCAATGCAAGTCAATGGGACGAAAATATCGGAATTAAAATAAACCCTTTATAAACTTGTAGGTTCATTCTACATGAAGGAAAACAACTAAGAATAATGTAGGATGTATTGGGGGACGTGGCGGAGATATTAAAGGGACAGAGGTTTAGCCCAATGTAATAGAATAGCAGGATTTTTAATTTTTTTTTATGAAGTTCGGCGTTAGAAAGAATTTGACTATGTTATTTTTTTTTTTTTTTATGTCAGATATTGATGTTTCACTACTTCCACGCCCTTCACCTTCTTTTTTACTTCTCCCACGCTTTCTTCTTAATTATCCTCATCATCAGCTTCTTTGACATCAACTTCTTCACCTTATTCATCTTCTTCTTCATCTTCTACCTATTATTTTTTGGGTTACATTGTTCATATTCTTTTTATTTTACTATTATCTTCATCATATTCAACTTCTTCATCATATTCTTATTTGTGACAGGCATTCCCGTAGTTGTTATCTATAAAAGTTTGAAGATTACACCTTCCGTTCTGCCTGTCACAAACCAGTTACATTTGTCCGCGTTCAGTTTGGCCTGCAGCATCAGGCTTTATCCAGGGGCACCACGAGGAGGAACGGACTCACCCCCATACACTGCTTAGTCTTCTTCTGCTTATAATTTACATAATATTTTTTTGCTCTGATATTTTGTGTTATGCTTAATGTCCTTCTGCTCTTTGTTCTGCAGCCTCTTGTTCTTCTGCTTCTCGGTCTTCCAGGTCGTCGTCGTCTCCAGGGTCGTCGTCTCCGGGGTCGTCGTCATCGGGGTGGTCTCCGGGGTCGTCGTCATCGGGGTGGTCTTCAGGGTCATCGTCTCCAGGGTCGTCGTCATCACGGTGGTTGTCGTCTCTGGTGTCGTCGTCATCTTAGGGGTGTTCTTCCGGGTCATCGTGTTTAGTCTCTTGAACTTGGAAATGTAGCAGAAGGTACAAGAAGGCTGAGAAAATGCCGAGAACCAGCTGATGGAACTGGAACTCGGATGGCTACCCGAAGGTCCAAGAGCCAATGGAACTACCGAGGACCAGCTGACGTTACTGGAACCCGGTTACTAAGCAGGAGGTACCCGTGCCTGAAAGCACTACCAAGGACCACCTGACGTTGGTGGAACTCGGATACCCAGAGGGAGGCACCTAAGCCAAAGGCTCTGCCCGGAACCAGCTGACGGTACTGGAACCAGGATGGGGAGCAGAAGGTACAAGAGCAAAAGACACTGCCGAGAACCAGCTGACGGTGCTGGAACCCGGATGGGTAGCCGAAGGTCCAAGAGCCAATGGAACTACCGAGGACCAGCTGACGTTACTGGAACCCGGTTACTAAGCAGGAGGTACCCGTGCCTGAAAGCACTACCAAGGACCACCTGACGTTGGTGGAACTCGGATACCCAGAGGGAGGCACCTAAGCCAAAGGCTCTGCCCGGAACCAGCTGACGGTACTGGAACCAGGATGTGGAGCAGAAGGTACAAGAGCAAGTGTCTGCGTGGCTTTTGCAGGACACGTTGCCGGCTGCACAGCAGGGGAACAGCTGGCGGTGCTGGACCCCACTGACACATTGGCGAGGTGTTTGGCTCTGTGCAGCCAGCACTTCCGGACAGCAACGAGCGGTGTTGTAGCCCGGGCTCTGCAGGGGGAGCAGAGTGTAGGCCGAAGCCTACTTGAACCAATTTCAAAGGTAACCTTTAACCCCCCCTCAGGGGTTAGAAAGTAGAAGAGCCACAGCTTATGCAGCAGTAGTGCTGCACAAGTCAAAGGTTGCTCTTTTAATTTCGCTCCTTGCACACGCTGAATGAAACACGTATAACATTTAGCCCTTTATACAGTCAAACTGTGTTGGAGGCGCGAGTTCCCTTTGTAATGAGACGCAGCACAGGTGTCAAGAATCCCACCTTGGTGCTGGGTGCAGCCTCCCGAGCGTTGTTATTTGCTGTACAGGAGTCTGCGCTGTCGTGTTATCCCCTGGCCTAGCGCCGTTAGCGCTGCCCATCTTCTGGCATCATGTAATGTCGGCCGGTGCGGTTCGCGATGCCCATGAATCCCAGCCCCGCAGTGTCTTAACATTGTTAAAACACTGCGGGGCTGGGATTCAGGGCCTGGCGCAGCACATATGTTCGCCTCTCACACTCGGGTCCTTACACCCGCTTCAGACTGTGCGGCGTCATCTGATCCCTTATCGCATGCCACGGCCATGAAGCCGCACAGTCCGAAGAAGGCGGAAGGAGAGGAGGGACAGGCGAACTGATGCACTGATCCTGCCCATCAATCACACCCTCGCAGTCCCAATAAATAAGACACCGAGGGGCGTTGTGTGGGTCAGGGCGGCCGCAGAGGCGCAGGCAGCCAAACAATGATGCCAGAAGACGGGCAGCGCTACCAAGGGGGTTGCAGCGTGTCATTACAAAGGAAAGTCACACCACCGGGACGGTTAAATGGTCACACAGAGGACACATTGCAGACGTGTTTTCAGTTCCACATGTGCGAGGAGAATACGTTTCTGAGCCACCTTGCACACATGCAGCATTACCGCTGTACAAGGTGGCTGGATAACGTAAAAACGCCTGGGGGAGGGGGGACAGGTTCCCTTCAATTTCAGTTCTTGTGTCTGCGTGGCTTTTGCAGGACACGTTGCCGGCTGCACAGCAGGGGAACAGCTGGCGGTGCTGGACCCCACTGACACATTGGCTGGTGTTTTTCTCTGTGCAGCTAGCACATCTGGGCAAAAACTGGCGGTGTGTTAGAGCCCAGGGACAGCAGGAGGAGGAGCAGGAGGAGGAGGAGCAGGGGGAGGGGAGTGTAGGCCGAAGCCTGCACAGGCGGCAGCTTTGGGTGTGTTGTGTCTGCGTGGCTTTTGCAGGACACGTTGCCGGCTACACAGCAGGGGAACAGCTGGCGGTGCTGGACCCCACTGACACATTGGCGAGGTGTTTGGCTCTGTGCAGCCAGCACTTCCGGACAGCAACTAGCGTTGTTGGAGCCCGGGCTCTGCAGGTGGAGCAGAGTGTAGGCCGAAGCCTAATTGAACCGATTTCAAAAGTCACCTTTAACCCCCCCTCAGGGGTTACAAAGTAGAAGAGCCACAGCTTATGCAGCAGCAGTGCTGCGCAAGTCAAAGGTTGCTCTTGTAATTTTTCTCCTTGCACACGCTGAATGGAACACGTATAACATTTAGCCCTTTAGACAGTCAAACTGTGTAATGGAGGCGCGAGTTCCCTTTGTAATGAGACGCAGCACAGGTGTCAAGAATCCCACCTTGGTGCTGGGTGCAGCCTCCCGAGCGTTGTTATTTGCTGTACAGGAGTCTGCGCTGTCGTGTTATCCCCTGGCCTAGCGCCGTTAGCGCTGCCCATCTTCTGGCATCATGTAATGTCGGCCGGTGCGGTTCGCGATGCCCATGAATCCCAGCCCCGCAGTGTCTTAACATTGTTAAAACACTGCGGGGCTGGGATTCAGGGCCTGGCGCAGCACATATGTTCGCCTCTCACACTCGGGTCCTTACACCCGCTTCAGACTGTGCGGCGTCATCTGATCCCTTATCGCATGCCACGGCCATGAAGCCGCACAGTCCGAAGAAGGCGGAAGGAGAGGAGGGACAGGCGAACTGATGCACTGATCCTGCCCATCAATCACACCCTCGCAGTCCCAATAAATAAGACACCGAGGGGCGTTGTGTGGGTCAGGGCGGCCGCAGAGGCGCAGGCAGCCAAACAATGATGCCAGAAGACGGGCAGCGCTACCAAGGGGGTTGCAGCGTGTCATTACAAAGGAAAGTCACACCACCGGGACGGTTAAATGGTCACACAGAGGACACATTGCAGACGTGTTTTCAGTTCCACATGTGCGAGGAGAATACGTTTCTGAGCCACCTTGCACACATGCAGCATTACCGCTGTACAAGGTGGCTGGATAACGTAAAAACGCCTGGGGGAGGGGGGACAGGTTCCCTTCAATTTCAGTTCTTGTGTCTGCGTGGCTTTTGCAGGACACGTTGCCGGCTGCACAGCAGGGGAACAGCTGGCGGTGCTGGACCCCACTGACACATTGGCTGGTGTTTTTCTCTGTGCAGCTAGCACATCTGGGCAAAAACTGGCGGTGTGTTAGAGCCCAGGGACAGCAGGAGGAGGAGCAGGAGGAGGAGGAGCAGGGGGAGGGGAGTGTAGGCCGAAGCCTGCACAGGCGGCAGCTTTGGGTGTGTTGTGTCTGCGTGGCTTTTGCAGGACACGTTGCCGGCTACACAGCAGGGGAACAGCTGGCGGTGCTGGACCCCACTGACACATTGGCGAGGTGTTTGGCTCTGTGCAGCCAGCACTTCCGGACAGCAACTAGCGTTGTTGGAGCCCGGGCTCTGCAGGTGGAGCAGAGTGTAGGCCGAAGCCTAATTGAACCGATTTCAAAAGTCACCTTTAACCCCCCCCTCAGGGGTTACAAAGTAGAAGAGCCACAGCTTATGCAGCAGCAGTGCTGCGCAAGTCAAAGGTTGCTCTTGTAATTTTTCTCCTTGCACACGCTGAATGGAACACGTATAACATTTAGCCCTTTAGACAGTCAAACTGTGTAATGGAGGCGCGAGTTCCCTTTGTAATGAGACGCAGCACAGGTGTCAAGAATCCCACCTTGGTGCTGGGTGCAGCCTCCCGAGCGTTGTTATTTGCTGTACAGGAGTCTGCGCTGTCGTGTTATCCCCTGGCCTAGCGCCGTTAGCGCTGCCCATCTTCTGGCATCATGTAATGTCGGCCGGTGCGGTTCGCGATGCCCATGAATCCCAGCCCCGCAGTGTCTTAACATTGTTAAAACACTGCGGGGCTGGGATTCAGGGCCTGGCGCAGCACATATGTTCGCCTCTCACACTCGGGTCCTTACACCCGCTTCAGACTGTGCGGCGTCATCTGATCCCTTATCGCATGCCACGGCCATGAAGCCGCACAGTCCGAAGAAGGCGGAAGGAGAGGAGGGACAGGCGAACTGATGCACTGATCCTGCCCATCAATCACACCCTCGCAGTCCCAATAAATAAGACACCGAGGGGCGTTGTGTGGGTCAGGGCGGCCGCAGAGGCGCAGGCAGCCAAACAATGATGCCAGAAGACGGGCAGCGCTACCAAGGGGGTTGCAGCGTGTCATTACAAAGGAAAGTCACACCACCGGGACGGTTAAATGGTCACACAGAGGACACATTGCAGACGTGTTTTCAGTTCCACATGTGCGAGGAGAATACGTTTCTGAGCCACCTTGCACACATGCAGCATTACCGCTGTACAAGGTGGCTGGATAACGTAAAAACGCCTGGGGGAGGGGGGACAGGTTCCCTTCAATTTCAGTTCTTGTGTCTGCGTGGCTTTTGCAGGACACGTTGCCGGCTGCACAGCAGGGGAACAGCTGGCGGTGCTGGACCCCACTGACACATTGGCTGGTGTTTTTCTCTGTGCAGCTAGCACATCTGGGCAAAAACTGGCGGTGTGTTAGAGCCCAGGGACAGCAGGAGGAGGAGCAGGAGGAGGAGGAGCAGGGGGAGGGGAGTGTAGGCCGAAGCCTGCACAGGCGGCAGCTTTGGGTGTGTTGTGTCTGCGTGGCTTTTGCAGGACACGTTGCCGGCTACACAGCAGGGGAACAGCTGGCGGTGCTGGACCCCACTGACACATTGGCGAGGTGTTTGGCTCTGTGCAGCCAGCACTTCCGGACAGCAACTAGCGTTGTTGGAGCCCGGGCTCTGCAGGTGGAGCAGAGTGTAGGCCGAAGCCTAATTGAACCGATTTCAAAAGTCACCTTTAACCCCCCCTCAGGGGTTACAAAGTAGAAGAGCCACAGCTTATGCAGCAGCAGTGCTGCGCAAGTCAAAGGTTGCTCTTGTAATTTTTCTCCTTGCACACGCTGAATGGAACACGTATAACATTTAGCCCTTTAGACAGTCAAACTGTGTAATGGAGGCGCGAGTTCCCTTTGTAATGAGACGCAGCACAGGTGTCAAGAATCCCACCTTGGTGCTGGGTGCAGCCTCCCGAGCGTTGTTATTTGCTGTACAGGAGTCTGCGCTGTCGTGTTATCCCCTGGCCTAGCGCCGTTAGCGCTGCCCATCTTCTGGCATCATGTAATGTCGGCCGGTGCGGTTCGCGATGCCCATGAATCCCAGCCCCGCAGTGTCTTAACATTGTTAAAACACTGCGGGGCTGGGATTCAGGGCCTGGCGCAGCACATATGTTCGCCTCTCACACTCGGGTCCTTACACCCGCTTCAGACTGTGCGGCGTCATCTGATCCCTTATCGCATGCCACGGCCATGAAGCCGCACAGTCCGAAGAAGGCGGAAGGAGAGGAGGGACAGGCGAACTGATGCACTGATCCTGCCCATCAATCACACCCTCGCAGTCCCAATAAATAAGACACCGAGGGGCGTTGTGTGGGTCAGGGCGGCCGCAGAGGCGCAGGCAGCCAAACAATGATGCCAGAAGACGGGCAGCGCTACCAAGGGGGTTGCAGCGTGTCATTACAAAGGAAAGTCACACCACCGGGACGGTTAAATGGTCACACAGAGGACACATTGCAGACGTGTTTTCAGTTCCACATGTGCGAGGAGAATACGTTTCTGAGCCACCTTGCACACATGCAGCATTACCGCTGTACAAGGTGGCTGGATAACGTAAAAACGCCTGGGGGAGGGGGGACAGGTTCCCTTCAATTTCAGTTCTTGTGTCTGCGTGGCTTTTGCAGGACACGTTGCCGGCTGCACAGCAGGGGAACAGCTGGCGGTGCTGGACCCCACTGACACATTGGCTGGTGTTTTTCTCTGTGCAGCTAGCACATCTGGGCAAAAACTGGCGGTGTGTTAGAGCCCAGGGACAGCAGGAGGAGGAGCAGGAGGAGGAGGAGCAGGGGGAGGGGAGTGTAGGCCGAAGCCTGCACAGGCGGCAGCTTTGGGTGTGTTGTGTCTGCGTGGCTTTTGCAGGACACGTTGCCGGCTACACAGCAGGGGAACAGCTGGCGGTGCTGGACCCCACTGACACATTGGCGAGGTGTTTGGCTCTGTGCAGCCAGCACTTCCGGACAGCAACTAGCGTTGTTGGAGCCCGGGCTCTGCAGGTGGAGCAGAGTGTAGGCCGAAGCCTAATTGAACCGATTTCAAAAGTCACCTTTAACCCCCCCTCAGGGGTTACAAAGTAGAAGAGCCACAGCTTATGCAGCAGCAGTGCTGCGCAAGTCAAAGGTTGCTCTTGTAATTTTTCTCCTTGCACACGCTGAATGGAACACGTATAACATTTAGCCCTTTAGACAGTCAAACTGTGTAATGGAGGCGAGAGTTCCCTTTGTAATGAGACGCAGCACAGGTGTCAAGAATCCCACCTTGGTGCTGGGTGCAGCCTCCCGAGCGTTGTTATTTGCTGTACAGGAGTCTGCGCTGTCGTGTTATCCCCTGGCCTAGCGCCGTTAGCGCTGCCCATCTTCTGGCATCATGTAATGTCGGCCGGTGCGGTTCGCGATGCCCATGAATCCCAGCCCCGCAGTGTCTTAACATTGTTAAAACACTGCGGGGCTGGGATTCAGGGCCTGGCGCAGCACATATGTTCGCCTCTCACACTCGGGTCCTTACACCCGCTTCAGACTGTGCGGCGTCATCTGATCCCTTATCGCATGCCACGGCCATGAAGCCGCACAGTCCGAAGAAGGCGGAAGGAGAGGAGGGACAGGCGAACTGATGCACTGATCCTGCCCATCAATCACACCCTCGCAGTCCCAATAAATAAGACACCGAGGGGCGTTGTGTGGGTCAGGGCGGCCGCAGAGGCGCAGGCAGCCAAACAATGATGCCAGAAGACGGGCAGCGCTACCAAGGGGGTTGCAGCGTGTCATTACAAAGGAAAGTCACACCACCGGGACGGTTAAATGGTCACACAGAGGACACATTGCAGACGTGTTTTCAGTTCCACATGTGCGAGGAGAATACGTTTCTGAGCCACCTTGCACACATGCAGCATTACCGCTGTACAAGGTGGCTGGATAACGTAAAAACGCCTGGGGGAGGGGGGACAGGTTCCCTTCAATTTCAGTTCTTGTGTCTGCGTGGCTTTTGCAGGACACGTTGCCGGCTGCACAGCAGGGGAACAGCTGGCGGTGCTGGACCCCACTGACACATTGGCTGGTGTTTTTCTCTGTGCAGCTAGCACATCTGGGCAAAAACTGGCGGTGTTAGAGCCCAGGGTCAGCAGGAGGAGCAGGGGGAGCGGAGTGTAGGCCGAAGCCTGCACTCGAGCAAGTTGAAAGGAAACCTTTAACCCCCCCCCCCCCCAGGCGTTTGTAGCTGAAAGAGCCATTGTGTACAGCACTAATGCTGGAAAAGGTAAACTTAGCTCTTTTAATTATGGTCCTTGTACATGCGGAACCTAACATTTATGAAATGTGTCCCCACACAGCGTTAAACCGTCCGGTAGGTGGAACTTTCCTTTGTCGTGTGACGCAGCACAGCCATCATTTTTACCCCCTTGTCGCCGTTCGCCCCCTCCTCAGCGTTGTTTGAATCTGTCCCGGAGCCTGCGCTGTTAGGTTAGCCCATGGCCATGCACACATGTTGCGCTGCCCGTCTTCTGACCTCATTTGGTGTCAGGCTGGCTGCGCCTGTGCGGGTGCGCTGGCCGAGATCACGCCTCGCAGTGTCGTCTAATGTAATCCCACCGCGGGCCTGTGATCCGTGCCCGTGCGCAGTGCATATCCTCTCCTCTCACTCCCCTCCCTACGGCTTCTTCAGACTGTGCGGTGTCACGGCCGTGGCATGCTATTAGGGACCAGCTGACATCGCACAGTCTGAAGAAGCCGTAGGGAGGGGAGTGAGAGGAGAGGATATGCACTGCGCACGGGCACGGATCACAGGCCCGCGGTGGGATTACATTAGACGACACTGCGAGGCGGGATCTCGGCCAGCGCACCCGCACAGGCGCAGCCAGCCTGACACCAAATGAGGTCAGAAGACGGGCAGCGCAACATGTGTGCATGGCCATGGGCTAACCTAACAGCGCAGGCTCCGGGACAGATTCAAACAACGCTGAGGAGGGGGCAAACGGCGACAAGGGGGTAAAAATGATGGCTGTGCTGCGTCACACGACAAAGGAAAGTTCCACCTACCGGACGGTTTAACGCTGTGTGGGGACACATTTCATAAGTGTTTGGTTCAGCATGTGCAAGGAGCATCACGAAAAGAGGCACTTTTTCCCTTTGCATCATTACTGCTGCACAAGGTGGCTCCTTCAGTAACAAACGCCTGGGGGGGGGGGGGGGTCAGGTTCCCTTACATTTAACTTGTTGTGCCTGCGTGGCGGTCGCAGTACACGTTGCCGTATACACAGCAGGGGAACAGCTGGCGGTGCTGAACCCCACTAACACATTGGCGAGGTGTTTGGCTCTGTGCGTACAGCACTTCTGGACAGCAACTAGCGGTGTTGGAGCCCAGGGACAGGAGGAGGAGGAGGAGGTGGAGGAGATAGGAGGGATTGCCACACACACAGCAGGGGAACAGCTGACGTTACTGAACCCCAATAACAGAGGAGGGACTGTTGACTGTGCGTACAGCACTTCTGGACGGCAACTGGCGGTGTTGGAGCCCAGGGGCAGGTGGAGGAGGAGGAGGTTGGAGGAGGTAGGAGGAGGTAGGAGGGATTGCCACACACACAGCAGGGGAACAGCTGACGTTACTGAACCCCAATAACAGAGGAGGGACTGTTGACTGTGCGTACAGCACTTCTGGACGGCAACTGGCGGTGTTGGAGCCCAGGGACAGGTGGAGGAGGTGGAGGAGGAGGAGGTTGGAGGAGGTAGGAGGGATTGCCACACACACAGCAGGGGAACAGCTGACGTTACTGAACCCCAATAACAGAGGAGGGACTGTTGACTGTGCGTACAGCACTTCTGGACGGCAACTGGCGGTGTTGGAGCCCAGGGACGGGTGGAGGAGGAGGAGGTTGGAGGAGGTAGGAGGGATTGCCACACACACAGCAGGGGAACAGCTGACGTTACTGAACCCCAATAACAGAGGAGGGACTGTTGACTGTGCGTACAGCACTTCTGGACGGCAACTGGCGGTGTTGGAGCCCAGGGACGGGTGGAGGAGGAGGAGGTTGGAGGAGGTAGGAGGGATTGCCACACACACAGCAGGGGAACAGCTGACGTTACTGAACCCCAATAACAGAGGAGGGACTGTTGACTGTGCGTACAGCACTTCTGGACGGCAACTGGCGGTGTTGGAGCCCAGGGACGGGTGGAGGAGGAGGTTGGAGGAGGTAGGAGGGATTGCCACACACACAGCAGGGGAACAGCTGACGTTACTGAACCCCAATAACAGAGGAGGGACTGTTGACTGTGCGTACAGCACTTCTGGACGGCAACTGGCGGTGTTGGAGCCCAGGGACGGGTGGAGGAGGAGGAGGTTGGAGGAGGTAGGAGGGATTGCCACACACACAGCAGGGGAACAGCTGACGTTACTGAACCCCAATAACAGAGGAGGGACTGTTGACTGTGCCTACAGCACTTCTGGACGGCAACTGGCGGTGTTGGAGCCCAGGGACAGGTGGAGGAGGTGGAGGAGGAGGAGGTTGGAGGAGGTAGGAGGGATTGCCACACACACAGCAGGGGAACAGCTGACGTTACTGAACCCCAATAACAGAGGAGGGACTGTTGACTGTGCGTACAGCACTTCTGGACGGCAACTGGCGGTGTTGGAGCCCAGGGACGGGTGGAGGAGGAGGAGGTTGGAGGAGGTAGGAGGGATTGCCACACACACAGCAGGGGAACAGCTGACGTTACTGAACCCCAATAACAGAGGAGGGACTGTTGACTGTGCGTACAGCACTTCTGGACGGCAACTGGCGGTGTTGGAGCCCAGGGACAGGTGGAGGAGGTGGAGGAGGAGGAGGTTGGAGGAGGTAGGAGGGATTGCCACACACACAGCAGGGGAACAGCTGACGTTACTGAACCCCAATAACAGAGGAGGGACTGTTGACTGTGCGTACAGCACTTCTGGACGGCAACTGGCGGTGTTGGAGCCCAGGGACGGGTGGAGGAGGAGGAGGTTGGAGGAGGTAGGAGGGATTGCCACACACACAGCAGGGGAACAGCTGACGTTACTGAACCCCAATAACAGAGGAGGGACTGTTGACTGTGCGTACAGCACTTCTGGACGGCAACTGGCGGTGTTGGAGCCCAGGGACGGGTGGAGGAGGAGGTTGGAGGAGGTAGGAGGGATTGCCACACACACAGCAGGGGAACAGCTGACGTTACTGAACCCCAATAACAGAGGAGGGACTGTTGACTGTGCGTACAGCACTTCTGGACGGCAACTGGCGGTGTTGGAGCCCAGGGACGGGTGGAGGAGGAGGAGGTTGGAGGAGGTAGGAGGGATTGCCACACACACAGCAGGGGAACAGCTGACGTTACTGAACCCCAATAACAGAGGAGGGACTGTTGACTGTGCCTACAGCACTTCTGGACGGCAACTGGCGGTGTTGGAGCCCAGGGACAGGTGGAGGAGGTGGAGGAGGAGGAGGTTGGAGGAGGTAGGAGGGATTGCCACACACACAGCAGGGGAACAGCTGACGTTACTGAACCCCAATAACAGAGGAGGGACTGTTGACTGTGCGTACAGCACTTCTGGACGGCAACTGGCGGTGTTGGAGCCCAGGGACGGGTGGAGGAGGAGGAGGTTGGAGGAGGTAGGAGGGATTGCCACACACACAGCAGGGGAACAGCTGACGTTACTGAACCCCAATAACAGAGGAGGGACTGTTGACTGTGCGTACAGCACTTCTGGACGGCAACTGGCGGTGTTGGAGCCCAGGGACAGGTGGAGGAGGTGGAGGAGGAGGAGGTTGGAGGAGGTAGGAGGGATTGCCACACACACAGCAGGGGAACAGCTGACGTTACTGAACCCCAATAACAGAGGAGGGACTGTTGACTGTGCGTACAGCACTTCTGGACGGCAACTGGCGGTGTTGGAGCCCAGGGACGGGTGGAGGAGGAGGAGGTTGGAGGAGGTAGGAGGGATTGCCACACACACAGCAGGGGAACAGCTGACGTTACTGAACCCCAATAACAGAGGAGGGACTGTTGACTGTGCGTACAGCACTTCTGGACGGCAACTGGCGGTGTTGGAGCCCAGGGACGGGTGGAGGAGGAGGAGGTTGGAGGAGGTAGGAGGGATTGCCACACACACAGCAGGGGAACAGCTGACGTTACTGAACCCCAATAACAGAGGAGGGACTGTTGACTGTGCGTACAGCACTTCTGGACGGCAACTGGCGGTGTTGGAGCCCAGGGACAGGTGGAGGAGGTGGAGGAGGAGGAGGTTGGAGGAGGTAGGAGGGATTGCCACACACACAGCAGGGGAACAGCTGACGTTACTGAACCCCAATAACAGAGGAGGGACTGTTGACTGTGCGTACAGCACTTCTGGACGGCAACTGGCGGTGTTGGAGCCCAGGGACGGGTGGAGGAGGAGGAGGTTGGAGGAGGTAGGAGGGATTGCCACACACACAGCAGGGGAACAGCTGACGTTACTGAACCCCAATAACAGAGGAGGGACTGTTGACTGTGCGTACAGCACTTCTGGACGGCAACTGGCGGTGTTGGAGCCCAGGGGCAGGTGGAGGAGGAGGAGGTTGGAGGAGGTAGGAGGAGGTAGGAGGGATTGCCACACACACAGCAGGGGAACAGCTGACGTTACTGAACCCCAATAACAGAGGAGGGACTGTTGACTGTGCGTACAGCACTTCTGGACGGCAACTGGCGGTGTTGGAGCCCAGGGGCAGGTGGAGGAGGAGGAGGTTGGAGGAGGTAGGAGGAGGTAGGAGGGATTGCCACACACACAGCAGGGGAACAGCTGACGTTACTGAACCCCAATAACAGAGGAGGGACTGTTGACTGTGCGTACAGCACTTCTGGACGGCAACTGGCGGTGTTGGAGCCCAGGGACGGGTGGAGGAGGAGGAGGTTGGAGGAGGTAGGAGGGATTGCCACACACACAGCAGGGGAACAGCTGACGTTACTGAACCCCAATAACAGAGGAGGGACTGTTGACTGTGCGTACAGCACTTCTGGACGGCAACTGGCGGTGTTGGAGCCCAGGGACAGGTGGAGGAGGTGGAGGAGGAGGAGGTTGGAGGAGGTAGGAGGGATTGCCACACACACAGCAGGGGAACAGCTGACGTTACTGAACCCCAATAACAGAGGAGGGACTGTTGACTGTGCGTACAGCACTTCTGGACGGCAACTGGCGGTGTTGGAGCCCAGGGACGGGTGGAGGAGGAGGAGGTTGGAGGAGGTAGGAGGGATTGCCACACACACAGCAGGGGAACAGCTGACGTTACTGAACCCCAATAACAGAGGAGGGACTGTTGACTGTGCGTACAGCACTTCTGGACGGCAACTGGCGGTGTTGGAGCCCAGGGGCAGGTGGAGGAGGAGGAGGTTGGAGGAGGTAGGAGGAGGTAGGAGGGATTGCCACACACACAGCAGGGGAACAGCTGACGTTACTGAACCCCAATAACAGAGGAGGGACTGTTGACTGTGCGTACAGCACTTCTGGACGGCAACTGGCGGTGTTGGAGCCCAGGGACAGGTGGAGGAGGTGGAGGAGGAGGAGGTTGGAGGAGGTAGGAGGGATTGCCACACACACAGCAGGGGAACAGCTGACGTTACTGAACCCCAATAACAGAGGAGGGACTGTTGACTGTGCGTACAGCACTTCTGGACGGCAACTGGCGGTGTTGGAGCCCAGGGACGGGTGGAGGAGGAGGAGGTTGGAGGAGGTAGGAGGGATTGCCACACACACAGCAGGGGAACAGCTGACGTTACTGAACCCCAATAACAGAGGAGGGACTGTTGACTGTGCGTACAGCACTTCTGGACGGCAACTGGCGGTGTTGGAGCCCAGGGGCAGGTGGAGGAGGAGGAGGTTGGAGGAGGTAGGAGGAGGTAGGAGGGATTGCCACACACACAGCAGGGGAACAGCTGACGTTACTGAACCCCAATAACAGAGGAGGGACTGTTGACTGTGCGTACAGCACTTCTGGACGGCAACTGGCGGTGTTGGAGCCCAGGGACAGGTGGAGGAGGTGGAGGAGGAGGAGGTTGGAGGAGGTAGGAGGGATTGCCACACACACAGCAGGGGAACAGCTGACGTTACTGAACCCCAATAACAGAGGAGGGACTGTTGACTGTGCGTACAGCACTTCTGGACGGCAACTGGCGGTGTTGGAGCCCAGGGACGGGTGGAGGAGGAGGAGGTTGGAGGAGGTAGGAGGGATTGCCACACACACAGCAGGGGAACAGCTGACGTTACTGAACCCCAATAACAGAGGAGGGACTGTTGACTGTGCGTACAGCACTTCTGGACGGCAACTGGCGGTGTTGGAGCCCAGGGACAGGTGGAAAAGCAGAGGAACACAATGTAGGCCGAAGCCTGAGAAAGTCGAAAGGGAACCTTTAACCCCCCCCCAAGGCGTTTGTAGCTGAAAGAGCCAGCTTGTGCAGCACAAAAGATGCAAAAGGAAAAGGTGGCTCTTTTCATCATGCTCCTTGCAAACACAGAACTAAACACTTATAAAATGTGTCCACTGATACCGTAAAACCGTCCCAGAGGTGGGACTTTCCTTCGTAATGTGACACAGCCCACCCGTCATTCCTACCCCCCCGGCGCCGCGCACCGGCTCCTCAGCGTTGTTTTATTCCGTCAAGGAGCCTGCGCTGTTATGTTATCCCGTGGCCAGGCACACTTAGCGCTGCCCGTCTTCTGGCATCATTTGGTGTCTGGATGGCTGCGCCTGTGCGGCCGCGCTGGCAGAGAGCCCGCCTCACAGTGTCTTCTGATTTAATCCCACTGGGGGCCTGGGATCCATGGACATGCGCAGTGCATATCTGAACCTCCACCTCTCACTCATCTCCCTATGGCTTCTTCAGACTGTGCGGTGTCACGGCCGTGGCATGCTGTTAGGGACCAGCTGACACCGAACAGTCTGAAGAAGCCATAGGGAAATGAGTGAGAGGTGGAGGTTCAGATATGCACTGCGCATGTCCATGGATCCCAGGCCCCCAGTGGGATTAAATCAGAAGACACTGCGAGGCGGGCTCTATGCCAGCGCGGCCGCACAGGCGCAGCCATCCAGACACCAAATGATGCCAGAAGACGGGCAGCGCTAAGTGTGCCTGGCCACGGGATAACATAACAGCGCAGGCTCCAGGACGGAATAAAACAACGCTGAGGAGCCGGTGCGCGGCGCCGGGGGGGTAGGAATGACGGCTGGGCTGCGTCACATTACGAAGGAAAGTCCCACCTCCGGGACGGTTTTACGGTATCAGTGGACACATTTTATAAGTGTTAAGTTCTGCGTGTGCAAGGAGCTAAACAAAAATAGCTACCTTTTCCTTGGGCAGCATTACTGCTGCACAAGGTGGCTCTTTCAGTAACAAACGCCTTGGGGGGGGGGGGACAGATTCCCTTACATTTCAGTTGTTGTGTCAGCGTGGCGGTCGCATGACACATTGCCGGCTACACAGCTGGGGATCAGCTGACGTTACTGAAACCCAATAACACTGGGTCGTATGTTTTGACTGTGCAGACGGCACGTCTGAGCCTCAACTGGCGGTGTTGGAGCCCAGGAATTTAAGTTCAGGTGGTAGAAAGATGAACACAACAGGAGACCTGGATAACGTATACAGTGACCTAATTATTCAATCAGGAGGAGGAGTGGCAAATTCCGGCGAGATCCAGGCCTTGTTCATTTTCAGGAAAGTAAGCCGGTCAACGTTATCGGAGGATAGTCGCATGCGACGGTCAGTTAGTACACCACCTGCAGCACTAAAGACACGTTCCGATAATACACTGGCCGCAGGGCAAGACAGCACCTCCAATGCATACTGGCTTAGCTCTGGCCATGTATCCAGCTTTGAGACCCAAAACTTGAAAGGGGAAGAGCCGTCTGGGAGTACAGCAAGAGGGCAAGACATGTAGTCTGTCACCATCTGACGGAACCGTTGCCTCCTGCTGACTGGAGCCGTCTGTGATGGTGTAGACTTTTGTGGCGGGCACAGAAAACTGTGCCACAGTTCGGCCATACTGGTCTTGCCTTGGGCAGAGGCACTGCTTCTGCTCCCTCTTTGTGCAGAGCCTCCACCACGGCCTGGACGCACTGAGCTGCTTTGGAATGCACTAGCAGCACTTCTCTCAGTTGGAATGGAGAAGATGATGGAATTGACCAGTGTGTCTTGGTACTCCCGCATTTTTCGCTCCCGGTTCAACGGTGTGATGAGGCTTTCTACGTTGTCCCGGTAGCGAGGATCGAGGAGGGTGAACACCCAATAATCAGACATGTTGAGAATGTGGGCGATGCGGCGGTCGTTTCTCAGGCACTGCAGCATGTAATCCACCATGTGCTGCAGACTGCCAACTGCCCAAGAAACGCTGTCCCCTGCTGGAGGCGTGATCTCTGCCCGCTCGTCATCACCCCACCCTCGCTGTACACACTGACTACTGGACAATTGTGTAACTCCCTCCTCTGGACGGATGTCTTCCTCCTCCATTGACTCCTCCTCATCCTCCTCACAAACGGTCCCCTGCCTACGCGTTTGTGAGGAACCACGTGGCGCTGACTGTCCAGAAGATGATGGAAATGGTGAATCCTCATCCTCCACCTCTTCCACAACATCATCCCTTAGCGCTTGCAGTGATTTTTCAAGCAGGCAGATAAGGGGGACAGTCATGCTGACTAGTGCATCATCTGCACTCGCCATCCGCGTGGAATAATCAAAGGGACGCAAAACCTGGCAGACGTCATTCATAGTGGCCCACTCTGTGGTTGTGAAGTCTGTACGGCGCTGACTGCGACTTTTTTGCGCCTGAAGCAGCTGGTACTCCATTACAGCTTGCTGCTGCTCACACAACCGCTCCAACATATGTAACGTGGAATTCCACCTGGTAGGTAGGTCACATATGATGCGATGTTCCGGCAGGCGGTGTCGGCGCTGCAGAGCCGCAATGCGCGCTTTTGCCGTGCTGGAACGCCGCAAGTGAGCACACTCTAGGCGGACCTTGTGCAGCAGTGCATCAAGATCCGGATAGTCCCTCAAAAAGCTCTGCACGACCAAATTGAGCACATGTGCCAGACATGGGATGTGAGTGAGGTTGCCGAGGCCCAGAGCTGCCACCAGATTTCGGCCATTATCACACACTACCATGCCTGGCTGGAGATTCGCTGGCACAAACCACACATCGCTCTCCTGCTTGATGGCATTCCAGAGCTCCTGCGCTGTGTGGCTACGATTCCCCAAGAAAATTAATTTCAAGACGGCCTGTTGACGTTTGGCCACGGCTGTGCTCATGTCGGTCGTAACAGGTACACGTTCATCACGGGTCCATGTGGAGGTGGACTGTGACGGCTCCTGCAGCGATGATTCTGAGGAACTGGTGTAGGAGGAGGAGTCAATGCGTACAGAATGGATTCCTGCAATCCTTGGAGTGGGCAGGACACGTCCTGCGCCACTCGCACGGTCTGTACCCGGCTCAACGACATTAACCCAATGGGCAGTGAGGGAAAGGTATCGCCCCTGTCCATGTTGACTGGTCCACGCATCGGTGGTGAGGTGGACCTTGCTACTGACGGCGTTCAGTAGCGCGTGTTTTATGTGTCCCTCCACATGCTTCTGCAGGGCAGGGACGGCTTGCCTGCTGAAGTAAAAGCGGCTGGGCACATTGTACTGTGGGACTGCCAATGACATGAAGTCACGGAAGCTGTCAGTCTCCACCAGCCTGAATGACAGCATTTCCAGTGACAGAAGTTTGGCAATGCCTGCAGTCAGAGCCTGTGCTCGTGGGTGGTTTGACGAGAAAGGCCGCCTTTTCTCCCATGCCTGTACTACCGATGGCTGTAGACTGGGCTGGGAGTGTGTGGATGACTGGGAAAGTGGCGCTGCGGGTGGAATTACAGCGGGTCTCTGGACAACAGGGGCAGAGGTTCTTCCACGGCGATCCTGGGAGGACGCCGAACCAGCTGCGTGTGAGGTAGAGGAAGAGGCAACACGAGCTGAAGAGGTGGTAGCTGCCGCTGTTGGTTGGCCTACCTCTTCAGTGTGTTTTTCTAACTCCGCCGGGTGCCTGTTGCGCACATGTTTCCACATGTTGGAGGTATTGAGGTTGCTGACATTTTTCCCTCTTTTGACTTTTTGATGACACACGTTGCATCTGACATAGCAAATGTCATCTGCAACTGTGTCAAAAAAGGACCAGGCACTGCAAGTCTTGGGAGCGCCCTTTTTGGCTTTTGGAAGAGACATGCTCCTAACGGGTGCCAAAGCGGAGGCTGCAGGATCCGCAGTCTTCCCCCTCCCTCTCCCTCTTTGGGCCGTACGGGGAATCTCTTCCTCAGAGCTGCTCCCACCACCTTCCTGTCCCTCACGCCAAGATGGGTCGAGGACCTCATCATCTACACTACCCTCTGCCCCCAACTGCTCCTCCTGGGTAGTCTCAGCAGCAGAGCACGCACCAGTAAGTGGCACCTGAGTGTCATCATCAGCTGATGCGGCCTGCGATGTGGTGACCGGAGCCACTGGCCCACCCGCCTCTTCAGAGGAAGACAGAAAAAGCTGTTGGGCATCACTGCACCCTGCCTCTTCTTCCATTTCTCCAATGCTGCTTGGCTGGCCCCCTGTTTCCAAGCCAAGAGATTCAGAGAACAGAAGTAGAGACGGCTCCTGTCCTGGGCTCTCTGTCTGCCTGGGCAATTTGGCAGGTGGTGAAGAGACAGATGGCTGCTCTCCAGTGCTCTGTGTCTGAGAGGATGTGGCACTAATGGAAGTTGATGCATTAGCTGCCATCCATCCGACAACAGCTTCAATTTGTTCTTCACGCAGCAGCGGTGTACGGCGCTCTGACACAAAGCTTCGCATGAACGACTGTTGCCTGGTGAATGTGGGTGCTGATGAGTCACCGGTGCCCGCAGCAGGCACAGAATCCCCACGTCCCCTCCCTGCTCCGCGCCCACGCCCACGTGCCTTACTCACTGCCTTCTTCATCTTGGTTGACTGATAAAGATAAGCAGAAAAGTACTAACGGATTTGTGTGCTTATTCCTGAGCAACTCCTCCTAACAGGTATAAGAAGCACTAATTATCTAAAGTGTGGACTAGACTTTAATATGAGCTAATGTGGCCTACAGAAATGTAAAGTGGTGTAACTGGTGTGTTTGGTGAACTGTATTATTTATTTATTTTTTGGGGGCTGAACTGACAACAGATAGAGCTGCAGTCACACGGAGACCGTGCAGACAGACGTAAACGGCGCTGCAAGGCCCAAAAACCCTCCTCTACTTTATCCTATGTAGTGTTTTTCCACAAATTAGCTGGAGACGGGTGGAAAGACACTAATAGGATTTTTTTAAATTAATTAGCAGCAGACTACACTACTTTGAAAAAAAAGAAAATTGATTTGGCGGTATGACGCAGTGAAAAACCCTGAGCTGGAGACAACCAGGCTACAGCTGCTCACAGATTACAGGGCGAGCTGCAGTCACACGGAGACCGTGCAGACAGCCGTAAACGGCGCTGCAAGGCCCAAAAACCCTCCTCTACTTTATCCTATGTAGTGTTTTTCCACAAATTAGCTGGAGACGGGTGGAAAGACACTAATAGGATTTTTTAAAATAAATTAGCAGCAGACTACACTACTTTGAAAAAAAAGAAAATTGATTTGGCGGTATGACGCAGTGAAAAACCCTGAGCTGGAGACAACCAGGCTACAGCTGCTCACAGATTACAGGGCGAGCTGCAGTCACACGGAGACCGTGCAGACAGCCGTAAACGGCGCTGCAAGGCCCAAAAACCCTCCTCTACTTTATCCTATGTAGTGTTTTTCCACAAATTAGCTGGAGACGGGTGGAAAGACACTAATAGGATTTTTTAAAATAAATTAGCAGCAGACTACACTACTTTGAAAAAAAAGAAAATTGATTTGGCGGTATGACGCAGTGAAAAACCCTGAGCTGGAGACAACCAGGCTACAGCTGCTCACAGATTACAGGGCGAGCTGCAGTCACACGGAGACCGTGCAGACAGCCGTAAACGGCGCTGCAAGGCCCAAAAACCCTCCTCTACTTTATCCTATGTAGTGTTTTTCCACAAATTAGCTGGAGACGGGTGGAAAGACACTAATAGGATTTTTTTAAATAAATTAGCAGCAGACTACACTACTTTGAAAAAAAAGAAAATTGATTTGGCGGTATGACGCAGTGAAAAACCCTGAGCTGGAGACAACCAGGCTATAGCTGCTCACAGATTACAGGGCGAGCTGCAGTCACACGGAGACCGTGCAGACAGCCGTAAACGGCGCTGCAAGGCCCAAAAACCCTCCTCTACTTTATCCTATGTAGTGTTTTTCCACAAATTAGCTGGAGACGGGTGGAAAGACACTAATAGGATTTTTTTGAATAAATTAGCAGCAGACTACACTACTTGGGAAAAAAAAAAAAAAAAAGGAACAGTATGAGGCAATGAACCACCCTCCCTGAACTGAATACAACCAGCTATGGATGGCCTATGTGGCTGCACTCAGACTGGAGACTGGGCTGCACTCACACACACACACACACAGACCCTGCAGATCGCTGTGAAAACAGCGCTACAAGGCAAAAGCAAGGTGAATAGTAGGTGAACACAGCGGTTGCTAAATTAGCCTTTGGAAAGCACAAAGAAGCAAATCGCTATCTCTAAACTGTCCCTCAGTCAGCAAACAGCGTCCTGTCACTAACTGAATTCACAGCAGAGTGATCGCAAAATGGCGCCAGCGACTTTTAAACTGCATCATGACATCATTACACCAGCCAATCACAGCCTTGCCAGTAGTTTCATGCCCTCCATGCTAAACAGGATGTGCCCACACTTGGAATCAATCTCATTGGCTGAATTTCTGCTTTTTGAATCTTAGAACTTCCGATTCCGGTATCCGATACGCGGCAAGTATCGGAATCCCGGTATCGGAATTCCGATACCGCAAGTATCGGCCGATACCCGATACTTGCAGTATCGGAATGCTCAACACTACTAGTGTTGAGCGATACTTTCCGATATCGGAAAGTATCGGTATCGGAAAGTATCGGCCGATACCGTCAAAATATCGGATCCAATCCGATACCGATACCCGATCCCAATGCAAGTCAATGGGACGAAAATATCGGAATTAAAATAAACCCTTTATAAACTTGTAGGTTCATTCTACATGAAGGAAAACAACTAAGAATAATGTAGGATGTATTGGGGGACGTGGCGGAGATATTAAAGGGACAGAGGTTTAGCCCAATGTAATAGAATAGCAGGATTTTTAATTTTTTTTTATGAAGTTCGGCGTTAGAAAGAATTTGACTATGTTATTTTTTTTTTTTTTATGTCAGATATTGATGTTTCACTACTTCCACGCCCTTCACCTTCTTTTTTACTTCTCCCACGCTTTCTTCTTAATTATCCTCATCATCAGCTTCTTTGACATCAACTTCTTCACCTTATTCATCTTCTTCTTCATCTTCTACCTATTATTTTTTGGGTTACATTGTTCATATTCTTTTTATTTTACTATTATCTTCATCATATTCAACTTCTTCATCATATTCTTATTTGTGACAGGCATTCCCGTAGTTGTTATCTATAAAAGTTTGAAGATTACACCTTCCGTTCTGCCTGTCACAAACCAGTTACATTTGTCCGCGTTCAGTTTGGCCTGCAGCATCAGGCTTTATCCAGGGGCACCACGAGGAGGAACGGACTCACCCCCATACACTGCTTAGTCTTCTTCTGCTTATAATTTACATAATATTTTTTTGCTCTGATATTTTGTGTTATGCTTAATGTCCTTCTGCTCTTTGTTCTGCAGCCTCTTGTTCTTCTGCTTCTCGGTCTTCCAGGTCGTCGTCGTCTCCAGGGTCGTCGTCTCCGGGGTCGTCGTCATCGGGGTGGTCTCCGGGGTCGTCGTCATCGGGGTGGTCTTCAGGGTCATCGTCTCCAGGGTCGTCGTCATCACGGTGGTTGTCGTCTCTGGTGTCGTCGTCATCTTAGGGGTGTTCTTCCGGGTCATCGTGTTTAGTCTCTTGAACTTGGAAATGTAGCAGAAGGTACAAGAAGGCTGAGAAAATGCCGAGAACCAGCTGATGGAACTGGAACTCGGATGGCTACCCGAAGGTCCAAGAGCCAATGGAACTACCGAGGACCAGCTGACGTTACTGGAACCCGGTTACTAAGCAGGAGGTACCCGTGCCTGAAAGCACTACCAAGGACCACCTGACGTTGGTGGAACTCGGATACCCAGAGGGAGGCACCTAAGCCAAAGGCTCTGCCCGGAACCAGCTGACGGTACTGGAACCAGGATGGGGAGCAGAAGGTACAAGAGCAAAAGACACTGCCGAGAACCAGCTGACGGTGCTGGAACCCGGATGGGTAGCCGAAGGTCCAAGAGCCAATGGAACTACCGAGGACCAGCTGACGTTACTGGAACCCGGTTACTAAGCAGGAGGTACCCGTGCCTGAAAGCACTACCAAGGACCACCTGACGTTGGTGGAACTCGGATACCCAGAGGGAGGCACCTAAGCCAAAGGCTCTGCCCGGAACCAGCTGACGGTACTGGAACCAGGATGTGGAGCAGAAGGTACAAGAGCAAGTGTCTGCGTGGCTTTTGCAGGACACGTTGCCGGCTGCACAGCAGGGGAACAGCTGGCGGTGCTGGACCCCACTGACACATTGGCGAGGTGTTTGGCTCTGTGCAGCCAGCACTTCCGGACAGCAACGAGCGGTGTTGTAGCCCGGGCTCTGCAGGGGGAGCAGAGTGTAGGCCGAAGCCTACTTGAACCAATTTCAAAGGTAACCTTTAACCCCCCCTCAGGGGTTAGAAAGTAGAAGAGCCACAGCTTATGCAGCAGTAGTGCTGCACAAGTCAAAGGTTGCTCTTTTAATTTCGCTCCTTGCACACGCTGAATGAAACACGTATAACATTTAGCCCTTTATACAGTCAAACTGTGTTGGAGGCGCGAGTTCCCTTTGTAATGAGACGCAGCACAGGTGTCAAGAATCCCACCTTGGTGCTGGGTGCAGCCTCCCGAGCGTTGTTATTTGCTGTACAGGAGTCTGCGCTGTCGTGTTATCCCCTGGCCTAGCGCCGTTAGCGCTGCCCATCTTCTGGCATCATGTAATGTCGGCCGGTGCGGTTCGCGATGCCCATGAATCCCAGCCCCGCAGTGTCTTAACATTGTTAAAACACTGCGGGGCTGGGATTCAGGGCCTGGCGCAGCACATATGTTCGCCTCTCACACTCGGGTCCTTACACCCGCTTCAGACTGTGCGGCGTCATCTGATCCCTTATCGCATGCCACGGCCATGAAGCCGCACAGTCCGAAGAAGGCGGAAGGAGAGGAGGGACAGGCGAACTGATGCACTGATCCTGCCCATCAATCACACCCTCGCAGTCCCAATAAATAAGACACCGAGGGGCGTTGTGTGGGTCAGGGCGGCCGCAGAGGCGCAGGCAGCCAAACAATGATGCCAGAAGACGGGCAGCGCTACCAAGGGGGTTGCAGCGTGTCATTACAAAGGAAAGTCACACCACCGGGACGGTTAAATGGTCACACAGAGGACACATTGCAGACGTGTTTTCAGTTCCACATGTGCGAGGAGAATACGTTTCTGAGCCACCTTGCACACATGCAGCATTACCGCTGTACAAGGTGGCTGGATAACGTAAAAACGCCTGGGGGAGGGGGGACAGGTTCCCTTCAATTTCAGTTCTTGTGTCTGCGTGGCTTTTGCAGGACACGTTGCCGGCTGCACAGCAGGGGAACAGCTGGCGGTGCTGGACCCCACTGACACATTGGCTGGTGTTTTTCTCTGTGCAGCTAGCACATCTGGGCAAAAACTGGCGGTGTGTTAGAGCCCAGGGACAGCAGGAGGAGGAGCAGGAGGAGGAGGAGCAGGGGGAGGGGAGTGTAGGCCGAAGCCTGCACAGGCGGCAGCTTTGGGTGTGTTGTGTCTGCGTGGCTTTTGCAGGACACGTTGCCGGCTACACAGCAGGGGAACAGCTGGCGGTGCTGGACCCCACTGACACATTGGCGAGGTGTTTGGCTCTGTGCAGCCAGCACTTCCGGACAGCAACTAGCGTTGTTGGAGCCCGGGCTCTGCAGGTGGAGCAGAGTGTAGGCCGAAGCCTAATTGAACCGATTTCAAAAGTCACCTTTAACCCCCCCTCAGGGGTTACAAAGTAGAAGAGCCACAGCTTATGCAGCAGCAGTGCTGCGCAAGTCAAAGGTTGCTCTTGTAATTTTTCTCCTTGCACACGCTGAATGGAACACGTATAACATTTAGCCCTTTAGACAGTCAAACTGTGTAATGGAGGCGCGAGTTCCCTTTGTAATGAGACGCAGCACAGGTGTCAAGAATCCCACCTTGGTGCTGGGTGCAGCCTCCCGAGCGTTGTTATTTGCTGTACAGGAGTCTGCGCTGTCGTGTTATCCCCTGGCCTAGCGCCGTTAGCGCTGCCCATCTTCTGGCATCATGTAATGTCGGCCGGTGCGGTTCGCGATGCCCATGAATCCCAGCCCCGCAGTGTCTTAACATTGTTAAAACACTGCGGGGCTGGGATTCAGGGCCTGGCGCAGCACATATGTTCGCCTCTCACACTCGGGTCCTTACACCCGCTTCAGACTGTGCGGCGTCATCTGATCCCTTATCGCATGCCACGGCCATGAAGCCGCACAGTCCGAAGAAGGCGGAAGGAGAGGAGGGACAGGCGAACTGATGCACTGATCCTGCCCATCAATCACACCCTCGCAGTCCCAATAAATAAGACACCGAGGGGCGTTGTGTGGGTCAGGGCGGCCGCAGAGGCGCAGGCAGCCAAACAATGATGCCAGAAGACGGGCAGCGCTACCAAGGGGGTTGCAGCGTGTCATTACAAAGGAAAGTCACACCACCGGGACGGTTAAATGGTCACACAGAGGACACATTGCAGACGTGTTTTCAGTTCCACATGTGCGAGGAGAATACGTTTCTGAGCCACCTTGCACACATGCAGCATTACCGCTGTACAAGGTGGCTGGATAACGTAAAAACGCCTGGGGGAGGGGGGACAGGTTCCCTTCAATTTCAGTTCTTGTGTCTGCGTGGCTTTTGCAGGACACGTTGCCGGCTGCACAGCAGGGGAACAGCTGGCGGTGCTGGACCCCACTGACACATTGGCTGGTGTTTTTCTCTGTGCAGCTAGCACATCTGGGCAAAAACTGGCGGTGTGTTAGAGCCCAGGGACAGCAGGAGGAGGAGCAGGAGGAGGAGGAGCAGGGGGAGGGGAGTGTAGGCCGAAGCCTGCACAGGCGGCAGCTTTGGGTGTGTTGTGTCTGCGTGGCTTTTGCAGGACACGTTGCCGGCTACACAGCAGGGGAACAGCTGGCGGTGCTGGACCCCACTGACACATTGGCGAGGTGTTTGGCTCTGTGCAGCCAGCACTTCCGGACAGCAACTAGCGTTGTTGGAGCCCGGGCTCTGCAGGTGGAGCAGAGTGTAGGCCGAAGCCTAATTGAACCGATTTCAAAAGTCACCTTTAACCCCCCCTCAGGGGTTACAAAGTAGAAGAGCCACAGCTTATGCAGCAGCAGTGCTGCGCAAGTCAAAGGTTGCTCTTGTAATTTTTCTCCTTGCACACGCTGAATGGAACACGTATAACATTTAGCCCTTTAGACAGTCAAACTGTGTAATGGAGGCGCGAGTTCCCTTTGTAATGAGACGCAGCACAGGTGTCAAGAATCCCACCTTGGTGCTGGGTGCAGCCTCCCGAGCGTTGTTATTTGCTGTACAGGAGTCTGCGCTGTCGTGTTATCCCCTGGCCTAGCGCCGTTAGCGCTGCCCATCTTCTGGCATCATGTAATGTCGGCCGGTGCGGTTCGCGATGCCCATGAATCCCAGCCCCGCAGTGTCTTAACATTGTTAAAACACTGCGGGGCTGGGATTCAGGGCCTGGCGCAGCACATATGTTCGCCTCTCACACTCGGGTCCTTACACCCGCTTCAGACTGTGCGGCGTCATCTGATCCCTTATCGCATGCCACGGCCATGAAGCCGCACAGTCCGAAGAAGGCGGAAGGAGAGGAGGGACAGGCGAACTGATGCACTGATCCTGCCCATCAATCACACCCTCGCAGTCCCAATAAATAAGACACCGAGGGGCGTTGTGTGGGTCAGGGCGGCCGCAGAGGCGCAGGCAGCCAAACAATGATGCCAGAAGACGGGCAGCGCTACCAAGGGGGTTGCAGCGTGTCATTACAAAGGAAAGTCACACCACCGGGACGGTTAAATGGTCACACAGAGGACACATTGCAGACGTGTTTTCAGTTCCACATGTGCGAGGAGAATACGTTTCTGAGCCACCTTGCACACATGCAGCATTACCGCTGTACAAGGTGGCTGGATAACGTAAAAACGCCTGGGGGAGGGGGGACAGGTTCCCTTCAATTTCAGTTCTTGTGTCTGCGTGGCTTTTGCAGGACACGTTGCCGGCTGCACAGCAGGGGAACAGCTGGCGGTGCTGGACCCCACTGACACATTGGCTGGTGTTTTTCTCTGTGCAGCTAGCACATCTGGGCAAAAACTGGCGGTGTGTTAGAGCCCAGGGACAGCAGGAGGAGGAGCAGGAGGAGGAGGAGCAGGGGGAGGGGAGTGTAGGCCGAAGCCTGCACAGGCGGCAGCTTTGGGTGTGTTGTGTCTGCGTGGCTTTTGCAGGACACGTTGCCGGCTACACAGCAGGGGAACAGCTGGCGGTGCTGGACCCCACTGACACATTGGCGAGGTGTTTGGCTCTGTGCAGCCAGCACTTCCGGACAGCAACTAGCGTTGTTGGAGCCCGGGCTCTGCAGGTGGAGCAGAGTGTAGGCCGAAGCCTAATTGAACCGATTTCAAAAGTCACCTTTAACCCCCCCTCAGGGGTTACAAAGTAGAAGAGCCACAGCTTATGCAGCAGCAGTGCTGCGCAAGTCAAAGGTTGCTCTTGTAATTTTTCTCCTTGCACACGCTGAATGGAACACGTATAACATTTAGCCCTTTAGACAGTCAAACTGTGTAATGGAGGCGCGAGTTCCCTTTGTAATGAGACGCAGCACAGGTGTCAAGAATCCCACCTTGGTGCTGGGTGCAGCCTCCCGAGCGTTGTTATTTGCTGTACAGGAGTCTGCGCTGTCGTGTTATCCCCTGGCCTAGCGCCGTTAGCGCTGCCCATCTTCTGGCATCATGTAATGTCGGCCGGTGCGGTTCGCGATGCCCATGAATCCCAGCCCCGCAGTGTCTTAACATTGTTAAAACACTGCGGGGCTGGGATTCAGGGCCTGGCGCAGCACATATGTTCGCCTCTCACACTCGGGTCCTTACACCCGCTTCAGACTGTGCGGCGTCATCTGATCCCTTATCGCATGCCACGGCCATGAAGCCGCACAGTCCGAAGAAGGCGGAAGGAGAGGAGGGACAGGCGAACTGATGCACTGATCCTGCCCATCAATCACACCCTCGCAGTCCCAATAAATAAGACACCGAGGGGCGTTGTGTGGGTCAGGGCGGCCGCAGAGGCGCAGGCAGCCAAACAATGATGCCAGAAGACGGGCAGCGCTACCAAGGGGGTTGCAGCGTGTCATTACAAAGGAAAGTCACACCACCGGGACGGTTAAATGGTCACACAGAGGACACATTGCAGACGTGTTTTCAGTTCCACATGTGCGAGGAGAATACGTTTCTGAGCCACCTTGCACACATGCAGCATTACCGCTGTACAAGGTGGCTGGATAACGTAAAAACGCCTGGGGGAGGGGGGACAGGTTCCCTTCAATTTCAGTTCTTGTGTCTGCGTGGCTTTTGCAGGACACGTTGCCGGCTGCACAGCAGGGGAACAGCTGGCGGTGCTGGACCCCACTGACACATTGGCTGGTGTTTTTCTCTGTGCAGCTAGCACATCTGGGCAAAAACTGGCGGTGTGTTAGAGCCCAGGGACAGCAGGAGGAGGAGCAGGAGGAGGAGGAGCAGGGGGAGGGGAGTGTAGGCCGAAGCCTGCACAGGCGGCAGCTTTGGGTGTGTTGTGTCTGCGTGGCTTTTGCAGGACACGTTGCCGGCTACACAGCAGGGGAACAGCTGGCGGTGCTGGACCCCACTGACACATTGGCGAGGTGTTTGGCTCTGTGCAGCCAGCACTTCCGGACAGCAACTAGCGTTGTTGGAGCCCGGGCTCTGCAGGTGGAGCAGAGTGTAGGCCGAAGCCTAATTGAACCGATTTCAAAAGTCACCTTTAACCCCCCCTCAGGGGTTACAAAGTAGAAGAGCCACAGCTTATGCAGCAGCAGTGCTGCGCAAGTCAAAGGTTGCTCTTGTAATTTTTCTCCTTGCACACGCTGAATGGAACACGTATAACATTTAGCCCTTTAGACAGTCAAACTGTGTAATGGAGGCGAGAGTTCCCTTTGTAATGAGACGCAGCACAGGTGTCAAGAATCCCACCTTGGTGCTGGGTGCAGCCTCCCGAGCGTTGTTATTTGCTGTACAGGAGTCTGCGCTGTCGTGTTATCCCCTGGCCTAGCGCCGTTAGCGCTGCCCATCTTCTGGCATCATGTAATGTCGGCCGGTGCGGTTCGCGATGCCCATGAATCCCAGCCCCGCAGTGTCTTAACATTGTTAAAACACTGCGGGGCTGGGATTCAGGGCCTGGCGCAGCACATATGTTCGCCTCTCACACTCGGGTCCTTACACCCGCTTCAGACTGTGCGGCGTCATCTGATCCCTTATCGCATGCCACGGCCATGAAGCCGCACAGTCCGAAGAAGGCGGAAGGAGAGGAGGGACAGGCGAACTGATGCACTGATCCTGCCCATCAATCACACCCTCGCAGTCCCAATAAATAAGACACCGAGGGGCGTTGTGTGGGTCAGGGCGGCCGCAGAGGCGCAGGCAGCCAAACAATGATGCCAGAAGACGGGCAGCGCTACCAAGGGGGTTGCAGCGTGTCATTACAAAGGAAAGTCACACCACCGGGACGGTTAAATGGTCACACAGAGGACACATTGCAGACGTGTTTTCAGTTCCACATGTGCGAGGAGAATACGTTTCTGAGCCACCTTGCACACATGCAGCATTACCGCTGTACAAGGTGGCTGGATAACGTAAAAACGCCTGGGGGAGGGGGGACAGGTTCCCTTCAATTTCAGTTCTTGTGTCTGCGTGGCTTTTGCAGGACACGTTGCCGGCTGCACAGCAGGGGAACAGCTGGCGGTGCTGGACCCCACTGACACATTGGCTGGTGTTTTTCTCTGTGCAGCTAGCACATCTGGGCAAAAACTGGCGGTGTTAGAGCCCAGGGTCAGCAGGAGGAGCAGGGGGAGCGGAGTGTAGGCCGAAGCCTGCACTCGAGCAAGTTGAAAGGAAACCTTTAACCCCCCCCCCCCCCAGGCGTTTGTAGCTGAAAGAGCCATTGTGTACAGCACTAATGCTGGAAAAGGTAAACTTAGCTCTTTTAATTATGGTCCTTGTACATGCGGAACCTAACATTTATGAAATGTGTCCCCACACAGCGTTAAACCGTCCGGTAGGTGGAACTTTCCTTTGTCGTGTGACGCAGCACAGCCATCATTTTTACCCCCTTGTCGCCGTTCGCCCCCTCCTCAGCGTTGTTTGAATCTGTCCCGGAGCCTGCGCTGTTAGGTTAGCCCATGGCCATGCACACATGTTGCGCTGCCCGTCTTCTGACCTCATTTGGTGTCAGGCTGGCTGCGCCTGTGCGGGTGCGCTGGCCGAGATCACGCCTCGCAGTGTCGTCTAATGTAATCCCACCGCGGGCCTGTGATCCGTGCCCGTGCGCAGTGCATATCCTCTCCTCTCACTCCCCTCCCTACGGCTTCTTCAGACTGTGCGGTGTCACGGCCGTGGCATGCTATTAGGGACCAGCTGACATCGCACAGTCTGAAGAAGCCGTAGGGAGGGGAGTGAGAGGAGAGGATATGCACTGCGCACGGGCACGGATCACAGGCCCGCGGTGGGATTACATTAGACGACACTGCGAGGCGGGATCTCGGCCAGCGCACCCGCACAGGCGCAGCCAGCCTGACACCAAATGAGGTCAGAAGACGGGCAGCGCAACATGTGTGCATGGCCATGGGCTAACCTAACAGCGCAGGCTCCGGGACAGATTCAAACAACGCTGAGGAGGGGGCAAACGGCGACAAGGGGGTAAAAATGATGGCTGTGCTGCGTCACACGACAAAGGAAAGTTCCACCTACCGGACGGTTTAACGCTGTGTGGGGACACATTTCATAAGTGTTTGGTTCAGCATGTGCAAGGAGCATCACGAAAAGAGGCACTTTTTCCCTTTGCATCATTACTGCTGCACAAGGTGGCTCCTTCAGTAACAAACGCCTGGGGGGGGGGGGGGGTCAGGTTCCCTTACATTTAACTTGTTGTGCCTGCGTGGCGGTCGCAGTACACGTTGCCGTATACACAGCAGGGGAACAGCTGGCGGTGCTGAACCCCACTAACACATTGGCGAGGTGTTTGGCTCTGTGCGTACAGCACTTCTGGACAGCAACTAGCGGTGTTGGAGCCCAGGGACAGGAGGAGGAGGAGGAGGTGGAGGAGATAGGAGGGATTGCCACACACACAGCAGGGGAACAGCTGACGTTACTGAACCCCAATAACAGAGGAGGGACTGTTGACTGTGCGTACAGCACTTCTGGACGGCAACTGGCGGTGTTGGAGCCCAGGGGCAGGTGGAGGAGGAGGAGGTTGGAGGAGGTAGGAGGAGGTAGGAGGGATTGCCACACACACAGCAGGGGAACAGCTGACGTTACTGAACCCCAATAACAGAGGAGGGACTGTTGACTGTGCGTACAGCACTTCTGGACGGCAACTGGCGGTGTTGGAGCCCAGGGACAGGTGGAGGAGGTGGAGGAGGAGGAGGTTGGAGGAGGTAGGAGGGATTGCCACACACACAGCAGGGGAACAGCTGACGTTACTGAACCCCAATAACAGAGGAGGGACTGTTGACTGTGCGTACAGCACTTCTGGACGGCAACTGGCGGTGTTGGAGCCCAGGGACGGGTGGAGGAGGAGGAGGTTGGAGGAGGTAGGAGGGATTGCCACACACACAGCAGGGGAACAGCTGACGTTACTGAACCCCAATAACAGAGGAGGGACTGTTGACTGTGCGTACAGCACTTCTGGACGGCAACTGGCGGTGTTGGAGCCCAGGGACGGGTGGAGGAGGAGGAGGTTGGAGGAGGTAGGAGGGATTGCCACACACACAGCAGGGGAACAGCTGACGTTACTGAACCCCAATAACAGAGGAGGGACTGTTGACTGTGCGTACAGCACTTCTGGACGGCAACTGGCGGTGTTGGAGCCCAGGGACGGGTGGAGGAGGAGGTTGGAGGAGGTAGGAGGGATTGCCACACACACAGCAGGGGAACAGCTGACGTTACTGAACCCCAATAACAGAGGAGGGACTGTTGACTGTGCGTACAGCACTTCTGGACGGCAACTGGCGGTGTTGGAGCCCAGGGACGGGTGGAGGAGGAGGAGGTTGGAGGAGGTAGGAGGGATTGCCACACACACAGCAGGGGAACAGCTGACGTTACTGAACCCCAATAACAGAGGAGGGACTGTTGACTGTGCCTACAGCACTTCTGGACGGCAACTGGCGGTGTTGGAGCCCAGGGACAGGTGGAGGAGGTGGAGGAGGAGGAGGTTGGAGGAGGTAGGAGGGATTGCCACACACACAGCAGGGGAACAGCTGACGTTACTGAACCCCAATAACAGAGGAGGGACTGTTGACTGTGCGTACAGCACTTCTGGACGGCAACTGGCGGTGTTGGAGCCCAGGGACGGGTGGAGGAGGAGGAGGTTGGAGGAGGTAGGAGGGATTGCCACACACACAGCAGGGGAACAGCTGACGTTACTGAACCCCAATAACAGAGGAGGGACTGTTGACTGTGCGTACAGCACTTCTGGACGGCAACTGGCGGTGTTGGAGCCCAGGGACAGGTGGAGGAGGTGGAGGAGGAGGAGGTTGGAGGAGGTAGGAGGGATTGCCACACACACAGCAGGGGAACAGCTGACGTTACTGAACCCCAATAACAGAGGAGGGACTGTTGACTGTGCGTACAGCACTTCTGGACGGCAACTGGCGGTGTTGGAGCCCAGGGACGGGTGGAGGAGGAGGAGGTTGGAGGAGGTAGGAGGGATTGCCACACACACAGCAGGGGAACAGCTGACGTTACTGAACCCCAATAACAGAGGAGGGACTGTTGACTGTGCGTACAGCACTTCTGGACGGCAACTGGCGGTGTTGGAGCCCAGGGACGGGTGGAGGAGGAGGTTGGAGGAGGTAGGAGGGATTGCCACACACACAGCAGGGGAACAGCTGACGTTACTGAACCCCAATAACAGAGGAGGGACTGTTGACTGTGCGTACAGCACTTCTGGACGGCAACTGGCGGTGTTGGAGCCCAGGGACGGGTGGAGGAGGAGGAGGTTGGAGGAGGTAGGAGGGATTGCCACACACACAGCAGGGGAACAGCTGACGTTACTGAACCCCAATAACAGAGGAGGGACTGTTGACTGTGCCTACAGCACTTCTGGACGGCAACTGGCGGTGTTGGAGCCCAGGGACAGGTGGAGGAGGTGGAGGAGGAGGAGGTTGGAGGAGGTAGGAGGGATTGCCACACACACAGCAGGGGAACAGCTGACGTTACTGAACCCCAATAACAGAGGAGGGACTGTTGACTGTGCGTACAGCACTTCTGGACGGCAACTGGCGGTGTTGGAGCCCAGGGACGGGTGGAGGAGGAGGAGGTTGGAGGAGGTAGGAGGGATTGCCACACACACAGCAGGGGAACAGCTGACGTTACTGAACCCCAATAACAGAGGAGGGACTGTTGACTGTGCGTACAGCACTTCTGGACGGCAACTGGCGGTGTTGGAGCCCAGGGACAGGTGGAGGAGGTGGAGGAGGAGGAGGTTGGAGGAGGTAGGAGGGATTGCCACACACACAGCAGGGGAACAGCTGACGTTACTGAACCCCAATAACAGAGGAGGGACTGTTGACTGTGCGTACAGCACTTCTGGACGGCAACTGGCGGTGTTGGAGCCCAGGGACGGGTGGAGGAGGAGGAGGTTGGAGGAGGTAGGAGGGATTGCCACACACACAGCAGGGGAACAGCTGACGTTACTGAACCCCAATAACAGAGGAGGGACTGTTGACTGTGCGTACAGCACTTCTGGACGGCAACTGGCGGTGTTGGAGCCCAGGGACGGGTGGAGGAGGAGGAGGTTGGAGGAGGTAGGAGGGATTGCCACACACACAGCAGGGGAACAGCTGACGTTACTGAACCCCAATAACAGAGGAGGGACTGTTGACTGTGCGTACAGCACTTCTGGACGGCAACTGGCGGTGTTGGAGCCCAGGGACAGGTGGAGGAGGTGGAGGAGGAGGAGGTTGGAGGAGGTAGGAGGGATTGCCACACACACAGCAGGGGAACAGCTGACGTTACTGAACCCCAATAACAGAGGAGGGACTGTTGACTGTGCGTACAGCACTTCTGGACGGCAACTGGCGGTGTTGGAGCCCAGGGACGGGTGGAGGAGGAGGAGGTTGGAGGAGGTAGGAGGGATTGCCACACACACAGCAGGGGAACAGCTGACGTTACTGAACCCCAATAACAGAGGAGGGACTGTTGACTGTGCGTACAGCACTTCTGGACGGCAACTGGCGGTGTTGGAGCCCAGGGGCAGGTGGAGGAGGAGGAGGTTGGAGGAGGTAGGAGGAGGTAGGAGGGATTGCCACACACACAGCAGGGGAACAGCTGACGTTACTGAACCCCAATAACAGAGGAGGGACTGTTGACTGTGCGTACAGCACTTCTGGACGGCAACTGGCGGTGTTGGAGCCCAGGGGCAGGTGGAGGAGGAGGAGGTTGGAGGAGGTAGGAGGAGGTAGGAGGGATTGCCACACACACAGCAGGGGAACAGCTGACGTTACTGAACCCCAATAACAGAGGAGGGACTGTTGACTGTGCGTACAGCACTTCTGGACGGCAACTGGCGGTGTTGGAGCCCAGGGACGGGTGGAGGAGGAGGAGGTTGGAGGAGGTAGGAGGGATTGCCACACACACAGCAGGGGAACAGCTGACGTTACTGAACCCCAATAACAGAGGAGGGACTGTTGACTGTGCGTACAGCACTTCTGGACGGCAACTGGCGGTGTTGGAGCCCAGGGACAGGTGGAGGAGGTGGAGGAGGAGGAGGTTGGAGGAGGTAGGAGGGATTGCCACACACACAGCAGGGGAACAGCTGACGTTACTGAACCCCAATAACAGAGGAGGGACTGTTGACTGTGCGTACAGCACTTCTGGACGGCAACTGGCGGTGTTGGAGCCCAGGGACGGGTGGAGGAGGAGGAGGTTGGAGGAGGTAGGAGGGATTGCCACACACACAGCAGGGGAACAGCTGACGTTACTGAACCCCAATAACAGAGGAGGGACTGTTGACTGTGCGTACAGCACTTCTGGACGGCAACTGGCGGTGTTGGAGCCCAGGGGCAGGTGGAGGAGGAGGAGGTTGGAGGAGGTAGGAGGAGGTAGGAGGGATTGCCACACACACAGCAGGGGAACAGCTGACGTTACTGAACCCCAATAACAGAGGAGGGACTGTTGACTGTGCGTACAGCACTTCTGGACGGCAACTGGCGGTGTTGGAGCCCAGGGACAGGTGGAGGAGGTGGAGGAGGAGGAGGTTGGAGGAGGTAGGAGGGATTGCCACACACACAGCAGGGGAACAGCTGACGTTACTGAACCCCAATAACAGAGGAGGGACTGTTGACTGTGCGTACAGCACTTCTGGACGGCAACTGGCGGTGTTGGAGCCCAGGGACGGGTGGAGGAGGAGGAGGTTGGAGGAGGTAGGAGGGATTGCCACACACACAGCAGGGGAACAGCTGACGTTACTGAACCCCAATAACAGAGGAGGGACTGTTGACTGTGCGTACAGCACTTCTGGACGGCAACTGGCGGTGTTGGAGCCCAGGGGCAGGTGGAGGAGGAGGAGGTTGGAGGAGGTAGGAGGAGGTAGGAGGGATTGCCACACACACAGCAGGGGAACAGCTGACGTTACTGAACCCCAATAACAGAGGAGGGACTGTTGACTGTGCGTACAGCACTTCTGGACGGCAACTGGCGGTGTTGGAGCCCAGGGACAGGTGGAGGAGGTGGAGGAGGAGGAGGTTGGAGGAGGTAGGAGGGATTGCCACACACACAGCAGGGGAACAGCTGACGTTACTGAACCCCAATAACAGAGGAGGGACTGTTGACTGTGCGTACAGCACTTCTGGACGGCAACTGGCGGTGTTGGAGCCCAGGGACGGGTGGAGGAGGAGGAGGTTGGAGGAGGTAGGAGGGATTGCCACACACACAGCAGGGGAACAGCTGACGTTACTGAACCCCAATAACAGAGGAGGGACTGTTGACTGTGCGTACAGCACTTCTGGACGGCAACTGGCGGTGTTGGAGCCCAGGGACAGGTGGAAAAGCAGAGGAACACAATGTAGGCCGAAGCCTGAGAAAGTCGAAAGGGAACCTTTAACCCCCCCCCAAGGCGTTTGTAGCTGAAAGAGCCAGCTTGTGCAGCACAAAAGATGCAAAAGGAAAAGGTGGCTCTTTTCATCATGCTCCTTGCAAACACAGAACTAAACACTTATAAAATGTGTCCACTGATACCGTAAAACCGTCCCAGAGGTGGGACTTTCCTTCGTAATGTGACACAGCCCACCCGTCATTCCTACCCCCCCGGCGCCGCGCACCGGCTCCTCAGCGTTGTTTTATTCCGTCAAGGAGCCTGCGCTGTTATGTTATCCCGTGGCCAGGCACACTTAGCGCTGCCCGTCTTCTGGCATCATTTGGTGTCTGGATGGCTGCGCCTGTGCGGCCGCGCTGGCAGAGAGCCCGCCTCACAGTGTCTTCTGATTTAATCCCACTGGGGGCCTGGGATCCATGGACATGCGCAGTGCATATCTGAACCTCCACCTCTCACTCATCTCCCTATGGCTTCTTCAGACTGTGCGGTGTCACGGCCGTGGCATGCTGTTAGGGACCAGCTGACACCGAACAGTCTGAAGAAGCCATAGGGAAATGAGTGAGAGGTGGAGGTTCAGATATGCACTGCGCATGTCCATGGATCCCAGGCCCCCAGTGGGATTAAATCAGAAGACACTGCGAGGCGGGCTCTATGCCAGCGCGGCCGCACAGGCGCAGCCATCCAGACACCAAATGATGCCAGAAGACGGGCAGCGCTAAGTGTGCCTGGCCACGGGATAACATAACAGCGCAGGCTCCAGGACGGAATAAAACAACGCTGAGGAGCCGGTGCGCGGCGCCGGGGGGGTAGGAATGACGGCTGGGCTGCGTCACATTACGAAGGAAAGTCCCACCTCCGGGACGGTTTTACGGTATCAGTGGACACATTTTATAAGTGTTAAGTTCTGCGTGTGCAAGGAGCTAAACAAAAATAGCTACCTTTTCCTTGGGCAGCATTACTGCTGCACAAGGTGGCTCTTTCAGTAACAAACGCCTTGGGGGGGGGGGGACAGATTCCCTTACATTTCAGTTGTTGTGTCAGCGTGGCGGTCGCATGACACATTGCCGGCTACACAGCTGGGGATCAGCTGACGTTACTGAAACCCAATAACACTGGGTCGTATGTTTTGACTGTGCAGACGGCACGTCTGAGCCTCAACTGGCGGTGTTGGAGCCCAGGAATTTAAGTTCAGGTGGTAGAAAGATGAACACAACAGGAGACCTGGATAACGTATACAGTGACCTAATTATTCAATCAGGAGGAGGAGTGGCAAATTCCGGCGAGATCCAGGCCTTGTTCATTTTCAGGAAAGTAAGCCGGTCAACGTTATCGGAGGATAGTCACATGCGACGGTCAGTTAGTACACCACCTGCAGCACTAAAGACACGTTCCGATAATACACTGGCCGCAGGGCAAGACAGCACCTCCAATGCATACTGGCTTAGCTCTGGCCATGTATCCAGCTTTGAGACCCAAAACTTGAAAGGGGAAGAGCCGTCTGGGAGTACAGCAAGAGGGCAAGACATGTAGTCTGTCACCATCTGACGGAACCGTTGCCTCCTGCTGACTGGAGCCGTCTGTGATGGTGTAGACTTTTGTGGCGGGCACAGAAAACTGTGCCACAGTTCGGCCATACTGGTCTTGCCTTGGGCAGAGGCACTGCTTCTGCTCCCTCTTTGTGCAGAGCCTCCACCACGGCCTGGACGCACTGAGCTGCTTTGGAATGCACTAGCAGCACTTCTCTCAGTTGGAATGGAGAAGATGATGGAATTGACCAGTGTGTCTTGGTACTCCCGCATTTTTCGCTCCCGGTTCAACGGTGTGATGAGGCTTTCTACGTTGTCCCGGTAGCGAGGATCGAGGAGGGTGAACACCCAATAATCAGACATGTTGAGAATGTGGGCGATGCGGCGGTCGTTTCTCAGGCACTGCAGCATGTAATCCACCATGTGCTGCAGACTGCCAACTGCCCAAGAAACGCTGTCCCCTGCTGGAGGCGTGATCTCTGCCCGCTCGTCATCACCCCACCCTCGCTGTACACACTGACTACTGGACAATTGTGTAACTCCCTCCTCTGGACGGATGTCTTCCTCCTCCATTGACTCCTCCTCATCCTCCTCACAAACGGTCCCCTGCCTACGCGTTTGTGAGGAACCACGTGGCGCTGACTGTCCAGAAGATGATGGAAATGGTGAATCCTCATCCTCCACCTCTTCCACAACATCATCCCTTAGCGCTTGCAGTGATTTTTCAAGCAGGCAGATAAGGGGGACAGTCATGCTGACTAGTGCATCATCTGCACTCGCCATCCGCGTGGAATAATCAAAGGGACGCAAAACCTGGCAGACGTCATTCATAGTGGCCCACTCTGTGGTTGTGAAGTCTGTACGGCGCTGACTGCGACTTTTTTGCGCCTGAAGCAGCTGGTACTCCATTACAGCTTGCTGCTGCTCACACAACCGCTCCAACATATGTAACGTGGAATTCCACCTGGTAGGTAGGTCACATATGATGCGATGTTCCGGCAGGCGGTGTCGGCGCTGCAGAGCCGCAATGCGCGCTTTTGCCGTGCTGGAACGCCGCAAGTGAGCACACTCTAGGCGGACCTTGTGCAGCAGTGCATCAAGATCCGGATAGTCCCTCAAAAAGCTCTGCACGACCAAATTGAGCACATGTGCCAGACATGGGATGTGAGTGAGGTTGCCGAGGCCCAGAGCTGCCACCAGATTTCGGCCATTATCACACACTACCATGCCTGGCTGGAGATTCGCTGGCACAAACCACACATCGCTCTCCTGCTTGATGGCATTCCAGAGCTCCTGCGCTGTGTGGCTACGATTCCCCAAGAAAATTAATTTCAAGACGGCCTGTTGACGTTTGGCCACGGCTGTGCTCATGTCGGTCGTAACAGGTACACGTTCATCACGGGTCCATGTGGAGGTGGACTGTGACGGCTCCTGCAGCGATGATTCTGAGGAACTGGTGTAGGAGGAGGAGTCAATGCGTACAGAATGGATTCCTGCAATCCTTGGAGTGGGCAGGACACGTCCTGCGCCACTCGCACGGTCTGTACCCGGCTCAACGACATTAACCCAATGGGCAGTGAGGGAAAGGTATCGCCCCTGTCCATGTTGACTGGTCCACGCATCGGTGGTGAGGTGGACCTTGCTACTGACGGCGTTCAGTAGCGCGTGTTTTATGTGTCCCTCCACATGCTTCTGCAGGGCAGGGACGGCTTGCCTGCTGAAGTAAAAGCGGCTGGGCACATTGTACTGTGGGACTGCCAATGACATGAAGTCACGGAAGCTGTCAGTCTCCACCAGCCTGAATGACAGCATTTCCAGTGACAGAAGTTTGGCAATGCCTGCAGTCAGAGCCTGTGCTCGTGGGTGGTTTGACGAGAAAGGCCGCCTTTTCTCCCATGCCTGTACTACCGATGGCTGTAGACTGGGCTGGGAGTGTGTGGATGACTGGGAAAGTGGCGCTGCGGGTGGAATTACAGCGGGTCTCTGGACAACAGGGGCAGAGGTTCTTCCACGGCGATCCTGGGAGGACGCCGAACCAGCTGCGTGTGAGGTAGAGGAAGAGGCAACACGAGCTGAAGAGGTGGTAGCTGCCGCTGTTGGTTGGCCTACCTCTTCAGTGTGTTTTTCTAACTCCGCCGGGTGCCTGTTGCGCACATGTTTCCACATGTTGGAGGTATTGAGGTTGCTGACATTTTTCCCTCTTTTGACTTTTTGATGACACACGTTGCATCTGACATAGCAAATGTCATCTGCAACTGTGTCAAAAAAGGACCAGGCACTGCAAGTCTTGGGAGCGCCCTTTTTGGCTTTTGGAAGAGACATGCTCCTAACGGGTGCCAAAGCGGAGGCTGCAGGATCCGCAGTCTTCCCCCTCCCTCTCCCTCTTTGGGCCGTACGGGGAATCTCTTCCTCAGAGCTGCTCCCACCACCTTCCTGTCCCTCACGCCAAGATGGGTCGAGGACCTCATCATCTACACTACCCTCTGCCCCCAACTGCTCCTCCTGGGTAGTCTCAGCAGCAGAGCACGCACCAGTAAGTGGCACCTGAGTGTCATCATCAGCTGATGCGGCCTGCGATGTGGTGACCGGAGCCACTGGCCCACCCGCCTCTTCAGAGGAAGACAGAAAAAGCTGTTGGGCATCACTGCACCCTGCCTCTTCTTCCATTTCTCCAATGCTGCTTGGCTGGCCCCCTGTTTCCAAGCCAAGAGATTCAGAGAACAGAAGTAGAGACGGCTCCTGTCCTGGGCTCTCTGTCTGCCTGGGCAATTTGGCAGGTGGTGAAGAGACAGATGGCTGCTCTCCAGTGCTCTGTGTCTGAGAGGATGTGGCACTAATGGAAGTTGATGCATTAGCTGCCATCCATCCGACAACAGCTTCAATTTGTTCTTCACGCAGCAGCGGTGTACGGCGCTCTGACACAAAGCTTCGCATGAACGACTGTTGCCTGGTGAATGTGGGTGCTGATGAGTCACCGGTGCCCGCAGCAGGCACAGAATCCCCACGTCCCCTCCCTGCTCCGCGCCCACGCCCACGTGCCTTACTCACTGCCTTCTTCATCTTGGTTGACTGATAAAGATAAGCAGAAAAGTACTAACGGATTTGTGTGCTTATTCCTGAGCAACTCCTCCTAACAGGTATAAGAAGCACTAATTATCTAAAGTGTGGACTAGACTTTAATATGAGCTAATGTGGCCTACAGAAATGTAAAGTGGTGTAACTGGTGTGTTTGGTGAACTGTATTATTTATTTATTTTTTGGGGGCTGAACTGACAACAGATAGAGCTGCAGTCACACGGAGACCGTGCAGACAGACGTAAACGGCGCTGCAAGGCCCAAAAACCCTCCTCTACTTTATCCTATGTAGTGTTTTTCCACAAATTAGCTGGAGACGGGTGGAAAGACACTAATAGGATTTTTTTAAATTAATTAGCAGCAGACTACACTACTTTGAAAAAAAAGAAAATTGATTTGGCGGTATGACGCAGTGAAAAACCCTGAGCTGGAGACAACCAGGCTACAGCTGCTCACAGATTACAGGGCGAGCTGCAGTCACACGGAGACCGTGCAGACAGCCGTAAACGGCGCTGCAAGGCCCAAAAACCCTCCTCTACTTTATCCTATGTAGTGTTTTTCCACAAATTAGCTGGAGACGGGTGGAAAGACACTAATAGGATTTTTTAAAATAAATTAGCAGCAGACTACACTACTTTGAAAAAAAAGAAAATTGATTTGGCGGTATGACGCAGTGAAAAACCCTGAGCTGGAGACAACCAGGCTACAGCTGCTCACAGATTACAGGGCGAGCTGCAGTCACACGGAGACCGTGCAGACAGCCGTAAACGGCGCTGCAAGGCCCAAAAACCCTCCTCTACTTTATCCTATGTAGTGTTTTTCCACAAATTAGCTGGAGACGGGTGGAAAGACACTAATAGGATTTTTTAAAATAAATTAGCAGCAGACTACACTACTTTGAAAAAAAAGAAAATTGATTTGGCGGTATGACGCAGTGAAAAACCCTGAGCTGGAGACAACCAGGCTACAGCTGCTCACAGATTACAGGGCGAGCTGCAGTCACACGGAGACCGTGCAGACAGCCGTAAACGGCGCTGCAAGGCCCAAAAACCCTCCTCTACTTTATCCTATGTAGTGTTTTTCCACAAATTAGCTGGAGACGGGTGGAAAGACACTAATAGGATTTTTTTAAATAAATTAGCAGCAGACTACACTACTTTGAAAAAAAAGAAAATTGATTTGGCGGTATGACGCAGTGAAAAACCCTGAGCTGGAGACAACCAGGCTATAGCTGCTCACAGATTACAGGGCGAGCTGCAGTCACACGGAGACCGTGCAGACAGCCGTAAACGGCGCTGCAAGGCCCAAAAACCCTCCTCTACTTTATCCTATGTAGTGTTTTTCCACAAATTAGCTGGAGACGGGTGGAAAGACACTAATAGGATTTTTTTGAATAAATTAGCAGCAGACTACACTACTTGGGAAAAAAAAAAAAAAAAAGGAACAGTATGAGGCAATGAACCACCCTCCCTGAACTGAATACAACCAGCTATGGATGGCCTATGTGGCTGCACTCAGACTGGAGACTGGGCTGCACTCACACACACACACACACAGACCCTGCAGATCGCTGTGAAAACAGCGCTACAAGGCAAAAGCAAGGTGAATAGTAGGTGAACACAGCGGTTGCTAAATTAGCCTTTGGAAAGCACAAAGAAGCAAATCGCTATCTCTAAACTGTCCCTCAGTCAGCAAACAGCGTCCTGTCACTAACTGAATTCACAGCAGAGTGATCGCAAAATGGCGCCAGCGACTTTTAAACTGCATCATGACATCATTACACCAGCCAATCACAGCCTTGCCAGTAGTTTCATGCCCTCCATGCTAAACAGGATGTGCCCACACTTGGAATCAATCTCATTGGCTGAATTTCTGCTTTTTGAATCTTAGAACTTCCGATTCCGGTATCCGATACGCGGCAAGTATCGGAATCCCGGTATCGGAATTCCGATACCGCAAGTATCGGCCGATACCCGATACTTGCAGTATCGGAATGCTCAACACTAGTGACTACTTTTTTCATGTTGCTATTGGCATTTTGTTGTCATCTGCCAGCCTCATTACACATTGTCTGGCTTTCTGTGTGTATATTTTTTATTATTAATAAAGAGGATTTTTTTGGATTCTATGACTGCATCTTTCTTGTTTCTAGTGTAAAGCTAAGAAGTGGAATATTCTTGAATGGCCAAGTCGATCACCTGATCTCAACCCAATCATGCATGCATTTCACTTGTTAAAGACTAAACTTCAGACAGAAAGGCCGACATACAAACAGCAACTGAAAACCACCGCAGTGAAGGCCTGGCAGAGCATCAAAAAGGAGGAAACACAGCGTCTGGTGATGTCCATGAGTTCAAGACTTCAGGCAGTCATTGCCAACAAAGGGTTTTCAACCAAGTACTAAAAATGAACATTTTATTTCAAATTATTGAATCTGTCCAATTACTTTTGGTCCCTTTAAAAACAGGGTGGCACATGTTAAGGAGCTGAGACTCCTAAACCCTTCATCCAATTTTAATGTGGATACCCTCAAATGAAAGCTGGAAGTCTGAACTTCAACTGCATCTGAATTGTTTTGTTTTAAATTCATTGTGGTAATGTCTATAACCAAAATTAGAAAAATGTCTCTGTCCAAATATACAGTATATGGACCTAACTGTCCTGGCCTGGCGGCCTCGACAAATCAGCGACGGGCACGGCATGGCGACAATGATGTCATAAAGGTTGCCTCGACCAATCAGCGACGGGCACAGTCTGTCGCGAATTCGCCTCGACCAATCAGCGACGGGCACAGTATCGACGTAGATGTCATAATGGTTGCCATGGCGACGATGATGTCATAAAGGTTGCCTCGACCAATCAGCAACGGGCACAGTCTGCCGCGAATTCTGGAATCATCATTGTCCATATACTATGGGGACATGCATATTCTAGAATACCCGATGGGTTAGAATCGGGCTTCAATCTAGTATATATATATACAGTATATATATATATATATATATATATATATATATATATATATATATAATCACAATGCTCACCTCTCCTCCTCATTCACCCGCTGCTCCAGACTCTGCAGAGTGTCTCTGCAGCTGCACTGCCCGATACATAGCAGATGTGTGATGAAATAATGAAACAGTTGAAAGCGAAGGCGGGATGCCCCTGACTCATGGGAATTATAGCTGATAGCTGCCCATGCCAGCCGCACATATTTAGATGTGGTTCGCATGCTATATCAACCACTGTATGCCACATACAATTAGATGCAGTTAGTATATTATATCAACCACTATTGTACCAGCGGTTCTAAATAGATGTGTTTATACTATCCATTTAATACTATTTATGATGGCTATCACTAAAGCCACAAGATACTTAAAAGCTTTGATATGTGGGTTACAACAATATTGATACACAGTAGCTAACCACAAATTAATATTTAGAATAGAAAAGGTAAAATTGTATTTATTCACACTTTACTTATTTCCTTTCCCATTATTCTACAGTCTTTTTGTTGATGTACATCTATGTGAATAAATATGTCAGAAAAAATAATAACAACCTTACCTAGTAAAGTATTAGAAAGCATTCCATTTCAAGGGGTATTGAGTAATACACGGAGTACCAGCTAGCGTTGCCCTATAGTAAATTGACAAACTAGATAAGCTGGCATTGGATCATAGGATGAACAATCAGCACATTGATATTTCTGGTTAGTTAAGTTTTATTTCCCCTAAATTCTATATACTTTTAAAGTGTAACAAATCCTGTTTTGGCAACTGACCTCTTTCAAAGCCACACACCGTTTGGCTCCATTGTAGCCTACAGTATAATTTTCTTTAATTTTATATCCCATTGCATTCTGGAATGCAAGTTCAGATTTCTGGTCTTGGAGAACACTGAATAATGAACTCTCTCCATAACCCTAAACGAGCAAAGAAACCATTTAGTATCTGTTTACTGTTTCATTTGTTGAATATAAGATCTCAAATTAGATTAGTGCTGGCCCCTTTTTGCAATATAAAATAAGGTTTTAGTCCATTGAGCCATCACATCAGATATCTAGAGAATAGAGTAACCATTCAAACTGTGGACATTAGAGATAGCACAGCACAGCATGCACTGCATTTACTCGAGGAATGTTTTTTCTGGAGTGTGATATTAGTAAAAGCTCAACTTAATATGCTTAAGGTTGTATCCAATATATTTCACACTATTCTGGCACATTTTACTGAATTATTTAGAATTTTTTTTAAAGGCTTTTCAATAATTAGTAGTGATAATATATCACCAAGCTATGGCATGACCTCCTAATCAGTGGCAGTCAGACTGCTAGTATCCCCATGATGCACAGAATGGAGAAGGAGAAGCTGAATTGCAAAGACTAAATCAGCACAGATATTTGGACCTATAAATTAAATTATTTTCAATTATGGATCTTCAATAGATAAAAAAATTTTATATGACCCCTTTAAACACAACATAGACAAGGGTGTTTCAAATCATAAACATAGTCATGCAGTGTTCCTATACAAATACTTGTGAAAGATTGAATGGGTTGTTCTCCAGCTGAGTGTGGTACGGTAATAAGTGGCAAGCAACTATTACATAGTGGCAGACCATTTAAAGTTATGCAGATTCAAAAACTGCAAAAACTGTAGAGTTCCAAAAAGCTGTTACACATATCAGCACAAAACCTGAGCTGGGATCTTCATGTGTGTTCATAGCCAAGCAGCTGCATGCAAGACTGTTGACATAAGTCAACAATCACAATTCCAAACGTTGGAAGAAGTGGTGTATGGAACACAACCAATGTATTCTGGAGGAGTGAATACATGCATGTGCTATGGAGTGAAGAATCACGTTTTTTTTTACATTCTGATGGTGATGGACAGACTTTGGGCTTTGGCCAATGCCAATAAGCGTAGCGTTTGATGGAGGACGGAAAATGGTATGGGGTTGTTTTTCATGGATTGGCCAGCACCATTTAATTCAAGTCAAGAGAATGCTTCAGCATTTTGCACAATTCCAGGCTCCTCACTGTTGCAAAATAACTGTACACCGTTGTGCAAAGCAAGGTCCACAACTGCATGGTTGGGTCAGTTTATATCAGGGAACTGCATCAAAGAAGTCACGTGAACTAGTGCTCCATCTAAACTCAATTGATGAATATCTTCAACCTCTAATCCAGAAAAGTCCTTGTTATCTTAAAGGAATTTGTCACCTCATTTTGCCGCTATAAAGTGTGGCCACCACCATTAGGGGCTTATCTACAGCATTCTATAATGCTGTAGATAAGCCCCCAATGTAACCAGAAAAATAAGAAAAACAAGTTAGATTATTCTCAAAAGGGGGCGATCGGTGCAGTCCGGGTCCTATTGGCGTCACTGGTCGGGGACCTCCCATCTTCATGTGATGATGTCCTCTTCTTGTTTCTGTTTCGGCTCCTGCGCAGGTGTACTGATTTGCCCTGTTGAGGGCAGCGTAATGTACTGCACTGCGCATGTGCCGGACCTCTCTGACCTTTCCCAGCATCTGCGCACTGCAGTACTTTGCTCTGCCCTCAGCAGGGCAGAGAACTACGCCTGCGCAGGAGCCATGACAGAAGCAAGGAAGAGGATATCATCGCATGAAGATGGGAGGTGCCGGACCCGGACCTGCGATGCCCATCGGACCGGACTGCACCTGGGTGAGTATAATATAACCTGTTTTTCTTATCTTTCAGGTTACATCGGGGGCTTATCTACAGCAATACAGAATGCTATAGATAAGCCCCTAATGGTGGTGGCCACAGTTAATAGCAGCAAAATGAGGTGACAGATTCCCTTTACGATAACCAGGATTTTTCAGGATTAGAGGTTGAAGATATTCATCAATTGAGTTTAGATGGAGCACTAGCTTACGTGACTTCCATGATGCAGTTCCCTGATATAAAAAGCCAGAGAGCCAAAGTGGTAAAGGAATTAGTGCCAGAGAGAGCAGCAGGATATGGGGGGTATGTTTCAGCCAAGATACCAGGCAGCACTGGAGAGACAATAATGGCAAACAGCTATGCGCTCACAAGTGAGATCCAGGCTGCAACAGGCAAGATACTTAGACCTGACCATGCTGCTCAAGACCCCAGGCCCCGCCCTGATTAGAATCACTGAACCACTCAAAATCCAGAGACCAGACTGCACTAGGTAAGATCCCTGGCCCTGCCCTCATCCATCTGAACCATACAAACAACTATCGTAAGTCAAGCCCCGAAGATCTGGCAAAGACCCTAATCCGGAAGTGATCGTCTTTGGCAGTGACTAGGAGGCTCAGGTGAACTGGGCTCTTCCAACATTGATATACGGTACAGGGAACAGTGTGGGGTGGTGCAGCAGACAGGATGGAGGTCTACTAGAGTGCGGGAGGCCCAGAGAGCATGGATTAACTTTGTCAAAAGGACTTGCAGTCTAGCGAGAAGAATCGGAGACCCACGCAAGTCTGGAAGATAAAGTGTACTGTTAAAGAGTTATCCTTGTTACTGTGAATATTGTTCTCATTAGAAACTATGTATATCTGACATCGCTGCAAGAATTATAGTGTGTTGATAACAATCTTGATATTATTGTATATTGAATATTGTACCCCGAAAATACCTCGTTACTGACTAATTACCCTTTGTTACAAGCACCACACTCAGAGAATAAATAGTTGAGTATTTCTGCCTTGTCTGCATGTTGCATCCAGTGACCTGCATACAAAGGTCTGTATTGAACTGTCTGGAATTTTTTGTGGTCTACTTTTGGGTTGAAATAATATTTACCGTATTTTTCGGACTATAAGACGCACCGGACTATAAGGCGCACCCAGGTTTTAGAGGTGGAAAATAGGGAAAAAAATATTTGAAGCAAAAAAAATGTGGTAAAATATTTAATAACATAAATAACATACTATTATATGTGGTGTTATTATATATAATAGTATGTTATTATGTTGGAAGCTGCGGGACCAGTGTGGTGTCTGTGAAGTACGATATGAAGACGCTGGAGGGTGAGTATAAGGGCTCATTTCCACATGCGAGGCACACGTCCGTATCTCGCATCTGGAAACCAAGCTCTGGCGCCGGCACTTTGGAGCGGAGCTGTGCAGCTCCATGTGTTCCTATGCGGCCGCACGCTCCGCTCTGGAGTGCCGGCTCCACAGCTTGGTTTCCACATGCGAGATACCGACGTGTGCCTTGCATGTGGAAATGAGCCCTAAGAATGGGTGCACAGGGCTTATAGTGAAAGCACCACTCCAGCACTGCAAAATAACACTGGAGTGCTGCTTTAAAATCCCATGGGAGAACTATAACTCCCAGCATGTCCTGCAGATCCTATGACATGCTGGGAGTTATAATTCACCAAAGGAGTGGCAGAGTGCTTTATTGTGTTTTGTAAAGACTGACCTCTTAATTGTGGCAGCCAGCCACACAGTGGTGAGGTAAAAGCTGGAGCATCCCATGGCTGCACACACAGAGCCCTCCCTGTTGTTGTTGCCTTTCCACAGCGCAGGACATAAGAGGAAGCTGCAGATTCTAGGTGGGAGTCTGAAGGACCTATGATGATGTCAGAAGAGGGAGGGCTCTGAGCTGCCATGTGATGCTCCAGCCCGCCCACTCCTGACATCACACAGGTCCTCCTGCACAGCACTCGTCCAGCACAGGCAGGTATGCAGCGATCTCCTGGCCCCTGCTGCTGCCTCCTCCTCCCCCGGACACACAGATTCTCCCCGGAATCAGTGCTGGGGAAACTGTGTGTCCCTGCTTAAGTGCAGCATTCATTTGCTGCTCCCGGCTCACCGCTCAGCTGATCGGTGGGCGGGGAGCAGCTAATAAATATTCACTTCACTTAATCAGCGGGGCCATGTGCTTTCCCCAGCAGCTGATTCCGGGCAGCGGGGACATTCTGAAGTGGGATAACAGTGCGATCCCACTGGCTGCTGCCCCCCTCCCCACATGCTATATCCGTACTATAAGACGCACCCACACTTTCCTCCCAAATTTGGAGGGAAAAAAGTGCGTCTTATAGTCCGAAAAATATTTAAAACCCCTTAGTGAAGGAGCCAAATTTTTTAAATCTGACCAGTGTCACTGTATGTGGTAATAACTCTGGAACACTTCAACAAATCCCAGTGATTTTGAGAATGTTTTTTCATGACACATTGTACTTTATGATTATGATAAATTTAGGTCAATATGTTTTGTGTTTATTTATAAAAAATATCAGAAATTTGAGAAAATTGCTAAAAAATTAGCAATTTTCAAACTTTGAATGATTATCCTTTTAATCCAGGATAGTCATACCATAGAAAAACATGAATAAATAACATTTCCCACATACTTGCTTTACATCAGCACCATTTGTAAAATGTTCTTTTATTTTGTTAGCATTTCAGGAGGTTTAAAATTGTAGTAGTAATTTTTCATTTTTTCAAGGAAATTTACAAAATTTATTTTTTTAGGGACCTATCTAGATTTGAAGTGCCTTTAGGGGTCCCATAAATTGGGAAACCCCCAAAAGTTATACCTTATTTAAAAACAGCACCCCCTGACATATTGAAAACTGCAGTCATGTAGTTTATTAACCCTTCAGGTGATTTTCAGAAATTAATGCAAAGTGGCATGACAGAAATGAAAATGTGTATTTTACTACCTAAATGCCGCTAACTTTTGAACAGATTACTACAGCCGTCACACTCTAAGGCCGCTAATTGGTCAAGAATTGCCATGGCAAACATCAGGACCACACAATCAATGTCTGAAGGCACCGATGGGGAAAAAGAAGAAGCCCCCACACTTTGTTAACCATTTATATGATGTAGTCACTATTGACAGCAGCATCTAAAGAGTTAAAGGGACTCTGTCACCTGAATTTGGAGGGAACAATTTTCAGCCATAGGGGCGGGGTTTTCGGGTGTTTGATTCACCCTTTCCTTACCCGCTGGCTGCATGCTGGCTGCAATATTGGATTGAAGTTCATGCTCTGTCCTCCATAGTACACGCCTGCGTAAGGCAAGATTGCCTTGTGCAGGCATGTACTATGGAGGACAGAGAATGAAATTCAATCCAATATTGCAGCCAGCATGCAGCCAGCGGGTAAGGAAAGGGTGAATCAAACACCCGAAAACCCCGCCCCTATGGCTGAAAATTGTTCCCTCCAAATTCAGGTCCCTTTAAACAGATTTGGATGGTGCAAATACTGATCGTGGCTGATGCAGCAAGTTGTCAGCTATAGTGGACAACCGACAGCTGCTGGATTGTCACCTGTATTGGGATGCTATTCTCTTATATTTCAGGTCAGTTAAAAGACTTATTGGCGGTCATTAAGGGGTTAATGTCATCATAATCTCAATTCTAGACTCAAGGAAGAACATTTGCTAAACTTTACCCCTTAACCATGATGTAAAGTACTTAGCTTATTGCTCACTCTTTAGCTGGTATTTATTGTCTGCAGAACTTTTCAAATCTTCTTAGAAAATTGCCCAGGTCTTCATCTTTTTCATAGCAGAAATGTGATCCAAAAGGTGTTTAATTGTTATGGGGTCACTGGCCTTTCTGTTTTGTGGAGTAGAGGGGTGCATTTGAAGATGTGCTAATTGCAGTTTGTTCTCTCGATCAACATGTGGCATTGTAAACCCGCACTCATCTTTTTGCTCTGCTAACTTTACTTGGTATTCAGTAAACTTTTGCTCTGCTTGCAAAATAAGCTGCATGCTCATTTGGGATTCGAATTCCTTCATTTGGTGAATAATTAGCAAAAGCCAAATTCATTCTTTGAGCAGCCGTAGTTGATGATGGTATTTGGGTCAGGCAGTTCCAAAATTAGATCCATTGCTTGCTACACTTATGCTATATTTGTCCACTACTTGTTTTCTGTCACGCTCACGCCCTGACTGGTGGGCGTGAGCTCGGGGGGTTAGTGGCCCCACTGTGCCACAAACCAGACTACCCTGGAAGGGGCATGACTACGACAGCTGCCTTGGTTTTCACTGGAGCCTCTGATGGTGAGGTCAGACTTGTGCGGCAAAATTGAAGAAAACAACCGCACTCAAAATATGAATTTGCGTCATAAACATGAAATTTTAATAGGGAACACCAGAGTGATATAGTCAAGTGTTGAGGTAACGTTTTGACCCCTTGTTAGGCCTTTATCAAACCTCACTGTAAAACATAGAAAATCAATAAATTAGAAATCGTGTACAGAGAACAAAAAATGCAAACCAAAAATACAAACCAAAAAAATAAATAAATAAAATAATGATATAACATAACCAAAAAATGGACAAATGCAGTACAAAATATCCAGGGTGGGAGACATATATAAAAAGGTTTAGAGGGTCCCCATAATAACTGACAAAAGCATACAAAAGGCAATTAAATATACAATATATACAGATGATGCCCAATGAGAAAATGTATAACATGAAACGGTGAAACGCTGCAGGAGGTCAAGAGCAGACGAGGCAGACAACGCTGAAGAACACCACATGAGACATAGCAATCCTAACGCAGTATATACAATGCAAAAATGCGGAGTGTAAGGCATAACTGACCTTTAAGGTAGAAGGCAGGAGGAGAGGAGAACAGTGTCCAAATCGGACACAGCAGCCCCTGGGAGAAGTAAAAAGAGTAAAGTGAAGAGACAATAGAAAAGATAAGATAAGAGGCTGTACAACCTTAAGGCCATGTGCACACGTTCAGTAATTTTCGCGTTTTTTCGCTATAAAAACATGATAAAAACGCGAAAAAAACGCGAAAAAAATGCTAACATATGCCTCCCATTATTTTCAGGGTAGTCCGCATTTTTTGTGCAAATGTTGCATTTTTTTCCGTGAAAAAATCACATCGCGGAAAAAAAAGCAACATGTTCATTAAATTTGCGGAATTGCGGGGTTCCGCACACCTAGGAATGCATTGATCTGCTTACTTCCCGCACGGGGCTGTGCACACCATGCGGGAAGTAAGCAGATTATGTGCGGTTGGTACCCAGGGTGGAGGAGAGGAGACTCTCCTCCACGGACTGGGCACCATATAATTGTTAAAAAAAAAGAATTAAAATAAAAAATAGTGATATACTCACCTTCGATGGCCCCCGCAGTCTTCCCGCCTCTCAGGTGCATGCTGCCGCTTCGGTTCCTATAGCTGGTATGTGGTGAAGGACCTGCGATGACGTCGCGGTCTTGTGATTGGTCGCGAGACCGGTCATGTGACGGCTCACGTGACCGCAACGTCATCGAAGGTCCTGCACACACACATCATCTATAGGAACGGACGCCGCTGAGAAGATCGGCTGTCTGCAGGTGAGTATAACCATTTTTTTTATTACTTTTAAACATTCTATCTTTTACTATTGATGCTGCATAGGCAGCATCTATAGTAAAAAGTTGGTCACACTTGTCAAACACTATGTTTGACAAGTGTGACCAACCTGTCATTCAGTTTTCCAAGCGATGCTACAGATCGCTTTGAAAACTTTTGCATTCTGCAAGCTAATTTCGCTTGCAAAATGCTAAAAAAAATGTGAAAAAAACAGGAAAAAAACGCAAAAAAAAATGCGTATTTCTTGCAGAAAATTTCCGGTTTTCTTCAGGCAATTTCTGCAAGAAATCCTGATGTGTGCACATACCCTAAAAGAAGGATATCGCACCTACCGCTGGAATACAGGGGAAGATATGAGGATCCGGAACGGCACGGAAAGGGGATGAGATCCCTATACATTTTTATTTTTCATTTTTTGCTTATTATTTTTTATTTATTTTTTATTTTTTATTTACTTTTTAATTTTTATTATTTTCTATATATTTTTTTCTATTTTATTTTATTTATCTTTTTTCCTTATTTTTTTAATTTTTTAATTTATTATTTTATTTTTTTTCATTCATTGTTTCATTTTTTATTCATTCATTATTTATTGGTTTTATTCATCATGTTTTCATTCATCTTTTCATTCATTCATTTTTACTTTCTCTTTCATAATTTTTTGCATTCATTTGTGTATTGCTTTTATTCATCATTTTTGTTTATTTTTCATGACCCATTATTTTTCATGACCCATCATCATTCATCCCCCTTTTTTACCACATTCCTCCAGTTTTGTTATCATTTTCCTCATTTTTTTTCATTTATTTCAGTTTTCATTTTTTATTTCCATTTATTTTCATCCTGGTTTTGATCATTTTTTACCCCATTATCCCTTCCTCATCCACACCAGTGTCTCCAACCCTACCTTCACTCTCTTATTACTACGGCTACGTTCACATTTGCGTTGTTGTGTGTTGTGTCGGCGAGGCATCGGCGACGCAACGCACAACGCATGCAAAACGCTTGCAAAACGCATTGTTTTGTGACGCATGCGTCCTTTTTTTGCTTGATTTTGGACGCACAAAAAATGCAACTTGCTGTGTCCTCTGCGCCCTGACGCGTGCGCCGCAGTGACGCATGCGTCACAAAACACAAGTGCAACGCATGTCCATGCGCCCCCATGTTAAATATAGGGGCGCATGACGCATGCGTCGCCGCAGCGGCGCCCGACGCTGCGGCGCACAACGCTAATGTGAACGTAGCCTACCTCCCATCTCTCCTCTCTCTTTCTCTTGCACAACATATCTCCATATTCTTTTACTCAATTCTTCTGCTGTATTCTCTACCTCATTTTCATCTCCCTTACTCTCCTATCTATTACACAGGCGCCGTGCGTCCTTTTTTCCCGCGCATGCGCCGCAGTTCTGCGCTTCTTTCTTACTCTCCATACATCACGCAGGCGCCGCTCCTCCACCGCGCATGCGCCATCACATACACACTCCTAGACGCTTTCCCCTCATCGTGCACGAGCCGCACTCCACGCTGGCTCCCCAGCGTTTCTCCTCATGCGCCTGCGCTCCCCGCACTCCCCTTGCGTCACCTCACTTCCGGTTTCATGACTATTTCAACCCACTGACCACCTATGCCTACTCAAACCACTGCCTATCCTTCTGCCTCAGGACCCACAGGTACTGTACATCGGGCACCACCCTCCAGCACTCCTGACGCCGTCACTTCTTTACCTTGGCATAACCTTACTTTGCGCCCCTTTATATCTCAGTGCCTATAGGGATCTCATCCCCTTTCTGTGCCGTTCCAGATCCTCATATCTTCCTCTGTATTCCAGCGGTAGGTGCGATATGCTTCTTTTAAGGTTGTACAGCCTCTTATCTTATCTTTTCTATTGTCTCTTCACTTTACTCTTTTTACTTCTCCCAGGAGCTGCTGTGTCCGATTTGGACACTGTTCTCCTCTCCTCCTGCCTTCTACCTTAAAGGTCAGTTATGCCTAAAGGCCCCGTCACACATAGCGATTTACCAACGATCACGACCAGCGATACGACCTGGCCGTGATCGTTGGTAAGTCGTTGTGTGGTCACTGGGGAGCTGTCACACAGACAGCTCTCTCCAGCGACCAACGATCAGGGGAACGACTTCGGCATCGTTGAAACTGTCTTCAACGATGCCGAAGTCCCCCTGCAGCACCCGGGTAACCAGGGTAAACATCGGGTTACTAAGCGCAGGGCCGCGCTTAGTAACCCGATGTTTACCCTGGTTACCAAAAAAAACAAACAGTACATACTCACCATCTGATGTCCGTCAGGTCCCTTGCCATCTGCTTCCTGCTCTGACTGAGTGCCGCCGTACAGTGAGAGCAGAGCGCAGCGGTGACGTCACTGCTGTGCTGTGCTCTCACTGTACGGCGGCACTCAGTCAGAGCAGGAAGCAGACGGCAAGGGACCTGACGGACATCAGATGGTGAGTATGTAGCGTTTGGTTTTTTTGGTAACCAGGGTAAACATCGGGTTACTAAGCGCGGCCCTGCGCTTAGTAACCCGATGTTTACCCTGGTTACCAGTGAAGACATCGCTGGATCGGTGTCACACACACCGATTCAGCGATGTCAGCGGGACCTCAACGACCAAAAAAAGGTCCAGGCCATTCCGACACGACCAGCGATCTCGCAGCAGGGGCCTGGTCGCTGGTACGTGTCACACATAGCGAGATCGCTACTGAGGTCGCTGTTGCATCACAAAACTTGTGACTCAGCAGCGATCTCGCTATGTGTGACGGGGCCTTTACACTCCGCACGTTTGCATTGTATATACTGCGTTAGGATTGCTATATCTCATGTGGTGTTCTTCAGCGTTGTCTGCCTCGTCTGCTCTTGCCCTCCTGCAGCGTTTCACCGTTTCATGTTATACATTTTCTCATTGGGCATCATCTGTATATATTGTATATATTGCCTTTTGTATGCTTTTGTCAGTTATTATGGGGACCCTCTAAACCTTTTTATATATGTCTCCCAACCTGGATATTTTGTACTGCATTTGTCCATTTTTTGGTTATGTTATAACATTATTTTATTTATTTTATTTATTTATTTTTTGGGTTTGTATTTTTGGTTTGTATTTTTTGTTCTCTGTACACGATTTCTAATTTATTGATTTTCTATGTTTTACAGTGAGGTTTGATAAAGGCCCAACAAGGGGTCGAAACGTTACCTCAACACTTGACTATATCACTGTGGTGTTCCCTATTAAAATTTCATGTTTATGATGCAAATTCATATTTTGAGTGCAGTTGTTTTCTTCAATTTTGAGTCATCTGGAGTACATCCAGGTTCAGCCTGCACCAACCCTATACCTCCAGAGTGCACGCCTTTTTCCGTAGAACTAGACTTGTGCGGCAAGCAGCTGCCAGATTCTACTCCAGGGTGGTGTCTGGCTGTGGCTGCTGATCCCACTTGGAGAACAGGAACACTAGGACAGGGGCGGACATCAGGCAGGACTAGCAGATGAGCACAGATGAAACTCAGATGTGTAGGCTGGCACGGCTGAGACACAGGGCTGGCAGAGGCACAGGGCTGGCAAGAATGGCAGAGACACAAGGCTGGCAGACACGGCAGAGACACAGGTCTGGCAGGAATGGCAGAGACACAGGGCTGGCAGGCACGGCAGAGACACAGGGCTGGCAGGCATGGCAGAGACACAGGGCTGGCAGGAACAGCAGAGACACAGGGCTGGCAGGAATGGCAGAGACACAGGGCTAGTTGGTGTGGTGTATGAAGGAACAGGTAGGGACCTGTTCACACAGGAGGTGCAGGTACAGATATGGAGTATGAAGGAACAGGTTGGGATCTGTTCACACTGGAGGTGCAGGTCAGGAACAAGCAGGAAGGAATGAAGCATGAAGGAACAGGTTGAGACCAGTTCACACAGGAAAAGAACCACAAGGCTGCAGATAGGAGCGGTAGAGCAGCAAGAGATAGAGCAGCAATAGAAGCTAAGCAGAGCGGAACCACAAGGAATGTGGAGAGGAGCTGCAGCAAGAGATTTCTGCAGCAGCAGAAGCCAAGCAGAGCGGAACCGCAAGGAATGCAGAAAGGAGCTGCAGCAAGAGATTTCTGCAGAAGCTAAGCAGAGCGGAACGGCAAGGAATGCAGAAAGGAACTGCAGCAAGAGATCTCTGCATCAGCAGAAGCAAAGCAGAGCGGAACCACAAGGAATGCGGAGAGGAGCTGCAGCAAGAGAATCCTGCAGCAACAGGAGTGGAGCAGAACTGAACGGAGCAGTACCGCAGGAGTGTGGAGCAGAGGTATAGCTGCAAAAGAACAGAGCACAGACAAAGTCACAAGGGTACAGAGCAGTCAGAGCCACAAAAGTGTGGAGCATAAGCAAACAGAGAGGACACAAGGAAAGACACAGCAGGGAGAGAAGCCACAGACAAGGAGACAGGGAGACAGAGATAGGACAAAGTTCAGACAAGGTAATGGAACGAGATAAGGCACAAGCACAAAGACACAGGGACCATGATATTCTGCCTCCTGGAGGGCGAACAGACCAAAACAAGGCAAAGCAAGGACACAGACACTGAGACCAGGATATACAGCCTCCTGGAGAGCAGACCAACAAGAACAAGGCAAAGCTACGAGTAGAGCCTCCAGAGGAGAAACACAGAGTTAACACTGCACAGGCCCCGTCCACAGGGTGGAGCTGCATTAAATACTGGAGGCCTCTTGGTAATTGGTACTGGAGGCCTCTTGGTAATTGGTCAGGAACACATTAGACATGTGCGCACTGATTCTATAAGAACCACAGAGTTCTGGCTCCGCCCCCTATGCACACAGCCAGGAAGCATGCAGAGAGCAGAGGCACAGAATATGGAGCTGGCAACAGACAGAAAACAACATGACATGGAGCAGTGGGTAAGATGGTGTGTGAAAGATGAGAGGCCAGATTCCAGGGGACGGCAATGCTCGAGTCGGCAGGTGCATTTTGATTGCTGCCATTTCTTTAATTTCTTCTTACTCAGCAAGCACATGCATGCAGCATTTACCACTGAATGCTGTGGCACATGCAGTGAAAGAATATGTCCTCATGCTAGCCAGTGGATGAATGTATTCTGTGGGCGGAGTAAACACACAATATACTGACATCCCACAGTTGAAGTCAACAGTCCTCATGTTTTCTGTGATGTATATACCTCAGTCTCATGTCTCCGTGATGTATCTACCGCAATGTCATGTCTCTTTTGATGTATAGAGTTGTAACAGGAGTGCTAGAACCACTGTGCCATTGTCAGTGGATAGCTTAGAGGAGCTTAACTAGGTGAACACCTAACTTCACCAGAGCCGCTAGTGGTGGGTTTAGGCTTGGCTCTTGATGGACAGCAGGTGCTACACCAGGGCTGACCTTGGATGTACAGCAGCTGACTCCCAAGGGACAGGTAGCTGGAACAGCGTATTAGGTGTGTACAGCTGACACAGGCAGGCACGGCACATACACAGGAATCACAGGTGCTGGCGGGCATGGCTGTTATACAGATATGCATGGCAGGTGCAAGCTGGTATACAGATGGTCACAGCAGGTGCAGGCTGGTATACACATGAGCACGGCAGGTGCATGTTGGTATTCAGAGGGGTATGGCAGGTGCAGGCTGGTATATGAATGGGCACGGCAGGTGCAGGCTGGTATACGAATGTGCACAGCAGGTGCAGGCTGGTATACTGATTGGCACGGTAGATGCAGGCTATAAGGACAGAACAAGCAGGTACGGTCAGACACTAGTGGGACTAGCTGGTACTGGCAGGTGCTAGTAAACATGGGACCTGAGAGCTAGCAAGCATGCTAAAAACAGACTAACCACATTGCACAGGTACCTCCATTCAGATGGAGGAGTCTTAAATAATAAGTTTCTCCCAGTCATTGTGAGGAGACACTTTAGGATAGTGTGCATGGGTCCCTTAAGAAGGAGATAGAGGAAGTGCAGGATGGGGGCCACAGCTGTGAGTAAGTCAGCATCCCTGCCAGGAGAGCAGAGAAACATACAGGAATGCCAGCGTTACAGCACTCCCACTTTACATCACCTCTTATTCAAGTCCACTAGAAATATCTCCAGGAGGAGAGAGACATGGATGTTCTCACTGGGCTCCCACGACCTCTCCTCAAGACCGAACCACTTTCAATCCACAAGAAAAAAGTTTTCCTCTTACCCTCTTGGTGAACAGAATATCTTCACCCTCGAAAACATCTACAGAGCTGACTGCAGCAGGAGTGGTACCTGGATCTTCAAAGAAGGGACTGAGGATGACAGGCTTGTGAAGAAACGTGAATGAATTGGGGTTCCGCTATTAGGCTGGGAGTTTGAGCTTGTAGGCTACAGAATTTATCTGTTCAAGAAACTCGAACGGACCAATGAAGCGAGGTCCCAATTTATGAGATGGTAGCTTAAGACAGACAAAGTTAGACGACAGCCAAACCTTGTCCCCAGGCCAAAACAGATGTCTCTTGCCTGCATGTCTCTTCATCCATTCAGAGGATTTTAATCGGGTGGTCTTCTCAGATCTTAGAAAACCCCTTGATGAGGAATTCTGCAGCAGGAATGTCAGTGGAAGTAGACACAGGAAACAGAATATTGTGATGTTTACCATAGACCACATAAAATGGAGATTTAGCAGAGCATTTGTAACACCCCAGGTATCCGGTTGTTACAGTGATGTTACCTTCCATTCTGGCAGGGTGATATCATGCCTGGAGGCAAAGAGGCTAAGATTCTCTTTTCCAGGTAAGCACACATTTTGAATCCAGGTCAGGAGGGGGAGCTCAGGACCCGGATTCAGGGGAGCTTCCCCAGCTTTAAGTATCTTGGTCTGGAGGAGGAGTTAGTTAGTTGGTCCAGGGAGACCAAGGAGAGCAGTCAGGGAGAGACTGAGACAGAAAGAAGTCTGTGAGGCAGACAGGGGAGCTGTGCAGCCAGGACTTAGCTGCCACTCCTGGGAAGGAAGAGAACCTGAAGGGTTGTTGTATGCAGTGGAGCATTGAGGAAAGAAGAACAGGAGGCACCCTCAGAGCCGAAGCGCAGAAACCAGGCACCAGGAGCCCGAGGCTTTTGTGGGACTCTAAGACACATAGCAGAACCGGAGGGCACTAAACTATACGTAAACTGTCCACTCCAAGCCTGAGGTACAGCAGTACTCTAAGAGCCCGGGTCGTGGTAGAGACCCTATAAAAAGGCTCAAACTGCCTACCAGAGGACAGGAGAGAGAGGATAACTTGCTAGTAAGCTACAAGCAACAGGGACCTCACCATCTTAGCCAAGTAGAAAAGGCTTACAGACCTCACCTGGGAGAGGCGTCACCTTGGCCTCCAAGCTGGCTGGATCACATCAGCACCTGTGCCTGGTACCCAGGACTGTGGACTACTACCACCAGTAAACCAGGTAAAGAATTTACAACTTGTGTCCTCCACTTATTCATCGGCATACAACATCCTTGCCACACACCTTGTGTCAGGACTCTGAACATTTTTATTACCTTTTGTGCAGTACTGCAATTTTCCAAGATGGCGTCTTTGGTCTAATGTGCACTGTGTCTTCCTGCTATTAAACTCCACCCCAGACTTCAGTCTGTGCTAGAGTATTCTGCCTTGCATCCAGCTCCTGTCATGTCGGACGCTATTGAGACCAGGTCGTTCGACAGACAGCGGTAATTCCGCTTTTGACCACTATTTGCTCATTGGCGTCGGCTAGGTTTTGTCCAGCTGTTCCAGGGTTAATTTACCTGATCCTCGGATTGGAAGCTGGGCCATGCCCATGGCCTTTAAATAGTTCTCCGGATCATTGGGCGTCGCCGATTATAGCTTCTGTCTTGCATTGTTATCTCGGTCTGGAGTGGAGAGCTGGTTGTTGGAGAATCGTTGCTGGTGGTGTATTTTCCTTTGTCTTATTTACTCTTTCCTATATTTGTGTTTATTTTGCCCTGCACATTTATAGTGTAATTCCTGAGTGACTGCGGCGTGGTGTATATTTTCCTTTATCCTTGTCTGTACTAATTGTGGGTATTGGTGTATTGCATTCACTGGGTGGAGGGCAGAGGTTTTCAGCTTAGGGTTGTAACAGGAGGCAGGGTGAGGTTCGAGGCCTGGACATGCACACCATCAGTGTAAACTTCAGGTAGAGGGTCAGTCAGCATTTCCCTAGTCTGAGGGAAATTGCAGGGGCCCGGGTAATTAGCTCTCACCCACCTAGTCTCCCCGTGACATTATAATCGGCCCAACAACAACAAAAAAAAAGGGGTTTCTTTTTTTGTGTGTTTTGTCATGGATCCCATGACTTCCATAACCCACCAGTTGGAGGCGCTGTCCCTACAGGTCACGGAGTTGAGGGGGGCAGTACAGCAACAGGGACTAGCAGTATCTAATGTGCAAGCTAGAGCGACAGAAAGAGTTGCTGAGCCTAAATTTCCTTTGCCTGAAAAATTTGCTGGGGAACGCAGTAAATTTGTTTCTTTTCGTGAAGCTTGCAAACTATATTTCCGTATGCGCCCGATCTCCTCGGGTAATGAGGCTCAGCATGTGGGCCTGGTGTTGTCATTGTTAAGCGGGGATCCCCAAGCATGGGCGTTTTCTTTGCCATCTGATTCTGCTGCATTTGACTCTGTGGAGAGTTTTTTTTCTTCTCTTGGGAAAATCTATGATGAACCTGACAGAATGGCGCTGGCAGAATCTAAGATATGTTCCATTCGCCAGAGGGAGCGACTAGCAGAGGATTACTGTTCTGAATTCCGCAGCTGGGCGATCGATACCCAATGGAATGATGCAGCATTGCGGAGTCAGTTTATTCATGGGGTTTCTGGAAGGGTTAAAAAAGCCCTTCTGATGTACGAGACTCCTGCTTCTCTAGATTCCGCTATGAGTCTGGTTGTACGCATTGATCGCCGTCTGCGTCAGGGGGAGCATGAGACACCGCCTGTGGGTGAAGGTTTAGGTTCACGTGAGGTTGCTGCAGGTGAGCCCACGGAGCCTATGCAAATCGCAGGGGTGTCACATGTAAAGCGTCGAGCCCCAGAGATCAGGAAGCAGCGAGCCTGTTTTTACTGTGGTAAAATTGGTCATTTTATTAACATCTGTCCTCTGCTGTCTAAGAAAAACGCAACGGCGGAAAACTTCTAAGCTCAGATGGTGTGGAGGAGACCAATCTGAGCTTATGTATATCCTCCATGATGGTTTCTCAATGCATGCTCACTGCTAAGGTTTTTATCGCTGGCAGTGAGCTGCCAATTACTGTTTTTGTGGATAGTGGTTCAGCCACCAATCTCATTGATGAGGAGTTTGCGCTCACAGCAGGTTTTAGGATTGAAAAACTGTCTCATCCTATCCGTGTGGTCACCATCAATGCTGCTCCTCTCTATCAGGGGGAGATTACTGAATTTGTGGCTGAGGTGAAACTCCACATTGGGGTTCTACATTCCGAGCGGGTTACATGTAAGGTGCTCAGGAATCTTCCTGCTCAGGTGGTTTTGGGTTTTCCTTGGTTGTCCATGCACAACCCAGTAATTGACTGGAAAACTCAGGACATAATTCAGTGGAGCGAGTTCTGCCAGGAGAATTGCCTGGCTACATGTGTGGCTGCGGTGACTTCAAGCGTTCCGGAGTCACTTCTGGATTTTGTGGATGTGTTCTCTGAAAAGGGTTGCTCAGAGTTGCCGCCACATCGTCCCTATGACTGTTCTATCAGGTTTAAACCAGGGGCCAAGTTGCCTAAAGCAAGGATGTTTAACATCTCCGGTCCGGAGAGACAAGCGTTAAAAGATTATATTGCTGAAAGCTTGAGCAAAGGGCACATCAGGCCATCATCTTCGCCGGTGGCAGCAGGGTTCTTCTTCATGAAGAAGAAAGATGGCGGATTACGCCCGTGTTTGGATTTCAGGGAGTTGAACCAGATTACGTTTCGTGATTAGTGTTGAGCGTTCCGATACCGCAAGTATCGGGTATCGGCCGATATTTGCGGTATTGGAATTCCGATACCGAGATCCGATACTTGCCGCATATCGGATACCGGAATCGGAAGTTCCCAGGATTCTAACTGCACGAATTCAGCCAATGAGGAATAATTCCAAGTGTGGGCACATCCTGTTCAGCATGGTGGGCATGTAACTACTGGCAAGGCTGTGATTGGCTGCTGAAATGATGTCATGATGCACTATAAAAAAACGCTGCCGCCCTTTCTGGCTCACTCTGCTGTGAATTCAGTTAGTGACGGGACGCTGTGTTCTGACTGAGGGCCAGTTGAGATACCGATTTGCTTCTTTGTGCTTTTCCCAGGCTAATTTAGCAACCGCTGTGTGTTCACCTTGCTTTTGCCTTGCAGCGCTGTTTTCACAGCGATCTGCAAGGTCTCTGTGTGTGTGTGAGTGCAGCCCACTCTCTAGTCTGTGTGCAGCCATAGCTGGTTGTATTCAGGTCAGGGTGGTTCACTGCCTCATACTGTTCTATCCTTTCCATTGTCCTTTTTTGCAAGTAGTGCAGGCTGCTGCACATTTTTTTCAAATAATTCCTATTAGTGACTTTCCACCCGTATCCAGCTAAATTGTGGAAAAACACTACATAGGATAACCTAGAGTAGTTTTTTTGGGCCTTGCAGCGCCGTTTACGGCTGTCTGCACGGTCTCCGTGTGAGTGCAGCTCGCCCTGTAGTCTGTGTGCAGCCACAGCCGGTTGTATCCAGCTCAGGGTGGTTCACTGACTCATACAGTTCTATCCATTCCATTGTCCTTTTTTGCAATTAGTGCAGCCCGCTGCATATTTTTTCAAATAATTCCTATTAGTGGCTTTCCACCCGTATCCAGCTAAATTGTGGAAAAACACTACATAGGAAAACGTAGAGGAGGTTTTTGGGGCCTTGCAGTGCCGTTTACGGCTGTCTGCATGGTCTCCGTGTGAGTGCAGCTCGCCCTGTAGTCTGTGTGCAGCCACAGCCGGTTGTATCCAGCTCAGGGTGGTTCACTGACTCATACAGTTCTATCCATTCCATTGTCCTTTTTTGCAAATAGTGCAGCCCGCTGCATATTTTTTCAAATAATTCCTATTAGTGGCTTTCCACCCGTATCCAGCTAAATTGTGGAAAAACACTACATAGGATAACGTAGAGGAGGTTTTTGGGGCCTTGCAGTGCCGTTTATGGCTGTCTGCACGGTCTCCGTGTGAGTGCAGCTCGCTCTGTAGTCTGTGTGCAGCCACAGCCGGTTGTATCCAGCTCAGGGTGGTTCACTGACTCATACAGTTCTATCCATTCCATTGTCCTTTTTTGCAAATAGTGCAGCCCGCTGCACATTTTTTCAAATAATTCCTATTAGTGGCTTTCCACCCGTATCCAGCTAAATTGTGGAAAAACACTACATAGGATAACGTAGAAGAGGTTTTTGGGGCCTTGCAGCGCCGTTTACGGCTGTCTGCACGGTCTCTGTGTGAGTGCAGCTCGCCCTGTTGTCAGTTCAGCCCCCGCAAAATAAATAAATAATAAAGTTCACCAAACACACCACTTTACAGTTGTGTAGGCCACATTAGCTCATATTAAAGTCTAGTCCACACTTTAGAAAATTAGTGTTTCTTATACCTGTTAGGAGCTGTTCAGGAATAAGCACACTAAGCTGTTAGTACTTTTCTGCTTATCTTTATCAGTCAACAAAGATGAAGAAGGCAGGGAGTAAGGCACGTGGGCGTGGGCGCGGAGCAGGGAGAGGATGTGGGGATTCTGTGCCTGCTGCGGGCACCGGTGACTCATCATCACCCAGTTTCAGCAGGGAACAGACCTTCATGCGCAGCTTTGTCGGAGAGCGCCGTACACCGCTGCTGCGTGAAGACCAAATTGAAGCCATTGTCGGATGGATGGCAGCTAACGCATCGACTTCAATTAGTGCCACATCCTCTCAGACACAGAGCACTGGAGAGCACCCATCTGTCTCTTCGCCACCTGCCAAATTGCCCAGGCAGACAGAGAGCCCAGGAATGGAGCCGTCTCTACTTCTGTTCTCTGAATCTCTTGGCTTGGAAACAGGGGGCTAGCCAAGCAGCATTGGAGAAATGGAAGAAGAGGCAGTGTGCAGTGATGCCCAACAGCTTTTTCTCTCTGAGTCTGAAGAGGCGGGTGGGCCAGTGCCTCCGGTCACCACACCACAGAACGCATCCGCTGATGACACTCAGGTGCCACTTTCTGGTGCGTGCTCTGCTGCTGAGACTACCCAGGAGGAGCAGTTGGTGGCAGAGGGTAGTGTAGATGATGAGGTCCTTGACCCATCGTGGCATGAGGGACAGGAAGGTGGTGGGAGCAGCTCTGAGGAAGAGATTCCCCGATCGGGCCAAAGAGGGAGAGGGAGGGGCAAGACTGCGGATCCTGTAGCCTCCACTTTGGCACCCGTTAGGAGTGTGTCTCTTCCAAAAGCCAAAAAGGGTGCTCCCAAGACTTGCAGTGCCTGGTCCTTTTTTGACACAGTTGCAGATGACATTTGCTATGTCAAATGCAATGTGTGTCATCACAAAGTCAAAAGAGGGAGAAATGTCAGCAACCTCAATACCTCCAACATGTGGAAACATGTGTGGACCAGGCACGCGGCGGAGTTACAGAAACGCACTGAAGAGCTAGGCCAACCAACAGCGGCAGCTACCACCTCTTCAGCTCGTGTTGCCTCTTCCTCCAGCTCACACGCAGCTGGTTCGGCTTCCTCCCAGGATCACCGTGGAAGAACCTCTGGCACTGTTGTCCAGAGACCCACTGTAATTCCACCCGCAGCACCACGTTCCCAGTTATCCTCACACTCCCAGGCCAGTGGACAGCCATCGGTAGTACAGGCATTTGAGAAAAGGCGGCCTTTCTCGGCAAACCACCCACGAGCACAGGCTCTGACTGCAGGCATTGCCAAACTTCTGTCACTGGAAATGCTGTCATTCAGGCTGGTGGAGACTGACAGCTTCCGTGACTTGATGTCATTGGCAGTCCCACAGTACAATGTGCCCAGCCGCTTTTATTTCAGCAGGCAAGCCGTCCCTGCCCTGCACAAGCATGTGGAGGGACACATAAAACACTCGCTACTGAACACCATCAGTAGCAAGGTCCACCTCACCACTGATGCATGGACCAGTTAACATGGACAGGGGCGATACCTTTCCCTCACTGCCCATTGGGTTAATGTTGTTGAGCCGGGTACAGATCGTGCGAGTGGCTCAGGACGTGTCCTGCCCACTCCAAGGATTGCAGGAATCCAGTCTGTACGCATTGACTCCTCCTCTTACACAAGTTCCTCAGAATCATCGCTGTGGGAGCCGTCACAGTCCACCTCCACATGGACCCGTGAACGTTTACCTGTTATGACTGACATGAGCACAGCCGTGGCCAAACGTCAACAGGCCATCTTGAAATTAATTTCTTTGGGGAATCGAAGCCACACAGCGCAGGAGCTCTGGAATGCCATCAAGCAGGAGAGCGATGTGTGGTTTGTAGCAGCGAATCTCCAGCCAGGCATGGTAGTGTGTGATAATGGCCGAAATCTGGTGGCAGCTCTGGGCCTCGGCAACTTCACTCACATCCCATGTCTGGCACATGTGCTCAACTTGGTCATGCAGAGTTTTTTGAGGGACTATCCGGATCTTGATGCACTGCTGCACAAGGTCCGCCTAGAGTGTGCTCACTTGCGGCGTTCCAGCACGGCAAAATCGCGCATTGCGGCTCTGCAGTGCCGATTCCGCCTTCTGGAACATCGCATCATATGTGACCTACCTACCAGGTGGAATTCCACGTTACATATGTTGGAGCGGTTGTGTGAGCAGCAGCAAGCAGTAATGGAGTACCAGCTGCATCAGGCGCAAAGAAGTTGCACTCCGCACCGTTCAGACTTCACAACCACAGAGTGGGCCACTATGAAGGACGTCTGCCAGGTTTTGCGTCCCTTCGATTATTCCACGCGGATGATGAGTGCAGATGATGCACTAGTCAGCATGACTGTCCCCCTTATCTGCCTGCTTGAAAAATCACTGCAAGCGCTAAAGGATGATGTTGTGGAAGAGGTGGAGGATGAGGATTCACCATTTCCATCATCTTCTGGACAGTCAGCGCCACGTGGTTCCTCACAAACGCGTACGCAGGGGACACTTTATGAGGAGGATGAGGAGGAGTCAATGGAGGAGGAAGACATCCATCCAGAGGAGGGAGTTACACAATTGTCCAGTAGTCAATGTGTACAGCGAGGGTGGGGTGATGATGAGCGGGCAGAGATCACGCCTCAAGCAGGGGACAGCGTTTCTTGGCCAGTTGGCAGTCTGCAGCACATGGTTGATTACATGCTGCAGTGCCTGAGAAACGACAGCCGCATCGCCCGCATTCTCAACATGTCTGATTATTGGGTGTTCACCCTCCTCGATCCTCGCTACCGGGACAACGTACAAAGCCTCATCACACCGTTGAACCGGGAGCGTAAAATGCAGGAGTACCAAGACACACTGGTGAATTCCATCATCTTCTCCAGTCCAACTGAGAGAAGTGCTGCTAGTGCTTTACAAAGCAGCTCAGTGCGTCCAGGCAGTAGAGGAGGCTCTGCACAAAGAGGGAGCAGAAGCAGTGCCTCTGCCCAAGGCAAGACCAGTATGGCCCAACTGTGGCACAGTTTTGTGTGCCCGCCACAAATGTCTACACCATCACAGACGGCTCCAGTCAGCAGGAGGCAACGGTTCCGTCAGATGGTGACAGACTACATGTCTTGCCCTCTTGCTGTACTCCCAGACGGCTCTTCCCCTTTCAAGTTTTGGGTCTCTAAGCTGGATACATGGCCAGAGCTAAGCCAGTATGCATTGGAGGTGCTGGCTTGCCCTGCGGCTAGTGTATTATCGGAACGCGTCTTTAGTGCTGCAGGTGGTATACTAACTGACCGTCGCATGCGACTATCCTCCAATAACGTTGACCGGCTTACTTTCCTGAAAATGAACCAGGCCTGGATCTCGCAGGAATTTGCCACTCCTCTTCCTGATTAAATAATTGGGTGACTGTCTACAGTATCCAGGTCTCCTGTTGTGTTCATCTTTCTACCACCTGAACTGTAATTCCTGGGCTCCAACACCGCCAGTTGAGGCTCAGAAGTGCCGTCTGCACAGTCAAAACATACGACCCAGTGTTATTGGGTGTCAGTAACGTCAGCTGATCCCCAGCTGTGTAGCCGGCAATGTGTCCTGCGACCGCCACGCTGACACAACTGAAATGTAAGGGAACCTGTCCCCCCCCCCCAGGCGTTTGTTACTGAAATAGCCACCTTGTGCAGCAGTTATGCTGCACAAGGAAAAGGTAACTATTTTTGTTTTGCTCCTTACACACGCAGAACTTAACACTTTTAAAGTGTGTCCACTGATACCGTAAAACCATCCCAGAGGTGGGACTTTCCTTTGTAATGTGACGCAGCACACCAGTCATTCCTATCCCCTTGGCGACGTGCGCCGCCTCCTCCGCGTTGTTTCATTCTCTCCCGGAGCCAGGCTGTTATGTTATCCCTTGGCCAGGCACACTTTGCGGTGCCCGTCTTCTGACATCATTTGGTGTCAGGCTGGCTGCGCCTGTGCGGCCGCGCTGGCCAAGATCCTGCCTCGCAGTGTCTTCTGATTTTATCACACTGCGGGCCTGGGATCCATGGGCATGCGCAGTGCATATCTTCACCTCCGCCTCTCCACCTATTTCAGACTGTGTGCCGTCAGCTGATCCCTAATAGCATGCCACAGCCGTGACACCGCACAGTCTGAAGAAGCCGGAGGGAGGGGAGTGAGAGGCGAGGATATGTAATGCGCATGGCCATGGATCCCAGGCCCGCGGTGGGATTACATTAGACGACACTGCGAGGTGGGATCTCGGCCAGCGCGGCCGCACAGGCGCAGCCAGCCTGACATAAAATGATGTCAGAAGACCGGCACCGCAAATTGCGCCTGGCCAAGGGATAACATAACAGCACAGGCTCCAGGACGGAATCAAGCAACGCTGAGGAGGCGGCGCATGGCACCAAGGGGGTAGGAATGACGGCTGGGCTGCGTCACATTACAAAGGAAAGTCCCACCTCCGGGATGGTTTTACGGTATCAGTGGACACACTTTAATTGTTTAGTTCTGTGTTTGCAAGGAGCATAATGAAAAGAGCCACCTTTTCCTTTGGCATCCTTTGTGATGCAAAAGCTGGCTCTTTCAGCTACAAACGCCTTTTGGGGTGGGGGTTAAAGGTTCCCTTTCGACTTGCTCCAATCAGGCTTCGGCCTAAACGGTGTTCCTCTGCACCTCCTGCTGTCCCTGGGCTCCAACACTGCTAGTTGGTGCCTGGAAGTGCTGTCCGCACAGTCAACAGTCGCTCCTCTGTTATTGGGGTTCAGTAACGTTAGCTGCTCCCCTGCTGTGTGTGCTGCAATACCTCCTATCTGCTCCTCCTGCTGTCCCTGGGCTCCAGCACCGCTAGTTGGTGCCTGGAAGTGCTGTCCGCACAGTCAGCAGTCGCTCCTCTATTATTGTGGTTCAGTAACGTCAGCTGCTCCCCTGCTGTGTGTGCTGCAATACCTCCTATCTGCTCTTCCTGCTGTCCCTGGGCTCCAACACCGCTAGTTGGTGCCTGGAAGTGCTGTCCGCACAGTCAACAGTCGCTCCTCTGTTATTGGGGTTCAGTAACATCAGCTGCTTTGTTGTGAACTCTGTTCTCGAGCTCCCTCCTGTGGTCAGGAATGGTATTTCTGTGAGTTCTGTCCGTGGGTTCCCTCTGGTGGCTGAAAGTGGAGCTGCTGGTCTGGAGGTGGCTTCCTCAGCTGCATCGTTTAAGACTGGGCTGGTTCCTCTATTTAACTCTGCTCAGATCGTTACCTGATGCCAGTTGTCAATGTATCTGTACTGGTTCAGATCTCACTTGGATCTCCTGATGACCTGTCTACTTCAGCAGAAGCCAAGTCCCTGTTAAGCTCATTTGTTGTTCATTTGTGTGCTGAATATATTTCTGAGTACCTGCTAAGTTTTGTCCAGCTGGCTATCATGATATTGTCTCGCTAGCTGGAAGCTCTGGGTTGCAGAGTGGCACCTACCGCGCCGTGAGTCGGCGCGGGGGGTTTCTTGCTCACTCTGCGTGGCTTTTTGTAGTTTTTTGTGCTGACCGCAAAGATCTCTTTATCTAACTTCTGTCTATTTAGTAAGTCGGGCCTCCTTTGCTGAAACCTGTCTCATTCCTGTGTTTGTGCCTTCCTCTTGACTCACAGTCAATATATGTGGGGGGCTGCTCTTTTCCTTTGGGGAATTTCTCTGAGGCAAAGTGAGGCTATATTTCTCTTTAGGTGTAGTTACCTCTCAGGCTGTGTAGAGTCGTCTAGGCAGAGTCAGGTACGATCCACGGCTAATTCTAGTGTGTGTGTTAATAGATTAGGGCTGCAGTCAGCAGAGCTCCCACTTCCCAGAGCTCGCTCTATTTTGCAGTTTTGACTATCAGGTCATTCCCGGTGCTCCTAACCACCAGGTCCAGCCATAACAGTACAACTGGCCTAAAAGTGTTAATGCATCTCAATAGAGGGATAAGAGAAGTTCTGAGACCATTTTTTTTTCTCTGCAGTGTGTTTAGTCTTTTTTTCCCCTAAACCTCTGGGTGGTTCAGGACTTAGGTGTAGATATGGACATTCAAGGTCTGTCCTCTTGTGTGGATAATCTCACTGCAAGGGTACAAGGCATTCAGGATTATATAGTTCAGAATCCTATGTTAGAGCCTAGAATCCCAATTCCTGATTTGTTTTCTGGGGATAGATCAAAGTTTCTGAATTTCAAGAATAATTGTAAACTATTTCTTGCCCTGAAACCTCGCTCCTCTGGTGACCCTAGTCAGCAAGTAAAAATCATTATTTCCTTGTTGCGTGGTGACCCTCAAGACTGGGCATTCTCCCTTGCGCCAGGAGATCCTGCATTGCTTAATGTAGATGCGTTTTTTCTGGCGCTTGGATTGCTCTATGACAAACCAAATTCTGTGGATCAGGCAGAGAAAATCTTGCTGGCTCTATGTCAGGGTCAGGATGATGCTGAAATGTGTTGTCAGAAGTTTAGAAAGTGGTCTGTGCTTACTCAATGGAATGAGTGTGCTCTGGCAGCGATTTTCAGAATGGGTCTTTCTGAGGGCCTTAAGGATGTTATGGTGGGGTTCCCCACGCCTGCTGGTCTGAATGAATCAATGTCCTTGGCTATTCAGATCGATCGGCGTTTGCGGGAGCGGAAAGTTGTGCACCATGTGTCCTCTGAGCAGAGGCCTGAGACTATGCAATGTGATAGGACTTTAACCAGAACTGAACGGCAAGAGCACAGATGTCAGAATAGGCTGTGTTTTTACTGTGGTGACTCCACTCATGCTATCTCTGATTGTCCTAAGCGCACTAAGCGGTCCGCTAGGTCTGTCACCATTGGTACTATACAGCCTAAATTTCTTTTGTCCGTTACTCTGATTTACTCTTTGTCATCCTACTCTGTTATGGTGTTTGTGGATTCAGGCGCAGCCCTGAATTTGATGGACTTAGAGTATGCCAGGCGCTGTGGTTTTTTCTTGGAGCCCTTGCAGCATCCTATTCCATTAAGGGGAATTGATGCTACGTCTTTGGCCAAGAATAAGCCTCAGTACTGGACCCAGTTGACCATGTGCATGGCTCCTGCACATCGGGAAGATATTCGCTTTTTGGTGTTGCATAATTTGCATGATGTGGTCGTGTTGGGTTTGCCATGGCTACAGGTCCATAATCCAGTATTGGACTGGAAATCTATGTCTGTGTCCAGTTGGGGTTGTCAAGGGGCCCATGGTGATGTTCCAGCATTGTAAATTTCTTCTTCCACTCCTTCTGAAGTACCTGAGTTTTTGTCGGATTACCAGGATGTATTTGATGAGCCCAAGCCCAGTGTCCTGCCTCCTCATAGGGATTGAGATTGTGCTATTAATTTGATTCCTGGTAGTAAGTTTCCTAAAGGCCGACTTTTCAATTTATCTGTGCCAGAACACGCCGCTATGCGGAGCTATATAAAGGAGTCCTTGGAGAAAGGGCATATTTGCCCGTCGTCGTCACCGTTGGGAGCAGGGTTCTTTTTTTTGGCCAAGAGGGATGGTTCTCTGAGACCTTGTATAGATTACCGCCTTCTTAATAAAATTTTGGTCAAATTTCAGTACCCTTTGCCTCTATTGTCTGATTTGTTTGCTCGGATTAATGGGGCTAGTTGGTTTACCAAGATAGATCTTCGAGGAGCGTATAATCTTGTGCGTATTAAGCGGGGCGATGAATGGAAAACCGCATTTAATACGCCCGAGGGCCATTTTGAGTATCTGGTGATGCCATTCGGGCTTTCTAATGCACCATCTGTATTCCAGTCCTTTATGCATGACATCTTCTGAAAGTATTTGGATAGTTTCATGATAGTATATTTGGATGATATTTTGGTCTTTTCGGATGATTGGGAGTCTCATGTGAAGCAGGTCAGAATGGTGTTCCAAGTCCTTTGTGCTAATTCCTTGTTTGTGAAGGGGTCTAAGTGTCTCTTCGGAGTTCAGAAGGTTTCCTTTTTGGGCTTCATTTTTTCCCCTTCTACTATCGAGATGGATCCAGTTAAAGTCATGGCCATTTATGATTGGACTCAGCCTACATCTGTAAAGAGCCTTCAGAAATTCCTGGGCTTTGCAAATTTTTACCGTCGCTTCATCGCTAATTTTTCTAGTGTTGTCAAACCACTGACTGATTTGACCAAGAAAGGTGCGGATGTGGTGAATTGGTCCTCTGCGGCCGTTGAGGCGTTTCAGGAGCTGAAATGTTGTTTTTCTTTGGCTCCTGTGTTGTGTCAGCCAGATGTTTCGCTCCCTTTTCAGGTCTAGGTTGATGCTTCTGAGATTGGAGCAGGGGCTGTTTTGTCTCAGAGAAGTTCTGATGGCTCTGTGATGAAGCCACGTGCTTTCTTTTCTAGAAAGTTTTCGCCTGCTGAGCGTAATTATGATGTTGGCAATCGGGAGTTGTTGGCCATGAAGTGGGCATTCGAGGAGTGGCGACATTGGCTTGAGGGCGCCAATCATCGCGTGGTGGTCTTGACGGATCACAAGAATTTGACTTATCTCGAGTCTGCCAAGCGGTTGAACCCTAGACAGGCTCGATGGTCACTGTTTTTCTCCCGTTTCGATTTCGTGGTTTCATACCTTCCGGGTTCAAAGAATGTGAAGGCTGATGCCCTTTCAAGGAGTTTTGTGCCTGATTCTCCGGGAGTTTCTGAGCCGGCTGGTATTCTCAAAGAGGGGGTGATTTTGTCTGCCATCTCCACTGATTTGCGGCGGGTTCTGCAGGAGTTTCAGGCGGATAGACCTGACCGCTGTCCTGCAGAGAGACTGTTTGTCCCTGATAGATGGACTAGTAGGGTTATCTCGGAGGTTCATTGTTCGGTGTTGGCTGGTCATCCTGGAATTTTTGGTACCAGAGATTTGGTGGCTAGGTCCTTTTGGTGGCCTTCCTTGTCCCAGGATGTGCGTGCTTTTGTGCAGTCCTGTGGGACTTGTGCTCGGGCGAAGCCCTGCTGTTCTCGTGCCAGTGGGTTACTTTTACCCTTGCCGGTCCCGAAGAGGCCCTGGACGCATGTTTCCATGGATTTTATTTCAGATCTCCCTGTCTCTCAAAGGATGTCGGTCATCTGGGTGGTTTGTGATCGCTTCTCTAAGAAGGTCCATTTGGTACCCTTGCCTAAGTTGCCTTCATCCTCTGATTTGGTTCCGTTGTTTTTCCAGCATGTGGTTCCTTTGCATGGCATTCCGGAGAATATTGTGTCGGACAGAGGTTCCCAGTTTGTTTCGAGGTTTTGGCGGTCCTTTTGTGCTAAGATGGGCATTTGTCATGAATCCCCAATGGCTAGGGATAGCACAGGACAAGCAAAGTACAAATAGATAACGGACGAGCTCTAGGGTGATGGAACCTGGGCTGACCGCTGCCCTACGCCTGACAAACGCAACTAGAGATAGCCAGGGAGCGTGCCTACGTTGGTTCTAGACGCCACGCACCAGCCTAAGAGCTAACTAGTACTGCAGAGAAAATAAAGACCTCACTTGCCTCCAGAGGAATGAACCCCAAAAGATATAGTTGCCTCCTCACATGTATTGACAGTGAAATGAGAGGAAGGCACACACATAGAGATGATATATATAGTTTTAGCAAATAGAGGCCCGCTGTAAACTAGAAAGCAGAACGATACAAAAAGGGACTGAGCGGTCAGCAAAAAACCCTAATCAAAAAACCATCCTGAGATTACAAGAACCCATGTGCCAACTCATGGCACATGGGGAGAACCTCAGTCCACTAGAGCTACCAGCTAGCATAGAGACATAATAAGCAAGCTGGCCAAAAAATCAAACAACTGAAAATCAGCACTTAGCTTATCCTGAAAGATCTGGGAGCAGGTAGGCAGGAACCAAACAGAGCACATCTGAATACATTGATAGCCGGCAAGGGAATGACAGAAAGGCCAGGTAAAATAGGAAACACCCAGCCTCTGATGGACAGGTGGAAACCAAAGGCCGCAACCCACCAAAGTCACCCAGTACCAGCAGTAACCACCAGAGGGAGCCCACAAACAGAATCCACAACAGTACCCCCCCCCTTGAGGAGGGGTCACCGAACCCTCACGAGAACCCCCAGGGCGATCAGGGTGAGCTCTATGGAAGGCGCGGACCAAATCAGTCGCATGAACATCGGAGGCGACCACCCAGGAATTATCCTCCTGACCATAACCCTTCCACTTAACCAAATACTGGAGTTTGCGTCTGGAAACACGAGAATCCAAGATCTTCTCAACAACATACTCCAATTCTCCCTCCACCAGCACCGGAGCAGGAGGCTCAACCGAAGGAACAACGGGCACCTCATACCTCCGCAACAATGACCGATGGAACACATTATGAATAGCAAACGATGCTGGGAGATCCAAACGAAAAGATACAGGGTTAAGAATCTCCGAGATCCTATAAGGACCGATGAACCGAGGCTTGAACTTAGGAGAAGAGACCTTCATAGGGACAAAACGAGAAGACAACCACACCAAATCCCCAACAAGAAGTCGGGGACCCACGCGGCGACGGCGATTAGCAAACTGCTGAGTCTTCTCCTGAGATAACTTCAAATTGTCCACCACCTGATTCCAAATCTGATGTAGCCTGTCCACCACCATGTCCACTCCAGGACAATCCGAAGACTCCACCTGACCAGAGGAAAAACGAGGATGAAACCCCGAATTACAAAAAAAAGGAGAGACCAACGTGGCAGAACTAGCCCGATTATTAAGAGCAAATTCGGCCAGTGGCAAAAAAGCAACCCAGTCATCTTGATCAGCAGAAACAAAACACCTCAAATAAGTTTCCAAGGTCTGATTAGTTCGCTCCGTCTGGCCATTCGTCTGAGGATGGAATGCAGACGAGAAAGACAAATCAATGCCCATCTTGGCACAAAACGTCCCCAAAATCTAGACACAAACTGGGATCCCCTGTCAGAAACGATATTCTCCGGAATCCCATGCAAACGGACCACGTTCTGAAAAAATAAAGGGACCAACTCAGAGGAGGAGGGCAACTTAGGCAAGGGCACCAAATGAACCATCTTAGAAAAGCGGTCACACACAACCCAGATAACGGACATTTTCTGTGAAACCGGAAGATCAGAAATAAAATCCATGGAAATGTGCGTCCAAGGCCTCTTCGGGATGGGCAAGGATAACAACAACCCACTGGCCCGAGAACAGCAAGGCTTAGCTCGAGCACACACTTCACAAGACTGCACAAAGGTACGCACATCCCTAGACAAGGAAGGCCACCAAAAAGACCTGGCCACCAAGTCTCTAGTACCAAATATTCCAGGATGACCAGCCAACACAGAAGAATGGACCTCGGAGATGACTCTACTGGTCCAATCATCCGGAACAAACAGTCTTTCTGGTGGACAACGATCCGGTTTATCCACCTGAAACTCCTGCAATGCACGTCGCAAGTCTGGGGATACGGCGGACAATATTACCCCATCCCTAAGGATACCAGTAGGCCCAGAGTCTCCAGGAGAGTCAGGCACAAAACTCCTGGAAAGAGCATCTGCCTTCACATTCTTAGAACCTGGCAGGCATGAAACCACGAAATTGAAACGAGAAAAAAACAATGACCAACGAGCCTGTCTAGGATTCAAACGCCTGGCAGACTCAAGGTAAATGAGATTCTTGTGATCAGACAAGACCACCACACAATGTTTAGCACCCTCAAGCCAATGACGCCACTCCTCAAATGCCCACTTCATGGCCAAAAGCTCCCGATTACCCACATCATAATTGCGCTCGGCGGGCGAGAATTTTCTAGAGAAGAATGCACATGGCTTCATCACCGAGCCATTAGAACTTCTCTGTGACAAAACCGCCCCCGCTCCAATCTCGGAAGCATCAACCTCAACCTGAAAAGGAAGTGAAACATCTGGTTGACACAACACAGGAGCAGAAGAAAACCGGCGCTTAAGTTCCTGAAAGGCCTCCACGGCCGCAGGAGACCAATCAGCAACATCAGCACCCTTTTTAGTCAAATCAGTCAAAGGTTTGACAATACTGGAAAAATTAGCAATGAACCGACGATAAAAATTAGCAAACCCCAAGAACTTCTGAAGGCTCTTAACAGATGTAGGTTGTGTCCAGTCACAAATAGCCTGAACCTTGACGGGATCCATCTCAATAGTAGAAGGAGAAAAAATGTACCCCAAAAAAGAAATCTTCTGGACTCCGAAGAGACACTTTGAACCCTTCACAAACAGAGAATTGGCCCGCAGAACCTGAAACACCTTCCTGACCTGTAGAACATGAGACTCCCAGTCATCAGAAAACACCAAAATATCATCCAAATACACAATCATAAACTTATCCAGATATTCACGGAAAATATTGTGCATAAAGGACTGAAAGACTGACGGAGCATTGGAGAGTCCAAAAGGCATTACCAAATACTCAAAATGGCCCTCAGGCGTATTAAATGCGGTTTTCCACTCATCACCCTGTTTTATCCGCACCAAATTATACGCACCGCGAAGATCTATCTTAGTGAACCACCTAGCCCCCTTAATGCGAGCAAACAAATCAGTTAATAATGGCAATGGATACTGGTATTTGACTGTAATCTTATTCAGAAGGCGATAATCTATACAAGGCCTCAGGGAACCATCTTTTTTTGCCACGAAAAAGAAACCTGCTCCCAGAGGGGACGAAGATGGACGAATATGTCCCTTTTCCAAGGACTCCTTAATATAATTCCGCTTAGCAGCATGCTCTGGCAGTGACAGATTAAATAAACGACCCTTAGGGAACTTACTGCCAGGAATCAATTCTATAGCACAGTCACACTCTCTATGAGGAGGGAGCGAATTGAGCTTAGGCTCCTCAAAAACATCCCTATAGTCAGACAAAAATGCAGGGATCTCAGAAGGAGTAGATGAAGCGATTGAAATCGGAGGTGCATCATCATGAACCCCCTGACATCCCCAGCTTAACACAGCCATTGTTTTCCAGTCCAGGACAGGATTATGAGTTTGTAACCATGGCAGACCAAGCACTAGTACATCATGTAAATTATACAGTACAAGGAAGCGAATCACCTCCTGATGAACGGGAGTCATGCGCATGGTCACTTGTGTCCAATACTGCGGTCTATTCATAGCCAATGGTGTAGAGTCAATTCCCTTCAGAGGAATAAGAACTTCCAGAGGCTCCAGACTAAAACCGCAGCGTTTAGCAAATGACCAATCCATAAGACTCAGGGCAGCGCCCGAATCCACATAGGCATCGACGGAAATGGAAGACAGTGAAAAAATCAGAGTTACAGACAAAATGAACTTAGGCTGCAGAGTACCAATGGCAAAAGATTTATCAACCCTTTTTGTGCGTTTAGAGCATGCTGATATAACATGAGCTGAATCACCACAATAAAAACACAATCCATTTTTCCGCCTATAATTTTGCCGTTCACTTCTGGACTGAATTCTATCACATTGCATAGTCTCAGGTGCCTGTTCAGAAGACACCACCAACTGGTGCACGGGTTTGCGCTCCCGTAAACGCCGATCAATATGAATGGCCATAGCCATAGACTCATTCAGACCTGTAGGCATAGGGAACCCCACCATAATATCCTTAATGGCCTCAGAAAGACCATTTCTGAAGTTTGCAGCCAGGGCGCACTCATTCCACTGAGTAAGCACCGACCATTTCCGAAATTTTTGACAATATATTTCCGCTTCATCATGCCCCTGAGAGAGGGCTAATAAAGCCTTCACTTGCCTCCAGAGGAATGAACCCCAAAAGATATAGTTGCCCACTCACATGTATTGACGGTGAAATGAGAGGAAGGCACACACATAGAGATGATATATATAGTTTTAGCAAATAGAGGCCCGCTGTAAACTAGAAAGCAGAACGATACAAAAGGGGACTGAGCGGTCAGCAAAAAACCCTAATCAAAAAACCATCCTGAGATTACAAGAACCCATGTGCCAACTCATGGCACATGGGGAGAACCTCAGTCCACTAGAGCTACCAGCTAGCATAGAGACATAATAAGCAAGCTGGACAAAAAACCAAACAACTGAAAATCAGCACTTAGCTTATCCTGAAAGATCTGGGAGCAGGTAGGCAGGAACCAAACAGAGCACATCTGAATACATTGATAGCCGGCAAGGGAATGACAGAAAGGCCAGGTAAAATAGGAAACACCCAGCCTCTGATGGACAGGTGGAAACCAAAGGCCGCAACCCACCAAAGTCACCCAGTACCAGCAGTAACCACCAGAGGGAGCCCACAAACAGAATCCACAACAGGCATTGATTTGTCTTTTTCTTCTGCTTTCCATCCTCAGACAAATGGCCAAACTGAGCGAACCAATCAGACTTTGGAGACCTATCTGAGATGCTTTGTTTCTGCTGATCAGGATGATTGGGTGACCTTCTTACCATTGGCTGAGTTCGCCCTTAATAATCGGGCCAGTTCGGCTACTTTGGTTTCACCTTTTTATTGTAATTCTGGTTTCCATCCTCGTTTCTCTTCAGGGCAGGTTGAGCCTTCAGACTGTCCTGGTGTGGATTCTGTGGTGGACAGGTTGCAGCAAATTTGGACTCATGTAGTGGACAATTTGACATTGTCACAGGAGAAGGCTCAACTTTTCGCTAACCGCCGTCGCCGTGTTGGTCCTCGACTTCGTGTTGGGGATCTGGTTTGGCTGTCATCTCGTTATGTTCCTATGAAGGTTTCTTCTCCTAAGTTTAAGCCTCGTTTTATTGGGCCTTATAAGATTTCTGAATTCCTTAATCCTGTGTCATTTCGTTTGGACCTTCCAGCTTCTTTTGCCATCCATAATGTGTTCCATAGGTCGTTGTTGCAGAGATATGTGGCGCCTATGGTTCCTTCCGTTGACCCTCCTGCTCCGGTGTTGGTCGAGGGAGAATTGGAGTATGTGGTGGAGAAGATTTTAGATTCTCGTATCTCAAGACGGAAACTTCAGTATCTGGTCAAATGGAAGGGCTATGGTCAGGAAGATAATTCCTGGGTTCTTGCCTCCGATGTCCATGCTGACGATTTGGTTCGTGCCTTTCATTTGGCTCGTCCTAATCGGCCGGGGGGTTCTGGTGAGGGTTCGGTGACCCCTCCTCAAGGGGGGTGTACTGTTGTGAACTCTGTTCTCGAGCTCCCTCCTGTGGTCAGGAATGGTATTTCTGAGAGTTCTGTCCGTGGGTTCCCTCTGGTGGCTGAGAGTGGAGCTGCTGGTCTGGAGGTGGCTTCCTCAGCTGCATCGTTTAAGACTGGGCTGGTTCCTCTATTTAACTCTGCTCAGATCGTTACCTGATGCCAGTTGTCAATGTATCTGTACTGGTTCAGATCTCACTTGGATCTCCTGATGACCTGTCTACTTCAGCAGAAGCCAAGTCCCTGTTAAGCTCATTTGTTGTTCATTTGTGTGCTGAATATATTTCTGAGTACCTGCTAAGTTTTGTCCAGCTGGCTATCATGATATTGTCTCGCTAGCTGGAAGCACTGGGTTGCAGAGTGGCACCTACCGCGCCGTGAGTCGGCGCGGGAGGTTTCTTGCTCACTCTGCGTGGCTTTTTGTCGTTTTTTGTGCTGACCGCAAAGATCCCTTTATCTAACTTCTGTCTATTTAGTAAGTCGGGCCTCATTTGCTGAAACCTTTCTCATTCCTGTGTTTGTGCCTTCCTCTTAACTCACAGTCAATATATGTGGGGGGCTGCTCTTTTCCTTTGGGGAATTTCTCTGAGGCAAAGTGAGGCTATATTTCTCTTTAGGTGTAGTTACCTCTCAGGCTGTGTAGAGTCGTCTAGGCAGAGTCAGGTACGATCCACGGCTAATTCTAGTGTGTGTGATAATAGATTAGGGCTGCGGTCAGCAGAGCTCCCACTTCCCAGAGCTCGCTCTATTTTGCAGTTTTGACTATCAGGTCATTCCCGTTGCTCCTAACCACCAGGTCCAGCCATAACACTGCTCCCCTGCTGTGTGTGCTGCAATACCTCCCATATCCTCCTCCTGCTGTCCCTGGGCTCCAACACCGCTAGTTGGTGCTGGAAGTGCTGTCCACACAGTCAACAGTCGCTCCTCTGTTATTGGGGTTCAGTAACGTCAGCTGCTCCCCTGCTGTGTGTGCTGCAATACCTCCTATCTGCTCCTCCTGCTGTCCCTGGGCTCCAACACCGCTAGTTGGTGCCTGGAAGTGCTGTCCGCACAGTCAATAGTCACTCCTCTGTTATTGGGGTTCAGTACCGTCAGCTGCTCCCCTGCTGTGTGTGCTGCAATACCTCCTATCTGCTCCTCCTGCTGTCCCTGAGCTCCAACACCGCTAGTTGGTGCCTGGAAGTGCTGTCCGCACAGTCAACAGTCGCTCCTCTGTTATTGGGGTTCAGTAACGTCAGCTGCTCCCCTGCTGTGTGTGCTGCAATACCTCCTATCTGCTCCTCCTGCTGTCCCTGGGCTCCAACACCGCTAGTTGGTGCCTGGAAGTGCTGTCCGCACAGTCAATAGTCACTCCTCTGTTATTGGGGTTCAGTACCGTCAGCTGCTCCCCTGCTGTGTGTGCTGCAATACCTCCTATCTGCTCCTCCTGCTGTCCCTGAGCTCCAACACCGCTAGTTGGTGCCTGGAAGTGCTGTCCGCACAGTCAACAGTCGCTCCTCTGTTATTGGGGTTCAGTAACGTCAGCTGCTCCCCTGCTGTGTGTGCTGCAATACCTCCTATCTGCTCCTCCTGCTGTCCCTGGGCTCCAACACCGCTAGTTGGTGCCTGGAAGTGCTGTCCGCACAGTCAATAGTCACTCCTCTGTTATTGGGGTTCAGTACCGTCAGCTGCTCCCCTGCTGTGTGTGCTGCAATACCTCCTATCTGCTCCTCCTGCTGTCCCTGAGCTCCAACACCGCTAGTTGGTGCCTGGAAGTGCTGTCCGCACAGTCAACAGTCGCTCCTCTGTTATTGGGGTTCAGTAACGTCAGCTGCTCCCCTGCTGTGTGTGCTGCAATACCTCCTATCTGCTCCTCCTGCTGTCCCTGGGCTCCAACACCGCTAGTTGGTGCCTGGAAGTGCTGTCCGCACAGTCAATAGTCACTCCTCTGTTATTGGGGTTCAGTACCGTCAGCTGCTCCCCTGCTGTGTGTGCTGCAATACCTCCTATCTGCTCCTCCTGCTGTCCCTGAGCTCCAACACCGCTAGTTGGTGCCTGGAAGTGCTGTCCGCACAGTCAACAGTCGCTCCTCTGTTATTGGGGTTCAGTAACGTCAGCTGCTCCCCTGCTGTGTGTGCTGCAATACCTCCTATCTGCTCCTCCTGCTGTCCCTGGGCTCCAACACCGCTAGTTGGTGCCTGGAAGTGCTGTCCGCACAGTCAATAGTCACTCCTCTGTTATTGGGGTTCAGTACCGTCAGCTGCTCCCCTGCTGTGTGTGCTGCAATACCTCCTATCTGCTCCTCCTGCTGTCCCTGAGCTCCAACACCGCTAGTTGGTGCCTGGAAGTGCTGTCCGCACAGTCAACAGTCGCTCCTCTGTTATTGGGGTTCAGTAACGTCAGCTGCTCCCCTGCTGTGTGTGCTGCAATACCTCCTATCTGCTCCTCCTGCTGTCCCTGAGCTCCAACACCGCTAGTTGGTGCCTGGAAGTGCTGTCCGCACAGTCAACAGTCGCTCCTCTGTTATTGGGGTTCAGTAACGTCAGCTGCTCCCCTGCTGTGTGTGCTGCAATACCTCCTATCTGCTCCTCCTGCTGTCCCTGGGCTCCAACACCGCTAGTTGGTGCCTGGAAGTGCTGTCCGCACAGTCAATAGTCACTCCTCTGTTATTGGGGTTCAGTACCGTCAGCTGCTCCCCTGCTGTGTGTGCTGCAATACCTCCTATCTGCTCCTCCTGCTGTCCCTGAGCTCCAACACCGCTAGTTGGTGCCTGGAAGTGCTGTCCGCACAGTCAACAGTCGCTCCTCTGTTATTGGGGTTCAGTAACGTCAGCTGCTCCCCTGCTGTGTGTGCTGCAATACCTCCTATCTGCTCCTCCTGCTGTCCCTGGGCTCCAACACCGCTAGTTGGTGCCTGGAAGTGCTGTCCGCACAGTCAACAGTCGCTCCTCTGTTATTGGCGTTCAGTAATGTCAGTTGCTCCCCTGCTGTGTGTGCTGCAATACCTCCTATCTGATCCTCCTGCTGTCCCTGGGCTCCAACACCGCTAGTTGGTGCCTGGAAGTGCTGTCCGCACAGTCAACAGTCGCTCCTCTGTTATTGGGGTTCAGTAACGTCTTCTGCTCCCCTGCTGTGTATCCGGCAACGTGTCATGCGACCGCCACACTGGCACAAAAAACAGACATTTACATGCCTCCAGTGCAGGCTTCGGCCTTCACTCTGCTCCTCCGGCTGTCCCTGGGCTCCAACACTGCTGGTTGCTGCCCGGAAGTGCTGTTTGCACAGAGCCAAACACCTCGCCAATGTGTTAGTGGGGTCCAGTAACGTCAGCTGCTCCCCTGCTGTGTATCCGGCAACGTGTCATGCGACCGACACGCTGGCACAACTCAAATTTAAGGGAACCTGCCCACCCCCACCCCCCCAGGCGTTTGTTACTGAAAGAGCCACCTTGTGCAGCAGTAATGCTGCAGAAGGAAAAGGTAGCTCTTTTAATTATGCTCCTTTCAAAGGATGAACTACACACTTATGAAATGTGTCTCCTCACACCGTTTAACCATCCCGGAGGTGGGACTTTCCTTTGTAATGTGACGCAGCCCAGCCGTCATTCCTACCCCCTTGGCGCCGTGCTCCGCCTCCTCAGCGTTGTTTGATTCTGTCCCGGAGCCTGTGCTGTTATGTTATCCCTTGGCCAGGCACACTTAGCGCTGCCCGTCTTCTGACATCATTTGGTGTCAGGCTGGCTGCGCCTGTGCAGCCGCGCTGGCCGAGATCCCGCCTCGCAGTGTCTTTTGATTTAATCACACTGCGGGCCTGGGATCCATGGGCATGCGCAGTGCATATCTTCACCTCCGCCTCTCACTCATCTCCCTCCACCTTCTTCAGACTGTGCGCCGTCAGCTGATCCCTAATAGCATGCCACGGCCGTGACACCGCACAGTCTGAAGAAACCGGAGGGAGGGGAGTGAGAGGCGAGGATATGCACTGCGCATGGCCACGGATCCCAGGCCCGCGGTGGGATTACATTAGACGACACTGCGAGGTGGGATCTCGGCCAGCGTGGCCGCACAGGCGCAGCCAGCCTGACACCAAATGATGTCAGAAGATGGGCAGCACTAAGTTTGCCTGGCCAAGGGATAACATAACAGCTCAGGCTCCGGGACAGAATCAAACAACGCTGAGGAGGCGGCGCACGGCGCCAAGGGGGTAGGAATGACGGCTGGGCTGTGTCACATTACAAAGGAAAGTCCCACCTCCGGGACGGTTTAACGGTGTGAGGGGACACATTTCATAAGTGTCTAGTTCAGCCTTTGAAAGGAGCATAATTAAAAGAGCCACCTTTTCGTTTTGCATCATTAGTGCTGCACAAGATGGCTCTTTCAGCAACAAACGCCTGGGGTGGGGGTTAAAGGTTCCCTTTCAACTTGCTCCAGTGCAGGCTTCGGCCTACACTCTGCTCCTCCTGCTGACCCCGGGCTCTAACACCGCCAGTTGGTGCCCGCAAGTGCTAGCTGCACAGAGAAAAACACCAGCCAATGTGTCAGTGGGGTTCAGCAACGCCAGCTGTTCCCCTGCTGTGTAGCCGGCATCGTGTCCTGCAAACGCCACGCAGACACAACAGACCTAAAACTGCCTCCAGTGCAGGCTTCGGCCTACACCCTGCTCCCTCTCCTCCTGCTGTTCCTGGGCTCTAACACCGCCAGTTGGTGCCTGGAAGTGCTGGATGCACAGTTAACACTTGCTGCAGTGTTATTGGGGTTCAGTAACATCAGTTGCTCCCCTGCTGTGTGTGCTGCAATACCTCCTATCTGCTCCTCCTGCTGTCCCTGGGCTCTAACACCGCTAGTTGGCGCCCGTAAGTGCTAGCTGCACAGAGAAAAACACCAGCCAATGTCAGTGGGGTTCAGTAACGCCAGCTGTTCCCCTGCTGTGTAGCCGGCATCGTGTCCTGCAAACGCCACGCAGACACAAAAACTGAAATTGAAGGGAACATGTCCCCCCCCCAGGTGTTTGTATGTATAACAGCCACCTTGTACAGCAGTAATGCTGCATTTGTACAAGGTGGCTCATTAAGTTACACTCCTTGCACTTGCCGAACGCAACACGTCTAATATGTGTCCCCTGAGACCATTAAACCGTCCCTGAGGTGTGACTTTCCTTTGTAATGACACGCAGCGACCCCCTTGGTAGCGCAGCCCTTCTTCTGACATCATTGTTTGGTTGGCTGCGCCTCTGCGGCCGCCCTGCCCGACACAACGCCCCTCGATGTCTTATTTATTTTGACTGCGAGGGTGTGATTGACGGGCATGAGTAGTGCATATCTTCGCCTGTTGTCACTCATCTCCTTCCGCCTTCTTCAGACTGTACGGCTTCATGGCCATGGCATGCGATAAGGGATCAGCTGACGCCGCACAGTCTGAAGCAGGTGTAAGGACACGAGTGTGAGAGGCGAACATATTGACTGCGCAAGGCCATGAATACCAGCCCCGCAGTGTGAATAAATGAGAAGACACTGCGGGGCTGGGATTCATGGGCATCGCGAACCACACCGGCCGACATTAAATGAAGTCAGAAGACGGGCAGCGGTAACAGCTCAAGGCCAAGGGATAACACGACAGCACAGACTCCTGTACAGCAAATAACGACGCTCAGGAGGACTCGCCCAGCACCAAGGTGGGATTCTTGACAGCTGTGCTGCGTCTCATTAAGAAGGAAACTCCCTCCTCCAAGACAGTTTTGACTGTATAAGGTGTGGCTCTTTTAGTTTGTAACACCTGAGGGGGTTGTTAAAGGTTACCTTTAAAATTGGTTCAATTAGGCTTCGGCCTACACTCTGCTCCCTCTCCTCCTGCTGACCCTGGGCTCTAACACTGCCAGTTGGTGCCCGGAAGTGCTGGCTGCACAGAGCAAAACACCCGCCACTCTGTCAGTGGGGTTCAGCACCGCCAGCTGTTCCCCTGCTGTGTAGCTGGCAACGTGTCCTGCAAAAGCCACGCAGACACAAAGCTGCCGCCAGTGCAGGCTTTGGCCTACACTCTGCTCCCTCTCCTCCTGCTGACCCTGGGCTCTAACACCGCCAGTTGGCGCCCGGAAGTGCTGGCTGCACAGAGCAAAACACCCGCCACTCTGTCAGTGGGGTTCAGCACCGCCAGCTGTTCCCCTGCTGTGTAGCTGGCAACGTGTCCTGCAAAAGCTACGCAGACACAAAGCTGCCGCCAGTGCAGGCTTTGGCCTACACTCTGCTCCCTCTCCTCCTGCTGACCCTGGGCTCTAACACCGCCAGTTGGCGCCCGGAAGTGCTGGCTGCACAGAGCAAAACACCAGCCAATGTGTCAGTGGGGTTCAGCACCGCCAGCTGTTCCCCTGCTGTGTAGCTGGCAACGTGTCCTGCAAAAGCCACGCAGACACAAGAACTGAAATTGAAGGGAACCTGTCCCCCCCCACAGGCGTTTGTATGTATTACAGCCACCTTGTACAGCAGTCAAGTGCTGCATTTGTGCAAGGTGGCTCATAAACTTATTCTCCTTGCACACGTGGAACTGAACACGTCTAAAATGTGTCCCCTGAGACCATTAAAACGTCCCTCAGGTGTGACTTTCCTTTGTAATGACACGCTGCACCCCCCTTGGTAGCGCTGCCCGTCTTCTCACATCATTGTTTGGCTGGCTGCGCCTCTGCAGCCGCCCTGCCCGACACAACGCCCCTTGGTGTCTTATTTATTTTGACTGCGAGGGTGTGATTGATGGGTATGAGCAGTGCATTTGTTCGCCTGTCACTTATCTCCTTCCACCTTCTTCAGACTGTGCGGCTTCATGGCCGTGGCATGCGATAAGGGATCAGCTGACGCCGCACAGTCTGAAGCAGGTGTAAGGACCCGAGTGAGAGGCGAACATATGTACTGCGCAAGGACATGAATCCCAGCCCCGCAGTGTGAAACAATGTAAAAACACTGCTGGGCTGGGATTCATGGGCATCGCGAACCGCACCAGCCGACATCAAATGATGTCAGAAGACGGACAGCGCATGGCCAAGGGATAACGCAACAGCGCAGACTCCTGTACAGCAAAATGCGATGCTCAGGAGGCCGCGCCAAGCACCAAGGTGGTATTTTTGCCAGCTGTGCTGCGTCTCATTAAGAAGGGAACTCCCTCCTCCAAGACAGTTTTGACTGTATAAGGGCCTAAATGTGGTACATGTTTCATTCAGCGTGTGCAAGGATCAAAGTTAAAAGAGCAACCTTTGACTTGGGCAGCATTACTGCTGCCCAAGGTGTGGCTCTTCTAGTTTGTAACACCTGAGGGGGTGGTTAAAGGTTACCTTTAAAATTGGTTCAATTAGGCTTTGGCCTACACTCTGCTCCCTCTCCTCCTGCTGACCCTGGGCTCTAACACCGCCAGTTGGTGCCCGGAAGTGCTGGCTGCACAGAGCAAAACACCCGCCACTCTGTCAGTGGGTTTCAGCACCGCCAGCTGTTCCCCTGCTGTGTAGCCGGCATCGTGTCCTGCAAATGCCACACAGACACAACAGACCTCCAAATGCCTCCAGTGCAGGCTTCGGCCTACACTCTTCTCCCCCTGCTGACCCTTTGCTCCAACCCCACTAGTTGGGGCTGTAAGAAGACAAGCTTGAATAGGTCCCCATCCTGGTTCCAGTACCGTCAGCTGGTTCCGGGCTGAGCCTTTGGCTTAGGTGCCTCCCTCTGGGTATCCGAGTTCCACCAACGTCAGGTGGTCCTTGGTAGTGCTTTCAGGCACGGGTACTTCCTGCTTAGTAACCGGGTTCCAGTAACGTCAGCTGGTCCTCGGTAGTTCCATTGGCTCTTGGACCTTCGGCTACCCATCCGGGTTCCAGTACCGTCAGCTGGTTCTCGGCAGTGCTTTTTGCTCTTGTACCTTCTGCTCCCCATCCTGGTTCCAGTACCGTCAGCTGGTTCCGGGCAGAGCCTTTGGCTTAGGTGCCTCCCTCTGGGTATCCAAGTTCCACCAACGTCAGGTGGTCCTTGGTAGTGCTTTCAGGCACGGGTACCTCCTGCTTAGTAACCGGGTTCCAGTAACGTCAGCTGGTCCTCAATAGTTCCATTGGCTCTTGGACCTTCGGGTAGCCATCCGAGTTCCAGTTCCATCAGCTGTTTCTCGGCATTTTCTCAGCCTTCTTGTACCTTCTGCTACATTTCCAAGTTCGAGACCCTAAAGACGATGACCCGGAAGACCACCCCTAAGATGACGACGACACCAGAGATGACAACCACTGAGATGACGACGACCGTGGAGACGATGACCCTGAAGACCACCCTGATGACGACGACCCCAGAGACGACGACCCTGGAGACGACGACGACATGGGAGACCGAGAAGCAGAAGAACAAGAGGCTGCAGAACAAAGAGCAGAAGAACATTAAGCATAACACTAAATATCAGAGCAAAAGATATTATCTAAATGATAAGCAGAAGAAGACTAAGCAGTGTATGGGGGTGAGTCCGTTCCTCCTCGTGGTGCCCCTGGATAAAGCCTGATGCTGCAGGCCAAACTGAGCGCGGACAAATCTAACTGTTTTGTGACAGGCAGAACGGAAGGTGTAATCTTCAAACTTTTATAGATAACAACTACGGGAATGCCTGTCACAAATAAGAATATGATGAAGAAGTTGAATATGAAGAAGAATAATAGTTAAATAAAAAGAATATGAACAATGTAACAAAAAAAATTATAGGTAGAAGATGAAGAAGAAGATGAATAAGGTGAAGAAGAACTTGATGTCAAAGATGCTGATGATGATGAAGAAGAAAGTGTGGGAGAAGTAAAAAAGAGGGTGAAGGGCGTGGAAGTAGTGAAACATCAATATCTGATAAAATTAAAAAAATCTTAACATAGTCAATATCTTTGTAACTCCGAACGTCTTAAAGATTTTTGAAAAATTCCTGCTATTCTATTTGATTGGGCTAAACCTCTATGCCTTTAATGTCTCCGCCACCTCCCCCAATACATCCTACATTATTCTTAGTTGTTTTCCTTCATGTAGAATGAACCTACAAGGAAAGAAAGGGTTTATTTTAATTCCAATATTTTCGTCCCATTGACTTGCATTGGTATCGGGTATCGGTATCGGCGAGATCCGATATTTTGTGGGTATCGGCCGATACTTTCCAATACCGATACTTTCCGATATCGGAAGGTATCACTCAACACTATTCGTGATCCATACCCGATGCCACTGATACCAGATTTGTTCAACCAGGTGGCGGGTGCTAAGTGGTTTACCAAGCTTGACCCCTGGGGGGCGTACAACCTCATAAGAGTCCGTCAAGGTGATGAGTGGAAGACGGCTTTTAATACCCCTGAGGGTCATTTTGAAAATTTGGTGATGCCTTTTGGGTTGACTAACGCACCTGCAGTGTTCCAACATTTCATCAATGATGTGTTCTCGCATGTTTTGGGGAAATTCGTTATCGTGTACCTAGATGACATCCTCATATATTCTTGCGACCGTGATGCTCATTTAGATCATGTCAGGCAGGTGTTACAGCTTCTCAGAGAGAATAAGCTGTATGCTAAACTTGAGAAATGTGTATTTTCTTTTCAAGAGTTGCCTTTCTTGGGTTATATTGTGTCTGCTTCTGGTTTTAAAATGGACGCCGCTAAGGTGCAAGCGGTGCTGCATTGGGAACGTCCTGATAACCTGAAAGCACTTCAGCGGTTCCTTGGGTTTTCTAATTACTATAGGAAATTTATCAAGGATTTTTCCATCATTGCTAAACTGCTACCTGACATGACTGAAAAGGGTACCAATTTCTCCATTTGGCCTGAGGCTGCTGTGCGCGCATTTGAATTTCTTAAGAACAGTTTTGTTTCAGCCCCCATTCCTGTGCAGCCAGACATATCAAAACCCTTTGTTGTGGAAGTCGATGCATCTGTGGTTGGTGTGGGGGCGGTACTATCTCAAGGCTCATCTTTGAGTGGTTTGCGTCCGTGCGCCTATTTCTCTAAGAAACTGTCATCCGCCGAACGTAACTACGATATCGGCAACAGGGAGTTGTTGGCAATTAAGTTGGCCTTTGAGGAATGGCGACACTTCTTGGAGGGGTCGGTACATCAGGTTACTGTTATTACCGATCATAAGAATCTGCTGTATTTGGAGTCAGCCAAGCGTCTGTCCCCCAGGCAGGCTCGCTGGGCATTGTTTTTCACGCGGTTCAATTTTGTTGTCACTTACAGACCCAGGTCTAAAAACACTAAGGCGGATGCTCTGTCCAGGTGTTTTCCGGGGGGTGAGCCTCGGGAGGATCCGGTACCCATCCTCCAAAAGGGTGTTGTGGTTTCGGCTCTCACTACCGAGGTTGAGGCTGAGATTGCCGAGGCTCAGGACGAGGTACCATCTGAGCTTCCCATCAACAAATCTTTTGTACCGCTTCATCTCCGCCTAAAGGTTTTGGCGGAGCATCATGATGCTGTCCTGGCTGGCCACCCAGGGGTTAGAGGTACCTTGGAGTTGGTGTCACGTCGGTTTTGGTGGCCCAAGATCCGACAGGATGTGGTCTCATACGTGTCAGCTTGTACCACATGTGCTAGGGCAAAGACGCCCCGCTCCCGTCCTGTTGGCACACTACTTCCTCTTGAAGTACCTAGTAAGCCATGGACGGAAATCTCCATGGATTTCATCACTGATTTGCCCTCATCAGCTGTGAACACGGTCATCTTGGTGATTGTTGATCGGTTTTCAAAAATGTTGCACTTTGTGCCTTTGCCTTCGTTGCCTAATGCTAAGACTCTGGCTCAGGTATTTGTGCAGGAGGTGGTCAGACTTCATGGGGTTCTGTCTGACATCGTGTCTGATAGGGGGTCTCAGTTTGTGGCAAAATTTTGGAGAGCATTTTGCTCACGGCTGGGGATCAAGTTGTCTCATTCTTCGGCGTTCCATCCTCAGTCAAATGGTCAGACTGAGCGTATGAACCAAAATTTGGAACAGTACTTACGCTGCTTTGTCTCTGATAACCAGGAGGAGTGGTCAACCTTTCTTCCTTTGGCTGAGTTTGCCATCAATAATCACCGCCAGGAGTCGTCTGGGGAGTCTCCGTTTTTTTGTGTTTATGGGCTACATCCTCAATTTTGTACCTTGAGTCAGAGGGGCTCTTCCGGCGTTCCGGAGTAGGATCAGTTAGGAGCAAAATTATCATCAGTCTGGAGGAGAGTTAAACAGCGCCTGTTGAGTGTGGGTGCTAGGTACAAACGTGTGGCTGACAGTAGGCGTGTGCCAGGTCCGGACCTGAGTGTGGATGACTGGGTGTGGTTATCCACAAAAAACATAAGACTCAAAATACCATCCCTTAAATTGGGTCCACAGTTTATTGGTCCATTTAGGGTCACCGCCGTCATTAACCCAGTAGCGTACCGATTGGAGCTCCCTACAGTGTATAAGATACACAACGTGTTCCACAGGTCTCTTCTAAAGAAGGTGTTGGGTTCTGTGGACGCGGCGCCTATGCCACCTCCAGTCTTGGTGGATGGTAATTTGGAGTTTGAAGTCTCCAAGGTGGTTGACTCTCGTGTAGTGCGTCGTACTTTACAGTACTTGGTACACTGGCGTGGTTATGGGCCTGAGGAGAGGTCCTGGGTACCAGCCTCGGATATTCATGCGGATCGGCTGGTCAGGTTTTTTCATCGTCGCCATCCAGACAAGCCGGGTCCTATAAGCCGTGAGGGCCCTGGGGTCCCTTGTAGAAGGCGGGGTACTGTCATGTCGGATGCTGTTCAGACCAGGTCGTTCGACAGACAGCGGCAATTCCACTTTTGACCACTATTTGCTCATTGGCGTCGGCTAGGTTTTGTCCAGCTGTTCCAGGGTTAATTTACCTGATCCTCGGATTGGAAGCTGGGCCATGCCCATGGCCTTTAAATAGTTCTCCGGATCATTGGGCGTCGCCGATTATAGCTTCTGGCTTGCGTTGTTATCTCAGTCTGGAGTGGAGAGCTGGTTGTTGGAGAATCGTTGCTGGTGGTGTATTTTCCTTTGTCTTATTTACTCCTTCCTATATTTGTGTTTATTTTGCCCTGCACATTTATAGTGTATTCCTGAGTGACAGCGGCGTGGTGTATATTTTCCGTTATCCTTGTCTGTGCTAACTGTGGGTATTGGTGTATGATCTTTTCACTGGGTGGTGGGCGGTGGTTTCAGCCTAGGGTTGAAACAGGAGACAGGGTGAGGGTCGAGGCCTAGACATGCACACCATCAGTGTAAACTCTAGGTAGAGGGTCAGTCAGGATTTCCCTAGTCTGAGGGAAATTGCAGGGGCCCGGGTTATTAGCTCTTGCCCACCTAGTCTCCCCATGACAAAAACAAGGACTTATTCATGTCTAGTATCCTCAAGAATAACTGTGCTTCATAGACTTTCTGCGTGATTGCATTTTCCTCTGAAGTTCCCTATAGACTGTTAAGCTGCGTTTAATATTTACACCAAGTGTTGTGGACTTGAGTTTCTCTCTGCACCTGTTTGAATCACCGTGTGATAATATAGACTTTACCACTTATAAAACTGTGTCCTGTAGTTGTCTTGTTCCACGGAAAGAGTCTCCTGAGTTATCCCCTATAATTATTACAGGATACTCTAGCCAGAAAAGAGGAGACTCTGGCAAGGCACAGATCTGGACAAGGTTACAACAGCATTTCTGCAGTACTCAAGGTTATTAAGAGCACAGTGGCCTCCATTATCCTTAAATGGAAGAAGTTTGGGACCACCAGAAGTGTTCCTAGATCTGGCCATCCAGCCAAATTGAGTAATTGTGGGAGAAGAATCTTGGTGAGAGAGGTAAATAAGAACCTCAAGATCACTATGGCTGAGCTCCAGAGATGCAGTAGGGAGATGTGAGAAAGTTGGACCTTTATGGCAGAGTGGCCAGATGGAAGCCTCTCCTCAGTGCAAAACATATGAAAGCCCTAATATAGTTTGCTAAAAAACACATGAAGGACTCCCAGACTATGAGAAATAAGATTCTCTGGTCTGATGAGAGCAAGGTAGACCTTTTTGGTGATAATTCTAAGCAGTATGTGTGAAGAAAACCAGGCACTGCTCATTACCTGCCCAATACAATCCCAACAGTGAAACATGGTGGTGGCAGCTTCATGCTATGTGGGTGTTTTTCAGCTGCAGGGACAGGACGACTGGTTGTCATTGAAGGAAATATGAATGCGGCCAAGTACAGAGATATACTGGATGAAAAGCAGATCTGTGATGTTTATCAGATAGCACTCTGCCCAATGTTATACTATGGGGCAGTACAGATCTGTGATGTTTTATTAGATAGCACTCAGCCCAATGTTATACTATGGGACAGTGCAGATCAGTGATGTCTATCAGATAGCACGCTGAACAGTGTTATACTATGGGGCAGTGCAGATCTGTGATGTCTATCAGATAGCACTCTGAACAGTGTTATACTATGGGGCAGGGCAGATCTGTGATGTTTATCAGATAATACTCAGCCCAATGTAATACTATGATCTGTGAGGTTAATCAGATAATACTCGGCCCAGTGCAATACTGTGATGTTTTATCAGATAGCATGCTGCAAATAGCTCAGGAATTCGGATCACGCAACCCATAAAGTCTATGGGTCCGTCTGTCATCTGAGTGCAGTCTAACATCTGTGGACTCAGACAATTTAGAGGATGGAGAAATTGAATTCTCAATCTTCTCCACACCTGTGCTGCTATTCATTCATGCTAGAGAATCGTATCACAGTAAAGGTACCTTCACACTAAACGATATAGCGATGCGTGACGTTGCAGCGTCCTGGCTAGCGATATCGTTTAGTTTGACACGCAGCAGCGATCAGGATCCTGCTGTGATATCGCTGGTCGTTGATTAAAGTTCAGAACTTTATTTGGTCGTCAGACCGGCGTGTATCGTCGTGTTTGACACCAAAAGCAACGATACCAGCGATGTTTTACACTGGTAACCAGGGTAAACATCGGGTTACTAAGCGCAGGGCCGCGCTTAGTAACCCGATGTTTACCCTGGTTACCAGTGTAAAATGTAACAAAAACAAACTACATACTCACCTTCGCGTCCCCCGGCGTCCGCTTCCCACACTGACTGAGCGCCGTAAAGTGAAAGTGAAAGTACAGCACAGCGGTGACGTCACCTCTTATGATCCTAGTGGCTGAGGATCACAAAACGGACTAGCTAAGTTTATGAACATAGACACGAGCTCTAGGGAGGTGGTAACTGAACTGACCGCAAACCTGATCCTAACCAACACACTAAAGGTAGCCGGTGAACGTGCCTAAAATCCTGGACGTCTCGACGCAGCCTGAGAAACTATCTACTCCTGGAGGGAAAGTAAGACCTCACTTGCCTCAAGAGAAATCACCCCAAAGATATAGGAAGCCCCCAACAAATAATAACGGTGAGGTAAGGGGAAAACACAAACGTAGAAATGAAAACAGATTCAGCAAATGAGGCCCGCTAATACTAGATAGCAGAAGACAGATAAGGAACTGTGCGGTCAGTAAAAAACCCTATGCAAAATATCCACGCTGAGAATACAAGAACCCCCACACCAACTAACGGTGTGAGGGGAGAAACTCAGCCCCCTAGAGCTACCAGCAAGCAAGGAAATCACATATTAGCAAGCTGGACAAGAAACAAAAATAAACAAAGAAACATATGGCCACAGATGGTCAAAAAATGAACCAAGCAAAACTTAGCTTCTCTTGAAGAGACTGATAACGAAGGACTGCAGGAGAGCTCCAAAATAGCACTGAAGACATTGACAGCAGGCAACAACTGAGAGTCCAAGTGAACTAAATAGGAAACCAGCTAAAAGATAACGAGACAGCTGATCAGCCTCAGACCTGCAGAATGACACAAAGAACCACCAGAGGGAGCCAAAGACAGCACTACACAGTACCAGTTGTGACCACAAGAGGGAGCCCAAAAACAGAGTTCACAACAGTCACCGCTCTGCTGTTAGGGCCGGCGCTCAGTCAGTGCAGGAAGCGGACGCCGGGGGACGCGAATGTAAGTATGTGGTGTTTGGTTTTTTTTACATTTTACGCTGGTAACCAGGGTAAACATCGGGTTACTAAGCGCGGCCCTGCGCTTAGTAACCCGATGTTTACCCTGGTTACCCGGGGACCTCGGCATCGTTGGTCGCTGGAGAGCTGTCTGTGTGACAGCTCTCCAGCTATCAAACAGCGACGCTGCAGCGATCTGCATCGTTGTCGCTATCGCTGCAGCGTCGCTTAATGTGAAGGTACCTTATGGTGGCACTCTGCTCAATCTCTGACAGAGTTTGAGGCTAGTGTCATTAGCATAATCCATCTGATTTTCTCGCATAAGAGAATTATCACTTGTGTAACCCCAGCCTAATACATGTGAACATGTCTATGCCATACTAAATGACTATTAACTAGATTCTGCTCACTAGAAATTTCTCCTAATTAAGTATATGAACTGTAGTTCCAGTAATAATAACAAATATGTGGTCGCATGCTAGAACATTTAGAGTACATATCCGGCAGAGTTCCAAGCACAAATATAATAAAGGCTTTGCTACTGAAATTTATTTGATTCTCATTCCTAAGGAATGTAATGTGGAAAGCAGAAAAGAGATAATCTAAAATAAACATTCTTGACAAATTAATTGATTGAGAAAAGCCATTATCCTTCCTTATTCAGTTATTGAATATAAGAGGTGTTTGTGCTTAATCTGCTTTTGTAAATACACTGTAATATATTTAATTAACATCATTTCTTTAGCAAATGCTTTAAATTGGGTAGAATTATTTTGCTTTTCCATCAATTTAATTTAATTTTATGGAAGCGAGTCTGATTTTACAAAAAAGCAGTATTTGTATTTTTTTAAGCAGATCAATTGTCCTTGGTCAAGGAATGTAAAAGTATAGTGTGAGATATGGGAAAATGATATCTAATTGATATCATTTTGACATCTGATGGAATACTTGTCAGATACTTTTTTGGCCCGACTGTACTTGTTCCCAAACTCAGCCTCCACCCTTGGGATTCCCCAAGACCAATGTTTTTCTTTAATTAGCTGGAGTAAATAGGCCTTTGAAGCGCTCTCCGGGGAAGGGGGGGGGGGGCAAAAGACCATAGACCCTGGGCCCCCAGCAATTTTCACAAGGGTGTGAACTCTTGTGCAGAACTGGCTTCCTTTGTTCCACTCAGATACATCGTGGCACAACAGATCCCAGGCTAGCCAGTGCAAGGCTCTGAGAAACTGAATCTAGAAAATGACCTGTAATAAAAGAATGCAATATCTCTGAGCCTAGCCTAGTACATGTTCGGAATCTGCATTCCTTCCCACACATGCCCGTCCTTGCAGTCACCTGTAGAACTCTGTGTTATGGAGTAACAAAGCACAGATACTAGGAATTACATACAGTAGGCATATTTGGTCTCACTGCACAGATAAAATCCAGCAGAATCCAGTGGCGCCTCCCGCCATCGTAGTCAGAGCTTTGGGCGGAAAGTTATGGACATCTACAGTTTTGGTTGTAAAACCATGCATATATATATATATATATATATATATATATATATATATATATACACACACACACACACGCACGCACACACACACGCACGCACGCACGCACGCACACACACACACACACACACACACACACACACACACACATACATGTACACCTGTGTTTTTCTGGTGCACCTTTTGAGCAATTAAATATAAAATTAATCTTTGGCTGCTGTTTTATCTTGATTCACGAATCTCCGCGTCTGCATCCTCAGTTGGTCAATTATACGCTAACCTCGGTTGGTTTTTGACCCGACATAAGCCTGTTGTCGGACAGGGTGTGAAGGGTTAAACTAAGATCAGGATTCATGTTGTGCTCATTGACTCTATCTTGCTCTTTTGAGATAAATTTTGTTACTTGGTAAAGTTCACAGCTGTTATGAGACCTTAATTGTTTCAACCTGGACAAGACATGAGACTGAGGGTGTATTGTTCTACGAGACTTTGATGCACCGACTGTTCCTGCATTCTTGTAGGTTAAGAACTGTGAGCGTGTTCTCATGTTGATTGGTTGAAATATAATTTCTAAGATGAAAAGTGTGACACAATAAATGGGGGCTCAGAGAACTGCTCGATCCTCCCAAACAGAGACACACGTCTCCGTCTGGTCATTTTCAGTTGCCGGCAACGCTCGGTAGATCAATTTGAAAATCACTGAGTCAACCATGAAGAATCACTTTAGATCTTCCCTCAACAGCTTGATGCCTGAATGTGGGGCCCCAAACAGGAACGCTTCTGCCCCTGGAGGACAACAAGACAAAGGACCCTCGGACCGGACACAGGCACTGGAAAATTGGGACAGATCATCCCCCACAACAACCACGGTAAGTTGGCAGTTAAACTGTTCAGACTGGCCATTTGGTGTGATTTTCCAGTGTTTGTTGCAGCAAAGAGGATCTGAGGTTAGTCCCCGATGGTAGGGTGATTTTTGGGTGGAATCATATAGAGGTGTAGTTCCGTTGGGGGCCCAGTGCTCGAACGGTACCTCATAAGGAACGGACACCCTGGATTGACCAGTGATGTAAATCTCTTTATAGTCAAAATATCCTGAAATCCTGATCACTGTTAGAACCAGGATTTTTGGGGGTGTTCCAGTGGGGGACAGGTAGACCCGGCGGAACTATACGGCCGCTCTAGTACTTTGCACAACTAAAGTAAGGATATTTAGCTCTAAAGGAGAATCAGTTTCTGTGGAAGAAAAAGAAGGATTTGTGTGATGAAGGTTTTGTAGAAATTAATTATGTCTGAGAACTGCTGCATTCTGTTTCTGTGTGAAATTTCTAAAAATCTGATGGGAGGGGCAGTTTAAGCAGCTGTGCAAATGCTTTCTCCATTCTGTGTTGAGGAATGCTGTGACTTCTTATCTCCACTGAAGTCTTGGGTGGGAAGGGGGCACGTAGCTGCGCTCAAGATTCTCTGTATATTCTGTCCTTGGTGTAACAGGCACTGGGAGATCTGTGTTTTGTTTAAAGCAACAGTACTGTATTGAAGTAGAAAGAAATATTGTAAGTTGAAGTTGGAAGTTGAAAGTGAAATATGGTGCCTAGTTTTAGAAGGAAACTTGTAAGTGATTGTTTGGTTATCAGCGTGATTGAAAGATTGGTAAAAGATTCACCTGCTTCAAGTTGAGTGATTGATACTGTATATATAGCAAATTGAGAATCAACAGAGGAAGTGAGTTCTGATTGTTTTTGTTACGTTGAAAAAGAAAAGCTGTCTACTTCTATGACAAAGACTGAGAAAGTGGATGAATGTTTTGTTTTGCAGGAAGGAATTGAGAAAGTGCTTGAGGGTAATGTGCCAGAGATTTTTAACAAACAGTTAAAAATGATAATTTGGGACAGGGGGGCTCCCTGTTAGATGATATGGTCCCTCCCCAAGAAATTAAGCCTCTTCTCCTGACTATAAGTTCTATGCCCCTTAACCCCAAGACACCAATATATCCTTGACTGTTGAGAAGTTTTATGGGCGTCTTATGGTAATATTTAAAGATCTGGGATTCTCATTGTAAAGTAAAGCCCATTCACACATTTTTGTGGCAGCTTTAATGTCCGGCCTTAAATCTGAATTGAAAGAGGCAATAATGTCAGTTAGACCTGATATCGAGACTTCCACTCCAGATGATGCATTGAAAATAGTAAAAAAGTTTTCAGAAGAACTTAGCCCACTCTGATCAGCAGGGAAATTAAAGGTTAAACCAGTAGCCACAGCAATTCCTGCTCCAACCTCAGCCCCCACCCCAGCTACAAGGACACAGCTTGTTCCTTATCAGTGGCCTGGCAGCAGCAGCAGTAGACTCCAGCTCCAGCCCCCCTCCCATACACAAATCCAGTCCCATACTCAATATCCCTTTTAACCCTATGTCTGGGAATCTCCCTCCCCAGCATCGCCATGTCAATTCTCAGACCAAGAGCTTGTTTTAATTAGAGTAAATGGCAGACCCAATAAATATACTCTTACAAAACCCATCCCTGTGGGACCCTTCCCTGAGGTTACGGCCCAGTTCCTAATCTCTCCCACATGTCCGGTAAATTTACTGGGGACAGATTTATTAGCACAGTTCCGCTCCAGAATACAATTCCAAGATGATGGTCAGATGGTCCTTATGTTACATAACCCTTATGTAGATGAACACAATGAGGAGATCTGTATCCTACACGCCCTTCCCACAGTTATGATGGCCCTGATAGGCCCAGATCCACCCCCAATAATGCCTGTAGAACCAGTAAAAGTGTTTCTCAAACCCGGTGCCCTTTTCCTAAAGTCCATCAGTACCCCTTTGAAACATGATAAGTAGGGTTGAGCGAAACGGATCGGACAAATTCAAAAATCGCCGACTTTCGGCAAAGTCGGGTTTCGTGAAACCCGACCCGATCCTAGCGTGGGATCAGCCATGAGGTGGCAATCTGCATGCAAAACTCGCGTTTCATATGATGCTTTCAGCGCCATTTTTCAGCCAATGAAGGAGGACGCAGAGTGTGGACAGCGTGATGACATAGGTCTCGGTCCCCAAAATCTTAGAGAAGGGCATGACAGTGATTGGCTTGCTTTCTGTGGTGTCACAGGGATTACAAAGGGGCATGCATTCCGACCGCCATCTTACTTCTGCCGATCTTAGCATAGGGAAAGGTTGCTGCAGCTTCATCAGAAGAAGGGATATAGTTAGGGAGGGAAAGATTAACCCCCAAACTGCTCGTGCTGTAGCGATTTCCACTGTCCAACACCACCTTTTTTTTGCAGGGACAGTGGAGGCTATATTTTTGTGCATCAGCTTTGTAGCTTATTAGGCTGCCTTACAAGGCTCCCTGATAGCTGCATTGCTGTTTGCACGCTGCTGTGCAAACCAACTGCTTTTTCAAAAGCAAAAATCCTGTTTCTCCTTTCTGCACATTTATCTTGATTATTTGTCCACACTTTTGTGTGCAGCAGTCCTTTTTATTGCTGCCATACTTGTCCTGAGATCATTGTAGGGAGATTGAAATTGTACTACAGTCCTTGTATTTTATCATATATCTTCCAGCCACTTTCTGCCACTTACATTGTGTTGTTTTATACACTGGGTCTGAGTTTTGGTTCAGTCTCTAAAAAAAAAAGTGAGATTCAAATTCTCGCAAAGTGGATATACTTCAGTCCTGTTAGTTTGTCGTATGTCAGCCAGCCACTTTCTGCCACTTAGATTGCGTTGTTATATACACTGGGCCTAAGTTTTGGTTCGGTCTCCCAAAAAAAAGTGAGATTCAAATTCTCACAAAGTGGATATACTTCAGTCCTGTTAGTTTGTCGTATGTCAGCCAGCCACTTTCTGCCACTTAGATTGCGTTGTTATATACACTGGGCCTGAGTTTTGGTTCGGTCTCCCCCAAAAAAAGTGAGATTCAAATTCTCACAAAGTGGATATACTTCAGTCCTGTTAGTTTGTCGTATGTCAGCTAGCCACTTTCTGCCACTTAGATTGCGTTGTTATATACACTGGGCCTGAGTTTTGGTTCGGTCTCCCAAAAAAAAAAGTGAGATTCAAATTCTCACAAAGTGGATTTACTTCAGTCCTGTTAGTTTGTCGTATATCAGCCAGCCACTTTCTGCCACTTACATTGTGTTGTTTTATGCACCGGGCCTGAGTTTTGGTTCAGTCTTCCAAAAAAAAGGGAGATTTAAATTCTCAACAAGTTTATATACGCCTTCCTACCTTGTTTTACAGCACCATATAACGGTTGTTATTTTGGTTAGATTTTCCAAAAAATTAGGAAGTCTGGTGGAAGAGCCCATGGGCGGTGGTTGCCAGCTGGTACTGATGGTGGTGGTGGTGCATCTGGTGGTAGTGACAAAAGCACAATAGCACCTAAGGCTGCAGGTGTTGAGCCAGCGTCATCGTCTGGCTACACCAGGCCTCGAAGGCTCCCGTATCTGGGAGTAGGAAAACAGCTTTTAAAGCCGGAGCAGCAGGAAAAATTTTGGCTTTTCTTGTAGACCGTTTGGTTCAGGCATTCCCAGCACACAGCAGCGGTGATGGTTCTTACATGAGCCATAGGGGGCAACATGACAGAGGTGTTAGAGGTGCACAAATCCGAAGTGGCGTTGGACAGAGGGGTTTTATGACCAGGTTGTGGAGTGATTTCGCAATGACCGCTGACACGACAGGTACTGCTGCATCGATTCAAAGTGACAGGAGACAGCATTTGTCCAGTATGGTTACGAACTACTTTTCCTCCCTTATCGATGTTCTCCCTCACAGGTCATTCCCCTTTGATTACTGGGCATCTAAAATAGACACCTGGCCTGAATTGGCAGAATATGCATTACAGGAGCTCGCTTGCCCTGCTGCTAGTGTGCTATCAGAAAGAGTCTTCAGTGCTGCTGATTTAAACCTGACCGAAAAAAGGACACGTCTGGCTACCCAAAATGTTGATGATCTAACATTCATTAAAATGAACCAATCATGGATTTCAAATTATTTTGCCCCACCTTCCCCTGCTGACACGTAGCTTGCCTGAAAAATGTCTTGCTTTTGGCCTCCTCTTACTGACTTCTCCAGTTACTCCATTTGCAGCTGCTGAATGTCCACCATAGGCCATTTCTATACCTCCCTAAATGGGCTGACTCCCCCCACATGGTCGTGGTCACCACCTGGTGCAAGCACCTGTGCGAGTGCCGTTTGCCTGGACAGGTGGGTGTGCCCACTCTTGGGCGACGGCACTGGCACAGGGTCCCTCATAGTACAATGAAGTGTCTCTGATGGTGGTGGTGCACAACCAATGTCAGACACACCATCGTAATATGAGGGGCCCTGTGCCAGTACCGCCGCCCATGAGAGTGTTCCCCCCCAGCTCGAACAGTGCTCTACCACTTGCAATACTTACCTCTCCCTGCTCCACCACTGTGTAGTCTGTGCTGTTAAATCCTTCAATGGCACTGCCAATACAAATTTGTTGAAATGATAGATGATAGTTAAAATAAACAGAGGCCCTGGCCTCCATTTAGACCAGTTAATACTTTGCGCCTACTACCACTGTCTGCTACTCAGCAGAGGAGCCAATCCCTGTACCTAGCTATGCCACATGTTTATTTATGAACAATTGTTTGGCAGACATTTAGCCCACTTTATTATTTGGGCCTTCTAACTGTGTCTGCCACACATTACAGTTTTCATCCACTGAACAATGCAATGCCGCCTGTTTAGTCCTGTTACCACATTTGAACTGCATTTAGCCTACTTTATTATTTGGGCCTACTAACTGTGTCTGCCACTCATTACAGTTTTCCTCCACTGAACAAAGCAATGCCGCCTGTTTAAGTCCTGTTACCACATTTGAACTGCATTTAGCCTACTTTATTATTTGGGCCTACTAACTGTGTCTGCCACTCATTACAGTTTTCCTCCACTGAACAAAGCAATGCCGCCTGTTTAGTCCTGTTACCAATTTTGAACTGCATTTGGCCTACTTTATTATTTGGGCCTATATCTGTGTTTCATCCTCATCCTGCCCATTGCCCAGCCACTGCCAGATTAGTCTGCTGGTACAGTGACCCTGACCACTACATTCCCCTTGCACTCTACACAGCCAGAATCTGACCCTGCTGAAAGTCAGGTTCCCCTTCCCGCATACTATACCACCTTACACGGGGACAGGAAGGTGCAGATGAAAGTGCAGGTTCCTTCATCAGGTAGGGGGGGCATACTCATTGGTGACATGTCTCTGCCAGTGGGAGGCGCCACCCGCCATCAAACACACTGCCATACTATGAGGGGCCCTGTGCCAGAGCCAACGAGTGGGCCCCCCCTGCTTGCAAAATTGAAATACTTACCTCTCCCTGCTCCACCGCCGTGACGTATTCCGCATTTCCTGGGCCCACAAAAATCTTGAGCCAGCCCTACCCCCCACAATTTTAGCCAAATGACCCCCAGTTTTCAATGCCTAACTATTATTATAAAATAAATTAACATTGACAAGCTTCAGTAATAAGAATTGATGTTTTTGGCATTAAAATGGGCACTGTAGGTGTTTTCCTGTCCTCCACTCACTGCCGACTTTGATTCCCCATTGACTGGCATTGGGTTTCGTGTTTCAGTCGGCCCCCAACTTTTCGCAATAATCGGCCGATTTCACCTGACCCGACTTTTGACAAAGTCAGGTTTCGCGAAACCCAACTGTTACGGAGAAGTGGGGTCAGTGGGTGCTCTCGTCCGCTGGCCCTTCTGTCTTTAGCAAGACTGCATGGACCACGGCTCATACCACTGAACGCCCGCTCTATCTCCCAGTGGGCAATACACTACACAGACAACACAGGGTTAAGGTAAAACAGGGTGGCAATACTTTATTGAACCACAGCACACAATAGCAAACAGAACATTCCCAACATGCCTGGAATTGTATGGGTACATGGGCGTATATAAAATATCACTGTGTCTCCACATATTTCCAGTATGACACGATGTCAGAGCTCCCAGGGTCGCTACTCCATCTGTGGATGAATGCACAGAGAAGGGGTAACGACAAGCATAGGGAGATGACCAAGAACTGTCCATAGAGTCCATACAAGGTCCAAAGCCAGTTGACACGATGTCAGAGCTCCCAGGGTCACTACTCCATCTGTGGATGAATGCACAGAGAAGGGGTAACGACAAGCATAGGGAGATGACCAAGAACTGTCCATAGAGTCCATACAAGGTCCAAAGCCAGTTGACATGAGAGTCACCACCTGGCTTATCTGACCATCTCCATGGAACCAGGCGACCAGCGGGTCCCAACCCTGGCTTTCTCCAAACAGATCCATGGTTCAGAGATGGTAACTGGATTAGATCTGTGTCCTTCCAACCAGAGCCGAAAACCCCTAGGTTGTATCCTATAGAATCCTAGATCAGTGTCCCTCGTGATGGTGCCATGATGTATTGGCTGCAGTCCTTTCTCTTGTCTCTTGGGTGATTTGCAGAATGTCTGGCTCATAGCTCTGTCTTACTTCAGACTCCCAAGATGAGAACTCTGAGTAATTTTATACCAAAGGCATGTAAGCTATTTTTAGAATTACCCAGTGTCCTTTAGTTCAACATCAAGATATGGCAAACAATGGTGATGAGATTACCTAGTACTACTTGACCATTCAATCTATTTGCACAGTCTTTCCTTATCTGATTTAGAAGTCACCAAGCTAGTTCTGGAATTCAGTGCACAATTAGCATATCAGCACGCATCAATAAACAAAGATAAGCACACAGTATATACAAGTCACTATTACAGACTTACATTGTATGTTAAATGGTATCAGTTTGAAAGTCTGTCTTCTTGAACCACCAGACATAAACACTTAAATGCACAAGCCAATATACAGATGAAAAGTCAGTTCTTTTGGCTTTGCAAAAACATGGCTGTCTGGGAAATTAAGATACAATCTGGTTTCTTCACACCGACTCGATCCGAAAAAAGTGAAAGTCGCTCAACTCTAATGATAAGGAGCGGGGCCTCAAGGGGCAAATACAAACGTCATTCGATAATGGTGCCCTGGTACCCTTTGTTTCCCCATGTAACACGCCCTTGTTTCCCGTTAAGAAAAATACCCCACCCGGCCAACCCCCTGTGTACCAGCTGGTACAAGATCTACGGGCAGTTAATGCAGCTACTGTTCTACAAACTCCGGTGGTGCCTAATCCACATACTCTTTTGTCCCAGATACCTCAGGATGCTGCTTGGTTCACAGTCATCGACCTTGCCAATGCCTTCTTCAGCATTCCATTACACCCAGATTACCAGTTTCTGCTTGCATTCACTTATCAGGGACGACAATTGACGTAGATAGTTATGCCACAAGGGACCCAAAACAGTCCCAATCAGTTTGCAAAAAATATGGGCCAGTGTCTGGCAGTTAGAACACCCCAATGTCACGCTGCTTCAGTATGTGGATAATCTTTTGTTGTGTGCATGAACAGAGCAGGAAGCCATTGCTGCCACTGATAGCCTCCTCAAGTATCTGGCAGATCTGAACTGTCGGGTTTCGGCCTTGAAACTTCAGTTCTGCCTTGGTGAAGTGACATTTTTGGGTCACTGTCTCCTTCAGGGTGTCAGACACCTCACATAAGAAAGAAAAATAGCCGTCAGCTCCCTTCCTTTCCAAAAGATGAAACTGAACTCCAGCGTTTTCTTGGACTATACAGGTCCTTCTCAAAAAATTAGCATATAGTGTTAAATTTCATTATTTACCATAATGTAATGATTACAATTAAACTTTCATATATTATAGATTCATTATCCACCAACTGAAATTTGTCAGGTCTTTTATTGTTTTAATACTGATGATTTTGGCCTACAACTCCTGATAACCCAAAAAACCTGTCTCAATAAATTAGCATATCAAGAAAAGGTTCTCTAAACGACCTATTACCCTAATCTTCTGAATCAACTAATTAACTCTAAACACATGCAAAAGATACCTGAGGCTTTTAAAAACTCCCTGCCTGGTTCATTACTCAAAACCCCCATCATGGGTAAGACTAGCGACCTGACAGATGTCAAGAAGGCCATCATTGACACCCTCAAGCAAGAGGGTAAGACCCAGAAAGAAATTTCTCAACAAATAGGCTGTTCCCAGAGTGCTGTATCAAGGCACCTCAATGGTAAGTCTGTTGGAAGGAAACAATGTGGCAGAAAACGCTGTACAACGAGAAGAGGTGACCGGACCCTGAGGAAGATTGTGGAGAAGGACCGATTCCAGACCTTGGGGAACCTGAGGAAGCAGTGGACTGAGTCTGGTGTGGAAACATCCAGAGCCACCGTGCACAGGCGTGTGCAGGAAATGGGCTACAGGTGCCGCATTCCCCAGGTAAAGCCACTTTTGAACCATAAACAGCGGCAGAAGCGCCTGACCTGGGCTACAGAGAAGCAGCACTGGACTGTTGCTAAGTGGTCCCAAGTACTTTTTTCTGATGAAAGCAAATTTTGCATGTCATTCGGAAATCAAGGTGCCAGAGTCTGGAGGAAGACTGGGGAGAAGGAAATGCCAAAATGCCTGAAGTCCAGTGTCAAGTACCCAGTCAGTGATGGTGTGGGGTGCCATGTCAGCTGCTGGTGTTGGTCCACTGTGTTTCATCAAGGGCAGGGTCAATGCAGCTAGCTATCAGGAGATTTTGGAGCACTTCATGCTTCCTGGCACCTGCTCACAGTGCCAAAACCACTGGTAAATGGTTTACTGACCATGGTATTACTGTGCTCAATTGGCCTGCCAACTCTCCTGACCTGAACCCCATAGAGAATCTGTGGGATATTGTGAAGAGAAAGTTGAGAGACGCAAGACCCAACACTCTGGATGAGCTTAAGGCCGCTACTGAAGCATCCTGGGCCTCCATAACATCTCAGCAGTGTCACAGGCTGATTGCCTCCATGCCACGCCGCATTGAAGCAGTCATTTCTGCCAAAGGATTCCCGACCAAGTATTGAGTGCATAACTGAACATTATTATTTGATGGTTTTTTTGTTTGTTATTAAAAAACACTTTTATTTGATTGGACGGTTGAAATATGCTAATTTATTGAGACAGGTTTTTTGGGTTATCAGGAGTTGTAGGCCAAAATCATCAGTATTAAAACAATAAAAGACCTGACAAATTTCAGTTGGTGGATAATGAATCTATAATATATGAAAGTTTAATTGTAATCATTACATTATGGTAAATAATGAAATTTAACACTATATGCTAATTTTTTGAGAAGGACCTGTATACTTATTGTCGTCAGTGGATACCGGATGCATCCCGTATAATGCAACCTCTCTACAATGCCCTGAAAGATGGTATAATGAAATATAAGGAAAGATCAGCGGTTTGTATGGAAAGCCTTTATCGTGCCTTCTCTGAATTAAAGCGGCTCATTGCTTCCGCCCCTGCCTTGAGCATCCCAGACTATACTCAACAGTTATGGGCCAATAACGAGGGTTTATTACTACCGCCGGGACTCCAGTGAAGAATGCTGAAGCTGTTAAAACTCTCATGGACTCAATCAAATTACCCACCCAGGTGGCAATTATCAAGGTCAAGGCGCACGGTCCTAGGAACAGTCCACAGACTGTTGGTAAAGCCTTTGCGGAATATGCAAGCAAAAGCTGCTGCTCTCCTACCTGTTGAACCGACCATACCAACTATGGTGACCACACGATCGCAGCATAAACAGTTACAAGAAACACTGACTCTACAGGAACCTGATGATCTGCGCCAGACTGAGGTTTTCTGTCGGACCCCGCGAGACCGCTTAATGACGATGCAGAGAATGTCACCAAAGGAAGAAGTGAAGCAGTGGAATGCTGATGGAGCACGTATGGACAATGGTCTCTGGAAAAAGGACCAACTTGTGTGTCTCCCTAAGCGGATGTACCCTGCTAATGCCACGTGTGCACATGGGCCCACACATCGAGGAAAAAAACAGGCCCTAGCTCTGGTACAAAAATTCTACTGGGCTCCAGGTATTTCTACAGTCCTGACAGCACTCAACCGTGCATGTAACATCTGTCAGATATGCAATCCCGGTCAACTTCAACGTGTACCACCGAAGCACCTTGCTAAGCCCGACTATCCTTTCCAAAGGCTCCAGGTGGACCACATCACATTGCCTAAGTCTGGAAGGTATGAATATTGTCTGGTGGTTGTCGACATGTTCTCCAGTTGGCCGGAAGCATGTTACCAACATGACTACAAAAACTACAGCAAAGAAACTGGTAATGGAAGTCATATGCAGATATGGTGTTCCAGAAGTCGTTGAAAGTGTCCAAGGCCCGGCCTTTTCTTCTCATGTGTATCAGGAGGTTCTGACAATGCTTGGATCTACTGTAGCCCTCTATACTCCGTACCATCAACAATCCATTGGGAAAGTTGAGAGGCTGAACGGCACACTGAAGGGACAACTGACCAAAATGATGCAGGAGACTTCGGCTCCATGGCCAGAGCTCCTACCCATTGTACTGTACTACATTCATACTATGAGATATATATGAGATATTGTTTGGTGCTAGGCCCCCAGTTGCAAATTTCTAGCCTCAGCAGTTGTCAGAGGAAACTGACCATACTGTTCAATATGTTATTCAGCTTAGTAAAAATCTTGCTAACACCCATGCTTTAGTTTTTTTTCTTCCCTTCCAGATTCAGCAGAAACCGACACTTTTAACAACTTGAAGCCTGGTGATTTTGTGGTCGTGAAAAGGCATGTCAGAAAACACGGACTAGAACCCTTGTATGATGGTCCCTACCAAGTCCTCCTTATCACTCATATGTCAGTAAAGCTGGAAGGAAGGCCGATGTGGATCCACGCATCGCACTGCAAGCTGGATAAACAGACTAGTAGCAAATAAGGGGACATAATGTTTTGGTTCTTTGTATTTTCCATAATAACATTGGTAACCGCATGGGACAGCCTAAATTCCCCAACATCCTTGCATAATAAGTTTGTACAATATCATGAAAGATTAGTAGTACAGATGGGTATAGCTAATAAAATTGTCAGTTCTATTTCCATTTACCCTATAATTACACAAATGTGGGATAAATTGGTTAGGGCCACAGACTATCTAGATGATCAAATTTGGGATATATTGGATATACTTAATACTACTGTTGCTTTCCAAAACCAACTTATCATAGTCACTAATCAACATACTGTAGTACTGGATTACTTAACAGCAGCACAGGGTGGTATGTGTCAGGTTATTGGACCCGCTTGCTGTCATTATATAGATCCCAATAGTACTATTAAGTTAAAGTTAGAAGACATTCAAAGACTCAGAGACCAATATGATAAAGACAATGATCGTAATATGGATAGTTTGTGGGCAGACACCTTCTCCTTTCTCAATCCAGCCAATTGGATTAAGGGATTTGGGGGCTGGATAGCTGGAATCTTGCAAAGTTTATTACACATTGTTGCCTTTATCCTTGTCATGTATGTAATACTAAAACTTGTTCTTTGGTGTATTTCTGTATGTATTAGGAAATTCTGCACTAGGACAACTAATGATGATACCAAAAGCGTTGCCACCCCCTTTCTTCTCTAAACCGATTTCACAAAGTTATCTGCTGAAGATGTTGAAGCCAAGCGCATGGCTACCTTCAAAAGACCTCCTCCACCATCATCAAAAATTGTTATCCGCAAATTGTAGCATACAGGGGGGACGAGTGCACCGCTACAGCCATGGCTGGTAACATGGCATCAGTCATGTGAAGACCATACCCCTCAAGCTTATACCTCGGGATAGTACCTCTGATGCTGCATATTAGTTAACTAAATTTATCTAGGGGGGAATGTGAAGAGTTAAACTAAGGTCAGGCTTCATTTTGTGCTTTTTTACTCCATCTTGCTCTTTTGAGATAAATTTTGTTACTAGGTAAAGTTCACAGCTGTTATGAGACCTTGATTGTTTCAACCTGGACAGGACATGAAACTGAGGGTGTATTGTTCTACGAGACTTTGACGCACAGACTGTTCCTGCATTCTTATAGGCTAAGAACTGTGAGCGTGTTGTTATGCTGATTGGTTGGAGTATAATTTCCAAGATTATGTAAAGTGTGACACAATAAACGGGGGCTCAGAGATTTGCTCGATCCCCCAAACAGAGACACACCTCTGAGGAGGTGGTATCTCTACTGACCGCAGTTCCTAATCCTAACAACAACACTAGTAATAGCCGTGGGATGTTCCTGACTCTCCCTAGACACCTCGTCACAGCCGAAGAGCTAACTACCCCTAAAGTAGGAAATAGAAAGCTATCTTGCCTCAGAGAAAACCCCCAAAGGAAAGACAGCCCCCCACGAATATTGACTGTGAGTGGAGAAGGAAATGACGTACACAGAAATGAAATCAGATTTCAGCAAAGGAGGCCAATACTAAACTTGATAGACAGAGAGAAAAGGATACTGTGCGGTCAGTATTAAAAACTACAAAATCCATGCAGAGTTTACAAAAATGAACTCCACACCGACTCACGGTGTGGAGGGGCAAATCTGCTTCCCCAGAGCTTCCAGCTATCCTGAATATGACATAGTGACAAGCTGGACAAAAAGAGACATATTTGCAGAGCAATACAGTCCAAACAAATGGACAAACAAGAACTAGCAAAAACTTATCTTTTGCTGACAAGGACAGGCCATATGAGAAATCCAAGGAGAGAACCAAATCCAACCAAGAACATTGACAGCTGGCATGAACTAAAGCCCAGAGCAGGTTTAAATAACAAACCCAGGCAAGTAGATCAGTGGAGGCAGCTGCTACAGCTACCTAAAGGAGCAGCAGTTCCACTCGAAACCACCAGAGGGAGCCCAAGGGCAGAACTCACAAAAATACCATTAGCAACCACAGGAGGGAGCTCCAGAATGGAATTCACAACAGTACCCCCCCTTGAGGAGGGGTCACCGAACCCTCACCAGAGCTCCCAGGCTGATCAGGACGAGCCAAATGGAAAGCATGAACCAAATCGGCGGCATGAACATCGGAGGCAACAACCCAAGAATTATCCTCCTGGCCATAACCCTTCCACTTGACCAGATATTGGAGCTTCCGCCTCGAAAAACGAGAATCCAAAATCTTCTCTACCACATATTCCAATTCCCCCTCAACCAACACCGGAGCAGGAGGATCAACGGAGGGAACCATAGGTACCACATATCTCCACAACAAGGATCTATGGAACACATTATGAATGGAAAAAGAAGCTGGAAGGGCCAAACGAAAAGACACCGGATTGATAATTTCAGAAATCTTATAAGGCCCAATAAAGCGAGGCTTGAACTTAGGGGAAGAAACCTTCATAGGAACATGACGAGAAGACAACCAGACCAAATCCCCAACACGAAGCCGGGGACCAACACACCGACGACGGTTAGCAAAACGTTGAGCGTTTTCCTGAGACAACGTCAAATTGTCCACCACATGAGTCCAAATTTGCTGCAACCTGTCCACCACAGAATCCACACCAGGACAGTCAGAAGGCTCAAGCTGTCCCGAAGAAATACGAGGATGAAAACCAAAGTTACAAAAAAAAGGCGAAACCAAGGTAGCCGAACTAGCCCGATTATTAAGGGCAAACTCGGCCAACAGCAAAAAGGTCACCCAATCATCCTGATCAGCAGACACGAAGCATCTCAAATAGGTAACCAAAGTCTGATTGGTTTGCTCCGTTTGGCCATTTGTCTGAGGATGGAATGCTGAAGAAAAAGACAAATCAATGCCCATTCTAGCACAAAAGGACCGCCAAAACCTAGAAACGAACTGGGAACCTCTGTCAGACACAATATTCTCCGGAATACCATGTAAACGAACCACATGCTGAAAAATTAATGGAACCAAATCAGAGGAGGAAGGCAACTTAGGCAACGGTACCAAATGGACCATCTTAGAAAAACGGTCACAAACCACCCAGATGACAGACATCTTCTGAGAAACAGGAAGATCAGAAATAAAATCCATGGGCCTCTCAGGAATAGGCAAAGGCAAAAGCAACCCACTGGCACGGGAACAGCAAGGCTTAGCCCGAGCACAGGTCCCACAGGACTGCACAAACGAACGCACATCCCGCGACAAGGAAGGCCACCAAAAGGACCTAGCCACCAAATCTCTGGTACCGAAAATCCCAGGGTGACCAGCCAACACCGAACAATGAACCTCAGAAATTACCCTGCTAGTCCATCTATCAGGAACAAACAGTCTCACCACAGGACAGCGGTCAGGTTTATCAGCCTGAAACTCCTGAAGTACCCGCCGCAAATCAGGGGAGATGGCAGAAAGAATCACCCCCTCCTTGAGGATCCCAACCGGCTCAAGATTTCCCAGAGAGTCAGGCAAAAAACTCCTAGAAAGGGCATCAGCCTTCACATTCTTAGATCCTGGAATATACAAGACCACAAAATCAAAACGGGAGAAAAACAGAGACCACCGAGCTTGTCTAGGATTCAACCGCTTAGCAGACTCGAGGTAAATCAGATTCTCAGGTGCCGGGCCTCTCTGACCTTTCTGGCGCCTGCGCACTGCAGTACTTTGCTCTGCCCTCAACAGGGCAGACAAAGTACGCCTGCACCGGAGCCGCGGAGTAAAGACCCGAAGAGGATGTCATGGAACGAAGATGGGAGGCGCCGGAGCGGACCGGAGACACCCATCCGACCGGACCGCAGCGGGACCGCCCCTGGGTGAGTATAATCTAACGTCTTTTTCTCCTCTTTCAGGTAACATCGGCGGCTTATCTACAGCATGACAGAATGCTGTAGATAAGCCCCTGATGCCGGTAAGCTTACCTCACCAGCGATTTTGGGGGTGACAGGTTCCCTTTAAAAATTTGAGGGAAATTCACAAAGAGTGGACTGTTGCTGGAGTCATTGTTTCAAGAGCCACCACACACAGACTTATCGAGGACATGGGTTACAAGTGTCACATTCCTTGTGTCAAGTCACTCATGACCAATAGACAACTCCAGAAGCATCTTACCTGGGCCAGGGAGAACAAGAACTGGACTGTTGCTCAGTGGTCCAATGTGTTGTTTTCATCAAGGTCCCAGAGTCTGGAGAAAGCTTGGAGAGGCACAGAATCCAAGCTGCTTGAAGCCTAGTGTGAAGTTTCCACAATCAGTGATGGTTTGGGAAGCCATGTCATCTGCCCGTCTACAAGGACATTTTAGAACACTTCATGCATCACTATTCCACCAAGCTTTATGGAGATGGAAATTTCACTCTCAAGCAGGACTTGGCACCTGTCCACACTGCTAAAAGTGCCAATACCTGGTTTAAAAACAACAGTATCACTGTGCTTGATGGGCTATGAAACTCAGCTGACCTTAACCCCATAAAGAATCTATGGGGTATTGTCAAGAGGAAGATGAGAGACACCAGACCCAACAATGCAGATGAGTTGAAGGCTGCTATCAAAGCAACCTGGGTTTCCATAACACCTCAGCAGTGACACAGGCTGATTGCCTCAGCGCCATGGTGCATTGATGCAGTAATTGATGCAAAAAGAACCCCGACCAAGTATTGAGTGCATTTACTGAACATACATTTCAGTAGGCCAACATTTCAGATTTTAAAATCATTTTTCAAGCTGGTCTTATAAAGTATTCTAATTTACTGAGATAATGATTTTTGGGTTTTCATTGGCTGTAAGTCACAATCATCAAAAATAACAGAAATAAACACTTGAAATAGAGATTTTGATTTGGGTTTTATCCTGTCATATTGCAAGACTCGTTAAAGGGTTGATTGTGACTTGTAGGATCGCTGTTTCCAACAGGTGGTGCTATATAGAATTCAAGTCCTCTTTCTCTCTGAAGAGGCAATTTTCATATAATATTTCCCAGACGAGCATTGCACGGCGAATAAGCCTCCTTACCTTGACAAGCCAAAGATGGTATGTCTCTCTCCATAAGGAGAAGCCTTACCCCTGCAAATTGAGATTCTGATTTGGCTTTTATCCCAAGTTATATTGCAATACTCATTAAAGGGTTGATTGTGACTTGTAGCTTCACTACTTCCAACAGGTGGCGCTATATAGAGTTCAAATCCTCTCTCTTTCTGAAGAGGCAATTTGCACTTGAAATAGATCACTCTGTTTGCAATGACTCTGTAAAGTATATGAGTTTCACTTTTTGTATTGAAGAACTGAAATTAACTATCTTTTTGAAGATATTCTAATTTTATGAGAAGCACCTATATTTACAAAGTATTAGTCCTGCCACTACACATTTGGTCATTAATTATGATCCACAGTGATGCCATTTGGACATTGAACTTAAGACTACATTCCTATGATGAGTATTTGGTGAGTTTTTGATGTTGCAGATTTTCTGCACCATTTATGCACCCATTTAAGACTGAAATCACACACTACAAGTGTTGCTATAAAATTTTTGACTGTCCCAATTATCTTAATTGGATGTGCAAAATGTCCATGTGATTGACACATTTCAATGAATCTAAATAGCTTTCAGTCTCAGATATTTCAGCAACAAAATCTGTGATGAAAAAGACACTGAGTTCACCGTAGTTCAGCTCAGTGAGTTTGCTGCAAATCTTTAATCTGTGATGAACTCACTGAGCTCAACTGCTGTGAACTCACTGACTTTTTCTCATGGTGCTGACGTCACGGCAGTTCAGTCCGGCTGGGAACGCAGCCTCAGTGACTGGCGGTAACCACGATGATGTCACCACTGGTCTATGGATGGCCTGGATGGTCGCATCTTGGCACTGTCCAGGTTGAAAACTATTTATCCCCGAGACATGGATTACGGTGTGGGACATAACGACGGAGAGGTGAGGGATATTGTTGTTTTTATTTTAGTTTTATTACAGGAGATGAGAGATTCAGTGGAATTAGGCATAACGTGAGTATAACTGTTATTAAAGTAAATCTATGTTTTGGGGTTTTTTTTAAATAAAAGAGGCTTTATACTTTTTGTGTTTATTTAGCATATAACTATAGGATTATTAATGGATAGGTGTCTTCTAGAGGCCTATTCATTCCTAATCATGGGCTTGATGTCAGCAGACAATGCAAAGGTGACATCAACCCCACTTGCCACCACCACAGAGAAAGTGGGAAGAGCTGGACAAAGTGCCAGAAAGGCTTCTCAAGCGCCAGCACATGAGGTAATGATGCGGAACACGGGCAGCACACGGTTGCCACAAGTATGACACACACTGTGACAAAGTCACTGGCAAGGTGCTGGAGGGGAGATATGTTTTGCTGAGGCTCATGGCTTAACCCCTTAACGACCGCCGATACGCCTTTTAACGGCGGCAGTTAAGGGTACTTGAACCACAGTGAATAGCGCCCCCCAGAGTCGGATTTTCTCTGGGGTCTCGGTTGCCGGGGGTAGCCGAGACCCCAGAGAACATGATTTGGTTTTTTTTTACCGACTCCCGAGTTGCGATCGCCGGTAATTAACCGTTTACTGGCGATCGCAAAAAAAACAAAACGCGATCTCCCTTTTAATTTCTCTGTCCTCCGATGTGATCGCACATCAGAGGAGAGAGAAATGGGGTCCCCGATAGCCCCCCGATACTCACCTGTCTCCCCCGGTGCTCCTCGTGGCTCCCAATGGGCGCCGCCATCTTCTTCTGGCAAAAAAATGGCGAGCGCATGTGCAGTGCGCCCGCCGGCCGGCACCCGGAGGATATTTGGGGTCTCGGCTGCCGGGGGTAGCCGAGACCCCAAAGAACATGATCGGGGTCGGTTCTTACCGACCCCTGTTTTGCGATCCCCGGTAATTAACTGTTTACCGACGGTCGCAAAAAGAAAAAAAAAGCGATGGGTCATTCTCTGTCCTCTGATGTGATCGCACATCAAAGGACAGAGAAATAGGGGGATTTGGGGACCCTGCTATACTTACTGGTGTCCCTGGGTCCTCCTGCGTCCCCTCCTGCCTGCCGGCTTCTTCCTATGGAAAGAAAATGGCTCTCTGCTGCCATCTGCCGGCCGGCAGGAGAGAGGAGTTGGGGCTAAAATTAGGGTTAGGGTTAGGGTTGGGGCTAAATTTAGGGTTAGGGTTGGGGCTAAATTTAGGGTTAGGGTTACGGCTAGGGTTACGGTTAGGGCTAGGGTTAGGCTTCTTTCACACTTGCGTCAGTACGGGGCCGTCGCCATGCATCGGCCCAACGTACCGACGCACGTTGTGAAAATTGTGCACAACGTGGGCAGCGGATGCAGTTTTTCAACGCATCCGCTGCCCAGTCTATGTCCTGGGGAGGAGGGGGCAGAGTTACGGCCACGCATGAGCGGAAATGGCGGACGCAACGTACAAAAAAAAGGTTACATTGAACTTTTTTTGTGACGACGGTCCACCAAAACACAACGGATCCAGTGCACGACGGACACAATGTGTGGCCATCCGTCGGCAATACAAGTCTATGGGAAAAAAAGGCTTCCTGTGGTCACATTTGCAGGATCCGTTTTTTTGTCCGAAACGAAGGATGCCACACGACGCAAGTGTGAAAGTAGCCTTAGGGCTAGGGTTATGGTTGGGGTAAAGTTAGGGCTAGGGTTAGGGTTAAATTTAGGGTTAGGGTTAGGGTTGGGGCTAAATTTAGGGTTAGGGTGACGGTTAGGGCTAAAGTTAGGGTTAGGGCTAGGGTTGGGGCTAAAATTAGGGTTAGGGCTAGGGTTAGGGTTGGGGCTAAAGTTAGGGTTAGGGCTAGGGTTGGGGCTAAAGTTAGGGTTAGGGCTAGGGTTAGGGTTGGGGCTAAAGTTAGGGCTAGGGTTGGGGCTAAAGTTAGGGCTAGACTTGAGGCTAAAGTTAAGGTTAGAGTTGGGATTAGGGTTTGGATTAGGGTTGGTATTAGGGTTAGGGTTGGCAGTAGGGTTACGTTTGGGATTAGGATTAAGTTTGGGATTAGGGTTAAGGTTAGAGTTGGGATTAGGGTTAGGGGTGTATTGGAATTAGGGTTAGGTTTGAGGTTAGGGTTGAGATTAGGATTAGGGGTGTGCTGGTTTTAGGGTTTTGATTAGGGTTATGGTTAGGGTTGAGATTAGGGTTGTGATTATCGTTAGGGTTGTGATTAGGATTATGAATCGAGTTGGGATTAGGGTTAGGGGTGTGTTGGGGTTTGGGTTGGAGTTAGAATTGGGGGGTTTCCACTGTTTAGGTACATCAGGGGGTCTCCAAACACGACAGCCAATTTTGCGCTCAAAAAGTTAAATGGTGCTCCCTCCCTTCTGAGCTCTGCTGTGCGCCCAAACAGTGGTTTACCCCCACATATGGGGCATCAGCATACTCAGGATTAATTGGACAACAACTTTTGGGGTCCAATTTCTCCTGTTAACCTTGTGAAAATAAAAACTTGGGGGCTGAAAATTCTTTTTTGTGGAAAAAAAAAATATTTTTTATTTTCACGACTCTGCATTCTAAACTTCTGTGAAGCACTTGGGCATTCAAAGTTCTCACCATACATCTAGATAAGTTCCTTGGGGGGTCTAGTTTCCAAAATGGGGTCACTTGTCGGGGGTTTCTACTGTTTAGGTACATCAGGGGCTCTGCAAACGCAACATAACGCCCGCAGACCATTCTATCAAAGTCTGCATTACAAAACGGCGCTCCTTCCCTTCAGAGCTCTGCCATGCACCCAAACAGTGGTTTACCCCCACATATGGGGTACCAACATACTCAAGACAAATTGGACAACAAATTTTGGGTCCAATTTCTCTTGTTACCCTTGTGAAAATAAAAACTTGGGGGCTAAATATCTTTTTTGTGGAAGAAAAAATATTTTTTATTTTCATGACTGCATTATAAACTTCTGTGAAGCTCTTGGGCATTCAAAGTTCTCACCACATATCTAGATAAGTTCCTTGGGGGGTCTAGTTTCCAAAATGGGGTCACTTGTGGGGGGTTTCTACTGTTTAGGCACATCAGGGGCTCTCCAAACGCGACATGGCGTCCGATCTCAATTCCAGCCAATTCTACATTGAAAAAGTAAAACGGCATTGCTTCTCTTCCAAGCTCTGCGGTGCGCCCAAACAGTGGTTTACCCCCACATATAGGGTATCGACGTAAGGAGAAATTGCACAACAACTTTTGTGGTTTAATTTCTCCTGTTACCCTTGTGAAAATAAAAATTTGGGGACAAAAAATCATTTTTGTGTAAACAAATGCGATTTTTTATTTTCACGGCTCTACGTTATAAACTTCTGTGAAGCACTTGGGGGTTCAAAGTGCTCACCACCCATCTAGATAAGTTCCTTAAGGGGTCTAGTTTCCAAAATGGTGTCATTTGTGGGGGGTTTCCACTGTTTAGGCACATCAGGGGCTCTCCAAACGCGACATGACGTCCGATCTCAATTCCAGCCAATTCTACATTGAAAAAGTAAAAATGCACTCCTTCTCTTCCAAGCTCTGCGATGCGCCCAAACAGTGGTTTACCCCCACATATGGGGTATTTACTTACTCAGGAGAAATTGTACCACAATTTTGTGGTCTAATTTCTCCTGTTACCCTTGTGAAAATAAGAATTTGTGGGCGAAAAATCATTTTTGTGTAAACAAATGCGATTTTTTATTTTCACGGCTCTACGTTATAAACTTCTGTGAAGCACTTGGGGGTTCAAAGTGCTCACCACACATCTAGAAAAGTTCCTTAAGGGGTCTAGTTTCCAAAATGGTGTCATTTGTGGGGGGTTTCCACTGTTTAGGCACATCAGGGGCTCTCCAAACGCGACATGACGTCCGATCTCAATTCCAGCCAATTCTACATTGAAAAAGTAAAAATGCACTCCTTCTCTTCCAAGCTCTGCGATGCGCCCAACCAGTGGTTTACCCCCACATATGGGGTATCTACTTACTCAGGAGAAATTGTACCACAATTTTGTGGTCTAATTTCTCCTGTTACCCTTGTGAAAATAAGAATTTGTGGGCGAAAAATCATTTTTGTGTAAACAAATGCGATTTTTTATTTTCACGGCTCTACGTTATAAACTTCTGTGAAGCACTTGGGGGTTCAAAGTGCTCACCACACATCTAGAAAAGTTCCTTAAGGGGTCTAGTTTCCAAAATGGTGTCACTTGTGGGGCGTTTCCACTGTTTAGGCACATCAGGGGCTCTCTAAATGTGACATGGCATCCAATCTCAATTCCAGCCAATTCTGCATTGAAAAAGTCAAATGGCGCTCCTTCACTTCCAAGCTCTGCGGTGCGCCCAAACAGTGGTTTATCCCCACATATAGGGTATCGGCGTATTCAGGAGAAATTGCACAACAAAATTTATGATTAAATTTCTGTTTTTACACTTGTGAAAATAAAAAAATGGTTCTGAAGTATAATGTTTGCAAAAAAAAGTTAAATGTTCATATTTTCCTTCCACATTGTTTCAGTTTCTGTGTAGAACGTAAAGGGTTAATAAACTTCTTGAATGTGGTTTTGAACACCTTGAGTGGTGCAGTTTTTAGAATGGTGTCACACTTGGTTATTTTCTATCATATAAACCCCTCAAAATGACTTCAAATGTGATGTGGTCCCTAAAAAAATATGGTGTTGTAAAAATGAGAAATTGCTGGTCAACTTTTAACCCTTATAACTCCCTAACAAAAAAAAATTTGGTTTCCAAAATTGTGCTGATGTAAAGTAGACATGTGGGAAATGTTATTTATTAACTATTTTTCCTGACATACCTCTGTGATTTAAGGGCATAAAAATAAAAATTTTGAAAATTGCAAAATTTAAAAAATTTTCACCATATTTCCATTTTTTTCATAAATAATCGCAAGTAATATCGAAGAAATGTTACCATTATCATGAAGTACAATATGTCATGAAAAAACAGTCTCAGAATCAGCGGGATCCGTTAAAGCGTTCCACAGTTATAACCTCATAAAATGACAGTGGTCAGAATTGTAAAAATTGGCTCGGTCATTAAGTACCAAATTGGCTCTGTCACTAAGAGGTTAAGTGATCTAGAAACCCAGAAGTTGTTTCTTCAGCACACTAAGTGTTGCAAGAAGGTAACAACCAATTTAATAAAAGGGCCGGGTTTTTAGTGGACCACCATGGAGTGGGTGGGAGGCTGTCCACCTTATATCCACCCCAGGGTGGGGCTTACATAGCTGGCCTCTAGAGGAAGTAGTGGTTCATTGTCTGGAATAAGAATGAGCACACCACAACTTTCTCAATCCACTATAACATCTCTGCCTGCACCTCCCCTTCGATCCAGCAGTTTGTCCAGTTCATCATACTCCGCCCTCTCTCAGCACTGTAGCCAGCCCATGGTCCCACAGTTGTGGTCATATAAAAAAATTGTTTCCTCCTACTCATGACAAAGGTAAAAGGTTGAACTCCACCATCTCGAATCTGCTGGCCACTGAAATGCTGCCTTTCCACCTGGAAGTCGTAGCTATTGCAGTACCCCAGTACCAGTTGCCCAGACGCCATTACTTTTGTAAGAAAGCTGTGCCTGTGCTATATCAGCATGTCACAGACAACATCACCCATTCCTTGACTAAATTTATTAGTGCCAGGGTGCATTTCACCACAGACGCATGGACGAGTAAGCTTGTTCAAGGGCATTACATCTCGCTGACTGGGCACTGGGTGACTCTAGTGGCTGTGGGGGCAGGTGATGCTCCACAAGTCTTGAAATCCTCAATTCTTGCAGGACAAACCTTTATATTTCACTGTTCCTCCATGGCTTCTGCCTCCTGTGGAGTGGAGTGGAGAGCGAATTTCCACCATCTCCATACTGCACAGCCAGGGCTCACAGCAATCAGTCAGTGTTAAAACTGATATGCCTTGGATATCACAGCCATGCAGCAGAAGAGTTGTATACAGCTCTCCTGGCCGAGTTTGAGCAATAGCTGTCTCCGCTGAACCTACATGCAGAGAAGGCAGTGTCCGATAATGGTGCAAACCTGGTGGCAGCCCTACAGTGAGGCAAGCTCACGCGTATGCCTTGCATGACTCACATCCTCAATTTGGTAGTACAGAGTTTTCTCTGCCACTCTCCTGCCCTGAGTGAGCTGCAGCAGAAAGCACGGAAGGTGTGTGCTCACTTCCGCCATTTGCACACCTCAGGTCATCGATCTGCATGTATACATAGGTAACAGGTTGATATGTGATATGCAGACATAGTGGAATTCCACTTTGCACATGTTGCAGCGACTGTGGTAGCAGCAATGAGTCCTGACCCAGTATGTTATGCCATATAGCCTGGGCTAAAATAATACGGATGTGGTACATATCACGTATATGGAGTGAGCACAGATTAAGGACCTCTGCACCCTTCTGCAGAGTTTTGAAATGGCTACTAAGATGGTTAGCGCTGATGACGCCATCATCAGCATCACTATTCCTGTCATCTATATGCTGGAGCAGACTTTGAATAGACTGCGGGAGGAGGTGGTGGTCCCAGAGGAAAAGGAGAAAGCAAAGGCGGATAGAAAAGTGATAACATTGTCTCAAAGTTTCAGACTGTCATCACACAGGGGGGTGCCAAAGGAGTGTGAATTACTGCAATCGACGGGGGCTGGTGATTACAGTCAAACTGTTAGTGAAGGTGCAAGAGACAATGAACAAATGGAGGAGGAAGAGGTATAGGGCGAGCAACTATCAGGAGATGATGAGGATAATCCTCCCCTCTCTATTGTTCATGGTTGGCAGGAGGGGATGGAGGAAACAAGCATCAGCGTTACCCAGCTACTAACACAGCATGGGCTTGGATCTCATGGAAACGCCTGACATATGAGTACCTTCTTGCTGAACTATCTACAACATGATCCCCATATAGTTGTTATTCAAAATATTGCTGACTACTGGGATGCCACTCTGTTAGATCCACATTATAAAACCAAATTTTGCCAGATGCTCTGTAATACCCCATGGTCCTGGTTGTTACAGTGGCATTGCTGTCCTCACGGGGAGAGTGATGTCACGCTTGGAAGCAAGGGAAGATCTCTTCTATCAGGTAACACAAGTATATAACATGTTCACACTCCAGGCCAGAAGGGGGAGCTCTAAACTTGGTTTAAGGGGAAGTTCCCTATATATACACATTCTGGTCTGGAGGGAAAGTTAGTTAGTCTGAGGCACAGATACGCGAGAGGGGTCGTGCAGCCAGAGGTGCTGCAGCTCCTGGACAGAGAGGGAAGAATATATTGTAGAGAGCGTGCAGGAGAGCGAAGCACAGGAGAGTGACAACTGGGGAGGACAGCTGTGATTTGGCTACCTCCCTTCTGAGCACAGATTCCGGTAGCCGGAAGACAAAGGTTGTGTTGGACACTAAGAGGCACTGCAAAAACCAGCAGGACAGATGGACTACACATCACCTGTCCACCCTAATACCCAGGAGGCACAGTGGCGCATAGAGCCCAGGTCATGATAGAGACCCTATAAAATGGCTCGAGTCACCTGTAATATGGGTTTATGTCCCACCTTTAAGGATGACAGAGAGAGAACTGTGAGGACCTTGATAGAAACCACAGGCAGCATGGGACTACATCCAAGCCTTCAGTAAACCAGGTAAAGAGACTGCAAACCTGTGCCCTCCGTTTCTTACCGCACCACCCACCATCTTCACTTACACACCAGGAGCACTGGGAACCCAACTTCACCTGTGGGAAGTTATACCATCTTAGCTGCCATAACATTACACCAGAGGACCCCTTTTAAGCAGTGTTGGTCCCCACTGACCGAATACCACAGGTGGAGTAACAAACACAAACTGTATTACATCTCCCTTAAAAGACTTTTCCCTTTTACTTGGGCGCCCAGGGCCATGGACTAGGTTGCAGCCACCGTGACATCCCCTTTAAGTACCGGACCCAGTACCGAGTACCCCACGGCCCTGGAAGGTGACTCACTTCCCATCCTTGAAGGGAGCGAGGAATGCTGGAGTATCGAAATACGCTTTTACACAACCTTAAGAGCGGTTTTCACCAAGACAGCATTGAGGCACACAGTGCACATTGAAGCTCTAGACTTCCAACCTCCAGCACATCAGTTCATCAATGTCAAAACATTAGCTGCAGCAGCAGCTGAAGTAGTGTAAGTGGATGAAACAATTTCCATGAGTCCTTTGACACTATTTTTAGACCAGCTCATGCACCAGCACAACAGAGTCCAAGTCTTACACGTGTTGATCGAATAGAAGGGATGGTGCAGAGTATCTAGAACTGAATATCAATGCCATCAGGGAGGGTTTGGACCTTTTCACATATTGGTCTTCACATACACCTTGGAGATTTTATCATGCTTGGCATCCAGCATTCTCTTAGAACGTGTCTTCAGTGCTGATGGTGATATCCTGACTGATAGGTGCAGCCGGCTGTCCCCTGAAAGTGTAGACCACCTAACTTTTCTCAAGATGAGCAAGTCATGAATCTCCAAAACTTCCAAATACTAGGATTTCATCAGCTCACCTAACCAGACGTATTAAAGTCCAATTCTCATAGACATGTGCAGAGCACGGATCACCACCAAGTTCCTGCCGGCCGACTCCCAGGTGAAAATGCAAATCACTCACTTGTCCAGCTCATGCAAATTTTGAATGGACGAGATGAAAATAGAATAAAAATCTTGTCCTTTATTAGTGCATCATAAAAACAAGCTGACGCATTTCAGGCATATTGCCCTTAATCATAGCATGGTAAAAACATATTGCAACACAATACACTGTGTGCAGAATTATTAGGCAAGTTGTATTTTAGAGGATTATTTTTATTATTGATCAACAATTATGTTCTCAATCAACCCAAAAGACTCAAATATCAAAGCTTAATATTTTTGGAAATTGGAGTGTTTTTTTTTTTAAAGATTTGTCTATCTTAGGAAGATATCTGTTTGTGCAGGTAACGATTACTGTGCAGAATTATTAGGCAACTTAATAAAAACCAAATATATTCCCATCTCACTTGTTTATTTTCACCAGGTAAATCAATATCACTGCACAAAATTTAGAAAAAAACATTTCTGACATGCAAAAACAAAACCCCCCAAAATTAGTGACCAATATAGCCACCTTTCTTTATGATGACACTCAACAACCTTCCATCCATAGATTCTGTCAGTTGCTTGATCTGTTTATGATCAACATTGCGTGCAGCAGCCACCACAGCCTCCCAGATACTGTTCCAAGAGGTGTACTGTTTTCCCTCCCTGTAGATATCACATTTTATGAGGGACCACAGGTTCTTTATGGGTTCAGATCAGGTGAACAAGGGGGCAATGTCATTATTTCTTCTTCTTTGAGACCTTTACTGGCCAGCCACAATGTGGAGTAGTTGGAGGCATGTGATGAAGTATTGTCCTGCATGAAAATCATGTTTTTCTTGAACGATACCGACTCCTTCCTGTACCACTGCTTGAAGAAGTTGTCTTCCAGAAACTGGCAGTAGGTCTGGGAGTTGAGCTTCACTCCATCCTCAACCCGAAAAGGTCCCACAAGTTCATCTTTGATGATACCAGCCCATAACAGTACCCTACCTCCACCTTGCTGGCGTCTGAGTCGGAGTGGAGCACTTTGCCCTTTACTGATCCAGCCTCTGTCCCAGCCATCTGGCCCATCAAGAGTCTCTTTCATTTCATCAGTCCATCAAACCTTTGAAAAGTCAGTCTTAAGATATTTCTTGGCCCAGTCTTGACGTTTTATCTTATGTTTCTTGTTCAAAGGTGGCCGTTTTTCAGCCTTACTTACCTTGGCCATGTCCCTGAGTATCGCACACTTTGTGCTTTTTTTTACTCCAGTAACGTTGCAGCTCTGAAATATGGCAAAACTGGTGGCAAACGGCATCTTGGCAGCTTCACGCTTGATTTTTCTCAATTCATGGGCAGTTATTTTGCGCCTTTTTTGCACAACACGCTTCTTGCGACCCTGTTGGCTATTTGCCATGAAACGCTTGATTGTTCGGTGATCACGCTTCAAAAGTTTGGCAATTTCAAGACTGCTGCATCCCTCTGCAAGACATCTCACAATTTTGGACTTTTCAGAGCCCGTCAAATCTCTCTTCTGACCCATTTTGACAAAGGAAAGGAAGTTGCCTAATAATTAAGCACACCTTATATAGGGTTTTGATGTCATTAGACAACACCGCTCCTCATTACAGAGATGCACATCACCTGATTTACTTAATTGGTAGTTGGCTCTCAAGCCTGAACAGCTTGGAGTAGGACAACATGTATAAAAAGTATCATGTGATCAAAATACAACTTGCCTAATAATTCTGCACACAGTGTATATAAAGGCACATAACAAAAGGCTACAGCCAATCACAATACATGTCAATTAACCATATATCAAACACCTGAGTACCCATTGGACAAAGTCACACACCCTCCCCAACCTGAGTGTTAGGCTAGAGTCACACACAAAGTATAAAAAAAAGTCCGTTTTACAAGGACTAGAATCGCAGAAATGTTCCCTTAACAGTGATCCGCATGTCATCAGTTTGCAGTGCGAGGATGCGATTTTCTCGCATGTAAGCATCCATGTGACATCCATATGACATCCGTATGGTGAGATTTTATCGCTTTCTTGCAAAATGGACACATAATGTATCCATGGGCTCAAATATTTGTGAAAACATATACACAATCTCTCTCTCTCTCTAAATATATATATTTTGTGGCATAGTGACTGGTCATGTGATTAACGAGAGGTATGTATCGCAGAGGTGGGTGGCCCAGTGATGCAAGCCTGGGTATGTTTTGCTCGGCAGATCTACTGCTGAGGGATTTGTTTTACATTGGGAAGGCTTCCAGGTGATTGGAGAAATGGGTGGGTCCAGTCACCTACAAACCCACCCAAAGGGATGTGTCTGAATACCCAAGATGAAGCCTGAAGTGATGTCACAATCACCTGACTAGACATGTGATAGGTACCTGGGTGTGGTTACACCTATGTAATGGAGGTGTGTTTGTCACATGGGAGCGAGTGCTGGCTAGTCTGAGCCAGAGCAAGGAGACCTGTGAGATGCCTCCAAAGTGGACGGTCTGATAACCGTGAGCGATACCGACCAGGGTCAGTGAGAGACATCTGTGGGATACCTCTGAGGATAAGAGGCATCCGGGAACCTGTGTGATGGATGCCAACAAGTAATGGACAGGAATCTGTGTTATGCTGACCGAGGTCAGTGAGGGACTGTGGTTTCACTGTAAAGCCGAATGTGTGCAGATAGTGTTCAGATAGTGTTTATCCCGTTGCCAAGTGAGTGCCCTCCAAGACACGCAGTAAGCGCTATCTTACTATACATATATATATATATATATATATATATACAGCATATATATATATATATATAGAGAGAGAGAGAGAGAGAGAGAGAAAATTGGAACAGCACAATGCTAACCAGTGGGTGCCCAGCCTCCTGGGTAGAATGGTCCACTCATCTACCCAACTTGTATACAAAAATAGAAAAGAGAAGGCAGCACTCCAAGTCCTCTTCAGGGTGAAAAATGTGAAGTTTATTCAGCCCACATCTCTGTGCGACGTTTCGGCTCACACTAAGCCTTTTTCAAGCAGTGGGTGTTACCAACAATAGTGCTTTTATAGGCATAATCTACCATAATTTACATAATTAACCATCCATCGTTAATAAATACAACATTTTTATGACATATATACATAGAAAGATTCTCTGTGCAATCCCAGTCTCATAAAGCGACCTGTGCTAAAGTGCGTATCAATAATCACCGACACTCAATTAGAAAAAAACGGCTGGATCTCCCGGTGTCGAAACATTTTACAGAATTGGGACATACAGAGAAGGATCTCAAATTTAGAATAATAGATAAGGTCCCCACACAAAGGAGAGGGGGGGATAGATTATGCTTGTTAAAAAAGCTTGAACTGAAATGGATATATGAGCTTAATACTTTGAAGCCAAAAGGACTCAATGTAGAATTTAAAATCCATCCTAATCTGTATTAGCCCAGCGAAGGGATACCTAGGAATCGGATGTATATGGGCTCCTAATTTGATCTTTGGAGTAGGTAATCTATTGTTGGGTTATAGTGCTCCAATTTTAATTAAAAAATTGTTTTTATTTTTTTCCAGTGACATCTTCACACTTATCAACCTGCATAGAACCTTTATCCTGCTGGCTGATGGAATATAACCACATGGTGGATGGAATATATATAATTTTCTTATTTTTCTTTTTTCTATTTTGCTTTTCCCTTTTCTTTTTTTTTTTATATATATCATAACTGTCGGCCAATAGCAATGTCATATTAAAATAATAAAATATGAGCATGTTAAAAAACAGTTGAGTGTGAGAGCCTGTTATATGAATAGATATTAAGCAATATATTATCACTTAAATGTATCCTCTGATAGCGATAGTATGGCATTGAAGGGCTATACATCAAGTTGGAGGGGCATTGGCAAGCGGAGATAGCCTGAAAAAGGTGTTGTCCGCTGTGCCAGAGTGTAAAATTCAAGTTATGAAGCCTTAAAATATCTATAACCAGAAAAGGAGCCTGAAATAAGGAATATCGCTGCACTGGTGCTGCAGTAGAAATATGTAAACAAGTTTTGGAGTAAAAAATATAAGAATACATTAAGCCATACTTAAGATGGCGCTGCGGCACTGACAAAAGTAACAGTGCGCATGCGCGAAGTGAAATACACTGTAATTGGCTGACAGGGTATGATTGAAGAAAATGATGTCATGACATGCGCAGTAGAGGAAGTAGGACGCCGATAACGGCAGAAATAGCGTCCTCCATGTGGTCTGACCTATATGCGGCAGGGTAAGGAATCAAAATAAATATGAATATGTATAAGTATGGGATAAAGGTCCATTATAAAAGAAAGAATAAGAGCATGTAAGAAATAAGAGAAATGAATGTGAAGATACATGATTATATTAGCACTTTAGCACAGGTCACTTTATGAGACTGCGATTGCACAGAGAATCTTTCTATGTATATATGTCATAAAAATGTTGTATTTATTAATGATGGATGGTTAATTATGTAAATTATGGTAGATTATGCCTATAAAAGCACTACTGTTGGTAACACCCACTGCTTGAAAAAGGCTCAGTGTGAGCCGAAACGTCGCACAGAGATGAGGGCTGAATAAACTACACATTTTTCACCCTGAAGAGGACTTGGAGTGCTGCCTTCTGTTTTCTATTTTTGTATATATATATATATATATATATATATATATATATATATATATATATATATATATATATATAGATACATACTGCTCAAAAATCCAAAAGGAACACTAAAATCCCACATCCTAGATATCACTGAATGAAATATTCCAGTTGTAACTCTTTATTCATTTCATAGTGGAATGTGCTGAGAATAATGAAACCTAAAAATTATCAAAGTAAATCAAAACTAATATCCCTCGGAGGTCTGGAGTTTGAATGATGCTCAAAATAAAAGTGGAAAATGAAGTTACAGGCTGATCCAACTTCAGTGGAAATGCCTCAAGACAAGGAAATGATGCTCAGTAGTCTGTGTGGCCTCCACGTGCCTGTATGACCTCCCTAAAACACCTGGGCATGCTCCTGATGATGCAGCGGATGGTCTCCTGAGGGATCACCTCCCAGACCAGAACTAAAGCATCCGCCAACTCCTGGACAGTCTGTGGTGCAACATGACGTTGGTGGATGGTGCAAAACATGATGTCCCAGATGTGTTCAATTGGATTCAGGTCTGGGGAATGGGCGGGCCAGTCTGTAGCTTCAATGCCTTCATCTTGCAGGAACTGCTGACACACTCTAGCCACATGAGGTCTGGCATTGTCCTGCATTAGGAGGAATCCAGGGCCGACTGCACCAGCATATGGTCACACAAGGGGTCTGAGGATTTCATCTCGGTACCTATTGGCAGTCAGGCTACCTCTGGCGAGCACATGGAGGGTTGTGCGGCCCTCCAAATAAATGACACCCCACACCATTACCGACCCACTGCCAAAACGGTCATGCTGAAGGATGCTGCAAGCAGCAGATCGCCCTCCACGGCATCTCCAGACTCTGTCACATGTGCTCCGTGTGAACCTACTTTCATCTGTGAAGAGCACAGGGCGCTAGTGGCGAATTTGCCAATCCTGGTGTTCTGTGGCAAATGCAAAGCATCCTGCATGGTGTTGGGATGTGAGCACAACCCCCATCTGTGCATGTCGGACACTCAGATCATCCTCATGGAGACAGTTTTTAACTGTTTGTGCAGACACATGCACATTTGTGGCCTGCTGGAGGTCATTTTGCAGGGCTCTGGTAGTGCTCCTCCTGTTCCTCCTTGCACAAAGGCTGAGGTAGCGGTCCTGCTGCTGGGTTGTTGCCCTCCTATGGCCCCCTCCACGGATCTAGATGTACTGGCCTGCCTCCTCCAGCCTCTGGACACTACACTGACAGACACAGCAAACCTTCTTGCCACAGCTCACATCGATGTGCCATCCTGGATGAGCTGCACTACCTGAGCCACTTGTGTGGGTTGTAGAGTCCATCTCATACTACCATGCATGTGAAAGCACAAAAAACATTCAAAACTGACCAAAACATCAGCCAGAAAGCATTGGTACTGAGATGTAATCTGTGGTCCCCACCTGCAGAACCACTCCTGTATTGAGTGTGTCTTGATAATTGCTAATAATTTCCATCTGTTGTCTATTCCACTTGCACAACAGCATGTGAAATTGATTGTCAAACAGTGTTGCTTCCTAACTGGACAGTTTTATTTCACAGAAGTTTGATTTACTTGGAGGAGTTATATTCTGTTGTTTAAGTGTTCCCTTTATTTTTTTGAGCTGTGTTTGTGTGTGTATATTCTATACTTAACAAAAAAGTGTGAAACATCTGAAAATATGTCTCATATTCTAGGTTATTCAAAGTAGCCACCTTTTGCTTTGATGACTGCTTTGCACACTCTTGGCATTCTCTTGATGAGCTTCAAGAGGTAGTCACCGGGAATGGTCTTCCAACAATCTTGAAGGAGTTCCCAGAGATGCTTTCACTCTGCGGTCCAGCTCACCCCAAACCATCTCGATTGGGTTCAGGTCTCGTGACTGTGGAGGCCAGGTCATCTGGTGTAGCACCCCATCACTCTCCTTCTTGGTCAAATAGCCCTTAGACAGCCTGGAGGTGTGTTTGGTGTCATTGTCCTGTTGAAAAATAAATGATGGTCCAACTAAACTCAAACCGGATGGAATAGCAAGCCGCTGCAAGATGTTGTGGTAGCCATGCTGGTTCAGTATGCCTTCAATTTTGAATAAATCCCCAACAGTGTCACCAGCAAAGCACCCCCACACCATCACACCTCCTCCTCCATGCTTCACGGTGGGAACCAGGCATGGAAAGTCCATCCGTCCACCTTTTCTGCGTCGCACAAAGACACGGTGGTTGGAACCAAAGATCTCAAATTTTGACTCATCAGACCAAAGCACAGATTTCCACTGGTCTAATGTCCATTCCTTGTGTTCTTTAGCCCAAACAAGTCTCTTCTGCTTGTTGCCTGTCCTTAGCAGTGGTTTCCTAGCAGCTATTTTACCATGAAGGCCTCCTGCACAAAGTCTCCTCTTAACAGTTGTTGTAGAGATGTGTCTGCTGCTAGAACTCTGTGTGGCATTGACCTGGTCTCTAATCTAACCTGCGATTTCTGATGCTGGTGACTCGGAAAAACTTCAGAAGCAGAGGTGACTTTTCGTCTTCCTTTCCTGATGTGAGCCAGTTTATTTGTAGTGCTTGATGGTTTTTGCAACTGCACTTGGGGACACTTTCAAAGCTTTTCAAATTTTTCGGACTGACTGACTTTCATTTCTTTAAGTAATGATGGCCACTCTTTTTCTTTACTTAGCTGCTTTTTTCTTGCCATAATACAAATTCTAACAGTCTATTCAGTAGGACTATCAGCTGTGTATCCACCAGACTTCTGCACAACACAACTGATGGTCCCAACCCCATTTATAAGGCAAGAAATCTCACTTATTATACCTATAGCAAAAAAAATGGAGACACAAAGTGCAAAATAAGGTCTTATCCTTTATATAACCAAGAGAATCTTAGAATTGCTCACCTGATTTTGTTGAATGAAGAGCATGTAGCGATTTCGGCTGCTGCAGATCCACAAGCCGATCAACGGCCGTATGAAAATATAAACTGTGCAGGAGATGTGGGTTAAATCCGCGCTGCCTTAATGATGAAGTTCCAAGGATAATAAATTTAAAAGGGGGTTTATTCGAATAAACCACCTTTTAAATTTATTATCCTTGGAACTTCATCATTAAGGCAGCGCGGATTTAACCCACACCTCCTGCACAGTTTATACTTATTATACCTGACAGGGCACACCTGTGAAGTGAAAACCATTTCCGGTGACTACCTCTTGCAGCTTATCAAGAGAATGCCAAGAGTGTGCAAAGCAGTCATCAAAGCAAAAGGTGGCTACTTTGAAGAACCTACAATATAGGTTTTCAGTTGTTTCACACTTTTTTGTTAAGTATATAACTCCACATGTGTTAATTCATAGTTTTCATAGCCTTCAGTGTGAATGTACAACTGTCATAGTCATGAAAATACATAAAAATCTGTAAATAAGGTGTGTCAAAACTTTTGGTATGTACTGTATATATACATATATATATATATATATATATATATATATATATATATATATATATATATATATATATATATATATATACATATATATATTTATACACACACATTATTATTAGGCAAGTTGTATTTTAGAGGATTATTTTTATTATTGATCAACAACCATGTTCTCAATCAACAAAAAAAAGAGTGATAAATATCAAAGCTTAATATTTTTGGAAGTTGGAGTGGGTTTTTTTTAGATTTGGCCATCTTAGGAGGATATCTGTTTGTGCAGGTAACTATTACTGTGCAGAATTATTAGGCGACTTAATAAAAAACAAATATATTCCCTGTTATGATCCGGTGACCTTGGAGCCGCATGAGACTTTCTCAGGAGTAGGTGGAACCTGTACTGACCGCAAACCCTAAACTGTCACCGCAACTATAAGTAGCCGTGGGGTGTACCTAACACATCCTAGACACCTCGACACAGCCGGAGACCTAAATACCCCTATAGATGGAAATGGGAATTCTATCTTGCCTCAGAGCAGAACCCCAAAGGATAGGCAGCCCCCCACAAATATTGACTGTGAGTATTAGAGGAAAGACACACGCAGGCAGAAATCAGGATTTAGCAAAAGAGGCCACACTAGCTAAATAGGAAAGGATAGGACAGAATACTAAACAGTCAGTATTAAAACCCTAAAAATATCCACAGCAGATAATACAAAAATTCCACCATCTAACTAAAGACATGGAATGTATATCTGCATCTCCTGAGAATCCAACTTGACTGAAATATCCAAACACAGTCTAAGCTGGACAAGAAAAAACATTGAATAGTGCTGAATTGTAAAGCACACAGCATGTGTGCTGTAAAAACAAAACCAGACACTTATCTTTGCTGATTTGGCAGCAGGGCAGGAGGAACCAGACAGAGATGCAAAACTTCCAAGAACAATGGACAACTGGCAAGGGCTAATGAATCCTGCACACCTAAATATCCCAGTCAGAGCTGCAATCAGCAGGGACACCTGCCCAGGATTGCAACCCAGGGACAGCTGCATTACTACCAACAACCACCGGAGGGAACCCAAGAGCAGAATTCACAACAGTACCCCCCTTGAAGAGGGGTCACCGAACCCTCACCAGAGCCCCCAGGCCGATCAGGACGAGCGAGATGAAAGGCACGGACCAAATTAGCAGCATGGACATCAGAGGCAAAAACCCAAGAATTATCCTCCTGGCCATAACCCTTCCATTTAACAAGGTACTGAAGCCTCCACCTCAAAAAGCGAGAATCCAAAATCTTCTCAACCACATACTCCAACTCCCCATCAACCAACACAGGGGCCGGAGGATCAACAGAGGGAACAACGGGCACCACATATTTCCGCAATAAAGATCTATGGAAGACATTATGGATAGCAAAAGAAGCCGGAAGGGCCAATCAAAAAGACACTGGATTAATAATCTCAGAAATCCTATAAGGACCAATAAAGCGAGGCTTAAACTTAGGGGAAGAAACCTTCATAGGAACATGACGGGAAGACAACTAGACCAGATCCCCAACCCGAAGCCGGGAACCAACACACCGACGACGGTTAGCAAAATGTTGAGCCTCCTCCTGAGACAATACCAAATTGTCCACCACATGAGCCCAAATCTGCTGCAACCTGTCAACTACAGAATCCACACCAGGACAGTCAGAAGCCTCAACCTGCCCCGAAGAAAAACGAGGATGAAAACCAAAATTACAAAAGAAGGGCGAAACCAAGGTAGCCGAACTAGCCCGATTATTAAAGGCAAACTCGGCCAATGGCAAGAAAGTCTGATTAGTTCGCTTGGTCTGGCCATTTGTCTGAGGATGAAATGCGGAAGAAAAAGACAAGTCAATGCCCAGCTTAGCACAAAAGGTCCGCCAAAACCGAGAAACAAACTGGGACCCTCTGTAGGACACAATATTCTCCGGAATACCATGCAAACGAACCACATGCTGAAAAAACAACGGAACCAAATCAGAAGGGGAAGGCAATTTAGGCAAAGGCACCAAATGGACCATCTTAGAGAACCGGTAACAAACAACCCAGATGACAGACATCTTCTGGGAAACCGGAAGATCAGAAATAAAATCCATAGAAATATGCGTCTAAGGCCTCTCAGGGACCGGCAAAGGCAAAAGCAACCCACTAGCACGGGAACAACAAGGCTTGGCCTGCGCACAAGTCCCACAGGACTGCACAAAAGAACACACATCACGCGACAAAGAAGGCCACCAAAAGGACCTACCAACCAAATCTCTGGTACCAAAAATACCAGGATGGCCAGCCAACACAGAACAATGAACCTCAGAAATCACTCTACTAGTCCATCTATCAGGAACAAACAGTTTCCCCACTGGACAGCGGTCAGGTTTGTCAGCCTGAAATTCCTGAAGAACCCGTCGTAAATCAGGGGAAATGGCAGAAAGGACCACCCCTTCTTTCAGAATGCCGACCGGTTCAAGGACCTCAGGAGAATCAGGCAAAAAACTTCTAGAGAGGGCATCAGCCTTAATATTCTTAGAACCCGGAAGATACGAGACCACGAAATCAAAATGGGAAAAAAACAAGGACCATCGAGCCTGTCTAGGATTCAGCCGCCTGGCAGACTCGAGGTAAATCACATTTTTATGATCGGTCAAGACCACAATACGGTGCTTAGCTCCCTCGAGCCAATGTCGCCACTCCTCAAACGCCCACTTCATAGCCAAGAACGCCCGATTGCCGACATCATAATTGCGTTCAGCGGGCGAAAACTTACGGGAAAAGAAGGCACACGGTTTCATCAAGGAACCAACAGGATCCCTCTGAGACAAAACGGCCCCTGCCCCAATCTCAGAAGCGTCAACCTCAACCTGAAATGGAAGAGAAACATCTGGTTGACGCAACACCGGGGCAGAAGTAAATCGGCGTTTAAGCTCCTGAAAGGCAGAGACAGCCGCAGAGGACCAATTCGTCACATCAGCGCCTTTCTTCGTCAAATCGGTCAAGGGTTTAACCACACTGGAGAAGTTAGCAATGAAACGGCGATAAAAATTAGCAAAGCCCAAAAATTTCTGAAGGCTCTTCACAGATGTGGGTTGAATCCAATCATGAATGGCCTGAACCTTAACCGGATCCATCTCTATAGATGAGGGAGAAAATATAAAGCCCAAAAAAGAAACCTTCTGCACTCCAAAGAGACACTTAGACCCCTTCACAAACAAAGCATTATCACGAAGGATCTGAAATACCATCCTGACCTGTTTCACATGAGACTCCCAATCATCGGAAAAAACTAAAATGTCATCCAAATATACAATCATGAATTTATCAAGATAAGTCCGGAAGATATCGTGCATGAAGGACTGAAAAACAGATGGAGCATTAGAGAGCCCGAATGGCATCACAAGGTATTCAAAATGGCCTTCGGGCGTATTAAACGCAGTTTTCCATTCATCACCCTGCTTAATACGAACAAGATTATATGCTTCCCGAAGGTCAATCTTAGTAAACCAACTAGCCCCCTTAATCCTAGCAAACAAATCGGAAAGCAGAGTTAAAGGGTATTGAAACTTGACCGTGATCTTATTCAAGAGGCGATAATCAATACAGGGTCTCAAGGAGCCATCCTTCTTAGCAACAAAAGAAAAACCTGCTCCCAACGGTGAAGAAGATGGCCGAATATGTCCTTTCTCCAAAGACTCCTTAACATAACTCCGCATGGCGGTATGTTCAGGCACAGACAGGTTAAAAAGTCGACCCTTCGGAAACATACAGCCTGGAACCAAGTCAATCGCACAATCACAGTCCCTATGCGGTGTAAAGGAACTGGACTTGGGCTCATCGAATACATCCTGAAAATCAGACAAAAACTCTGGAATTTCAGAAGTGGAAGAAGAGGAGATTGACATCAAAGGAACATCATCATGAACCCCCTGACATCCCCAACTAGTCACAGACATAGACTTCCAATCCAACACAGGATTATGTGCCTGCAACCACGGAAAACCCAGCACGATAGCATCATGCAAATTATGCAACACCAGAAATCGACAATCTTCCTGATGGGCTGGCGCCATGCACATGGTCACCTGTGTCCAGAACTGGGGCTTATTTTTAGCCAAAGGTGTAGCATCAATGCCCCTTAAAGGAATAGGGTTCTGCAAAGACTGCAAGGGAAAACCACAATGCCTGGCAAACTCATAATCCATTAAGTTCAAGGCGGCGCCTGAATCCACAAACACCATGACAGAAAATGATGATAATGAGCAGATCAAGAACACAGATAATAAAAATTTAGGTTGTACAGTACTGATGGTAATTGAACTAGCGATCCTCTTTGTACGCCTAGGACAGACTGAAATGACATGAGAAGCATCGCCACAATAAAAACACAACCTATTCTGACATCTGAATCCCTGTTGTTCCATTCTAGACAGAATCCTATCACACTGCATTGACTCAGACATCCGCTCTGAGGACAACGCCACAGCGCACACAGTTCTGCGCTCCCGCAAATGCCGATCAATCTGAATGGCCAGAGACATAGAATCACTCAGACCGAAAGGCGTGGGAAACCCCACCATAACATCTTTAACGGATTCAGAAAGACCCTTTCTGAAAACACAGACCATTTTCTAAATTTCTGACAATACAATTCTGCCGCTTCTTGACCCTGAGACAGGACCAACAAGGTGTTCTCAGCTTGATCCACAGAATTTGGTTCATCATATAATAATCCTAAAGCCTGAAAAAAGGCGTCTACATTAAGCAAGGCCGGATTCCCAGATTCCAGGGAAAATGCCCAATCCTGAGGATCACCACGCAGCAGGGAGATGACAATTTTAACCTGCTGAAAGGAATCACCAGAGGATCGAGGTCTCAGAGCAAAAAACAGTTTACAGTTGTTTTTAAAACTCAAAAATTTGGACCTGTCCCCAAAAAACAAATCAGGAGTAGGAATCTTAGGCTCTAAAACTGGAGTCTGAACAATATAATCAGAAATACCCTGTACCCTAGCAGCAAGCTGGCCTACACGAGAAACTAATCCCTGAACATCCATGCTAGCACAAGACTCCTCAGCCACCCAGAGAAAAAGAGGGAAGAAAAGACAAAGCAGGCTACAGAAAAAAAAATGGCTCTTTCTTCCCTTCTTCTGAGATGCATTTAACTCATTGGGGGCCAGTTGTTCTGTTATGATCCGGTGACCTTGGAGCCGCATGAGACTTTCTCAGGAGTAGGTGGAACCTGTACTGACCGCAAACCCTAAACTGTCACCGCAACTAGAAGTAGCCGTGGGGTGTACCTACTACCATCCTAGACACCTCGACACAGCCGGAGGACTAAATACTCCTATAGATGGAAATGGGAATTCTATCTTGCCTCAGAGCAGAACCCCAAAGGATAGGTAGCCCCCCACAAATATTGACTGTGAGTATTAGAGGAAAGACACACGCAGGCAGAAATCAGGATTTAGCAAAAGAGGCCACACTAGCTAAATAGGAAAGGATAGGACAGAATACTAAGCAGTCAGTATTAAAACCCTAAAAATATCCACAGCAGATAACACAAAAATTCCACCATCTAACTAAGACATGGAATGTATATCTGCATCTCCTGAGAATCCAACTTGACTGAAATATGCAAACACAGTCTAAGCTGGACAAGAAAAAACATTGAATAGTACTGAATTGTAAAGCACACAGCATGTGTGCTGTAGAAACAAAACCAGACACTTATCTTTGCTGATTTGGCAGCAGGGCAGGAGGAACCAGACAGAGATGCAAAACCTCCAAGAACAATGGACAACTGGCAAGGGCTAATGAATCCTGCACACCTAAATATCCCAGTCAGAGCTGCAATCAGCAGGGACACCTGCCCAGGATTGCAACCCAGGGACAACTGCATTACTACCAACAACCACCGGAGGGAACCCAAGAGCAGAATTCACAACAATTCCCATCTCACTTGTTTATTTTCACCAGGTAAACCAATATCACTGCACAAAATTTAGAAATAAACATTTCTGATATGCTAAAACAAACCCCCCAAAAAAATAGTGACTAATATAGCCACCTTTCTTCATGATGACACTCAACAGCCTTCCATCCATAGATTCGGTCAGTTGCTTGATCTGTTTACGATCAACATTGTGTGCAGCAGCCACCACAGCCTCCCAGACACTGCTGCGAAAGGTGTACTGTTTTCCCTCCCTGTAGATCTCACATTTTATGAGGGACCAAAGGTTCTCTATGGGGTTCAGATCAGGTGAACAAGGGGGCCATGTCATTTTTTCTTCTTTGAGACCGCAACTGGCCAGCCACGCTGTGGAGTAGTTGGAGGCATGGATTGGAGCGTTGTCCTGCAAGAAAATCATATTTTTCTTGAACGATACCGACATCTTCCTGTACCACTGCTTGAAGAAGTTGTCTTCCAGAAACTGGCAGTAGGTCTGGGAGTTGAGCTTCACTCCATTCTCAACCCAAAACGGTCCCACAAGTTCATCTTTGATGATACCAGCCCATACCAATACCCTACCTCCACCTTGCTGAGGTGCTGAGTGGAGCTCTCTGCCCTTTACTGATCCAGCCCTGGCCCATCAAGAGTCACTCTCATTTCATCAGTTCATAAAACCTTTGAAAAGTCAGTCTTAAGATATTTCTTGGCCCAGTCTTGATGTTTTATCTTATGTTACTTGTTCAAAGGTGGTCGTTTTTCAGCCTTCCTTACCTTGGCCATGTCCCTGAGCATTGCACACCTTCTGCTTTTTGTTACTCCAGAAATGTTGCAGCTCTGAAATATGGCAAAACTGGTGGCAAATGGCATCTTGGCAGCTTCACGCTTGATTTTCCTCAATTCATGGGCAGTTATTTTGCGCCTTTTTTGCCCAACACGCTTCTTGCGACCCTGTTGGCAATTTGCCATGAAACGCTTGATTGTTTGGTCATCACGCTTCAAAAGTTTGGCAATTTCAAGACTGCTGCATCCCTCTGCAAGACATCTCACAATTTTGGACTTTTCAGAGCCCGTCAAATCTCTCTTCTGACCCATTTTGCCAAATGAAAGTAAGTTGTCTACTAATTTAGCACACCTCATATAGGGCTTTGATATCATTAGACAACCCCCCTCCTCATTACAGAGATGCACATCACCTGATTTACTTAATTGGTAGTTGGCTCTCAAGCCTGAACAGCTTCGAGTAGGACAACATGTATAAAAAGCATCATGTGATCAAAATCCAACTTGCCTAATAATTCTGCACACAGTGTATATATATATATATATATATATATATATATATATATATATATATATATATAGTCAATGGCCTGGATTCTTAGGGGTCTTGCTAGCTTCCTACTCATCAGGCCATGGGTCTGGGCAAAATGAGCATCCACCAAATTGACTCCTGCTCCACTGTCCACTAGCACTGGTATATTCTCAGTTACCCTACCAATAACCACCTCAGCAGGTAAGGTACACTGAGCCAAAAAAATTGAGGAAATATACACTCCCTGGTTGCCTCCCTCCACACGACCAGGGGGACGCGGCTTCTTAGGTGGTACAGGTATTTTGGCGCGAGCTGGGCAGACACCGATAAAATGACCAGTCTGCCCACGGTAAAAACATGCCCCCACACCACGGTGAACCGCAGGCAACCCCGTTTTGGAAACAACTCCTCCCACCTGCGGTTTTGTCCGCCTGCTTAGGTGTGTCTCCCTCCTTAGCAATGACTACTGGGGGCACGTTTGATGTATGTCTCTCCCTCAATCACCTATCTACCCAGATGGCAAGGGACATTGCGGCCTCCAATGACCAGAGGGCGGCGTACTGCACCAGAGTATCTTGCAACCTTGGGGACAGACCATGCACAAAATGGCTCCTAAGGGCAGGGTCATTCCACTGTGTATCTGTGGCCCACCTCCTGAACTCTGAACAATACTCCTCAACCAGTCGGCCCCCCTGCTTGATCTTACGGAGTCAGGATTCCGCCAGAGTGATGCCATCAGGATCACCATGCACCAGAGCCGTAAAAAACTTGTCCACCGACCGTAGAGATGGAGAACCAGTCGGCAGGGAGAAGGCCCAGGATTGGGGATCACCCTTAAGAAGGGAAACGATAATTCCCACTAATTGTTCCTCACTCCCTGATGAACGAGGGCGGAACATGAAATATAGCATACAGGCGTCTTTATAAAACAAAAATGTATCTTTCCCTCCAGAGAACCTTTCAAGGAGAGATATCTTGGGTTCTGGTTGAGCCTGTACCTGAGCTGAGGCCCAGAACTCCAATAACTGCTGCAGCTGTTGAACCACCTCACCACGCAGCACCTTAAACTCGTTGGCGAGGATCTGAAGCAGTTGGGCAAAGGCCTGCATTCGAGCCATGGCTTACCAGAAAAAAATGGGATGGTTGGTTATAATGTTACGAAGTGACTGTCCAAGCGTGACACAACCCAACGGGTGGTCGGTCACAAAATGGCAGAACTCACAAGGGAACACCGGGGACACTAACAATGGTGGGCCTTGCCATAGGAAAAGGGGAAATGGACACCTCCTGTACTCTCCTAAGGATGTGCCCTAATCTTCCTGACATCCCTTTACAGGTTCTTTCAACAGCAGGATACCTCATCCCTCGCTCGCCCTGCACCTATCCCTAATTAGGGAATTGGCAAGTGAGAGCGCTGGTCCCACCGCTGCACTAATACAACACTAAGGGATGGTATAACAGACAAGGTAAACAAAAACAACACTTAGCTTTCTCTGCTGTAATGCACCGCACATCAGAGTAAGGCACCAGATAAGAATTCGACTGAAGAACCGCAACACTTAGCAAGCTCCTTCTCCTCCCAGGTTGGTCTCCAGAAGGACCTGTATAACCAACAGTCAGCTGATGTTTCAGGTGACCTTAAGAAGGATGGTGGGAGTGGTTACCACCAACATCAGCTGACCCAGTAGCAATGCAATAACACCAGCAAATGAAAGACCTATGCAGTAGGGGAGCTAGTATTCCCACCACTAGCTCTAACTCATATCCATGTCAGTGGATGTAGACACACACCCCTACGCGTGTTTCACGTCGGCTTCCTTCGAGGGGCCAAGATGACATCTGTTCTATGATATACTGTATGTGATTGATTATTTGTCATGATTTATTTTGTTATTAAAATTATAACTTGTAATCATTAGACAATTTTTGGTGATTGATAAGCTCCATGTTTTTGTATCTTAATTCCTCTGTTGATTAATGCCAAGAGAATATGAGCCACATAGTGTCAGTATACAGTAATCCAGTGTAGAGTAATTATGAGGGAACATGAGCTGTAAGGGTGAATTCCATCTATATATTACAATTATAGCTCAAAATGTTATAATTGCTTAGTGAAAGTGATTGAAGGTGCAATTACTATGTATGGATATTTAGTTTTAAGCCTTTAAAAATGTGAAAGTTAAATGTTTAGATACATAAATTGAGATAATGTATGCCAGATTGGTAGTACTTTCAGACAAATTATACAAGAATGTGCATATATATGCAAGTAAGTTAAAGAAACTTAATGATGGATAGGGATAAACCCAACTTCCTGAATGCACAGCCTTCTAAATCACAAACCAACCAGTCAAGTAAAATGAGAGGATCCAGAATATCCCTAGTTAAAAAAAGTCAGTTACTTTTTCGCTTCATGATCAATTTCTCCTTCTGTTCACACCATGGTATCAGCATATAACTCTTCAAATGTGGCTTCACCCCAGATAGCTCACTGGTATGCATGTATATCACAAAAAAGACCATAGGGATTCACCACAAAATATTTATAGGGGTTGTCCAGTTCAAATTGATAAGTCTGCAGTCATTCTGTGTGACTTCAGACTTATGAATCCCCCCAGCCCCTGCACTGTGCACTGCCTGGATTCGCTGGTTTCTGAGCCGGGACCGCAGGGTATGTATCCTGATCCTAGAGCCTGACTGGTATAGTTTGATATCAGTTTTACCACATAGCTCAGCTGAAAATGAGAAACTGGCTTTAAATGATCATAGCAGTAAAGTTACTTTTAGGCCAGAGTCACACTAGACCGTAATACGGACGAGTGCAATGCAATAAAAAAATCGCATCGCACTCGGTCCAATGTTAATCTATGGGGCAGCTCCTATTATCCATTGTTTTCTCAGCCGTATTCAGGATCCGAGTGAAATCGCAGCATACTGCGATTGTCAGCGTATCTTGGCCGAGAATCGCCAATGCATGTCTATGGGTGCGAGAAAAAAACGGATTACACACGGGCCATCAGTGTGACTTGCGAGAAATACGCACCGGTGTTCTATAGAAAAGCCGGCAATTCAGTGCGGTGTACAGTAAAATCACACTGACAGGTTAGAATAGAACAGATAAAATTAATGTCTACACATAGTATAGGTATATACAGTATATATGTATATATATATATATATATATATATATATGTCAGTGAGACACATATATATATATATGTTTATATTTCATATAGCGCTAGATAGCAGAAAAGCCGGTAATTCAATTGCCGGCTTTTGCTATCTCCTTCCCAAACCCGACAGGATATGAGACATGGTTTACATACAGTAAACCATTTCATATCCCTGATTTTTTTACATATTCCGCTCTACTAATGTTAGAAGTGTCTGTGTGTAAAATTTGGGGGCTCTAGCTGTTAAAATAAAGGGTTAAATCACGGAAAAAAATGGCGTGGGCTCCCGCGCAATTTTCTACACCAGAGTGGGAAAGCCAGTGACTGAGGGCAGATATTAACAGCCTTGAGAGTGACCATGGTTATTGCCCCCCCCCCCGGCTGAAAACATCTGCCCCCAGCCACTCCAGAAAAGGCACATCTGTAAGATGCGCCTATTCTGGCACCACTTAGCCTCTCTATTCCCACTCCCCTGTAGCGGTGGGATATGGGGTAATAAAGGGTTAATGTCACCTTGCTATTGTAATGTGACATTAAGCCAGGTTAATAATGGAGAGGTGTCAATAAGACACATATCCATTATTAATTCTATGTTCATAAAGGGTTAAAAAAAACACACACATTAGGAAAAAAGTATTTTAATGTAATAAAGACACATAGTGTTGTAATAGTTTATTAATAATCCTAGAACGCATATTGGGGGCCCTTTAGGCCCCCATGCTTACATTTTTGCTATTATCTGCAAAATTACTTTAGTTAGAATTTTGAAACTCCAGGTATTCCTCAAGTATGTCGTTGTTGATAATATCCAGTTGTTCATATAATTTTTTTCATAGGCATTATGGTGTAACAATGCTTGTTTGGTGAAAACTACATCTCTACGAATTGCGGGCCTTTTAGGCCCCTGCTATTTTTATCATGTTCTCAGTAGTGTTTGTGTTTCAAGTTACTTTATTTGTACTCAGTAATGCTGGTGGAGGGACCAGGGTGTGGATAATAACATGTGAGGATGTCATGTGATTTTTGGAGGGAGTGATAAGGCCATGATCACCTCAGGTCCTTCGGAACACAGTAATGAGCTGTCTGGGGTCTGAAATAGTGGGATCTGGGATCTGGGGTCTGAAATAGTCAAAACTCTTGCTGTTCCAATATTCAATTCAGGTAGAAACATTACCATGGACAATTATTTCACCAATGTTGAACTAGGCAATTTTCTGCTTGCAAAAGCTATTACACTTGTTGGTACTATAAAGCAAAACAGACGAGAAATTCCAGCAGCACTCAAACACAATCGTCAGCGAGCACTTTATGAGAGTGTCTTTGGATTCAATAACAAAGCGACTTTGGTATCTTACAAGGCGAAGAAGGAGAAATCTGTAATTTTACTCAGTACCATGCATCACGATTGCAGTGTTGACAGCAATGACAAAAAATTGAAACCAGAAATCATCCTGCATTACAATACAACAAAAGGAGGTGTAGATAAAATGGATGAGATGGTGGGAGAATATTTGTGTAAGAGGCAAACAAAACGATGGCCTGTAGTACTATTTTCAAATATGCTTGATGTAGCAGCCCTAAATTCATTCATTATTTATACAGAAACTCATCCGGAATTTCATGCACAGAGGAAGGACAGGAGACGCATATTCTTGAAGGACCTTTGTCATGAACTTGTTTTGCCTCACATGATAGAGCAAAGCGACTTGAAATGCTTGCCAAAGCAAACTAAAGAAGCAATGAAACGGTGTGGCGCACAGTTTCAGATTATTCCAGAGCCAGGAGAAAGAAAACAAAAGCGTTATTTCATGTGTCCAAGAAACATAGAGAGGAAAACTGAGCGATATTGTTCCACTTGTAAGGAAACTGTTTGCAAAGAACACACTTCTGAAAAAATAACATGTCAGAATTGTTTGGAAGACTAATATAATAGAAAAGAAAGTTAGAATAAAAATGTAGCTGCAGCTAGTTTGCTATAGATTTCTATGCGTTTTTGTGTGTTTTCATGTCTTTGTGTGAAATTTTGGAAAAAAAAGATTTTTTGGTGTTTTCTGTGAAAAATTATAATTAAAATTTTGTCCACTATTCATATTTTATTGAGTAATTTTGAAATAAACTTGTGAAAGTTATTTAAGTGTGTTTTTCTACATTATGTGCATGGGGTCCTAAAAGGCCCCCAATAAGTTACTATGCATATTTTTAACGTCATGCGTTCTAGGGTTTTAAACGCTCAATCCAATTGAAGACCCTGGTCACCTGAAACAAAGTTAAAATAAAAAAACAACAATATCCCATACCTCTCCGGCGTTACAGTCAAGTCTCACGCTGTAAATCCATCAGAAGGGGTTAAATAATTTTACAAGCAGAAGCTCTGCTAATGCAGCTGTGCTCCTGCCTGTAAAAACTGGGGAATTAAAGGAAAACAGGGGAATGTAGTTACCTAGACTTGTGGTGCTGCACCCCCTGCTGGCATAAACTCATATGAACTCGAGCGTGAGAAAATATTCTGAAAAATTCCAACGCTCGAGTTCATATGAGTTTATGCCAGCAGGGGGCGCAGCACCGCAAGTCTAGTTAGCTACGATCCCCTGCTTTCCTTTCATTCCCCAGTTTTTACAGGCAGGGGTGGCTGCATTAGCAGAGCTTCTGCTTGTAAAATTATTTAACCTCTTCTGATGGATTTACAGCGTGGGACTTGACTGTAACGCCGGAGAGGTATGGGATATTGTTGTTTTTTTTTTATTTTAACTTTGTTTCAGGTGACAAGGGTCTTTAATTGGATTGAGCGTTTAATAAACTATTACAACACCATGTGTCTTTATTTCATTAAAATACTTTTTTCCTAATGTGTGTGTTTTTTTAACCCTTTATGAACATAGGATTAATAATGGATATGTGTCTTATTGACACCTCTCCATTATTAACCTGGCTTAATGTCACCTTACAATAACAAGGTGACATTAACCCCTTATTACCCCATATCCCAACGCTACTCGGGATTGGGAAGAGAGAGGCTAAGTGCTAGAATAGGCAGATGTTTTTAGCCAGGGGGGCAATAACCATGGTCCCTCTCTAGGCTGTTAATATCTGCCCTCAGTCACTGGCTTTCCCACTCTGGTGGAGAAAATTGTGCGAGAGCCCATGACAGTTTTTTCCGTGATCTAACCCTTTATTTTAACAGTTAGAGCCCCCAAATTTTGCACACAGACTCTTCTAACATTATATATATATATATATATATATATATATATATATATATATAGACTGTATATATGTTTTTACGAATATTTGAGGCCATGGATCCATTCTATGTCCATTTTGCAAGCCGGCGAGAAAATCTCGCTGTACGGATGCCATACGGATGACACACGGATAATTTTTGGAGAAAAAATAGCATCCTCGCATTGAATACGGATCACTGTTCAGGAAATTTTCTGCGTATCTCAGCCATCAAAAACGGACCATATTTTTATACGTTGTGTGTGACTCCGGCCTTATGTGTAGGATCTGCTCAGATCTCGGACATGGCTTCCATTCAGAATTAAAACTACAACTTTGAACCAAATGAGGTGGTCAGTTAGGCCCTATTATCCACTCAGGTTTTTATATAGGTGTTTTTCACAGATAGCACGCTTCCCTCTTGCAGGTGATATTCATTTTCATGTTTCATTTTTTTTTTTGATTGACTGCAAGTAACAAAATAAAAACAATGTCCATTTTTTATCTAATTTGCAAATCAAACTTGCCCATGAAAAAAAGGGAAAAAAAAGATAGCGCTCGGATGCCATCCATGTGTCATCATAAAACTGTTCATTTTTCAGTTTCTAGTAGTTAGAAAGAAGCTTGGATGCCTTCATCTTTTTTTTTCTTTTTTGCATACAAGACAAACAGATTTCCTACATATGGTAAAACAGACACATGGGGGTGTAACCAAGAATCCAATGTGAGAAGACATGTGGCTGTGTGTCTCCCACGCAGCATAACTGACTACATGGCAAAACTAGCCATTACCAACTGATCATCCAGCACAGATGGGTCCCCAGAGGCACATAGGCACCCAGGCACCACTATGGTCCATATTTTCCCTATCCAGTCTACATTCAATGGATCAGCACTCCAGTCCTGCAGTTCTGGTCCGCAACATTCACATCCCAATTCTCTACCTCGCTCTGTCCTTACTGACAATGAGGAGAGTGGTGATGGTGCTTACAGCCTGGACCTAGTGACTGATCATGTCACAGAGTGGATGGTACCACAAGACAAAGTCTCCCTCCGTGTGGTAAGCAAGCAGCAGCTTCTACCAGGATTGGACAAAGCGGCTTCTCCTGATATAAGCAAAACACCATAACACCAGCCCTGTATAATAACTATACTAAATACGCCGCCCCTCCTGACTCCTGGGACTCGTCATCAGATTGGTGGATTGCTCTGATTCTGATCTGCCTAAGGCTGCGTGTCCACGTTCAGGATGGCCGGTGGTATCGCCGGAGCGGCGAAGCCGCTCGGCGCTAAGCCCCGCCCCCTTCTGGGACGCGATGATGCTGGATGTGTTAACTGTACACATCTGGGATCATCGCACCCCTCCCATATGGCCCTGTGTTATGCCTTGTGGGGATGCTGCGTCCCCGCAAGGTGAACGGACATGCTGCGATCTGAAAAGACGCGCAGCATGTCTGGAGTCGCAGGCCCACCGCGTGCGGGTTTCCACGCATAGTGGACACGGGATTTCAAAAAATCCCCTCCACTATGCTGGAACATCTGGACGCTGCGTGTTTGATGCTGCAGCTCTGCGCAGTGTCAAACAAGCAGCGTTTACTGACCGTGGACACACACCCTTAGGGTATGTGTCCACGTTCAGGATTGCATCAGGATTTGGTCAGGATTTTTCATCAGTATTTGTAAGCCAAAACCAGGAGTGGGTGATAAATGCAAAAGTGGAGCATATGTTTCTATTATACTTTTCCTCTAATTGTTCCACTCCTGGTTTTGGCTTACAAATACTGATGAAAAATCCTGACCAAATCCTGATGCAATCCTGAACGTGGACACATACCCTTATTATCCATGTGCTGTCCGTATACAATCTGTTTTTTTACTCAGCAGCTATTCATAATTTACAGGACCATTTACAGTTTCCTGTGCTATAGAATCGTAATGTTTCAGTAATAAGCACATGCCTCTCTGATGGTCCCTATGGCATGCAGTTTGTTTCTCACACCCATCCAGTTTTGGAGTGAAATCGCAGTATGCTACAATTTGTTTCTCATGCTGAATACAGCTGAGTAAAACACAGAGTACGCAGATATGTGAATACATCCTTTCTATTCTATGGGACAAAGTGTTGCTTGAGGAAAAAATAAAAATTGAACATGAACAGCAGTCAGACATAAATAAGCCTAAGGGCGCAGTCAGACGGTCATATAACACAAACGACGGTCGCATCGCAGTGCAAGGACTGGCTGGCGGCTCTCCTGACCCGAAAGTGACAGCTGTATAGAAATAGGCTCAGGTCAGCAGAGCCGCCGGCCAGTCCAAGTACTGTCATCGTTGTCCGTGTTATACGGCCGTCTGATTGCGCCCTCAGGTCAAGTTCCTGCAATGTGTATTTGGTGCAGAAAAACTCATCAAATAGCTTTATTTACATTTTTCAGCTGCAGTTTTTGTCTCTTTTTGGTATGTCTTATTTTAAGTAAAATTACTTTGTTTTCGAAACTTCCTGTTACTTAGCTTTGCTAAGATTTCATGGATAAAGTCATGTGTGGGTTACAAGAGCTTTTATTTCCGCTGTGGAAAAACACAAAAGCATTTTTTATCTGTGGATTTTCCTCATTGCATTCAAGTCTATGGGTAAAATCTTCAAATAAAACAGATATCTACTGTAACAGAAATTGACATGTTGCAAATTTCGAAATCTCACCACAGTGCAGCTTTGGCAAAGTAAAGTAAAAAATAGCACAGTGAGATTTCTATAAATCCCATCTGTCAAATGTTCACCTGGGGTGAGGAATGGATCTGGCATGTCTACTATCAGACTGCTGATCCTCTTAATGCCTAAGAGATAATACTGTTATGCTCAAAAGTTTACATACCCTGGCAGAATTTTTGCTTTCTTGGCCTTTTTTCAGAGAATATGAATAATAACACCAAAACTTTTTCTCCCTCATGGTTAGTGGTTGGGTGAAGCCATTTATTCTAAAAATGCAGTGTTTTCTCTTTTTAAATCATAATCATAACCCAAAACATCCAAATGACCCTGATCAAAAATTTATATGCCCCATTTCTTAATGCCGTGTTTTGCTCCCTCTAACTTCAATGACAGCTTCAAGTCTTTTGTGGTAGTTTTAGATGAGGTTCTTTATTTTCTCAGATGCTAAAGCTGCCCACTCTTCATAGCAAAAAGCCTCCAGTTCCTGTAAATTCCTGGGCTGTCTAGCATGAACTAAGCGCTTGAGATCTCCCCAGAGTGGCTCAATGATATTGAGGTTAGGAGACTTTGTTCTGCTGTAGCCAATGACAGGTCGACTTGGCCTTGTGTTTTGGATCATTGCCATGTTGGAACATCCAAGGACGTGGCATGCGCAGCTTCCGGGCTGATGATTGCAAATTAGTATCCAGTATTTGCTGATAACATGCCTACATCACACCTATACTCAAAAAGCCCTCTCTTGACCCATCCTCTGTATCTAGCTATCGCCCTATATCACTTCTCCCCTATGCCTCCAAACTCTCTGTCCTCCTCGACCTGTCGGCTGCCTTTGACACAGTGGACCATTCCCTATTATTACAGACCCTCTCATCCCTTGGCATCACAGACTTGGCCCTATCCTGGATCTCATCATACCTAACAGATCGGACATTCAGCATCTACCACTCACACACCACCTCCTCACCTCGCACCCTATCTGTCGGAGTCCCACAAGGTTCAGTCCTAGGGCCCCTGCACTTCTCCATTTACACCTTTGGCCTGGGACAGCTCATAGAATCTCATGGCTTTCAGTATCACCTCCATGCTGATGACACACAGATCTACATCTCTGGGCCAGATATCACCTCCCTACTAAACCAGAATCCCTCAATGTCTGTCCACTATTTTATCCTTCTTCTCCGCTAGATTTCTGAAACTTAACATGGACAAACCAGAATTCATCATCTTTCCCCCATCTCACGCGACCACCCCAACAAACCTATCCATTACAGTAAATGGCTGCCCACTCTCCCCAGTCCCACAAGCTCGCTGCCTCGGGGTAATCCTTGACACTTGATCTCTCCTTCAAACCACATATCCACGCCCTTTCCACTTCCTGCTAACTTCAACTCAAAAATATTTCACGAATCCATACATTCCTCAACCAAGAATCTGCAAAAACCCTAGTCCATGCCCTCATCATCTCTTGCCTTGACTACTGCAACCTCCTGCTCTGTGGCCTCCCCTCTAACACTCTCACACCCCTCCAATCTATTCTAAACTCTGCTGCCCGACTAATCCACCTGTCCCCCCACTATTCCCCGGCCTCTCCGCTCTGTCAATCCCTTCACTGGCTCCCCATTGCCCAGAGACTCCAGTACAAAACTCTAACCATGACGTACAAAGCCATCCACAACCTGTCTCCTCCATACATCTGTGACCTCGTCTCCCGGTACTTACCTACACGCAACCTCCGATCCTCACAAGATCTCCTTCTCTACTCCCCTCTTATCTCCTCTTCCCACAATCTTATACAAGATTTCTCTCGCGTATCACCCCTACTCTGGAACCCTCTACCACAACACATCAGACTCTCGCCTACCATCGAAACCTTCAAAGAGAGCCTGAAGACCCACCTCTTCCGACAAGCCTACAACCTGCAGTAACCACCGATCAACCAAACCACTGCATGACCAGCTCTATCCTCGCCTACTGTATTCTCACTCATCCCTTGTAGATTGTGAGCCCTCGCGGGCAGGGTCCTCTCTCCTCCTGTACCAGTTATAACTTGTATTGTTTAAGATTATTGTACTTGTATTTATTATGTATACCCCTCCTCACATGTAAAGCGCCATGGAATAAATGGCGCTATAACAATAAATAATAATAATAGTAACGTGCTGCATTCATCTTTCCTTCAACTTTGACCATGTTTATGTGCCTTTGTAGCTCACACATCACCACCAAAATATCAGCGATCCACCTCCGTGCTTTACAGTATGAATGGTGTTCCTTTCATCACAGATCTTGTTGACCTCTCTCCAAATGTTATGTTTATGGTTGTGGCCAAAAAGTTTAATTTTGGTCTCATCTTAGGCTATGTTCACATTTGCGTTGTGCGCCGCAGCGTCGGCACCGCAACGCACAACGCAAACAAAAACGCAGCAAAACGCATGCACAACGCTGCGTTTTGCGCCGCATGCGTCCTTTTTTTGATTGATTTTGGACGCAGCAAAAATGCAACTTGCTGCGTCCTCTGCGCCCGGACGCGGGCGCCGCAGGGACGCATGCGGCGCAAAGCGCAAGTGCGACGCATGTCCATGCGCCCCCATGTTAAATATAGGGGCGCATGACGCATGCGGCGACGCTGCCGCGCCCGACGCTGCGGCGCAGACCGCAAATGTGAACGTAGACTAAATTACCTTGTTCCAGATGTTTTGAGGCTTGTCTCTGTGCTATTTTGCGTATCGTAAGCGAGATACTTTGTGGCATTTGCGCAGTAATGGCTTTCTTCTGGTGACTCGACCATGCAGCCCATTTTTCTTTAAGTGCCTCCTAATTGTGCTCCTTGAAACAGCCACAATGTTAGTTTTCAGAGAGTTCTGTATTTCAGCTGATGTTGTTTATGGGTTTTTCTTTGCATCCCGAACAATTTTCCTGGCAGTTGTGGATGAACGTTTTGCTGGTCTACCTGACCGTGGTTTTGTTTTTACAGAGTCCCTGATTTTCCATTTGTTCATCACAGTTTAAATGCTGTCTTTGAAGCTCTGGACGAAACCGGAGAAACTGGAGGAAAACCACACAAACACAGAGAGAACATACAAACTCCTTGGAGATGTTGTCCTTGATAGGATTTGGGCTGTACCCCCATATGTACCCCCAAATATAGCCTGCACCCTACATATGTACCCCCACATATCTCCAGCAACCCCCTTATGTACCTTCACATGTAGCCTGCAACTCTAAATGTACTCCAACATGTAGCATGCATCTGTATATGTAGCCTCATATGAAGCCTGCACGTTTATATGTACTCAAACATGTAGCCTGCACCCCCATATTTACCTCCACACTTAAGCTGCACCCCACATATGTGCCACCACATGAAGCCTGCATCTCCAAATATACCCCCATATGTACTCTCAAATATAGCTTGTACCCCCACATGTAGCCTGCACCCCCATATTTACCCCCACATGAAACCTGCACCCCGTATGCACCCCCACATACAGCCTGCACCCTCGTATCTACCCCTAGGTGTAGAATGCATCCTCATATAAACCCTGCACCCCCTTATATACCCCCACATATAGCCTGCATACCCATATGTACTCTGAACCTCCACATATACAGTGGCTTGCCAAAGTATTCAAGCCCTTGGCCTTTTTTTCATGTTTTGCTAACTCACAACCTGGAATTTCACTGTGTTTTTCTTTAGGGTTTGCATCAGTTTATGTAAAGAACATGCCTACAACTATGAACGTTTGATTTGATTTGTTTTTTGTGAAGCAAGCAGCAAATAGGACAAAATAACTGAAAACTTAATTGTGCATACCTATTCACCCCCCTAAAGTCAGTATTTTATAGAGCCTTCTTTTGTGGCAATTACAGCTGCCTGTTGCTTTGGATAAGTCTCTATCACCCTTCCACATTTTGCCACTGGAATTTTTGCCCATTTCTCAAGGCAAAACTGATCCAGCTCCTTGAAGTTAGATGGTTTCCTCTGGTGAGCAGCAATTTTCAAGTCTGCCTGCAGATTCTTAAAGGGAATCTGTCACCCCTAAATCGTATATGACCTGGGTGAGTATAATATATCCTTTATTTCTCATCTTTCAAGTTACATCTGGGGCTTGTCTACAGCATTACAGAATGCTGTAGATAAGCACCTGAGGACGGTGACTGCAGCTTATATACGATTTTGGGGGTGACAGACTCCCTTTAATTGGATCCAAAATATTCCTCTTAATCCTCTTGAGTGTTGCTCCATTGAGTATGTTGTGGATTATTGTCTTGTTGGAAAATGAACATCCATCCGAGTATCATGTAATGGACAGACTGAATGAATCAGGTTTGGCTGTAAAATAACCCTGTATTTTGCACCATCCATCTTCCCCTTGACTTGGACCATTTTACCTGTCCCTGCTGCCGAAAAACATCACCAGAGCATTATGCTGCCACCACTATGTTTCACTTTGGGAGATGTGTTTTTGGGTTGAAGAGCTGTGTTGGTTTGGCACCAGACATAGGGTTTTTCTTGGTGTCAAAAAGTTCAATTTTGGTCTCATCTGACTACAGCACCTTCCTCCACTTGGGGAATGCCCCAATGTCTTTTGGCAAACTTAAAACGATCCTCGCAATTTTTGTGTAGAAATAAAGGCTTGTTTCTGACCACTCTTCCATAAAGGCTATCTCTGTGGAATGTATGACTTATTGTGGTTGTTTGGACAGATACATCAGTCTCTGCTTGGGAACTCTGCAGCTCCTAGAGGGTTACTTTTGATCTCTGTTCTACCCTTCTTGCTAGGGTAAAGAGTTTTGGTTGGCAGCCCTCTCTTGGCAGTTTTGTTGTGGTACCATGTTCTTTGCATTTGATTATATTGGATTTGATGGTGCTTGGGGTAATCAGCAGAAATTGGGATTATTTTATAACCTAACCCTGACTTGTACTTCTCAATAACTTGTTTGGAGATCTCTTTGGTAGAGTTGAGCGACTTTTACTTTTTTCGGATCGAGTCAGGTTTCGCAAAACCCGACTTTCTCAAAAGTCGGGTCGGGTGAACTCGGCCGATTATTGCGTAAAGTCGGAGGCCGACTGAAACATGAAACCCAATGCAAGTCAAAGGGGAATCAAAGTCTGCAGTGAGTGGAGGACAGGAAAATACCTACAGTGCCCATTTTAATGCCAAAAACATCAATTCTTATTACTGAAGCTTGTCAATCTTAATTTACTTTATAATAATAGTTAGGCATTGAAAACTGGGGGTCATTTGGCTAAAGTGGTGGGGGGTAGGGCTGGCTCAAGATTTTTGTGGGCCCAGGAAACGCGGAATACGTCACGGCGGTGGAGTATGCCCCCCCCCACATGATGAAGGATCCTGCACTTTCATCTGCACCTTCCTCTTTTTCCCCGTGTAAGGTGGTATAGTATGCGGGAAGGGGAACCTGACTTTTAGCAGGGTCAGATTCTGGTTGTGTAGAGTGCAAGGGGAATGTAGTGGTCTGGGTCAATGTACCAGCAGACTCATCTAGCAGTGGCTGGGCAATGGGCAGGATGAGGAGGAAACACAGATATAGGCCCAAATAATAAAGTGGGCTAAATGCAGTTTAAAATTGGTAACAGGACTAACCAGGCGACATTGCTTTGTTCAGCAGAGAACAACTGTAAGGAGTGGCTGACACAGTGAGTAGGCCCTAATAAGTAAGTAGGCTAAATGCAGTTCAAAATTGGTAACAGGACTAACCAGGCGGCATTGCTTTGTTCAGCGGAGGACAACTCTAATGAGAAGCTGACACAGTGAGTAGGCCCAAATAAGTAAGTAGGCTAAATGCAGTTCAAAATTGCTAACAGGTCTAACCAGGCAGCATTGCTTTGTTCACTGGAGGACAAATGTAATGAGAGGCTGACACAGTGAGTAGGCCCAAATAAGTAAGTAGGCTAAATGCCGTTCAAAATTGGTAACAGGACTAACCAGGCGGCACTGCTTTGTTCAGCGGAGGACAACTGTAAGGAAAGGCTGACACAGTGAGTAGGCCCAAATAAGTAAGTAGGCTAAATGCAGTTCAAAAATGGTAACAGGACTAACCAGGCAGCTGTTGTGAATTCCGTTCTCGGACTCCCTCCTGTGGTCATGAATGGTACTTTGGTTGGTTCTGCTCTTGGACTCCCTCTGGTGGCTTTGAGCGGAACTGCTGGTCACTGAGGTTGGCTTTGTCAGCTGCTCTCGTTTATTGCTTGCTGGCTTCCCTATTTAACTCCACTCAGATCGTTACTTGATGCCAGCTGTCAATGTTTCAGTATTGGTTCAGATCTCTCTTGGACTTCTCTGAGGACCTGTCTACTCCAGCAGAAGCTAAGTCTTTGCTAGTTCATTTGTTGTTACTGCTTCCTGAATATATTTCTTAGTACTGCTAATTTCTAGTCCGGCTTGCTATCATGATATTCCCTTGCTAGCTGGAAGCTCTGGGGTGCAGAGTGGCACCTCCACACCGTGAGTCGGTGTGGGGAGTCTTTTTGCTTACTCTGCGTGTTTTTTTGTAGTCTTTTGTGCTGACCGCATAGTTCTCTTTTCTATCCTCTGACTAAATTAGTGAAGTCTGGCCTCCTTTGCTAAAACCTGTTTCATTCCTGTGTTTGTGACTTTGCTCTTAATTCACAGTCATTATATGTGGGAGGCTGCCTTTACCTTTGGGGAATTTCTCTGAGGCAAGGTTAGGCTTCTATTTCTATCTTTAGGGGTAGTTAGCTCTTAGGCTGTGAAGAGGTACGCTCCACTGCTATTTCTAGTGTGTGTGATAGGAGTAGTGTTTGCGGTCAGCAGAGTTCCCACTTTCCCAGAGCTTGTACCGATTTCTAGTTTACTCATCAGGTCATTCCGGGTGCTCCTAACCACCAGGTCTGTAACAGTACAGCTGGCCCACAAAGTGTTAATGCATCTCAAAAGAGGGATAAGAGAAGTTCTGAACCCATTTTTTTTCTTTGCAGTGTGTTTTGTCTCTCTTTTCCCCTTAATCTCTGGGTGGTTCAGGACTCAGGTGTAGATATGGATATTCAAGGTCTGTCCTCTTGTGTGGATCATCTCACTGCAAGAGTACTAAGCATTCAAGATTATGTAGTTCAGAATCCGATGTTAGAGCCTAGAATTCCAATTCCTGATTTGTTTTCTGGGGATAGATCTAAGTTTCTGAATTTCAAAAATAATTGTAAACTGTTTCTTGCTTTGAGACCCCGCTCCTCTGGTGACCCCATTCAGCAAGTAAAAATAATTATTTCTTTGTTGCGTGGCGACCCACAAGACTGGGCATTCTCCCTTGCGCCAGGAGATCCTGCATTGCTTAATGTAGATGCGTTTTTTCTGGCGCTTGGATTGCTTTATGACGAACCGAATTCAGTGGATCAGGCAGAGAAAATCTTGCTAGCTCTGTGTCAGGGTCAGGATGAAGCGGAGATATATTGTCAGAAGTTTAGAAAATGGTCTGTGCTTACTCAATGGAATGAGTGTGCCCTGGCAGCAATTTTTAGAAAGGGTCTTTCTGAAGCCCTTAAGGATGTTATGGTGGGATTCCCCACGCCTGCTGGTCTGAATGAATCAATGTCCTTGGCCATCCAAATTGAGCGGCGTTTGCGTGAGCGCAAAATTGTGCACCATTTGGCGGTGTCCTCTGAGCAGAGGCCTGAGCTTATGCAATGTGATAGAACTTTGACCAGAACTGAACGGCAAGAACACAGACGTCAGAATAGGCTGTGTTTTTACTGTGGTGACCCCACTCATGCTATCTCTGATTGTCCTAAGCGCACTAAGCGGTTCGCTAGGTCTGTCACCATTGGTACTGTACAGCCTATGTTTCTTTTGTCTGTTACTCTGATTTGCTCTTTGTCATCCTACTCGGTTATGGCATTTGTGGATTCAGGTGCTGCCCTGAATTTGATGGACTTGGAGTTTGCCAGGCGCTGTGGTTTTTTCTTGGAGCCTTTGCAGTATCCTATTCCATTAAGGGGAATTGATGCCACGCCGTTGGCCAAGAATAAACCTCAGTACTGGACTCAGTTGACCATGTGCATGGCTCCTGCACATCAGGAAGATATTCGCTTTTTGGTGTTGCATAATTTGCATGATGTGGTCGTGTTGGGTTTGCCATGGCTACAGGTTCATAATCCAGTATTGGATTGGAAATCAATGTCTGTGTCTAGTTGGGGTTGTCAAGGGGTACATGGCGATGTTCCATTGGTGTCAATTTCTGCTTCCACTCCTTCTGAAATCCCTGAGTTTCTGTCGGATTACCAGGATGTATTTGATGAGCCCAAAGCCAGTGTCCTACCCCATCATAGGGATTGTGATTGTGCCATAAATTTGATTCCTGGTAGTAAGTTTCCTAAGGGCCGACTTTTCAATTTATCTGTGCCAGAGCACGCCGCTATGCGGAGTTATATAAAGGAGTCCTTGGAGAAAGGGCATATTCGCCCGTCTTCATCACCGTTGGGAGCAGGGTTCTTTTTTGTGGCCAAGAAGGATGGTTCTCTGAGACCCTGTATAGATTACCGCCTTCTCAATAAAATCACGGTCAAATTTCAGTACCCGTTGCCTCTGCTGTCTGATTTGTTTGCTCGGATTAAGGGAGCTAGTTGGTTCACCAAGATAGATCTTCGAGGGGCGTATATGTAGCGCCCCCACTGCCGCAGGGCCGAGGGGTACCCGGTACCAGGCCTCTGAGTCTCTGCTCTGGGGTTGTCACGGTGGCTAGACCTGGTCTGTGGCCCTGCTGAGGGGCGTACAGTAATAGATGTGGATGGTGGTGGTGGTGCAGTAAATAATGAGGACACCAGGTTGCAGTCTCTTTACCTCTTTACTGAAGGCTTCTGGGTCCTCAGTCCGGAATACGGTTAGCCGGGCTGCGCAAGTCCGGCCGGTCCGATGGCACCTCCAGAGTTCCCTTCGCAGGTGGAAATCTGTGCCTTCCTTCTAGCACTTATGTGTTGTGGTCCTCCCCTGCTGTGCTTACGGGATAGTCCCCACAACTGTTGTGTCTGTTTCTCGTGTTCCCTCACAACTCGATTCTGATGTTCTTCTTCTTCTTCTCGTCCCCCAGATCTTATGGTAGGATGCACCCGTATGACGGGAAGGCTCGGAGCTCTTCCGGGACCCTAGAGTCGCCCCTCTCCACAAGTTGCCCCCTATGTCTGCGTAGGTGATGTAGGTGAGACAGCCAGCCTATAGCTCTCTGCCCTGCCGTTGGTTTGAAGTAATGCTTAGAGCCCTGTACTTCCTCGGCGTTCCGGCCACCAGTTATTTACGCCTCAGTAGGATGTTGCCTCGGTCTAACAGCACGACTCCTACTGGTATTCTCCCTGTTGCGTTGATCTCGTTTCTCACTCAGCACAATAAATCTCGCTTCTTGTCCTTTCTTAGGGCACCGCCGCTATGAAGTGTAGGCGCGGTCCCGTAGCTTTCTCTCTGATTGCTAGGCCTCTGTCAGGATCCCACCCCTGACAGGGACCCTACCGAATCTTCCCCTACAACACCCTCTGCCACAAGGTGTTGCCTGGTTCCAACCCAGTCAGCGTTCTCCCTAAATTCCTGCCTAACCCCCAGTTTTACCAGACTGTGAGGAGTGGCCTAATGAATAGTACCCTTAGCTCCCCCTGGAGGCCAGACTGTGAAATGTATTGGTGTATGTGATACCTGGTCAGATTAACTCCTTCAGTGCCATCAGACATACCATAGCCCCCCTTAGCGGCGGAGCCACAGTACTGCAACGACCAGGACTCTGGGGCACTGCATATAACCTTGTACGTATTAAACAGGGCGATGAATGGAAAACAGCATTTAATACGCCCGAGGGCCATTTTGAGTACCTGGTAATGCCATTCGGGCTTTCAAATGCTCCATCTGTGTTTCAGTCCTTTATGCATGACATCTTCCGAAAGTATCTGGATAGATTCATGATTGTATATTTGGATGATATTTTGGTCTTTTCGGATGATTGGGAGTCTCATGTGAAACAGGTCAGAATGGTATTCCAGGTCCTTCGTGCTAATTCCTTGTTTGTGAAGGGGTCTAAATGTCTCTTCGGAGTTCAGAAGGTTTCCTTTTTGGGCTTCATTTTTTCCCCTTCTACTATCGAGATGGAACCTGTTAAAGTTCAGGCCATTTATGATTGGACTCAACCTACATCTGTGAAGAGCCTCCAGAAATTCCTGGGCTTTGCTAATTTTTACCGTCGCTTCATCGCTAATTTTTCTAGTGTGGTTAAACCTTTGACTGATTTGACAAAGAAAGGTGCTGATGTGGTGAATTGGTCCTCTGCGGCCGTTGAGGCTTATCAGGAGCTGAAACGCCGTTTTTCTTCGGCCCCTGTGTTGCGTCAGCCAGATGTTTCGCTCCCTTTTCAGGTCGAGGTTGATGCTTCTGAGATTGGAGCAGGGGCTGTTTTGTCTCAAAGAAGTTCTGATGGCTCTGTGATGAAGCCATGTGCCTTCTTTTCTAGAAAGTTTTCGCCTGCTGAGCGTAATTATGATGTTGGCAATCGGGAGCTGCTGGCTATGAAGTGGGCATTTGAGGAGTGGCGACATTGGCTTGAGGGAGCCAAGCACCGCGTGGTGGTCTTGACGGATCAAAAAAATCTGACTTATCTCGAGTCTGCCAAACGGTTGACTCCTAGACAGGCTCGATGGTCGCTGTTTTTCTCCCGTTTCGATTTTGTGGTCTCATACCTTCCAGGTTCTAAGAATGTGAAGGCGGATGCCCTTTCTAGGAGTTTTGTGCCTGATTCTCCGGGAGTCCCTGAGCCGGCTGGTATCCTCAAAGAGAGGGTAATTCTGTCTGCCATCTCCCCTGATTTGCGGCGGGTGCTGCAGGAGTTTCAGGCTGATAGACCTGACCGTTGTCCAGCGGAGAAACTGTTTGTCCCTGATAGATGGACTAGCAGAGTTATTTCTGAGGTTCATTGCTCAGTGTTGGCTGGTCATCCTGGGATTTTTGGGACCAGAGATTTGGTGGCTAGGTCCTTTTGGTGGCCTTCCTTGTCACGGGATGTGCGTTCTTTTGTGCAGTCCTGTGGGACTTGTGCTCGGGCTAAGCCCTGCTGTTCTCGTGCCAGTGGGTTGCTAAAGCCCTTGCCAGTCCCGAAGAGGCCTTGGACGCATGTTTCCATGGATTTTATTTCAGATCTTCCTGTCTCTCAAAGGATGTCTGTCATCTGGGTGGTTTGTGATCGCTTTTCTAAGATGGTCCATTTGGTACCCTTGCCTAAATTACCTTCCTCCTCTGATTTGGTGCCATTGTTTTTTCAACATGTGGTTCGTTTGCATGGCATTCCGGAGAACATTGTGTCGGACAGAGGTTCCCAGTTTGTCTCTAGGTTTTGGCGGTCCTTTTGTGCTAAGATGGGCATTGATTTGTCTTTTTCTTCGGCTTTCCATCCTCAAACAAATGGCCAAACCAAACGAACTAACCAGACTTTGGAAACCTATCTGAGATGCTTCGTTTCTGCTGATCAGGATGATTGGGTGACCTTCTTGCCATTGGCTGAGTTCGCCCTTAATAATCAGGCTAGTTCGGCTACTTTGGTTTCGCCTTTTTTCTGCAATTCTGGTTTTCATCCTCGTTTTTCTTCGGGGCAGGTTGAGCCTTCTGACTGTCCTGGTGTGGATTCTGTGGTGGACAGGTTGCAGCAAATTTGGACTCACGTAGTGGACAATCTGACGTTGTCCCAGGAGAAGGCTCAATGTTTCGCTAACCGCCGTCATTGTGTTGGTCCTCGACTTTGTGTTGGGGATTTGGTTTGGTTGTCTTCTCGTTATGTTCCTATGAAGGTTTCTTCTCCTAAGTTTAAGCCTCGTTTCATTGGTCCTTATAAGATTTCTGAAATTCTCAACCCTGTGTCATTTCGTTTGGTCCTTCCAGCTTCTTTTGCCATCCATAATGTGTTCCATAGGTCGTTGTTGCGGAGGTACTTGGCGCCTATGGTTCCCTCCGTTGATCCTCCTGCTCCGGTGTTGGTTGAGGGGGAGTTGGAGTATGTGGTGGAAAAAATTTTGGATTCTCGTATTTCGAGACGGAAGCTTCAGTACCTGGTTAAGTGGAAGGGCTATGGTCAGGAGGATAATTCCTGGATTGTTGCCTCCGATGTCCATGCTGCCGATTTAGTTCGTGCCTTTCATTTGGCTCGTCCTGATCGGCCTGGGGGCCCTGGTGAGGGTTCGGTGACCCCTCCTCAAGGGGGGGTACTGTTGTGAATTCCGTTCTCGGACTCCCTCCTGTGGTCATGAATGGTACTTTGGTTCGTTCTGCTCTTGGACTCCCTCTGGTGGCTTTGAGCGGAACTGCTGGTCACTGAGGTTGGCTTTGTCAGCTGCTCTCGTTTATTGCTTGCTGGCTTCCCTGTTGTGAATTCCATCTGGGCTCCCTCTGGTGGCCTTTAGCGATACTGCGGGTCTGGAGCTGGGCTCAGCTGCCTCGTTTCCTGCTATGCTGGTTCCTATTTAACTCCACCTGGACCTTTACTTGTTGCCTGCTGTCGTTGTATTCAGTACTGGTTCTGACCTCTCCTGGATCTCCCTGGTGACCTGTCTCTTACTGAGAAGCTAAGTCTTGCTAGTTCTTTTTGCTCATTGTTTCCTTGAATATGTTTCTCAGTATATGATTTGTTCAGTCCAGCTTGCTTATATGTGATTTTTCGCTTGCTGGTAAGCTCTGGGGTGCAGAGTGCGCCCCTCACATTGTGAGTCGGTGTGGGGGTTCTTGTACTTCCTGCGTGGATAGTTTTTGATAGGTTTTGTACCGACCGCACAGATCCCTTGCTTTCTTCTGTCTATTTAGTGTTAGCGGGCCTCATTTGCTTAAACCTGTTTTTCATTCCTACGTTTGTATTTTGCCCTTAACTCACCATTATTATTTGTGGGGGGCTGTCTAAACTTTGGGGTTATTTCTCTGAGGCAAGTGAGGCTTTGCTTTCTCTCTAGGGGTAGCCAGTTTCTTAGGCTGTGAAGAGGCGTCTAGGTTTTTAGGTAATGCTCCACGGCTGCCTTTAGTGTGTGTGGATAGGTTCAGGATTGCGTTCGGTATAGTTCCCACATTCCCGGAGCTAGTCCTACTATTCAGATTTACCTATCAGGTCAGTTTGGTGATCCTACCACCGGATCATAACACTTCCCTATTTAACTCCACTCAGATCGTTACTTGATGCCAGCTGTCAATGTTTCAGTATTGGTTCAGATCTCTCTTGGACTTCTCTGAGGACTTGTCTACTCCAGCAGAAGCTAAGTCTTTGCTAGTTCATTTGTTGTTACTGCTTCCTGAATATACTTCTTAGTACTGCTAATTTCTAGTCCGGCTTGCTATCATGATATTCCCTTGCTAGCTGGAAGCTCTGGGGTGCAGAGTGGCACCTCCACACCGTGAGTCGGTGTGGGGAGTCTTTTTGCTTACTCTGCGTGTTTTTTTGTAGTCTTTTGTGCTGACCGCATAGTTCTCTTTTCTATCCTCTGACTAAATTAGTGAAGTCTGGCCTCCTTTGCTAAAACCTGTTTCATTCCTGTGTTTGTGACTTTCCTCTTAACTCACAGTCATTATATGTGGGGGGCTGCTATTACCTTTGGGGAAATTCTCTGAGGCAAGGTTAGGCTTCTATTTCTATCTTTAGGGGTAGTTAGCTCTTAGGCTGTGAAGAGGCGTCTAGGGAGAGTTAGGTACGCTCCACGGCTATGTCTAGTGTGTGTGATAGGAGTAGTGTTTGCGGTCAGCAGAGTTCCCACTTTCCCAGAGCTTGTACCGATTTCTAGTTTACTCATCAGGTCATTCCGGGTGCTCCTAACCACCAGGTCCATAACAGGCAGCATTGCTTTGTTCAGCGGAGGACAACTGTAAGGAGAGGCTGACACAGTGAGTAGGCCCAAATAAGTAAGTAGGCTAAATGCAGTTCAAAATTGGTAACAGGACTAACCAGGCGGCATTGCTTTGTTCAGTGGAGGACAACTGTAAGGAAAGGCTGACACAGTGAGTAGGCCCAAATAAGTAAGTAGGCTAAATGCAGTTCAAAAATGGTAACAGGACTAACCAGGCAGCATTGCTTTGTTCAGCGGAGGACAACTGTAAGGAGAGGCTGACACAGTGAGTAGGCCCAAATAAGTAAGTAGGCTAAATGCAGTTCAAAATTGGTAACAGGACTCACCAGGCGGCACTGCTTTGTTCAGCAGAGGACAACTGTAAGGAGAGGCTGACACAGTGAGTAGGCCCAAATAAGTAAGTAGGCTGTTGTGAATTCTATTTTTGGGCTCCCTCTAGTGGTCACAAGCGGTACTGTGTAGTGTTGTCTTTCTGCAGGTTGGCTGCATCAGCTGGTTCGTTATCCTTGGTTGGTTTCCTATTTAGCTCACCTGGAGACTCCGTTCCTTGCCTGCTATCAATGTATTCAGTGCTCTTCAGATTCCTTGTGTCTACCTTGCTCCCAGTCTCTCCAAGACAAGCTAAGTTTTTGTTTGATCATTTTTTGATTATCAGTGTTCATTATGTTTTTAGTCCAGCTCGCTAAAATGTGATTTCCTCGCTTGCTGGTTACTCTAGGGGACTGAGTTTCTCCCCCCACACCGTTAGTTGGTGTGGGGGTTCTTGAAATCTCAGAGTGGATATTTTGTAAGGGTTTTTTACTGACCGCATAGATTCCCTTTTCTATTTTCTGCTATCTAGTATTAGTGGGCCTCATTTGCTGAATCTGCTTTCACCCCTGTGAATGTGCCTTCCTCTTACCTCACCGTTATTATCTGTTGGGCGCTTCTATATCTTTGGGGATTATTTCTCTGGAGGCAAGAGAGGTCTTTTATTTCTCTCTAGGGGTAGTTAGTTCCTCAGGCTGGCTCGAAACGTCTAGGATTTTTAGGCACGTTCACCGGCTACTTCTTGTGTATTTTGGATAGGTTCAGATTTGCGGTCAGTCCAGTTTGCCACCTCCCTAGAGCTTGTCCTATGTTTGTTACTTAGCTGGAGTAATTTGTGATCCTCAACCACTAAGGAACATAACAGTAGGCTAAATGCAGTTCAAAATTGCTAACAGGTCTAACCAGGCAGCATTGCTTTGTTCAGCGGAGGACAACTGTAAGGAGAGGCTGACACAGTGAGTAGGCCCAAATAAGTAAGTAGGCTAAATGCAGTTCAAAATTGGTAACAGGACTAACCAGGCGGCATTGCTTTGTTCAGCGGAGGACAACTGTAAGGAAAGGCTGACACAGTGAGTAGGCCCAAATAAGTAAGTAGGCTAAATGCAGTTCAAAAATGGTAACAGGACTAACCAGGCAGCATTGCTTTGTTCAGCGGAGGAAAACTGTAAAGAGAAGCTGACTCAGTGAGTAGGCCCAAATAAGTAAGAAGGCTAAATGCAGTTCAAAATTGGTAACAAGACTAACCAGGCGGCA